>NC_056054.1:173936908-174561908 GCF_016772045.2 Ovis aries | reverse complement strand
CATAGCTTTTTCTACCAAGGAGCATGTGTCTTTTAATTTGATGGCTGCAATCACCATCTGCAATGATTTTGGAGCCCCAAAATATAAAGTCTCTCATTGTTTCCATTGTTTCCCCATCTATTTGCCATGAAGTGATGGGACTTGATGCTATGATCTTAGTTTTTTCAACGTTGAGTGTTAAGCCAACTTTTTCACTCTCCTCTTTCACTTTCATCAAGAGGCTATTTAGTTCTTCTTCACTTTCTGCCATAAGGGTGGTGTCATCTGCATATTTGAGGTTATTGACATTTTTCCCAGCAATCTTGATTCCAGCATGTGCTTCATCCAGTCTGGCATTTTGCATGCTGTACTCTCATATAAGTTAAATAAGCAGGGTGACAATATTCAGCCTTGATGTACTCCTTTCCCGATTAGGAACCAGTCTGCTGTTCTGTGTCCAGTTCTAACTGTTGTTTCCTCACCTGCATACAAGTTTCTCAAGAGGCAGGTCAGGTGGTCTGGTATCCCCATCTCTTTCAGAATTTTCCACAGTTTATTGTGATCCACACTGTCAAAGGCTTTGGCATAGTTAATTAAGCAGAAATAGATGTTTTTCTGGAACTCCTCTTGCTTTTTTGATGATCTGACGGATGTTGGCAATTTGATCTCTGGTTCCTCTGCCTTTTCTAAATCCAGCTTGAACACCTGGAATTTCACAGTTCATGTACTGTTGAAGCCTGTCTTGGAGAATTTTGAGCATTACTTTGCTAGCATGTGAGATGAGTGCAATTGTGTGGTAGCTTGAACATTCTTTGGCATTGTTTTTTGGGGGGATTGGAATGAAAACTGACTTTTTCCAGTCCTGTGGCCATTGCTGAGTTTTCCAAATTTTCTGTCATATTGAGTGCAGCACTTTAACCACATCATCTTTTAGGATTTGAAATAGTTAAACCGGAATTCCATCATCTCCTTGGGTGTAATTGCGAAGTGTTTTAGTATTTGTCAAATGCGTAGGGGTAATGATATAACAAACACAAACTCTAAAGGTATCACTAAATTCCTAAGCAGTTTCTGTTATTAATATTATGTATTTAGGTTTGCATCTCATATGTCTGCACGTCTTTCCATCCTCCTGCTGTCACCTTTCTCTGGGCTTCATCTGTCTACAGGGTTACTCATCCTCCTAAGGGTCACCCTCGCTCTTTTCTAAGCCATTCTCTGCGTGGTACCCAGGAAATACTCCTTGAACACAGATATTTAACAAACAGAATCTTTGCTAATTCTTTTAGTGAATGAATAGGAGAAGGCAATGGCACCCCACTCCAGTACTCTTGCCTGGAAAATCCCATGGGCAGAGGAGCCTGGTGGGCTGCAGTCCGTGGGGTCACAAAGAGTCGGACACTTACTGAGCGACTTCACTTTCACTTTTCACTTTCTTGCATTGGAGAAGGGAATGACAACCCACTCCAGTGTTCTTGCCTGGAGAATCCCAGGGACGGCGGAGCCTGATGGGCTGCCGTCTATGGGGTCGGACAGAGTCAGGCACAGCTGGAGCGACTTAGCAGCAGCAGCTGAAGCAGGATTGACAAGCTAAAATCATCATGAAATTCTATTCTTTCTCCTGTGAACGGTCAACTCTGCTTTCTGTGTGTCACTTTCTCCTTGTTAGGAGGAAGTCTCAAGCAGGTCCTGTAGGTTTTCTGGGTACTCTTGAAAAAACCAAATAGGCCCTTTGCTTTGGCATGAAAAATCCAGTTCCAGCCAATGGTTTCCTAACCAGGTGAGTTACATTTGAGTGACTTTCCCTCCCACCCCAGCCTGGCCTTCCCCATGTGGAAATTTCTTGGTGGAGGGGCTGCTTCCTGCTCTGGGCCTTTGCCTTCCCACCTCAGTTCACTCAAGTTCTACTCAGGTCATACAGATGTCATTTCCACAGCGGAGATTCCTCTCCACTTCCTCATCCTGACTCCTAAATGGTGAGTATGTAGTTATTTCTGTGAGTCATTCTTTGATAGTTAATATTTTTATCCCGCACTAGACTATAATGTCTGTGAAGGCAGTTGTTGTTCAGTCAACTCAGTCGTGTCTGACTCTTCGTGACCCCATGGACTGCAACATACCAGGCTTCACATTCCTTCACCATCTCCCAGAGCTTTCTCAAACTCATGCCCATTGAGTTGGTGATACCATCCAACCATCTCATCCCTTCTTGTTCTCCCCTTCTCCTCCTACCTTCAGTCTTTCCCAGCATCTGGGTCTTTTCTAATGAGTCAGCTGTTCACATCAGGTGGCCAAAACTTTGGAGCTTCAGCATCAGTCCTTCTAATGAATATTCAGGACTGACTTCATTTAAGATTGACTGGTTTGATCTCCTTTCAAGAGTCTTTCCCAACACCACAGTTTGAAAGCATCAATTCTTTGGTGCTCAGCCTTCTTTATGGTTCAACTCTCAAAGACTGTGTTTATTTTGTTGGCAGTCCATATCCTGGACTCTTAATAGTCTCTCAATACAATATTTTAATAAATGAATACAAAAAGTTTTTTTACTGGATACCGGGAAGTCTGACCACTATCATGGAAGTGTAAGTCATATTTTAAAAAGGGCTCCTTTAAAAAATTGTTTGGAAAACCTGTTCTGGTTCCCCTACAGTGGTGACACTAAGGTCAACTGTGGGCTTTCTTACATTATTTCTCCGCCAAGATCAGGCTCAAGCGTGTGACTTGGAGGAAGGATTTGGGGGAGCAAAAATCATAGTATGAAATAGAAGCAGCATTAGAATGTCAGATAGTATTCTGTTTCTCAAATTCTAGTCTTTTATTTAAATAATGAACCATCCCTCAGGAGAAAACCCAGAGGAAAGGATAATGTGTGTCCTGTGTACTCCACCTCATGCTTTGTGAAGAAAAGGGAAAATGAAGACCGAGAAATGCACACCTGAAATGAGCATCTTCCTCTGGGATGAGCTAAGTGGTTGGAGAGAACTCTGGATGGGATTGTCTTTACCTTACCTGGGCTGGAGACCTACAAGGTGCTTCAAGAGGAGATGGGAATCTAGATTTGAAAATAAAATACCCTAGGGTTAAATGTGAACTGATTTAATTTTTTTTCAAAATGTTGTATAAGCCAAGCTCTTTTGCCAAAATTTGCCTTCTTTATATTATTAGATCTTCTTCATTTGCTCCTAGTCTTATTCTTTTACCCTTCACTTTGTCCCGGGGTCTGCTAAACTGCTAACCTCCTGGGTCCTGACTCTTGCTCTAAATGCCATATGGCATTTAGAGCCTTGACCCTGATGAAAAATCTCTCCAAAAGCAAGGATTAGGTTAGATTAGCAGGTTGCCAGCTCTTGATTCACATATTGCCCAGATCTCCAACCCTAGCCCCAGACCTCCAGGCCAGACCCCACAAAGAGCAAGTGGAAGGGCTCCACACCAACAAAGAGTGACAGCTGCTTCCCCACAATACACACAAATATCCTGGGCCCTTGCCAGATTTATACAAGCATGAACTGTTGTCTTCCTGGCTGGCAGAATAGTGAGATGAGTGAGAAATAAAGGCTGTTAGGAGTAAAGAAATCTCAGACATCACAGAGCTTTGTGCCAAACTTGATGCCAGTAGGGAGTGCTGAGGTCACACCCCAGATGTCTTGGTTGGCATCAGAAAGCTTCAGAAAGAGCCAGTGGCTTAAATTCTTCCCTTAATCCTGGGCCAGAAATTCTTCACACCAGGGAGGAAGTGAAGCAGGAAATAGGAGGGCCCCTCAGCAGAACCAACTCCTTGACTCTAATCTACAGACACAACTGCCAAGTTAGGGCATGGGACAATAGTTCATAGTCCTTATATTTTCTGATATAGCTTTGAAACCTAATGGGCAGGGCTTGGCATGGAAGAAACAAAATGATGATAACGGAAGTTGATAGCAGAAGAATATGTCAGTGAGTGTGACATCCATGAGTATTATGCCTAGGGGAGATGAACGGAGAAAAAACTGAATATTGAAACTAGCAGCTGTCACAATTCTTTTTCCCACATGCTCCTGCTTCGTTTTATAATAAATATCAATTACCCAGTAGGAGAGGAGAGAGACAACATCCATCGCCAGGCATCTGGCTTTGGAAATACTTTGCTGGGAAAGCAACCTGTGAAACTGAAGCTGTGCAGCTTCACTTTCTGCTGGTCTCAGGCAGTCTTGCATCCAGAGAAAGGAACCCCTTTGCAATTTTATTTGATGGTTATATTTACAGGACTGCATAATACTTTTTGGCTGCATAACTTTTTGGACCCTCGTCTTTTATGACCTACAATCCCACTGAAATGTGAAATGTTCCTAAAATTAGCAAAGGCCACGTGTTTTATCCTACCTCTCAGATTTCATTGGGCTGGAATAAGTGGGGCAACATCATATATGCTTCCCTAGTGGCTCAAACGGTAAAGCGTCTGCCCGCAATGCAGGAGACCCGGGTTCGATTCCTGGGTCGGGAAGATCCCCTGGAGAAGGAAATGGCAATCCACTCCAGCACTCTTGCCTGGAAAATCCCATGGACAGAGGAGCCTGATAGGCTACAGTCCATGGGGTCGCAAAGAGTCGGACACAACTGAGAGACTTTACTTACTTACTTATCATATAAACTGTAATGCAGAGGAGCAGAGAGATGGGTTTATTCCCAGCTCTGTGCCTATGAGGTCACTTATTTGTGACCAGAAGTAAGCCACCACTACTGTCTCAGTCTTAGACTGAGCTGTCTTTTGAACAGTGGGGTGAATTTGATCATCTCTAAGGGTCCTGGAGAGGGTATTTATTTCTATCCCTCTGGTGCTGAATTCAGGCTGACTTCTGAGACATTCATTGGCCTCATCCTTGAGTTTTCATTTCTATAGTGTATGCGGATCACTAGCAGGTGGAGTGTTGGGAAGATATCTTGAAAATTTCCCCAAATAGACATCAGAGGAACTAGGTAACAGAGATCTTTCTATCATTTCTGCTTAGTATTCCTAAGTATTACTATTCCTAAGTAATACTATTCTATTCCCAAGTATTACTATTACTATTCCTAAGTAATACTATTTATTAGTATTCCTATTCATTTTGCTGGACAAGAAATAGACATTAAGAGTACCTTCAAAAATAGTCCTTCTCTAGCCCTGGAGGCTCCAGCAGTTAGAAAGTTCTGAAGGAGACAAGGGAATATGGCCAGACAACCCCTCCAACAGCACCCACAGATAGGAAGGAGGATCCACGGAGTCAGCTGACAGCCAGACAGAGGTGGGGGAGGAGTTGCAGCGATGGGGGTGGGGGAGGGGTCCTGTCCTGGGCCATCCACAGGTACCTTGGAGAAAGTGTGCTCTATCAATGAGGAAAAGCTGCACACACAAAAAATCACACTCACTCTTATTTGCTGGCCCATCATAGACCACCATCATCTTTTCTCACCAGACAACCTTTCAAAACACAAGCTGCACATGACTGCCGTGAAGCTTCTATACAAACATCCGAGGTAATATTTTCAGGAAGTTATGGACAACCATAGCCAGCCTCAACTTCCTTTTTAAGATTAATGTTTATGCCACTGTTTCCGTGACCTCTTTCTGAGTTAACACCCCAACTGGTGCTTGAAACAACAGTATTTTTTCTTTCTCACCTTAAGGGGTTGATGGGAAGGCTCTTTTGCCAGACTCACCTGGGCTCAGGCACGCCCCCTGCATTCAGCTGGAGAGTTGACTGGCCTGGAAAGACCGTGATGCCTTTCATGGTGTCTAGCACCTGGTCCTGACTGTTGGCTGGGGTACCTTGGTTCTCTTTTGTGAGTCCTCCTTCCTCCCAGTAGGTTAGACCAACTTCCTTATGTGGTGGTTTCATGGCAGCACTTCAAGGGAACAAAATGGAAGCAACAAAGCTTCTAATGGCCTAGCCCCAAAAGTTGTACAACGTTATTTCTGTCACACTTACTGGTCAAATCAAGTCACAAGGTCAGGTTAGATTTAGGAGATGGGGGAATAGACTTTGCTATGTTTCCCATCAGTGAATGGACTCTAAGACACTTATACACAGAAATCAGAGGCCTGGTTGAATCCCTCTTCACCTCCATCTGTCATAGACACCTTTTAAATAATAAGAGAATAAACCATTGTAATTGTAGAAAAAGTAGAATATATCAATAATTATAAGGAAGAAAATGTCTGAAATCACCCTTAATACCACCACTCCAAGAGGATGACTGTTAATCTGATCAGCAAAGGCACTCCCAGAATTTTCCTATACCTATCTATATCGGGTCAAAAAATGCATACTGCGCCCTGATTTTCATAATGTGACAACAGACCCTAAATATAATATCATAATGTATATCTCATGTATATAACATGCTATAATTTATTTAAATATTTCAGATATTTTTACTACTATAAATAGTAATGGACTTTAAGAATATAAATCTTTGTGCATGTCTCTGATTTTTTTTTAAAGCTATGATTTTTTTTGTTGGTTTTTTTTCAGTTTTTTATTTTTTTAATTTTAAAATCTTTAATTCTTACATGCGTTCCCAAACATGAACCCCCCTCCCACCTCCCTCCCCACAACATCTCTCTGGGTTATCCCCATGCACCAGCCCCAAGCATGCTGCACCCTGTGTCAGACATAGACTAGCAATTCAATTCTTACATGATAGTATACATGTTAGAATGCCATCTCTGATTTTTTTAAAAGATTAAGCCCATAAATTAGAACTTCTGGGTCAAAAGAAATACATATTTTAAAGCTTTGAGATATTTTGCCAAATGACCTCTCATGAAAATGTATTAATGATTTTATGTTTTCAGCAGGAAAATATCCCAAAGAATTCTTGCTTTCCTTGTTTTCTTAACCCTGGAGAATCTGAGAGGTAAAAATTGATATTGATAGCAATTTCCATTTGTATATCATTATGAATTAATAATGTTAAACAATTTCTTCACTTTCATCAGCCATTGGCATTCTCTCACCCACTCAGTCTACTGCTTGCCTCTCCCTCTGGAAATATCTGGGAAAGAAAATGGAAAAGAATGTCGTAATGGAATGTCTGTCCTTAATTGTCATTATATTAGTCTCTTTTCCTGTAGACAAGTAGTTAGCTATAAATGTGAGTGTTTAAAAGTGATAACAAGAACTATGGCTCACTAGTCAAAGAGACCAGAATTCATGGGGCAGGGAGAAGAAAGAAAGAAGGAAGGGAGAAAAGTAGGATGGACGGAAGGAAGGGAAATGAAAAGGGAGGGAGGGAAAGGAAAATAAAGAAAAAAAAGTTATTTTCTCAAGAGAAAATTCAGAGAGAGGTGGAAAAAGAAAGCTAGAATTAATTTTATGAGCAGAGATGGATCGGGGAGGTTAAGAAAATTGCTTGCTAGATACCTCTGTAGTGCTGGATGAAAATAACATGTGTTATAAAATCAGGGACTCTGGACAACCCATTCATGCATCTGAGGAATGGTGGGGTGGATCCTTTTCAACCCAAAGTTAGTGATTGTCCTTTTAAAAAAATGACAAAATGTATGTTGGTATACTTCAACAGCATGAAAGACTCTAACTTGGCCCTCAAACTGTCTCATGATAGAACCAGGGTCTATGGCCATACCCCCCTGAACACGCCTGATCTCGTCTGATCTTGGAAGCTAAGCAGGGTCAGACCTGGTTAGTACTTGGATGGAAGAACCAGAAAGAAATACATAATAAGTTCTTAGGCCAAAATTCATCGACTTACTCATTCAGCTAACCAACCAACAGCTACTGACATCTGCCATGTGCTAGACCCCGTGAGTAACGGAGACAGAGAATTAAGCAATGATTCTGGCTTTTAAGCAGCTTAAAAATCTAGTAGGTCATCAACATTAGGGAAAAGAAACAAGTGGGCAGGGAAGAAATACCTGATGTCTAATTATTTAGGCTTATGGATCTACTATGTGTTCATCATTAGACCTTTAAACTCATTTGTGGCATTAAGATTGTCGTACCACTAAGAATAAACAAGTCAGAAACATGATTTTGCTCCAAACTATCTCAAACTTTAGCACCCCCAATCAAGAATCTCCCAAGTTGCTTATTATCAAATCACAGGCAATAAATACCATAGAGGATTCCAGGCTTTTCCAGAACTAGTTTCAACTGTGAGCCTCTGATCCTTGGTGTGGAGCCCAGGTCATCCAGTCTAGACTCCCTCCTCCTTCCTAATGGGCTCTCATTTGGGATCTTGGTGCCCTTTTGTGTTAGCAGAACTCATTCACAGTCATCTGAATCCTCAAACTTTGAGTTAAAAGAATTATCTTAGTCCTAAAAATATGACTCTAGATATAAGGTTATAAAGAATTTGAACTTGAAAGTGAATTGTTAGAGGCTCTATCCCTTTTCTCCCAGTAACCTCTTTGGCCCTTTTATAAACGTGGCTCCCTTCTCCCTGTGACCCACCCAGCTCAGCACTCCAGGAATCCCAAGAAAAGAGTGAGTCAAATCCTAGCCAAATGTTTCCCAATCCCATATTTTATTCCTGGGTACCTGAAGATGATTTATCAGTTAGGATTAAGCCAATGATTATGATGTGAATTAGACAGAATATGGTATCAAGGAATGCTATCAACATGGACATTTATTATAGGCGGCCAAATATACAGAAAGTAAAACCATAAACCTGATTGGGCTCTGGAAAACCATATGTGTTAGTCACGTATGCCAGCTCCTTATCATATATGACCAATTACCACGCAGCACAAAATAATAATGTCATTAAAATGCATGTGAATCAATACTGCGGTAGATTTCTCTGTCTTTATATACATATCACTAAAGACAGAGAGAGAGTGAGATACACAGACATACTCAGGCCACCTAGCTTGTCCCTGACCAGCTCTGATCTCCTCCTACACCTTCAAAGAATTAAAGGAAACTTCCTGAGTTATGCTGAATCTACCTTCACCCTAACCCCTATTTTACTGGCAGAACAGCAGCAGCAGTTGGAGAGTCAAATGAGTAAGCATCCACTCGCAGGAATATGGCGTGAGTAATCCTACCTTTTGACTTTTTGACAGCCCACTATCTCCTATTGCCTCCACTGAGGAAAGGGGCAGTTCCCACAGCTCTCTCTTCTTTTCAGGGGCTCTTGTTTATCTCCCCCTAGATCTAACTCCTTCCTGAATCAGAGCCCTGGAATCCTCCATTACTTCTCTCTAGCCAACGAACAGACAGAACAAGTGAGGAAGAGAGCCTGAGCTAGGATGGCTGCCCTGGTGCATGGTCCTAAGGCGGATCTGGCCATGCAGACTTAACCTACGTCATCTTTAAGCGACTCCGAGAAATGCTGTCTACTTCCAGGAACTCCATGTGCCTGAACCACTTCTAGCCTCCGCCATGCTCGTCTTCTTTCTTTTGAATTCCTCTTCTCTATTTTCTTCCCTGGATGCTCTTCTTTCATTATTTCTTCCCCTGTAATTTCCTCTCTCTGTAATTATTCTCCACTCAGTATCTCTGTCCCTCTGCATAGTTCAGTCTGTTACCTAAGCAATGCCACAACTAACTTGATGATAGATAATGCTAAAAACATACTGTTGCCTTCATCAGAGGGACAACAGCTTTGGAAAAATCAATCCACCCAGCCATTCTAGGATATTTTTATATATTCTTTTTGCCCTCCAGAATACAAATTCTCTTCTTAGGGATGACTTGCACTTGATTGGAACCTTGATGAGAAGAGAAACTTTATGGTTTCACAGCTAATTGAAGGCATCAGCTCATCAAGTTTCACAGAACCAATTTTCCCCCTGCTTAATGATGCAGAACTCTGCAGTCTTAACCAGGTATCTCTGCAACCATTGAGCAGATTCCAAGATCATTTTTGAGGGACATTTTGCCCTATCTGCAAGCAAATCTATGACTAATCTCTATTCACGGTGGGTCAGCCTCTCAATTTTTACCAGCATCTCAGTTTTTAATCTCTAATATTGACTTGACTGATTGATCATGTCATTTCTGAAGTATATGAATTCACAAGATGAAACTGCAGCATTTAAACGCCTCATCAGAGAGCTCTCCAACTCTAGCCAAAAACAGAGCTGAAACTTATCCTTGAGGCCTGCAAGCTTCCTGTGGCTCTTGGTATTGGTATTTTTTGAAAAATACACCATGAGTTTTTAAAAATTAAGCATACATTTAATGCATTTTAAAACTATAAACACATAGTAGGATTATTTTTACCCCATTGATAGAGGACATAAAACAACCTAGATGTCCATCAGCAGATGAATGGATAAGAAAGCTGTGGTACATATACTGGCCGATTATACAGAGTGAAGTGGCCAGTCTATGTCTGACGCAGGATGCAGCATGCTTGGGGCTGGTGCATGGGGATGACCCAGAAAGATGTTATGGGAGGGAGGTGGGAGGGGTTCATGTTTGGGAATGCATGGAAATGTTAAAGATTGAGAATAAAATAAACATAGAAGCTCCGTTGTTTACTTCTTATAACTCAGTGGGTTATTTGGTATCCCTTTAGGCTTCTATATTCCACTCTGAAAACTCCTGCACCCAGGTGCAAGGGGAGTCATAGGGAATCAGTGCTGTGCCTGAGCCTAACCTATAACAGATGACCCTGTCTCAGCACCATCTTTCCTGCCTTTACTTTTCCCAATTTTCCAATTACTTTTACTCAGATTTATGCCCTGTTCTGTGCAGCTTCTGTCCTATGCTACCAACTTTTGCAACTTTTCTTTGCATTCTGTTTCATCTTATGTAAGTTCAGTTCAGTCGCTCTGTCATGTCCAACTCTTTGAGACCCCAAGGACTGCAGCACATCAGGCTTCCCTGTCCATCACCAACTCCTGGAGCCTACTCAAACTCATGACCACTGAGTCAGTGAAGCCTTCCAACCATCTCATTCTCTGTTGTCCCCTTCTCCTCCTGCCTTCAATCTTTCCCAGATCAGGGTCTTTTCCAATGAGTCTGTTCTTTGCATCAGGTGACCAAGGTATTGGAGTTTCAGCTTCAGAATCAGTCCTTCCAATGAATATTCAGAACAGATTTTCTTTAAGATTGACAGGTTGGATCTCCTTTCAGTCCAAGGGACTCTCAAGAGTCTTCTCCAACACCACAGTTCAAAAGCATCATTTCTTCAGTGCTCAGCTTTCTTTATAGTCCAACTCTCACATCCATACGTGACTACTGGAAAAACAATAGCTTTGACTAGACAGGCCTTTATCATCAAAGTAATGCCTCTGCTTTTTAATATGCTGTCTAGGTTGGTCATAGCTTATCTTCCAAGGAACAAGTGTCTTTTAATTTATGGCTGCAGTCACCACCTGCAGTGATTTTGGAGCCAAAGAAAATAGAGATTCTCACTGTTTCCATTGTTTCCCCATTTATTTGCCATGAAGTGATGTGACTGGATGCCATGATCTTAGTTTCTTGAATGTTGAGTTTTAAGCCAACTTTTTCACTCACCTCTTTTACTTTCATCAAGAGGCTCTTTAGTTCCTCTGCCATAAGGGTGGTGTCATCTGCATATCCAAGGTTACTGATATTTCTCCTGGTAATCTTGATTCCAATTTGTGCTTCATCCAGCCTGTCATTTCACATGATGTATTCTGGATAGAAGTTAAATAAGCAGAGTGACAGTACACAACTCTGACGTACTCGTTTCCCAACTTGGAACCAGCCCATTTTTCCATGTCCAGTTATAACTGTTGCTTCTTGACTTGCAGACAGGTTCCTCATGAGGCAGATAAGGTGGTCTGGTATTCCTTCCTATTTAAGAGTTTCACACAGTTTGTTGTGATCCACACAGTCAAAGACTTTAGCATAGTCAATGAAGCAGAAGTAGATGTTTTTCTGGAATTCTGTTGATTTTTCAATGATCCAGTAGATGTTGGCAATTTGATCTCTGGTTCCTCACCCTTTTCTAAATCCAGCTTGAACATCTGGAAGTTTTCAGATCACATACCATTGAAGCTTCACTTAGAGAAATTTGAGCATTACTTTGCTAGCATATGAGATGAGTGCAATTGTGCACTAGTTTGAACATTCTTTGGTATTGCCTTTTTAAGGGATTGGAATGAAAACTGATCTTGCCAGTCCTATGGACACTGCTGAGTTTTCCAAATTTGCTGGCATACTAAGTGCAGCACTTTCACAGCATCATCTTTTAGGATTTGAAATAGCTCAGCTGGAATTCCATCACCTCCACAGCTTAGTTCGTAAGTGGCACTTCCTAAGGCCCACTTGACTTTGCGGTCTAGGATGCCTGGGTCCAGGTGAGTGATCAAACCACCGTGGTTATTTGGGTCATGAAGATCTTTTTTGTATAGTTCTGTGTATTCTTGCCACCTCGTCTTAATATCTTCTGCTTCTGTTAGATCCATACTGTTTCTGTCCTTTACTGTGCCCATCTTTGCGTGAAATGTTCCCTTGGTATCTTGAAGAGATCTTTTTTCTTGAAGTCTTTCCTATTTCCTAATTTCCTTTTTTCTAGTCTTTCCTATCCTATTGTTTTCCTCTATTTCTTTGCACTGATCACTGAGGAAGGCTTTCTTATCTCTCCTGGCTATTCTTTGGAACTCTGCATTCAGATGGATATATCTTTCCTTTTCTCCTTTGCCTTTAGCTTCTCTTCTTTTCTCAGCTATTTGTAAGCCTTCTTCAGACAACCACCTTGCCTTTTTGCATTTCTTTTTCTTAGAGACGGTCTTTATCCCTGCCTCCTGTACAATGTCAGAAACCTCTGACCATAGTTCTTCAGGCACTCTGCCTATCAGATATAATCCCTTGAATCTATTTCTCACTTCCACTGTATAATCATAAGGGATTTGATTTAGGTCATACCTGAATGGTCTAGCGGTTTTGCCTACTTTCTTCAATTTAAGTCGAATTTGGCAATAAGGAGTTCATGATCTGAGCCATAGTCAGCTCCTGGTCTTGTTTATGCTGACTGTATAGAGATTCTCCATCTTTGGCTATAAAGAATATAATCAATCTGATTTTGGTATTTTATATAAGTAAACAGTGGAAAATTAAATAGATGGGAAAAGCAGATAAGAGATTAAAAATGTACCTCCACCTTTAAGCCATTCATTGGGAAAGGAGTGCACTCTTAGGAAGAGGGTAGCTCTAAGGAGAAAAAAATATTAAAAGACTCTACTTAGTCTATGGATTTTGAAGAAGCAAAAGCCTTTCTTCTATCCCCTCTGTGTAGCAGCTTCTGACCATTTTCCAAGAATGCTGAAGTGGAAATTCTACCTTGTGGTGGCTGATTACAGGCAGTGTCTTCATACTATTAATATAAGCCATGAGTATCGAAGGTAGAGGCACAGGAAAGAAGCAGGATGCATTGTCTATAGAGAATTTAAAAGCACTAATACATCTCAATAAAAGTCAACTCAGCTTCTGTTATCACCATATACATGCAATTCTAAATAGTCAGTGGTAAAATACTCCTCCTTCAACACATAATTTGTTAGGCTAAACATGTTATGATTATTGTTCCTTTAATAAAATTTATGTAAACTTCAAATTAGCACAGTGTTATTACATATCTTTGAACAAGTGTTGTATTCTACATGGAAGTTAGTTCAGAATACTTCCAATTACATTGTTGGCCCCATGTGTTGATACTAGGCCTCAACTATATGCCTTCACTTTTAAAGTCAATTTGTAACAGTTAAAACACATTTCAAGTTTGAGTGTGTGTCTACAATTCCTATCCTTCTATGTATTCCTGCAGTTAAACAGTGGAATCTAAATAAGCGATGACAGCCTGGTGATTGTTAAGACAAATTAAACAGAACTTGAATTATATCAATTTGGTTATTCTGTATGATTATATTGAGTTTAATTGTGTTTTAAATTTAAATTCAGACAGTGCAAACTGGGAGGTATAATAATTTTGGTAACTACAAATTTTAGTTCACACAAAAGTACATACTGAATTTAAAGCATCTTTAAAACTGACATTTGCTCCTCTTAATAGGTTTTGTTTTAAAACTTTAGAATTGATCAAGAAATAATGATTATTACTGATCATTACATAATTATTACTGGAAGTAATTTTTTTTATATAATAATGGGAATGTTAAAGAATGATCCCCTATGGAGAAGGGTGTTGGAGGAAGGGCAAATGGGTAAAGGGGTCAATATATGTTGATGAATAAAAAATAGGCTTTTGGTGGTGATCATGCTGTAGCATATTCAGAAGTCAAATTATAATGTCATATACATGAAACTTATATAATGTTATAGACCAATGTTACCTCAAGAAAAGAAACATCTAAACAAGTAATCCAATTACTGGTAAGTCTTTTAAAAAGTTGTATAGAGGAAGGGGATGGAAACTAGTCATAATGTAATATTTTTCACTATTAAATAAAAGCTTCACTTTATTTTTTTCACTTTAAAATCTATTTTTAATTTAAAAATTGTGATAAGATACACATCACATAAAATCTACCACTTGAACTATCTTTAAGTGTACAGTTCAGTAGTGGTAAGTACATTCACACTGCTATGCAGCCAGTCTCCAGAACACTTTATCTTACAAAACTGAAATTCTATACCCCATTAACAATTTTTAATCTGCCCCTCCTGCTAGCCCCTGACCACTACCCTTCTACTTTCTGTCTCTTAAATTTGACCACTCTACATAGCCCACATAAATGGAATCATGCTGTATTAATACAAGCTTTACTTCTGCATTTTAAAAATGGGTGGTAGGTGTCAAATTGCCAAGACAAATAGATTTCATTGCATATATTTTTAATAAGTGTTTTATTTTAAACTGGTAAATGCTGGACTGGAAGAAACACAAGCTGGAATCAAGATTGCCAGGAGAAATATCAATAACCTCAGATATGCAGATGACACCACCCTTATGGCAGAACGTGAAGAGGAGCTAAAAAGACTCTTGATGAAAGTGAAAGTGGAGAGTGAAAAAGTTGGCTTAAAGCTCAACATTCAGAAAACGAAGATCATGGCATCCAGTCCCATCACTTCATGGGAGATAGATGGGGAAACAGTGGAAACTGTCAGACTTTATCTTTTTGGGTTCCAAAATCACTGCAGATGGTGACTTCAGCCATGAAATTAAAAGACACTTACTCCTTGGAAGAAAAGTTATGACCAACCTAGATAGTATATTCAAAAGCAGAGACATTACTTTGCCGACTAAGGTCCGTCTGGTCAAGGCTATGGTTTTTCCTGTGGTCATGTATGGATGTGAGAGTTGGACTGTGAAGAAGGCTGAGCACCGAAGAATTGATGCTTTTAAACTGTGGTGCTGGAGAAGACTCTTGAGAGTCCCTTGGACTGCAAGGAGATCCAACCAGGCCATTCTGAAGGAGATCAGTCCTGGGATTTCTTTGGAAGGAATGATGCTAAAGCTGAAACTCCAGTACTTTGGCCACCTCATGCAAAGAGTTGACTCATTGGAAAAGACTCTGATGCTGGGAGGGATTGGGAGCAGGAGGAGAAGGGGACGACTGAGGATGAGATGGCTGGATGGCACCACTGACTCAATGGACGTGAGTCTGGGTGAACTCCAGGAGATGGTGATGGACAGGGAGGCCTGGTGTGCTGCAATTCATGAGGCTGCAAAGAGTCAGACATGACTGAGAGACTGAAATGAACTGAACTGAACTGAAGCCTTTTGCTACTATTTACACTGATGACTTAAAATTTCTGAAAATCAATTCAAAAGGTATAAGGCAATATATAGTTTTCTAAATTTCATTTAGGGAGTATGTGAATAGAAAAGATGCCCAGTGGTCCTAATTTGGTCTTTTGTGTTATACATGTGAGATTGAATGATTTGCATACAGAGATCTAATGCAGCAGAAGGAATCTAAGACCCCTCACACCTAAGAGCTCCCTGCAAGCCAAGATTCTGTTGTCCACAAATTTTATACATTTGTTTCCATTTTAAGGGCACTATTCACATATAATCTTATTTGTGAATACCTTGAACAGCCAAGAATCTTTTAAAATGAAAAGTACCCTTTATCTTGGATTTCCCTGGTGGCTCAGTGGTAATGAATCACCTGCAAAGCAGGAAATGTGGAAATCTTATCTCATTTCCTGGGTTGAGAAGATCTCCTGGAGGAGGAAATGGCAACCCAGTCCAGTATTCTTGCCTTGAAAATCCCACGGACAGAGAAGCCTGGCGGGCTACAGTCCACGGGGTCACAAAGAGTCAGAAACAACTCAGTGACTAAACAACAACCCTGTATCTCTAGTATGTTTGATTTTTATATAATAAACACAAATAGATCAACCTACATTTGGTAATATGGTTAATATTTTGTTTCAAGTAATATTAAGTATATTATTCCGCCTCGGTGGTAAAGAAACCACCAGCAATGCAGGAGACTTGACTTGTAGATGTTGGAGAGACCTAGAAGTCAGAAAATTACAGAAGAATACACTAAGGCACCATGCAGTAAATTGCCCCAAATAGCCTTCAGGGAATCCTGACCCATATTAAATATTAAAGACATGAATTCTGTGACTATTCACAAATATTTCTTAGTCTTTTAAAAAGAGATCCTTTAAGAAACTTCAAAATACATGAATGGAATAAAAAATTACTAACTCCTCTGGGTGTCAGATGCACTCGACATGCTGGTGACTGTAAGTGTCGCTCAGCGCGGGTGGTCACTCTCCCTGTCCTCAGGGCTCAGCTTAACCCAAGAGCACTCTCGTGATCCTGGGCTCTCTGTTTTCCTCTGTCACTCTCAACAAACCCACTAGTAATGCAATTCATATCATTAAATCAATGTTTTACTGGGCAACCACTTTTCAGTTGCTTTCTTTACCTGATTCCCTCAAAAAAAAAATCAGATTTCTCTTCTTTCATTAGATTATCTATGGCACTAATGATAAAGAGTCCACCTGCCAGTATAGGAGACACAAGAGATGTGGTTTTGATCCCTAAGTCAGGAAGGATCCCCTGGAGTAGGAAATGGCACCCCACTCCAGTATTCTTGTCTGGAAAATTCAGTGGGCCCAGGAACCTGGCAGGCTACAGTCTATGGGGCAGACATGACTGAGCGACTGAGCACATGCTCTTACATCATCTGTGGACTGATTACGGTCAGATTTGTATTTCTGACTCTCACCTTTCCTCTGAGCCCTAGACTCCTTATACCAGAGCTCCACCTGAGTGTCTAATAGACATATTAAATTGATCTTTTTTTCTTTTTTCAGTCGCTCAGTCGTGTCCGACTCTTTGCGACCCCATGAATCACAGCACGCCAGGCCTCCCTGTCCATCACCAACTCCTGGAGTTCACGCAGACTCATGTCCATCAAGTCAGTGGTGCCATTCAGCCATGTCATCCTCTGTCGTCCCCTTCTCCTCCTGCCCCCAATCCCTCCCAGCATCAGAGTCTTTTCCAATGAGTCAACTCTTCGCATGAGGTGGCCAAAGTACTGGAGTTTCAGCTTTAGCATCATTCCTTCCAAAAGAAATCCCAGGGCTGATCTCCTTCAGAATGGACTGATTGGATCTCCTTGCAGTCCAAGGGACTCTCAAGAGTCTTCTCCAACACCATGTGATTGAATGTTCTGCTATACCTACTCTTCCCCCCAGGGATCCTCATTTCAGTCAAAGGTATCACTCTTCAAGAAGCTGTTCAGAACATAATCTTGATCTTTCATGACTCTCTTTCTCCTATTCCTCACACACAGTCCATCAGGAAATCCTAAAGAGCTCAACCTTCTCTGTATAACCAAACCCACCCAATTCTCACTCCTTCCTCAGCCACCATCTGAGTTCTAGAACTCTGCTAAAGCCTCCTGCCTGATCTTGTTTACCTGTTTTTCCTCCAATCTTTCTACAACAATGGCCTTGGAAAGCTTTATAAAACATAAATAAATCACCTTGCACCACTCCCCTGAGTGAAACACTCCAGTAATTTCCTGTCAAATTTACAATGAAACTCAGAGCTCTTACTTCGGCTAAGAAGTGTTGTATGATTGGGACCAGGCTGTGTTTTAGACTCTAATCTGACATTGCTTTCCCTTTATCATTTCACTCTTTTCAGTTACATTTCTTTTACTGTTAATTCCTTCAACACAACACCCATCGCCCTGCCTTGGGCTCTTGCTTGTCCCTCAGCCTGGAACATTCGTCCCAGCTCTGTCTACGGCTCACCCACACTTCCGTGGGTTTCTGTTTCCTGAGATACTTTGCCTGAACACACTGCATTGTGTACAACAGCACAGAGGCACACTCAATTGTCTTTCTTTCTTTAGTTCTTTATCACAAAAAAATTTCAAGCATATTCAGAAATAAAATAATATCAACATCGAACTTCAGTACTCATCAATACATGACTAATCTTATTCATTCATATCCATCAGCTCTCTCTTGCCTAATAGATTGTGTGTGCTCAACCCCAGCAGATCATTTTAAAGCAAACCCCTGATATCATATGATGTCGTATTTCAGTGTGCATCCCTAAAAGGTCAAACCACTTAAAATGATTACAGTGTCATTACGATACCTAAAATAATACTCATAAATATTAGCAAATATTCAGTCAATATTTCCCTAATAGCCTTCTAAATTTTTAATGGCTTTTTGTTGTTTGAATGAAGATCTATATAGGATCCATATTTTGAGAGTGGTTGAAATTCACTTCTTTTTCATCAAGGCATTGTCCAATATCTGACATATTATATCTTTACCTCCCGCATTAGAATGTCATCTCAAGAAGGCAAGGACCTCGTCTTCATTGCCCACTGCTGAATCACCAGAGCTAAAGTTGGTACAGAGAAGCTCTATAAATAGTCACTGAATTAACAAATGAGTTAATCTACCCAACTTCAGACCAAATCTAAGCCTGTGCTCTCTCTTGCTCTCTATCACTTTTTCCTTTTCTCAAATTTCTGTCTGGTAATAAGGAAGAATCTCTGCCTCTTGCTGGCATCACTGAGCCCCACGCAAAGTTGCCTGAGAGGGAGAGATAAAGAATAAACAGCTGCTCACTAGAGGGCATCTCTGAGGAAGGGGCAGTGAGGCTGGCCACAGCAGAAGCAGGGCCAGGCTTCCCCACCGGACTGCCTCCAGTAGTTGTCATCCAACAGCCATTGTCTGCTTCTTCATCTTGCTCTTGAATCATGGCATTCCTCATAGTGATCACGTGCCCCACCTTGGAGGATGAATCATAGCACTCCTGCTCCTCCTGGCCATATATATACAAGTCCTCAATCACTATTCCAAAATCTAAAGGGCTCTACAAGCCTAAAGATGTGCCCCTGAGTTTGAGAATAATTCATTTGACAGAAAAACCTGCTATGGCCTGGTGTCAGGCTATTTATGATCTTGTCCCCATGTTTTGTGAATATTCATGTTACTGTAGCAGAATATTAAGATGTTTCATTACAGAATGTTGCCCCAGATCCCTTAGTAATAAGCACAGCATAATATATAGAATTTGTACTCTCTTTCCTTCTAAAATCCGAAATTTTTTGAATTCTGAAACATGTCTGGGGCCCACTGATCTTGGATAAGGGATTGTGGAGCCTTATTCAATTGCTCAGCCACACAGGGTGGGAAGGGATGTCATGTGACCCAGAACTGAAAAATGAAGTATAACAGGAAATCTGCTTGATCTTCTAGAGGAAATTCTTGCTTCTAAAATGAAGATGGAAAGCCTCCAAAGAGCATGGGCTTACCCTAATCCCTTCTTCCTGCTCTGGGTATCAGTGGAGGAGGTGAGTCCTGCAACTTTATGACCATGAGAAGACAAGATCAAGGATGAAGAGCCAATAAACTGAAGATGGTAGAGAAAAAGGGGGAAAGATCAGTCTGTTAATAACTCTGAGTTTCCTGAAGAACCCTGAACCAAGCACAATGTCTCTGGTTAAGTAAATAATAAATTTATTGTTTAAAAACCAGTGTTAAGCAGGTTTTCTGTTACTTTCCTACAGATGAGATTAGCCAAGGACAATAAAACAATGTCTAAACAGGTATCAAGTAGGGCCCTCACTTGACAGACCATAAACCTACCACTTCCCAGTGAAGGATTAAACAAGAGGCCTATAATATGGGCCTCTCAACAAAAGGCCCAGGTGCTGGCCTTGTCAGGCTGCTAAGAAGAAAGGAGAAGAAAGAACAGAAAGGCAGGAATTCTTCTCTTGGCAGAAAACCAGCATAAAGGCAGTTATTGCTCACCTTGGGCACACTGAAGTTAGTTTGTGTGCCACACCCCAGCAGACAGTTCTTTGAAAATTTACCAGGAAGAGTATTTGTATGCGGGTGCAGGCTTGTGTGTTAAGGGGTAACCCAGTCAATACTGCTATGTATAAAACATCCCTGCCTGACCAGCCTTTTCAGAACTTTTCTGACCTTTTTGGTGAGTGAGTCTGCTCTGCAGCTGTGCTCCCTGATTCTCCAACCTGCCTAGAGAGCGCCGGGCTCCTCTATCTTGACACGGACATTCTTCCATCTGTCCTCTCTGGAGACTCCACATTCTCTCCTTCCTTCCTTCACAACCACAGCTCTGAGATCTCAGTTTCTTTCTATCTTTCCTTGCAGCCCCAGGACACTGCCCTTCTACAGGATGAAGCCAACCTCTTGCTTCCTTCTCATCACCATCCCTCTTGAAGTGAAGTGAAGTGAAAGTCGCTCTGTCATGTCCGACTTGCAACCCCATGGACTCTCCATGGAATTCTACAGGCCAGAATACTGGAGTGGGTAGCCGTCCAGGTGATCTTCTCAACCCAGGGATCGAACCCAGGTCTCCTGCATTGCAGGCAGATTCTTTACCAGCTGAGCCACACGGGAAGCCCAAGAACACTGGAGTGGGTAGCCTATCCCTTCTCCATGATAATCCCATGGGGTGCTCCATACTCCTTAAACTGCATTATCGATAAAAAGATAAAAAATCCTCTCATTGGTCTAGGTAACTGACCGGGGTCAGGCAGTCAGAGGGAGGGCATGGGAGAGTAACCCCTGATTATAAACCTTAAAAGTTAGTGGGAGGCCTGATTATGGACACAGTGACACCTCTGGGAAGAAGGGGATTATGGGAGACAGAGATTATGGACAGTATCCCTTCTCTCCTACTCAGAGCTCAAGCCTCTGCCACAGAGAAGATGAGCTCATGTTTCAGTGTCAAGAACTCAGGCAAACTGTCCTCCTGCCCTGCAGGTGAGTATCTCTCTGGGGAGGAATGGAGGGTGTGATGCCCCATGCCGTCCCCAGTCCACCCCCAGCACCTACCCCTTCCCCGATCTTGTGTTTCTGATATCCTGGGGCTGAGTCATAACTCAGCTCCCAGAGATCCCTTCCCATTCTCATTTCCTGTGAGGATCCTACTGAGCGGGCTTGGGCATCTGCCCCTTCCCTTCCTGCCTTCCCTTCATGGCAGCTGTACCAGCCCTTCCTCTCTTCAGTGGCCCTGCTATGCTCACGCACTGCCTCTCCCCGGTCTTTTGTCTTCCTTTCCTTGCACTCCTGCTTTGGTTGTTTAAGGCCAGCACAGAGGTGTCTTTACCACTAAGAAAACAGAAATGCTCAGGCCCCTCACTTTCACAGTCCTAGGCCTAAATTTGTTTTAGTAGTTTTTATTAATATTTTTTTTCTTAAAGAAGACCTTCAAAATTGAATTAGTTCTAGATCCCACAAACCCTAGCTCTACCTCTGGGATGCATACACATGAAAGGTAATTATGAGCGGCTCTCCCTGCTCTCAAAGCCAAAGAAATCCGATGTCTGTGTCTCATGTGCCCACACAGGGTCTGTTGTCACTGGCAGTGCTTGTGGCTATACCTGTGGCTCCTGGGACATCTGGGGGAAAACCACGTGTCACGGCCAGTGCAGCCCAGTAGATCGGACCACTGCCTGCTGCTGCCATCTGACCTGAGAGGGAGGAGAATGAAAACCTCACTGTTTTGATGGTAATGAAACCATGATCCCAAATAGGACATCTGGGACAACCTGTGATGGACCCTCCAACCCCTAGTTCCCTCATTATTTAATAAAAGGAAAATGACCAAATACTTTGCTTGGACTGGAGGTACAAAGAGATGAAATAACAAATATGTTTTTATGAAGCCCAATGACTAGAATAGTGGCCAGACAGGCTTTCCAGCAAGTAGGCAGGCAAGGACAGCTTTGAAACAATCAGTTTCTGCATATACACAATGGAATATTACTAAGCAGTAAAAAAAAAAAAAAAGAATGAAATAATGCCATTTGTAGCAACATGGATGGACCAAGAGATTATTGTCTTAAGTGAAAAAAGCCAGGGAAAGACAAATATTATAAGACATTGCTTATATGTTGCCGGGAGCCAGCGGGAGGAACTCTGCCCATGGCAAAGGTCATGAGGAAGGAGACTTGGCATACGCAAAGGCGTGATCAAGCCTCAGGAAACCCCATGTTCCCGAGCATCTATCCCAAAACCAGAGTCTGTTTTATGCTCTCACCTACACCTCTGACTTTACAGGGGCTCTCCCCCATAACCATTTCTCTCGGAGAAGGAGTTAACTTGCAGCTCCAAGTCAATAAAAATTCCTGGGCAAGACAAGAGTGTTTCAACTTATGGACTCCTCTGAAGGTTATCTAGCCCACCTGTATAGGTTCATCCGGCCACATGTGATTGTTTACAACCTCCCAATCTGAGAGGCATGAGATGTTTTACACTTACTAAAGGCAAATTCTTCTGGGGAGTTGGAAATTATTAGTATAGTGGGTGGGTTAGGAATTATATTGGTGAAGGGTTTTTCATTTGTTGTCCCAATAATTGCTGCAATTCCCTGCCCTGGGTGTGACAAGGGTGTCTCAGGTCAAACCTCTCTGCTGACAGACTAGCTTGTGTGACAGGATTATCCATACTCCTGCCACTATACACATGATTGTTTACTACCTCTCAACCATAAACAGCACAGAGAGTTTTGGAGTATTTTGAGAGTCTTAATTAGCATAGGGCTTTTCTCATTGTTGAGTCAATGATTGCTGCCAGGCCTCCATATCCTTAGGCATCTGGGAATATATTAATCAATGTATTTGGAATATAGAAAAGGAAATATAGTAGTTTTTAAGGTTAGCAATACTAGACTTTTTGAGTTAATGAATTTTCTCTTTTGTAATAGATCACTGTACTTTGTTATAAATCACTGTGTCCTTGCTATGTAAAAATGTAACCTTATCACTATCTTAAGACTAAATAGATCTTAAGGGGAACATTGTTGAAAGGATTTTCATTTGTTGGGTTGATGTTTGCTGCTAAATCTCCATGTTCCCTGCCCTTATAATGAATATAACTAGCATATAGGAGAAATAAGTATTAACCTTTAAGATTAATCATGTTAACCTTGGGTTAAATAAATTCCTTTCTTGATTGTAACTCACTACACCCTCACCCTATAGGAATGTAACTTTATTTGGAGGGTGGTGCCCGGTTTAAGAAAAAACACCTTTGGAAGAAATAAGCTTTTTGGTTATCAGAAAGAAAGGATCGTAAAATGTCAGCAGGTCTCATGCCTAGAAGATGATGTAAAATCCCTAAGACCTTTTTATGTGAAGCACCTGATTTTGATAAAGGTCAGGACTGCTGACCTCCACGTGACTCTGTATTCATCCCTATGTGTAACAAAAGGTATATAAGCAAACCCAAAAATAAAGAAATTGGATCAGTTTCCAGAAAGACTGATTCCCCCATGTCGTTTCTTTCTTGCTCCTCGTTTTTCTGGCTGAATTCCCATCTGGAGCATGGATGCTATTCCCCATAAACCAAGTGATACAGCCTCTTTTTCTCCACTAATTTTCCTACTACACTATCCGTTTCTAATCTCTCTATATATCTGTAATTAAATATGTATTTTTCCAAGGATGCTGACTCCGTTCCCACCTTCAAATCACCCTGGATCCACCGGGGCTGGACCCTGGCAGTGGAATCTAAAAAGATAGTACAAATGAATTTATTTACAAACAGAAACAGACCCACAGATATAGAAAATACACTACTTACCAAAGGAGAAACTGGAAGCAAAGAGGGATAAATTAGGAGTTTGGGATGAACATATACACAATACTATATTCAGAATAGATAACTAAGAAGAACCTACTGTATAGCACAGGGAACTATATTTAATATTTTATAATAACAAATGAAAATAATTGGGAAAATAATATATATATTTCTTCAACTACACGTTAATTTTTAAAAAGGAAAAAGAATCAACTTCTAGATTTTTGGCATGCATGTGTACTCTTTCCTAGATTTACATGCCAGGCATCTGCTTTGTTCATAATAATGATTTGCCATGTCTTACCCCTTGGAAAAGCTATGACCAACCTAGATAGCATATTAAAAAGCAGAGACATTACTTTGCTGATAAAGATCCATCTAGTCAAAGCTATGGTTTTTCCAGTAGTCGTGTATGGATGTGAGATTTGGACTATAAAGAAAGCTGAGTGCCAAAGAATTGATACCTTTAACTGTGGTGTTGGAGAAGACTCTTGAGAGTCCCTTGGACTGCAAGAAGATCCAACCTGTCAATCCTAAAGGAAATCAGTCCTGAATAGTCATTGGAAGGACTGATGCTGAAGCTGAAACTCCAACACTCTGGCCATCTGATGTGAAGAACTGACTCATTTGAAAAGACTCTGCTGCTGGGAAAGACTGGAGGCAGGAGGAGAAGGGCATGACAGAGGAAGAGATGGTTGGATGGCATCACTGACTCAATGGACATGAGTTTGAGCAAGTTCTCGGAGTTGGTGATGGACAGGGAAGCATGGCATGCTGCAGTCCATGGGGTGGCAAAGAGTCAGACACGACTGAGTGACTGAACTGAACTGAACTCCCTTGGAACAAAAGAGAAACTCAGCCCTTTCCTGTCATTGAACCATTGCCCTGTAGTTTACACCTTGGTAAACTACACTGGATGTGGCCTCCTCTAAATAGAACCACTGTCCTTAAGAGTAGAGTCCTTAAGTCCTAATAGTCATAATAATAGCTGTTTTAATTGTATGAAATGCACATTATTTATGAAGACATTACAAGGATTTACTGATACAACATTTTTTCAGTTGTTCAGTCAATACATTTTTGCTCTTAGTAATAACAGCTAGCTCTTAGTTTTCTCATAGTTTCCCCACCCATTGAATTAATGGAGTCATTTCTTATATTTGAGTCTGAAAGCTGACTTATTTGAATCCCTACGGAGGAAATAATGTTTAAGATCAGGGTTCTCTGAAAGAAAAAATTTAAACTAAACTCAAATTTTTTCCTTTTAGAAAGAAAGCCAAAGTCTGATACTAGAGTCTTAACAGAAGGCGATGTTCCATGTCTCTGTTCTGCCATGGGAAAATCAAGCAGATACTGGTCTTATGATTTAGGACATTGTCTAGTTTCTGATAACACTGATGTGTAAATCACATCATTCAAAGAACAAAGTTTCCACCAATCAAGTGCCAGTCTTTTCTTACACTGGGAAGAACTAGAGTGTAGGTTTGGGTCTGAGGACATCATCTGAGCGTTATCAGTTGGGGAGAGGAGTTATGACTGACTTCTGGTCTTTGATCTCCTCTCAGATCTTTTAAGGCTTTTGTCCTTCCTTCTCTCTCTCATCTTCTGCACTCCTGACCATTGTCCAACGCCCTCTCCTCACATATCCCTCTCTTCCAGGTTATATTAGAAGTAGAGGGTTTAACCATCATAGAATTATTTCCTCCAAAAACCCAGACAGAAAACTGGGGATCTAATTCTTTAAATAACGTATGTCACTTAACAAGTCAGAACATTCTTCTGGCTGGGAGATAATGACCAACAACAAGTTACCTTGGGTTCATGATACATTTGGGGAATTATTAGGAATTTCTTCAGGAAATAAAAATCCTCAGTAAAGTAGGATTTACTTTAGACTGACTTGTATTTCAAATCTCACCTATACATTTCAGTAATTATAAACATAAATTTTAAACATATGGTTTAAATCTCTATAATGTACTGATTTTGCTAAGGTATCATAGAATGAAGACAGAGGATGAAGATTAAATATGAAAAAGTAAAAGTGAAACAGGAAACCCAGGAAAGGGGTAAAAATATAGGTGGTACTTCTGGTCTAGATAATATGGCAGACTTATTTTTTCCTGCTAAGATATCAAGTCTGGAAATAATGTAAGAGGCAACTAAAGGAGAGCTCTGAATGGTAGAAGCAGAAACTATGCCATGCCTGTGTGCTTAGTCGTGTCTAACTCCTTGTGACCCTTTGGACTGTAGCCCATCAAGTTCCTCTGTCCATCGGGTTTCCCAGGCAAGAATACTGGAGCAGGTTGCCATTTCCAGGGGATCTTCCTGACCCAGGGATCAAACCCATGTCTCCTGTGTCCCCTGCATTGCAGGCGGATTCTTTACCCGCTAAGCCATTGAGGAAGAGGAAGTCAAAATAGTTAGGAACGCCAGAGCCGGAGGAAACACGTAGTGGCTGTGTGTCTTACAACTCTCTCCTAACAGAAAGTCTTGGAGGTCTGGCATTTTTTAACCTGAACCCAGTGATAGCAAGTGGTCTATGTAGGCTTATTCTTCTCCCCTAAAACTCTGGACAAGCCCAGCATCCTCAGCAAAAGGTATAATTTGGGAACCCCACTACAGTAAGTAACCAAGGGAAAAACTTCTTTCCCACTGGATCTGAGGTGCCCCATCCCACAGGGAGACATCAGAAAACCAAGCAACAGTAGTAAGAGGGTTCCAGCCACAGGGAGTTCAAATCAAGGCTACTCTGCTACAGTTACAGGCTAAATCAAATGGCTCAGTTGAGAGAAACTCCTTCTGTTCTCTCAGGCAAAACAGGCAGGGACCAGGAGTAGTCCAAGTGGCACCAAATGTGCCAAGCAGACCTAAGCGTCACTGTAAAAGCTCTGAAAATTAAATTTCATCAGAATCACAGCCCACAAAATAGGTCAGCATCTGCTTACTAAATGTAAATAGGGAAACTAACTATTATAACGACAGTTTTAAATGATATAGGATTTCTCACCTTAAACCAAGGAGGTCAAAAGGAAGTGTCACATTTTACCAGTGCTGAAAAAAGAGAACTGTCAGCTGCAATTTCTGTATCCAGAGACATTACCCTTGCGGAAACAAAGACTTTCTCAGGTGAAAGAACATAAAAAGAATATAGTACTAGCTGACTACCCTTGAAATAATAGCTAAAGGAAGTTCTTCAAACAAAAGAAAAATGATAAAAAATGAATCTTTAAGTATCAGGAAAGAAGAAAAAAATGGAAAGAGCAGAAATATTGTATATTTAAAATAGACTATCCTGCTCATGAGATTTATAAGTCTTGTTTGGCTAGTAAACAAAAATTATAACACCAATTGATACTTAGAACAATGATATTTTAAAATAAAGGTACTATATGAAAGGTATTCATACTTCATTTATAAAACATTAATGTCAAAAGATTATAATGAATTATAGATATGGTATAATACCCAGAGCAATCAGTAAGAAACTATGCAAAGAGATACATACAAAAACAATAAATAAAGATAAAATTTTAAAATATATGTTTAAGTAACCAATAGGAAAACAACAAAAGTAAAACCCAAGAACAAAAAATAGGAAAAAACAGTAAATAGTAAGATGGGTAAATTGTGTTAATTAGCCACATATTTACCTTGAATTTCAATGGTCTAAATATAATTAAAATTAAGACATAACCTCAATAATAAATACAACTCAAATGCTATTTATAAAAAACTTACTTCAAATTCAATAGCATAGGCATCTTAAAAGTGTGGATAACAATAAATCATGTAAATACTAATTTTTTAAAGAGAAGCAGTTCAGTTTAGTCACTCAGTCATGTCCTACTCTTTGCGATCCCATGAACTGCAGCACTCCAGGCTTCCTTGCCCATTACTAACTCCCGGAGCTTGCTCAAACACATGTTCATTAAGTTGGTGATGCCATCCAACCATCTCATCCTCTGTCATCCCCTCTCCTCCTGCCCTCAATCTTTCCCAGCATCAGGGTCTTTTCCAATGAGTCAATTCTTTGCATCAGTGGCCAAAATATTGGAACTTCAGCTTCAACATCAGTCCTTCCAATGAATATTTAGGACTGACTTCCTTTAGGATAGACTGGTTGGATCTCCCTGCAGTCCAAGAGACTCTCAAGACTTATCTCCAACATCACAGTTCAAAAGCAGCACTTTTTCAGTTCTTAGTTTTCTTTATGGTCCAACTCTCACATCTCACAACTCTCACATCTTACATCACATAAAACAGGATAATCTACATTAATATCAAAGTAGAATTTAAAGCAAAGAAAAAAATGTAAAAATGGCCATTCAGTTCAGTTCAGTTTAGTCGTTCAGTCATGTCCGACTCTTTGTGACCCCATGAACTGCAGCATGCCAGGCCTCCCTGTCCATCACCAACTCCTGGAGTTCATTCAGACTCATGTCCATCAAGTCGGTGATGCCATCCAGCCATCTCATCCTCTGTCGTCCCCTTCTCCTCCTGCCCCCAATCCCTCCCAGCATCAGGGTCTTTTCCAATGAGTCAACTCTTCGCATGAGGTGGCCAAAGTATTGGAGTTTCAGCTTTAGCATTAGTCCCTCCAATGAACACCGAGGACTGATCTCCATTAGAATGGACTGGTTGGATTTCCTTGCAGTCCAAGGGACTCTCAAGAGTCTTCTCCAACACCACAGTTCAAAAGCATCAATTCTTCTGTGCTCAGCTTTCTTCACAGTACAACTCTCACATCCATACATGACCACAGGAAAAACCATAGCCTTGACTAGACAGACCTTTGTTGGCAAAGTAATATCTCTGCTTTTTAATATGCTATGTAGGTTAGTCATAACTTTTCTTCCAAGGAGTAAGCGTCTTTTAATTTCATGGCTGCAGTCACCATCTGCAGTGATTTTGGAGCCCAGAAAAATAAAGTCTGACACTGTTTCCACTGTTTCGCATCTATTTCCCATGAAGTGATGGGACCAGATGCCATGATCTTCGTTTTCTAAATGTTGGGCTTTAGGCCAACTTTTTCACTTTCCTCTATCACTTTCATCAAGAGGCTCTTTAGTTCTTCTTTGTTTTCTGCCATAAGGATGGTGTCATCTGCATATCTGAGGTTATTGATATTTCTCCCAACAATCTTGATTTCAGCTTGTGCTTCTTCCAGCCCAGCGTTTCTCATGATGTACTCTGCATATAAGTTAAATAAGCAGGGTGACAATATACAGCCTTGACGTACTCCTTTTCCTATTTGGGACCAGTCTGTTGTTCCATGTCCAGTTCTACTGTTGCTTGCCGACCTGTATATAGGTGCCTCAAGAGGCAGGTCAGGTGGTCTGGTATTCCTATCTCTTTCAGAATTTTCCATAGTTTATTGTGATCCACACAGTCAAAGGCTTTGGCATAGTCAATAAAGCAGAAATAGATGTTTTTCTGGAACTCTCTTGCTTTTTCCATGATCCAGCAGATGTTGGCAATTTGATCTCTAGTTCCTCTGCCTTTTCTAAGACCAGCTTGAACATCTGGAAGTTCACAGTTCACATATTGCTGAAGCCTGGCTTGGAGAATTTTGAGCATTATTTTACTAACGTGTGAGATGACTGCAATTGTGTGGTAGTTTGAGCATTCTTTGGCATTGCCTTTCTTTGGGATTGGAATGAAAACTGACATTTTCCAGTCCTGTGGCCACTGCTGAGTTTTACAAATGTGCTGGCATATTGAGTGCAGCACTTTCGCAGCATCATCTTTCAGGATTTGAAATAGCTCAACTGGCATTCCATCACCTCCACTAGCTTTGTTCATAGTGATGCTTTATAAGGCTCACTTGACCTTACATGCCAAGATGTCTGGCTCTAGGTGAGTGATCACACCATCGTGATTATCTGGGTTGTGAAGATCTTTTTTGTATAGTTCTTCTGTGTATTCTTGCCACCTCTTCTTAATATCTTCTGCTTCTGTTAGACCATTTCTGTCCTTTATCAAGTCCATCTTTGCATGAAATGTTCCCTTGGTATCTCTAATTTTCTTGAAGAGATCTCTAGTCATTTCCATTCTGTTGTTTTCCTCTATTTCTTTGCATTGATCTCTGAGGAAGGCTTTCTTATCTCTCCTTGCTATTCTGTGGAACTCTGCATTCAGATGCTTATATCTTTCCTTTTCTCCTTTGCTTTTCATGTCTCTTCTTTTCACAGCTACTTGTAAGGCCTCCTCGGACAGCCATTTTGCTTTTTTGCATTTCTTTTCCACAGGGATGGTCTTGCTCCCTGTCTCCTGTACAATGTCATGAACCTCTGTCCATAGTTCATCAGGCACTCTGTCTATCAGATCTAGTCCCTTAAATCTATTTGCCGCTTCCACTGTATAATCATAAGGGATTTGATTTAGGTCATACCTGAATAGTCTAGTGGTGTTCCCTACTTTCTTCGATTTAAGTCTGAATTTGGCAATAAGGAGTTCATGATCTGAGCCACAGTCAGCTCCTGGTCTTGCTTTTTACATAATGATAAAAGGACCAATTCACCAGGAAGACACTAACTCTGTATATACAAAAAAAAAAAAAAAAAAGCCCTAATATAAAAAGTTCCCTTGGTATCTCTAATTTTCCTGAATAGATCTCTAGTCTTTCCCATTCTGTTGTTTTCCTCTATTTCTTTGCGTTGATCACTGAAGAAGGCTTTCTTATCTCTTCTTGCTATTCTTTGGAACTCTGCATTCAGATGCTTATATCTTTCCTTTCCTCCTTTGCTTTTCACCTCTCTTCTTTTCACAGCTATTTGTAAGGCCTCCCCAGATAGCCATTTTGCTTTTTTTTCCCATGGGGATGGTCTTGATCTCTGTCTCCTGTACACTGTCACAAACCTCATTCCATAGTTAATCAGGGACTCTTATCAGATCTAGGTCCTTAAATCTATTTCTCACTTCCACTGTATAATCATAAGGGATTTGATTGAGGTCATACCTGAATGGTCTAGCGGTTTTCCCTACTTTCTTCAATTTGAGTCTGAATTTGGCAATAAGGAGTTCATGATCTGAGCTGCAGTCAGCTCCTGGTCTTGTTTTTGTTGACTGTATAGAACTTCTCCATCTTTGGCTGCAAAGAATATAATCAATCTGATTTCGGTGTTGACCATCTGGTGATGTCCATGTGTAGAGTCGTCTCTTGTGTTGTTGGAAGAGGGTGTTTGCTATGACCAGTGCATTTTGTTGGCAAAACACTATTAGTCTTTGCCCTGCTTCATTCTGCACTTCAAGGCCAAATTTGCCTGTTACTCCAGGTGTTTCTTGACTTCCTACTTTTGCATTCCAGTTCCCTATAATGAAAAGGACATCTTTTTGGGGTGTTAGTTCTAAAAGGTCTTGTAGGTCTTCATAGAACCGTTCAACTTCAGTTTCTTCAGCGTTACTGGTTGGGGCATAGACTTGTGATAACTCTGATATTGAATGGTTTGCCTTAGAGATGAACAGAGATCATTCTGTCGTTTTTGAGATTGCATCCAAGTACTGCATTTCGGACTCTTTTGTTGACCATGATGGCTACTCCATTTCATCTGAAGGATTCCTGCCCACAGTAGTAGATATAGTGGTCATCTGAGTTAAATTCACCCATTCCAGTCCATTTTAGTTCGCTGATTCCTAGAATGTCGACGTTCACCCTTGCCATCTCTTGTTTGACCACTTCCAATTTGCCTTGATTGATGGACCTGACATTCCAGGTTCCTATGCAATATTGCTCTTTACAGTATCGGATCTTGCTTCTATCACCAGTCACATCCACAGCTGGCTATTGTTTTTTCTTTGGCTCCATCCCTTCATTCTTTCTGGAGTTATTTCTCCACTGATCTCCAGTAGCATATTGGGCACCTACTGACCTGGGGAGTTCCTCTTTCGGTATCCTATCATTTTGCCTTTTCATACTGTTCATGAGGTTCTCAAGGCAAGAATGCTGAAGTGGCTTGCCATTCCGTTCTCCAGTGGACCACATTCTGTCAGACCTCTCCACCATGACCCACCCATCTTGGGTTGCCCCGTAGGCATGGCTTGGTTTCATTGAGTTAGACAAGGCTGTGGTCCTAGTGTGATTAGATTGACTAGTTTTTTGTGAGTATGGTTTCAGTGTGTCTGCCCTCTGATGCCCTCTTGCAATACCTACCATCTTACTTGGGTTTCTTTTACCTTGAGAGTGGGGTATCTCTTCAAGGCTGCTCCAGCAAAGCACAGCCACTGCTCCTTACCTTGGACGAGGGTTATCTCCTTACTGCCACCGTTCCTGACCTTCAATGTGGGATGGCTCCTCTAGGCCCTCCTGTGCTTGTGCAGCCACTGCTCCACCTAACAGAAGCAGAAGATATTAAGAAGAGGTGGCAAGAATACACAGAACTGTACAAAAAAGATCTTCACGACCCAGATAATCATAATGATGTGATCACTAATCTAGAGCCAGACATCTTGGACTGTGAAGTCAAGTGGGCCTTAGAAAGCATCACTACAAACAAAGCTAGTGGAGGTGATGGAATTTCAGTTGAGCTATTTCAAATCCTGAAAGATGATGCTGTGAAAGTGCTGCACTCAATATGCCAGCACATTTGTAAAACTCAGCAGTGGCCATAGGACTGGGAAAGGTCAGTTTTCATTCCAATCCCAAAGAAAGGCAATGCCAAAGAATGCTCAAACCACTGCACAATTGCATTCATCTCACATGCTAGTAAAGTAATGATCAAAACCCTCCAAGCCAGGCTTCAGCAATACATGAACTGTGAAATCCTTGATGTTCAAGCTGGTTTTAGAAAAGGCAGAGGAACCAGAGATCAAATTGCCAACATCCGCTGGATCATCGAAAAAGCAAGAGAGTTCCATTAAAACATCTATTTCTGCTTTATTGACTATGCCAAAGGCTTTGACTGTGTGGATCACAATAAACTGTGGAAAATTCTGAAAGAGATGGGCATACCAGACCACCTGACCTGCCTCTTGAGAAATCTGTATGCAGGTCAGGAAGCAACAGTTAGAACTGGACATGGAACAACAGACTGATTCCAAATAGGAAAAGGAGTATGTCAAGGCTGTATATTGTCACCCTGCTTATTGAACTTATATGCAGAGTACATCATGAGAAACGCTGGACCGGAAGAAACACAAGGTGGAATCAAGATTGCTGGGAGAAATATCAATAACCTCAGATATGCAGATGACACCACCCTTATGGCAGAAAGTGAAGAGGAGCTAAAAAGACTCTTGATGAAAGTGAAAGAGGAGAGTGAAAAAGTTGGCTTAAAGCTCAACATTCAGAAAACGAAGATCATGGCATCTGGTCCCATCACTTCATGGGAAATAGATGGGGAAACAGTGGAAACAGTGTCAGACTTTATGTTTCTGAGCTCCAAAATCACTGCAGATGGTGACTGCAGCCATGAAATTAAAACACACTTTCTCCTTGGAAGAAAAGTTATGACCAACCTAGATAGAATGTTCAAAAGCAGAGACATTACTTTGCCGACTAAGGTCTGTCTAGTCAAGGCTATGGTTTTTCCTGTGGTCATGTATGGATGCGACAGTTGGACTGTGAAGAAGGCTGAGCGCCAAAGAATTGATGCTTTTGAACTGTGGTGTTGGAGAAGACTCTTGAGAGTCCCTTCGACTGCAAGGAGATCCAACCAGTCCATTCTGAAGGAGATCAACCCTGGGATTTCTTTGGAAGGAATGATGCTAAAGCTGAAGCTCCAGTACTTTGGCCACCTCATGCGAAGAGTTGACTCACTGGAAAAGACTCTGATGCTGGGAGGGATTGGGGACAGGAGGAGAAGGGGACGACCAAGGATGAGATGGCTGGATGGCATCACCCACTCGATGGACGTGAGTCTGAGTGAACTCCAGGAGTTGGTGATGGACAGGGAGGCCTGGCGTGCTGCAATTCATGGGGTCGCAAAGAGTCGGACACAACTGAGCGACTGAACTGAACTGAATATATAAAGTTAAAAATACAGGGGAAATATATCTAAGTATATATAAGGCAAATTTTCAAAACCTAGTGTGCATACTCTATACACACAAGTGTTTTTGTCTTTCTGAAAGTTTAGAAGGGTATAGTCTCCTGAGTTTTGGATGATAATGGGGGCTTCTTTCAGAAGGTACAGGCACCTATTTCTCAGTATAGATACTCAAGAAGTATCAACAGAAGAATGTATTACCCTACTAGAGCCTGCTGCACTTTGACTTGTATATATAACCTCAACTTCAATACTGGCCAACATTATCATGGTAGTAGCCATACCTATGCTTACCCTGCTTTGGAAATCTAGCCACTAGTTGATTTTAGCATCTTTTCACCACATAATAGTGATAAGAAGAGTGATTCTTCACCTGTTCAAACAACATTAAGTGTCTGGAGGCTACTTTGAGCAGTAGTATCCAGACCTCCAAGAACTATAAGCAATAATGTTAACCTGAACAATTCTCTACTTGGTGTCTCCAGAACATCATGAACTATAGAGTCATATATTAACTCCAGTCTCTAGCTTTACCTTCTTATTTGCTCCCTGGAGTTGAGAAGCCTTAAAAATTTCAATCATTTAGCAGCAACAGATAAAGTACTAAAGAGAGCCCTGATAATTGACCATCCATTGTGAGGTTCTATCTCCAGCTGACACATATGTCTATATTTTAATAAATGTATTTTATGTTAAATATTTCTCTCTTCTTTTTGAAATTATAAATAGATGGAGCTGTTGCTTTATCTTTTGGCAAGTCCTTAAGGAAGTTAATGCACATGGTCTGCAGGGACAAGAATATATATAAGTGACTAAGACCAGGACACAATTCCTTAGGCACTAGTGAGAAATTAGAAGAGAAACCATTGTTTATGATGAGGCTGTTCTCTACAGTTACTGATGAAAGAGGCTACTGAAAAACAGCTCTCCACCTCCACAATGGCAGCTCTTCTCTGAACAAAGATTAGTTCATGATCTTCCTTTAAATGTTCTTATGTTTCATGGTAGGAATACTGCCATTAGTTTAATCTGGCTAGGCCTAGAAGTCTCTGAGCCCTCTTAAATACACATATCTACTTTGAGCCTTATCAAACAATGGGATGTGTATAATAGGAAGGGTAATGGAATGCAACGTGAAAAAAAATCATGAAGGTAAATTTTATTTATGTCACTATGTACTCTGTTGTTTGTCATGGAGCTGACCCTAGAGGAGAAAGGGAGAAAAGAAGAAAAATATGTCTATTAGCATAAGCTTCCTAAGAGGAGGTGCTCTAACAAAGGAGTCAATGAGAAGAAAAGTAAAAAAGTAAGGAATTAAGGATGTGTGTACTAAGGAAGTAAGGAAGTAAGTAATGCTCGGAGAAAAAGATTGGGGTAGTCAAGGTGCATTTAATGCTCTGGGGGACTGACTGAGACTGAGTGTACATGAATGAATGTACCTAGATGAAAGGGTAGCTTTCCTCTATACACAGGGTGAGGAAAACGCTCTATAGGATATAGTCTGATGAGTGAGACTTATGTGAGGCTATACAAAGCTTGATAAATGATCAAAGTCTATGAAGTCCCAAGTACCATTGGGAAAGACTAGAAATAGTACTCATGGGAGAAGGACCAGTAGAAGCTAAGTCTATACTCATCTTGGAAGTAGACATTTACTGGCAAAGGTTTAAAGTAAAAGTACCCTGGGAGACATGAGAAAATTCAACACTGGAATGGCAATTACTCAGATTTTAAACTAATCATAGAAACGGTGTTTACACCTGATAATCTTCCAACCTAGGTGTGAGGAACTTGCAGCCTTGGAACAATCTTTCACCTTTGGGTTACAAAACTGGGGTCTGGGGTCCATAGCGAGGCAATATGCTTGAGGGCAGGTATTTATTGAGCAAGATAAGGGATTTTCTATTGATACATTCTAAAACATTGACTTTACATGATAACAACAAGGAACATAGAGATTTGTTTTAAATCATAATGCTGTGAAAGCACTGCACTCAATATGTCAACAAATTTGGAAAACTCAGCAGTGGCCACAAGACTGAAAAAGATCATTTTTCATTCTAATTCCAAAGAAAAGAAATGCCAAAGAATGTTTAAACTACTGCAGAATTGCATTTATCTCATACACTAGCACAGAGAAGGCAATGGCAACCCACTGCAGTACTCTTGCCTGGAAAATCCCATGGCGGAGGAGCCTGGTAGGCTGCAGTCCATAGGGGTCACTAAGAGTCGGACACGACTGAGTGTCTTCACTTTCACTTTTCACTTTCATGCATTGGAGAAGGAAATGGCAACCCACTCCAGTGTTCTTGCCTGGAGAATCCCAGGGACGGGAGAGCCTCATGGGCTGCCATCTATGGGGTCGCCCAGAGTCAAACACAACTGAAGCAACTTAGCAGCAGCAGCACACACTAGCAAAGTAATGCTCAAAATTCTGCAAGACAGGCTTCAACAATAAGTGAACTGTGAACTTCCAGATGTTCAAGCTGGTTTTAGAAAAGGCAGAGGAACCAGATCAAATTGCCAACATCTGCTGGATTATTGAAAAAGCAAGAGAGTTCCAGAAAAAACATCTACTTCTGCTTTATTGACTATGCCAAAGCCATTGACTGTGTGGATCAGAACAAGCTGTGGAAAATTCTTAAAGAGATGGAAATACAAGACCACCTGACATGCCTCCTGAGAAATCTGTATGCAGGTCAAGAAGTCACAGTTAGAACTGGACATGAGACAACAGACTGGTTCCAAATTGGGAAAGGAGTCCGTGAAGTCTGTATATTGTTACCCTGCTTATTTAACTTATATGCAGAGTGCATCATGTTAAATGCCAGGCTGGATGAAGCACATGCTGGAATCAAGATTGCTGGGAGAAATATCAATAACCTCAGATATGCAGATGACACCACCTTTGTGGCAGAAAGTGAAGAACTAAAGAGCCTCTTGATGGAAGTGAAAGAGGAGAGTTAAAAATTTGGCTTAAAACTCAACATTCAGAAAAATAAGATCAGGGCATCCAGTCCCATCACTTCATGGCAAATAGATAGGGAAACAGTGAGAAACTATCTTTGGGGCTCTAAAATCACTGCAGATGGCGGCTGATACCACAAAATTAAAAGACACTTGTTCCTTGGAAGAAAAGCTACGGCCAACCTAGACAGCATATTAAAAGACAGAGACATTACTTTGCCAACAAAGGTCTGTCTAGTCAAAGCTGTGGTTCTTCCAGTAGTCATGTATGGATGTGAGAGTTGAACTATAAAGAAAGCTGAGTGCCAAAGAATTGATGCTTTTGAACTGTGGTGTTGGAGAAGACTCTTGAGATTACCCTGGACTGCGAGGAGATCCAACCAGTCCATCCTAAAGGAGATCAGGCCTGGGTGTTCATTGGAAGGACTGATGCTGAAGGTGAAACTCCAATACTTTGGCCACCTGATGCAAAGAACTGACTCATTGCAAAAGTCCCTGATGCTCGGAAAGATTGAAGGTGGGAGAACAAGGGGATGACAGAGGATGAGATGTTTGGATGGCATCACCAACTCGATGGACATGAGTTTGAATAAGCTCTGGGAGTTGGTAATGGACAGGGAAGCCTGGCGTGCTGCAGTTCCATGGGGTCGCAAAGAGTCAGACACAACTGAGTGGCTGAATTGAACTGAAATGAACTGATCTGTCGGGTAAGATGCAGGATTCATGTGCCCTTCACCTTAGCAAAGAGGAAGCCCTTTTGTACTAGGAGAATCTTGGAGAGATTCAGGTGGGATAGAACTTCTTATACTATCTGCATTCCCCCAAAAAAATGCCTATTATTAGGTATCATTAGATTGTCCTTACTTGCCCAGGTGGAATGAGGATCTGTGTCCTTCCATGGTTCTGACAGGTATACTCACCATTAACAAGTCCATCCCGCCTCTACTGCCTTGTATACAGGAAACATGAAGGGTTTAAAAACTTCATAGAACTTATATATTTTAGATCATCATTCATTTTAGCCCTGACTGCTCTCTCTGTTGATGAAGGCTCATGTTAATATCTTCATTTCTACTCCATTGCCACAAACCAAGCTCAGGCCCTTAATCCTTTGAGGAGAATTAACACTGACTAGCCCCTATGTGCCAGATGCTTTGATAGGCATCTTACACATGGCATATCACTGAGTGTCACAAGAAGAGCAAATCCACTCATCTCATTGCTCAGGCCAAATATTTTGGAGTCATTCTTGATCCTTCTTCTTTCATTACCTGGCATACAGGTAGTACTCAAATGTTTTAAAGAAGTCAAATTAATTCTGTGGTAAAGGTGTCATCTACATTTTGCAGAACCAACTGAGCCTGTGGACCACTGAGGATCTTTCCTAAAGTAACACAGTTGAGGAAAGCCAGAGTCGGGGGTCTTTAACTCTGGTTTGTGTTAACTCCAAAGCTATCCTTCCCCAAACCAGGCTACATCCCAATGTGGACCTCTCCATGAGCCTCTGACTGCTCTCTTTCTGATCTGTCCTCACCTGCTGTACCCAACTCCACTCATCTGTGTAAGTTCTTTCTGAATTTGTCTGTTCAAATCACTCCCCTATGCAAAATTTTCACTGAACCCATTGCCTACTGAACCCAGCTTACCATCCTCAGCTTTGTCCTGGTGCCCTCCACAATCATTTCCAATCTACCTTCCAACCTTATCGACTGCTGTTCCCCTAGAGGACCTTCATGCCATCATAGGTTCCACTCTCAGTTCCCCTAGTTCACTCTCCGAACTTCCTTTTTCCCTCGGTTTCAATCCATTTCCTCTACCCAAAATGCCAGCCACACAGTTTCCTCCCCATACCCAAGTCCTGCCCATAGAAAGCCTACCTGTCCTTGAAAATCAGAACTAGAAACCCTATCCCCACTGACCAACCTCAGCCCACTGTGACCACAACTTCCTCTTGGCCCCAGTATGTCTACACCTTCATTTCACACTTGCAGGTTTCTTCCTGTGTTGTTGATTATCTCTTTTTGTGTTATGTCTCATTTCTTCTACTAAATTTTAAGTTTTCTTTGCAGCAGAGATTATGTCACATCCATCCTCCAGAGTGCTTAGGAATTTTACATAGCGTAGGAGTTTAATTTCTGCTTCTTGTAAGTATTGCTATGATCTGGCATTTAAATGATATATAATGAGATTCTGGAGTGAATTACTCCATCTTATAGCTTTATTTCAGAGATAAGAAGTCCATGCTGTGTACAGAGCATTGACTTTGTATTAGACAGATGGACCTTCAGATCCCCATGCCTTCAAACTCTGCATTGCATGGTTTTGTCCTCTCTCTTCACGGGATTCATGATGTCTCTAGAATAATCTCAGCCTGAACTCAGTGAGTTCTTACAGGCACTTGGGTAGATGAGGGTCTTTGATTCATCCCTCATTCTTTCCCATATTAGCATCAAAAGTGTGTGTGTGACCCCAAAGTATATCTTTCCCATATTAGCATCAAAAGTCTCAGCAGACTATTCCTCACTGAAAATTTATCTGAAAAACCTCCATCCCCCCAGTTCAGGCTACTATGCCTTCCCCAAGCACCTGTTTCATTGGCACTAGATCAGTGATCTGAGTCACTGTCCTTAACTCCTGTCCTCTCACCTTCGTTTCCTTGGAGGATGATGCTGATAGATTGCTGGGTGGTATCCCTTTCCTCTCCTGGCGATTAAGGCCTCTTCCATTCTTTCCTTCAAAGATATTTTGCCACTTGCTTATTTACAAGTCCATCCTTTCTGTCCTTTGGCTCCTCCTCACCTGCCTCTTACATGACACTTTCTGAACTCCCAAAGGTTTTGAAAGGATAGTCACAGGGTGAGGAAGGGTGAGCAAGAGTGAGGTGGAATAGGTAGAGTTAAGAATTCCTCCCTTTAGAAATTGAAGGACTCTGTCATTTCTGTCCCACGCAGGGTACCTCATTACTGCTTGTACTTGTGTCTATGACTGTAGTTCTTGAATGTTCTATGGAAAACCATCTGTCACTATTGGTATGCCATCATAGGCTGGATCACTGCTTGCTGCTGTAAAAGAAGAGACCGAAAGAGGTTGCCTTTGTGAGCCCTAAGGAAACCTCAGCCCCAGTCAGGATATGTCTTCTCCAGCACAGTTCCCCCTGACAGTGACATCTGTTCCAAGTAATAATGGTCTCTGCATTTCTCTGCCTCTGTGTTTACCATTCCCCTAGGGAATAGTGGTTTAAAAGTGAAATACTTATTTCTATTTTCCCCATGCTTTTCCTCTCCTTTTATTTCAAACTGGTAGCCAAGTTTTACCAATCCTTGCTTCAAGGACTCTGGCTAGACAGAAGTAGTGCCAAGCACACAGCTTTTCCTGTGCCTATAGTGGTAATGTGTCACTGATGGGCAGGAGAGAAAGACAGTTTCTGATAGTAAGGACAAGGAGGAGACACTTCCCTGGGCTGGCAACTGGATAAAAGTCTAAGGGCTCTCATAGTAGCAGGGCTGTTCATACCTCATCTTCATCACTCTATCTGAATGAGGTGAAAATACCTTAGAAGATGAGAACTCCATAGTTCTATATTCCAGCATCCAGAGTGCTCTGAACATAGTAAGGAAAGAGTGGAACTGATGTCCCCAAAAGGGCCATGGAGTTTGGAGAACAGGGATCTCTGGTAAATGACTGATCAAAAGGAATTCTCCTATTCCTTAGCTTTGTATAAGATGCTCACTCTAATGTGGATATCCTCACAAAAGAATGAAGTTGAATTTCCTCAAAGCCTGGAAGAATGGGGACTATGAATCAAAATTCATAAAGACATATGGAACTTCTTACACAGCCCAGCTTGTGATCATGTACAATGCCTCCAACTGCACCTCCTGATGCCCAAGTGCTCTCATCTCATCTCAAAGGATGTTGTGCTGTGAGAGCCAAGACAGACACCAGAATCCCAGTCCCCTCATTATCCCAGAAACCTTTATTGGACTTTGTTCTGAGCACTATCTAGGCTTCAGAGGCATGAAGTGGCATATGAACTAGCCATGCATATTAGGCTCATGAGACTCAGTGCATCAGGACTTGTTTTATCACAGCTTATAGCCTCCTGGTTTTATTTGTTGCTGGTCACATCTGTGGCCTCATCATCACTTGCTTCTCTTTTTCAGACAGTCCTGGTCACAGCCTGGCTCATATTCTTCAGGGGAAGTCATTAGCCTGTCATGAGCTCACCAGGTAGCCCTTTGGAAGGCACATAATTCTCATGTTGGGAGGATTTGAAAATGCCAAAAACACAATGAAGACTCATCCGCCTCATCCTTAAGGATCAGAGTTTATCGCATGTGTAGGAAGGACAAAAACAATGAAGAGACAGCCAGAAGAAGATGGGTAGCATTTTTATATCCTAGATAAAGAAAAAGTTGACCCAAAACAGAGATTATTTTCCCAAATTTATGTTTTCCTCGTGGGGAATAATTGAAACTTCATCCCAGGAAGCCATCATGAACTTTTAAAAGATTTCTTGATTGAAATATTCCTTAGCAAGCATTAATTTAGCAGCTATGGTGTACTTGACATTTTGGCAAGTTCTAGGTATGCAACTCAGCAGTGGCCATAGGACTGGGAAGGGTGGGACTCATTCCAATCCCAAAGAAAGGCAATGCCAAAGAATGTTCAAACTACTGCACAATTGCATTCATCTCATACACTAGCAAAGTAATGCTCAAAATTCTTCAAGACAGGCTTCAACAGTACATGAACCATGAACTTCCAGATGTTCAAAATGGATTTAGAAAAGGCAGAGGAACCAGAGATCAAATTGCCAACATCTGCTGGATCATCAAAAAAGCAAGAGAGTTCCAGAAAAACATCTACTGCTGCTTTATTGACTACACCAACGCCTTTGACTGTGTGGATCAGAACAAACTGTGGAAAATTCTGAAAGAGATGGGAATACCAGACCACCTGATCCGCCTCCTGAGAAATCTGTATGCAGGTCAAGAAGCCATAGTTAGAACTGGACATGAGACAACAGACTGGTTCCAAACTGGGAAAGGAGTCTGTGAAGGCTGTATATTGTCACCCTGCTTATTTAACTTATATGCAGGGTACATCATGGAAATGGCAACTCACTCCAATAATCTTGCCTGGAGAATTCCATGGACAGAGGAGCCTGGCCAGGTATGACTGAGCAACTGTCACTCACTCACATCATGCGAAATGCTGGGCTGGATGAAGCACAAGATGGAATCAAGATTGCCAGGAGAAATATCAATAACCTCAGATATGCAGATGACACCTCCCTTATGGCAGAAAGCAAAAAAGAACTAAAGAGCCTTTTGATGAAAGTGAAAGAGAAGAGAGAAAAAGTTGGCTTAAAACTCAACATTCAGGGGGGGCGATCCTAAAATGACAGAGGAATAGGATGGGGAGACCACTTTCTCCCTGACAAATTCATTGAAAGATCGTTTGAACGCTGAGCAAATTCTACAGAACAACTTCTGAATGCTGGCAGAGGACACTAGGCACACAGAAAGGCAGCCCATTGTCTTTGAAAGGAGGCAGGACAAAGTATAAAAGATAAAAAAAGAGACAAAAGAGTTAGCGACAGAGACCCGTCCTGGGGAGGAAGTCGTGAAAGAGAAGTTTCCAAACACGAGGAAACCCTCTCACCAGGGGATCTGTGGGGAGTTTTGGAATCTCAGAGGGCAACATACTGGGAGGAAAAAAAATAAATAAATAAAACCCACAGATTAGGTGCCTAACCACAACTCCCAGTGGAGAAGTAGCCCAGATGTTTGTGTCTGCCACCAGCAAGCGGGGGCTGAACAGGGAGGCACGGGCTGCATTGGCTAGGGTAAGGACCAGCCTGAATGCCCGGAGGACAATCTGAAAGAGCTAACATAATATAGCAACCCAAACTGTGAGATAGCCAGAGAGATAGAAAAAAAGAGAGAGAGAGAACTTTCCCGCAAAAAGCTCTAACCTAAGGCACTGCCAGGCCCCCTCACAGAAAAAAGACTGAGTGAATACCAGAGGAGAGCTAGCCGGCTGCGGAGGCAGAGAGGCAGACAGGCAACAGCCAGAGCTGGAAGGCGAGGGGAAATCTTGGCCCCAGAAATGGCATCCTCCACCAAACTGCGCGCAGGCTCCCAGTTGCTAACCAATACTTCCTGGGATCCTGGACCATTGACAACTGCCAGGAGGGTCTCAGCCAGAGATTAGCTCCCCAGAGGAGACATATGGCATACCTGAGATGGCGCTCCCACGCACACCCAGGAAACCCAGAGGCTGGGACCAAGAAAGTGATAAGATGCACCGCCCACCTGCGGAGAGTGCGCTCACCAAGCACCAGGTCACCGAAGCTGCTCGGACCTGAGAAGGGCACAAAACGCAGGCCCAACTGAGTCTGTGCCTTTGTGGAGTACCTGAGAACCTGAATCTGGGGGAAGTGCACACAACCCAGGGCCCGCTTTAGACAGATCCCCTGCAGAGCAACCTGGAGCCTGAGCAGTGTAGACCAGGAAAGCACACATGCCATGAGCGAGGGCAAACCCAGTGTGGCCCAGACACTGTGAGCACTCCCCACACGCCAGTGATATTTGCTTGCAGTGCACCTCCCTCCCCACAGTGCCACTGAACAAGTGAGCCTAAATAAGTGACCACCTTCGCCCCCTTGTGTCAGGGTGGAAATCAGACACTGAAGAGACTTGCAAACAAAAGAAGCCAAAATAAACAGAGGGAACCACTTTGGAAGTGCCAGGTGCAACAGATTAAAACCCTGTACCAACTACACCTGCACCAACTACATTGGAAGGAGTCTATAGACCTTGAGAAGAAGTATAAGCTGGCACAAAGAACTAACTGAAACTGAACTGACCCTACACTGTCCTCAACAGCTCCAGAGAAATTCCTGGATATATTTTATTATTATCATTTTTTAAATTTAATTTTTTAATTTTTGTTTTTTATTGCTCCTTTAATTTTCATTTTTATAACTTATTACCTTGCAAAAAATACCTTATTTTAAAGAAAAGTTCATATATTTTTAAAATAACTTTTGTGATTTTGTTTTGTTTCTTTAATATTGTATTTTTGAGAGTCTAACCTCTACTCTAGATTTTTAATCTTTCCTTTTTGGTATTTGTTATCAATTTTGTACCTTTAAGAATTGAATCTTCAGTACCCATTTTTACTTGGGAATGTGATTACTGGCTTGATTGCCCTCTCCCCATTTTGACTCTCCTTTTTATCCCCCAGGTCACCTCTATCTCCTCCCTCCCCCTTCTCTTCTCCAACTCTGTGAATCTCTTTGTGTGTTCCAGGCTGTGGAGAACACTTAGGGAACTGATTACTGGCTAGCTCTGTCTCTCTCCTTTTGACTCCCCCTCTTCTCCTCCTGGTCACCTCTATCTCCTTCCTCCCTCTTCTCTTCTCTATGTAACTCTGTGAAACTCTCTGGGTGTTCCAGGCTGTGGAGAGCACATAGAGAATTGATTACTGGCTAGATTGTTCCCCCCCTTTTGATTCCCCCTCTTCTCCTCCTGTGGAGAAGGCAATGGCACCCCACTCCAGTACCTGGAAAATCCCATGGATGGAGGAGCCTGGTAGGCTGCAGTCCATGGGGTCGTGAAGAGTCGGACATGACTGAGCGACTTCACTTTCATGCACTGCAGAAGGAAATGGCACCCACTCCTGTGTTCTTGCCTGGAGAATCCCAGGGACAGCTGGGAGCCCAGAGCCTCATGGGCTGCCATCCATGGGGTCGCACAGAGTCAGACACGACTGAAGCGACTTAGCAGCAGCAGCAGCAGCTTCTCCTCCTGGTCATCTCTATCTTCCTCCTCCCTCTTCTCTTCTCCATGTAACTCTGCAAACCTCTCTGGGTGTCCCTCACTGTGGAGAATCTTTTCTCCATTAACCTAGATATCTTATCACTGGTGTGGTATGGATGGAGAAGTCTTGAGGCTACTGTAAGAATAAGACTGAAAACCAGAAGCAGGAGGCTTAAATCCAAAACTTGAGAACACCAGAAAACTCCTGACTCCAGGGAACACTAAACAACAAGAGCTCATCCAAAAGCCTCCATAACTACACTGAAACCAAGCTCCACCCAAGAGCCAGCAAGTTCCAGAGCAAGACATACCATGCTAATTCTCCACAACACAGAGGAAAACATAGGCAAAACACTCTCTGACATAAATCACAGCAGGATCCTCTATGACTCACCTCCCAGAGTAATGGAAATAAAAGCAAAAATAAACAAATGGGACCTAATTAAAATTAAAAGCTTTTGCACAATGAAGGAAACTATAAGCAAGGTGAAAAGGCAGCCTTCAGAATGGGAGAAAGTAATAGCAAATGAAGCAACTGACAAAGAATTAATCTCAAAAATATACAACCAGGTCCTGCAGCTCAATTCCAGAAAAATAAACCACCCAATCAAAAAAATGGGCCAAAGAACTAAATAGACATTTCTCCAAAGAAGACATATGGATGGCTAACAAACACATGAAAAGATTCTCAGCATCACTCATTATCAGAAATGCAAATCAAAACCACAATGATGTACCATCTTATGCCAATCAGAATGGCTATCAAAAAGTCTACAAACAATAAATGCTGGAGAGGTTGCAGAGAAAAGGGAACCCTCTTACACTGTTGTTGGGAATGCAAGCTAGTACAGCCACTATGGAGAACAGTGTGGAGATTCCTTAAAAAACTGGAAATAGAACTTCCATACGACCCAGCAATCCCACTGCTGGGCATACACACTGAGGAAACCAGAAATGAAAGAGACACATGTACCCCAATGTTCATCACAGCACTGTTTACAATAGCCAGGGCACGGAAGCAACCTAGATGTCCATCAGCAGATGAATGGATAAGAAAGCTGTGGTACATATATGCAATGGAGTATTACTCAGATATTAAAAACAATGGATTTGAATCAGTTCTAATGAGGTGGATGAAACGAGCCTATTATACATAGTGAAGTAAGTCAGAAAGAAAAACACCAATACAGTATACTAACACATATGTATGGAATTTAGAAAGATGATAACGATGACCCTACATGCAAGACAGCAAAAGAGACAGAGATGTAAAGAACAGTCTTTGGACTCTGTGGAAGAAGGCGAGGGTGGGATGATTTGAGAGAATAACATTGAAACATGTATATTATCAAATGTGAACTAGACCTCCAGTCCAGGTTCAATGTATGAGATAAGGTGCTCAGGGCTGGTGCCCTGGGATAACCCTGAGGGATGGGATGGGGAGGGAGTGGAGGGTGGTGGTTTCAGGATGGGGAATACCTGTACACCCATGGCTGATTCATGTCAATGTATGGCAAAAACCACTAAAATATAAAGTAATCAGCCTCTAATTAAAATAAATAAATTAATTTTTTTTAAAAAACTCAACATACAGAAAACTAAGATCATGGCATCTGGTCTCATCAGTTCATGGCAAATAGATGGGGAAACAATGGAAATGGTGAGGGACTTTATTTTGGGGGGGCTCCAAAATCACCACAGACAGTGACTGCAGCCATGAAATTAAAAGACGCTTCTTGGAAGAAAAGCTATGACCATCCTAGACAGCATATTAAAAAGCAGAGACATTACTTTACCAATAAAGGTCCATCTAGTCAAAGATATGGTTTCTCCAGTAGTGATGTATGGATGTGAGAGTTGGACTATAAAGAAAGCTGAGCACCAAAGAATTGATACCTTTGAACTGTGGTGTTGGAGAAGGTTCTTAAGAGTCCCTTGGACTGCAAGGAGATCCAACCAGTCCATCCTAAAGGAAGTTAGTCCTGAATATTCATTGGAAGGACTGATGCTGAAGCTGAAGCTCCAATACTCTGGCTACCTGATGCGAAGAACTGTCTCATTGGAAAAGACTCTGATCTGGGAAAGATTGAAGGCGGGAGGAAAAGGGGATGACAGACGATGAGATGGTTGGATGGCATCATCAACACGATGGACGTGAGTTTGAGTAGGCTCCGGGAGTTGATGATGGAAAGGGAAACCTGTCATGCTGCAGTCCAGGGGGTCACAAAGAGTCGGACATGACCGAATAACTGAACCGACTGACTGAGGTATACAACAATGATAAAGAAATTACTTCTGCTTTTTTTAGTCATCAAGTAGCTGGGAGACATCAATATAATTCCAAAAGAATGCAGTAAATGCTGGGTGGAAGGGGTGTCCCAGGTACAAGGGCAGCAGGATTGCAACATCTAACTCAGCATTGAGTTCACTCCCTGAAAGACGTTGTGAGGATGAGAAGCAGTTTAAGTCTAGGGACTGGTATAAAGCCTCTCAGATGGTAGGTAGGTTCTCAGTGGACAGGAACACTTATTTTCTTATCAAATGGGTGGACTTGTGGGCACATGGGCCCAGGTTTCAGATGATACTTGAAAATGGAATTTTTACTTCCACTTTCAGTGCCTCTGTTATTCTTTTAAAGTGCTTTTCAAAATATTTGTAAAAGATTTTCTGTTTATTGATGAAAATGTAAATAGTCTCTGTGACACTTGTTTCAAAAGAAATGAGAGCTTTTGCCTTTTCTTGGACATTTTGGGGGATTTTGTGATGAAGTTATAGGCAGGCAAAGGAGAAGAAACCACCATTTGCCTTAATGACTGAGAACTAACCAATTTTCTCTATGCTTTTTCTTATGTTCCTCTGTTCAGCAGTACTACTCAAAACCACTCTCTAGCCAATGTGAAGATTAAAAATCAAACATCTAAATGTTAAGAAATAACATAAACATGAGATAGTTGCATAATGTCTCTATGGCTGTCTCATCTAGAAAATAGGCATAATAATAATACACAGCTCAGAAATAAGTTGAAAAAATTAAACTATATGTAAAATACTATGTAAATATTAGCTTTAGTTATTTATATAATTAAATATATTTGAAATAAAAATTTCCAAAGTACCAGTTCAGAGCCTTGTATAGATTAAGTGCTCTAGAGTATTATTTATTTTGCCAAAGGTGTCACTTCTCCTCTGCTACTGACATTAATCTTTTCTTTCTTGTCTGCACCAGATCATTGCTTTTTCTACTACAAACAGTAGTGAATCTGGCAGAATAAGGGTTTCATCAGAAGCAAGGAGATCAAGCAAAGAGATGGGGAGCTGAGCCAGGGATCTGCCAATTTATCACTCTGGAAAAGATAAAGAAGACATTTCTGAAGCATTAACTTATGAGCCTAGAATTCTAAATTATATCACCTATAAATCTAAGCTCCCGCTAAGTGAGACTTATACCTGAGCTTGAGAACTGAAGAATAATGGTGTTATTTATATGCTAGGGCCCATTGGCTGGCAGAGATCCCAGAATTAACATTGATAATCAAGACCACTGAAGAAGCCCTGACCACTCTAAATCAGTTCTGAGTGTTTTATCTGGTGACAATCTGTTTTAGCATTCAGACAGGAAGCGAGGGTGCCATCGATGGAAAATTCTCTGGTCACAGTCTGTTTGTTGGCTTTGGGTGGTTCTCTGGGGATGAGGGGCAGTTTCAGAGGGGAGTGATTTTTTTTTTTTTCTCCCCTCAGGAAAAGTAAGTGTGATTATCAGGATTTTTTTAAACCTCATTGATGATTTTTAACTTTCTCTTTCCTCCTTCTTCAAGAATTTAACATTTCATGGTGGGTTAAAAGTAGGTTCTACTGTGTTAGAAGATTATTGGAGTTGCTTGCTAGTGTTGGTTATGCTACAAAAAAAAATTTTTTTTCATTTTATTAACAGATTAAGCAGTTAGTGACTGGAAAGGAATGAGGTTTTTGTTTTGTTTTAAAGCCATTGCTCTCTAAGGAGAAATACTATAGACTTTAATGATGGTAAAAGTAAAAATTAAAAAAATCACCAAATGAAGCTCAGAACAAATTGAGTGCACTCCAAGTCACCTAGTGACTATTGAATGCCTCAACAGAAGGAAAGAGAACTCATTTCCTTTAAATTTTAAAATAAAGCTATGGCATGTAACAAATAATATCCTAATGTTCTGATTAGAGAGGTTCTATGCAATCGACAAGGGCACAAACTCTGAAACAAGATAACTGGAAATGTACCTGACTTTTTATACTTTAAAAAGCAACCAGCTAGGAGATTTGTGAGGGATCTCCCTCTACAGCCAGAGCAGAGGACACACACACAGCGTCCCCCACCCAGGTTCCTCCCCCGCCCCGCCCCCGCTCCACTACCAGGCAAGTATTTATCAAAGGTTCTAGCCTGGAATAGCTCATTAGGCACAAGAGAAGGAAGGATCAGCAGAGGACAGCATGATTCCTTTTCTGGATGCACAAAAAATCAGTCCAACGGCAGTAATTACAGTGAAAAATCAAGAGCAAGTTCAGAAATAAAGCCTTCACTTGGGTTCAGATTTGAGGTGACAGATTTTAGGAGGTAACAACAGAGTGGCAGGAAGAGAGAAGACCCAAGTTCTAGCCTCCCACTCTGCCAACTAACTGATTTCTGGCTTTGAGAAAGTTACTTAAACTCCCTGGGCTCCTGGGCTCCGTAGCAGAGGGGAACAAGGTGGGACCGAAGCATGCGCACACCTAATGAAAGCAAATGTGGTCGTCCTGCCGGGTGCCAGGCAACTCTCTCCTGTCTTTTGATGCATTGCAAGCCATCCACACATGACGATATGCATGTCTTAGAACCTGAAAGAAAGCAGGACATTTTGGACATGATGAACAAAGTAAAAATGTCTCACCTAAGAGTCCACTGTCTTGTAGAGAAGAAAAACGGTTAACAGTGAAGCACACTGAAAATGCATAACAAATGTTGAATTGAAAGTTATGTTGCAATTCATGCGAGTTCATTTCTGCTGCAATGGATGTACAAATAAGAATTCTGCAGGACTGACTACAAAATGGAAAAATACCTGCTTTGACAACAGGATTTCGGCCTCACTAGTAATTAAAAGCAAATTAAAGTAAAATTTTGATTTACCAGACTGACAAAGATTAAAAGAATAAGATGATCTGATGTCAGTGTGGTTGTGTAAGGAAACAGGAACCTTCACATAACTGCTATTAGGAGTGGGACTCATTTTGCTTTATCCAAAATTACAGTTTGGCAATTTAAAAAAGCTCTTTAAAAAGAGCTTTAAACCAGCTTATATTTTTATATTCTTTAAACCAGCAATCTCACTTCTAGAAATTTCTCCAGAGGAAAAAATTGGACAAGAGCCTCCAAAAATATGAGATTGTTCCGTAACACTAAGATAGTGGAAAATATAAACCTAAATATCCATTGAAAGATTAGTTAAGTGAATTAAAACCATATAAAAGTTAAGTAGCATATAGACACAAAAATAAAATAGTGGAAACCTGGGTTATGAAATTTGGGGGTGATTATAGATTTTTTTCCTTCTCAATTTTTGAAATTTTCTAGTGGTTGACTGTGATCTATTATTAATCTAACCCCTCAAAGAGCTGTTTGATGGGGAATAATTTAAGGTGAGTGGTATAAAACCTTCCTTGTGGTAGGCTCTCAATTGGCAGGAGCTCTTATGAGCATCTCATCAGTTAGGTGGACTTGAAGGCACATGGGCCAAGGTCTCAAGGGATGATTGAAGATGAAATTTAAGCTTCCACTTTCAGTGTTTCTATTAAAGCATTTAAAAATATTTGTAGAACATATTCTGATTATTGATGGAAATTTAAATAGCCTTAAATGTGATTATTGTTTCAAAGGAAATGAGAGCTTCTGCCACTTCTTGAACTTTTTTTTCTTCTTTCTGCAATGGGCTTATCGCCAGAAAAATGAGAGAAAACCATCATTTGGCTCAGTGACCAAGAAATAACCATTTTCCTTGGTGTTTTTTCTTATCAGCTCAGAATCACTATCAACAAGTCCTCTCTAGTCAATGTGAGGAGTACAAAGCACACACCTGAATGTTAGGGAAAAGCATGGTATTTGAAACTTACTTCCCTCTGTCTTAGAATTTTTATTAAGAAAGCTAAGAAACCACAAGTTTTTGTGTGATACATGAATCACATTCTAGAAATCCGTACTCTTCTGATAAAAGTGGATTCCAGTGATATTTAACAAAGCCAATAGGTCACAGGACCACCATCTTTCTGCCTTCAGCTGAGCTTCTTCAATAATCTGAAGGCAAATTATTATAGACAGGAGTATTAGCTTCATAGTCATTAAGAATCACTATGAGAGGTTGAATCTGTATCATAAGTTTTCAAAGAATTGGATTCTATCCTACATTGCTCTTTCCTTCTTTGATTCTGTTACCTCTTTTCCTTTCTCCCAGCTCCTTCTATTCTCCTGGTAACGTGACCTGCACTTGAGCCTACTTCTTTCTATGCAGTTCACATATACAGTTGTCAGATAAGGATTGCATCATAGGTCATTCTTCATATCTGAGCAGTCCTAGTCCTCCAAAATCACTGCAGATAGAAACTGCAGCCATGAAATTAAAAGACACTTGCTCCTTGGAAGGAAAGCCATGGCTTTTCCAGTAGTCATGTACAGATGTGAAAGTTGGACCATAAAGAAGGATGAGTGCCAAAGAATTGATTCTTTCCAACTGTGGTGCTAGGGACGACTCTTGTCAGTCCCTTGGACAGCAAAGAGAACAAACCAGTCAGTGCTAAAGGAAATCAATTCTGAATATTCATTGGAAGGACTGAGGCTGAAGCTTCAACATTTTGACCACCTGATGTGAAGAGTCAACACATTGGAAAAGATCCTGATGTTGGGAAAGACTGAAAGCAAAAGGAGAAGGCAGAAGCAGAGGATAAAATGGTTAGATAGCATTATCGACTCAATGGACATGAATTTGAGCAAACTCTGGGAGTAGTGAAGGACAGGGAAGCCTGGCATGCTGCAGTCCATGGGGTTGCAAAGGACACAACTTAGCAACTAAACAACAACGATTGATATTTTCTTTCCACCCAAGTAAAACACATTGATCATTAAAAAACTACAGTAAAGCAAAAATAGTGAAAATGAAAAGCATCAGTAATCTACCACTCAGAAAACCACAGTTACAGTTCAGAATATATCTTTTCAGTGTTTTGCTATGCATTCAAAAGAAATTTTTTACTAAAACTGGATCATAGTCTTACACAGTTTTCTAACCTGATTGCCTTTTCAATTAGTCACTGTATGAATCTTTCCATGTTAACCAAAATCCTAGGACTTCTTTTTTTCCATTTCAATTTAAGGAACATTTCCTTACAATGATAAACAAGCATACATTACCTGATGGAGACCAGAGGTGACCAGACACAGACGACTTTGCTTGCAAGCACAAAACAAGCACAGATCAAGTGAGTGTAGGGAAGGGATGGACAGGGTGTTATAGAAGTAAATACCAGGAAATTAAACTTTAACCAGAGGCTGCGGAAGCGCTCCCAAAGAAGCACATTTGCCTCATAATCAGAATGCAGGTATTCCAGCATATAGATGTACCAATAGACTTATCTGCTCATGTTTGAGGTCTTCTCACCTGGCTAGGTCTACCAGATGTTTACAATGATTAAAAAATTATGCTTCATAAATCCTATTAGCCATCTGGGTGTGGACAGTTTTGCTTCTTTGCTTCTGTCAATCAAGAGGGTATATGCATCAGTGGAAGCCTGGTGTCTCATAAATTCTCCAAGGGTGTCTTCTAGCCTGTGATTAAAAAGGAGTCACTTCAGTTCAGTTGCTCAGTTGTGTCCGGCTCTTTGTGACTCCATGGACTGCAACATGCCAGGCTTCCCTGTCCATCACCAACTTCCAGAGCTGGCTCAAACTCATGCCCATCGAATCAGTGATACCATCCAACCATCTCATCTCTGTCGTCCCCTTCTCCTCCTGCCTTCAGTCTTTCCCAGCATCAGGGTATTTTCCAGTGAGTCCATTCTTTGCATCAGGTGGCCAAAGTATTGGAGTTTCAGCTTCAGCATCAGTCCTTCCAATGAATATTCAGGACTGATTTCCTTTAGAAGGACTTTCAAGAGTCTGTTCAAAAGCATCAGTTGAAGCTTCTAGCCTGCACTTCAGACTCCATGGACTGCAGCATGCCAGGCTTACTCAAACTCATGCCCATCGAATCGGTGATACCATCCAACCATCTCATCTCTGTCGTCCCCTTCTCCTCCTGCCTTCAGTCTTTCCCAGCATCAGGGTATTTTCCAGTGAGTCCATTCTTTGCATCAGGTGGCCAAAGTATTGGAGTTTCAGCTTCAGCATCAGTCCTTCCAATGAATATTCAGGACTGATTTCCTTTAGAATTGACTGATTTGATCTTCTTGCTGTCCAAGGGACTTTCAAGAGTCTTCTCCAACACCACAGTTCAAAAGCATCAGTGGAAGCCTGGTGTCTTATAAATTCTCCAAGTTCCTAAGTGACTGGTGTTTTCCAGTCACCAAAGTGGTTTCCAGTTGGTTTCCTAGCATCTCTTGATGGTGGTACCACCAACACAACCACCTCAGAGGCATAGGGTCACTCTCCTGTCAGATTCCATACCATTTCCGCCACCTGAAGGTTTTCCTTCTGACAAAGAACACTCAGGATAAAAGCACCAAGTATTCTTGACTTTAAGGAAGCCCTGGAATCCCTTCCCCAAACCAGTTCTTTCACTATATATCCTGTGTGTTCCCTCCCTCTTCTTCCAAAAGAATCCAGGCCCATGATCTCTTTTCTCCATTTCTGCTGTTAGAGGTTGGGGCATCCTGTTTACATTATATATTTTCTCTGACAAAATTTGTCAGAGATACCCTTGCTTTTCTCTGTTTACTAAATATCCATCTTTGGTTTCATATTTAGAGAGAAAGGGTAGAATGGGGAAAAGAGTGATTTGAAATATTCAATTCAGGATAACATTCTGGATACCCAAAATATATAGAAAGTCCCCAGTGAAATATAGGACTTCCCTGGTGGCTCAGACGGTTAAGCATCTGTCTACAATGTGGGAGGTCCAGGTTCGATCCCTGGGTCAGGAAGATCCCCTGGATAAGGAAATGGCAATCCACTCCAGTACTATTGCCTGGAAAATCCCATGGACAGAGGAGCCTGGTAGGCTACAGCCCATGGGGTCGCAAAGAGTCAGACACGACTGAGTGACTTTACCTTACAATGAAATATGTGAGCCAACAAATCCTCTTACCTCTTTAAAAGGGAAAGAATATATTTGTAACTGTGATCATTAGAGTAAATGTTTTCCTCCTTTGATATGGAGATTTGGGAAAGCAGAGTAGTTTTAAACAAAGTATTTTCTTGAGCAGCAACCAGCATATGCAACTTATAGTGTGGTGAACTGTCTCTTGATAACCAGCTTTGTGGCTTTTTTTGAGGCTAAGATCTCAATTTCTGGGTCTTGGCGACTTGATCATCACAAATGATCTAAAAATGCACCAAATAATACCTCCCAACATTACAGAAATGTCATGAGACTCACATAATATTTGTGAAGTGAAGTGATGTCGCTCAGTCATGCCCGACTCTTTGCGACCCCGTGGACTGTAGTTTACAAGGCTCCTCTGTCCATGGAATTTTCCAGGCAAGAGTACTGGAGTGGGTTGCCATTTCCTTCTCCAGGGGATTTTCCTGACCCAGGGACTGAACCCAGGTCTCCTGCATTGCAGGCAGACGCTTTACCGTCTGAGCCACCAGGGAAGCCCATATATTTGTGAAAGTAACTTACTAGTGTTGAAAGTTCTGCAAAAGTTTATGTAGAACATATTAAAAAGCAGAGACATTACTTTGTAAACCAAAGGTCCATCTAGTCAAAGCTATGGTTTTTTCAGTCATCATGTATGCATGTGCTGCTGCTGCTGCTGCTGAGTCGCTTCAGTTGTGTCTGACTCTTGCAACCCCATAGATGGCAGCCCATGAGGCTCCCCCATCCCTGGCATTCTCCAGGCAAGAACACTGAAGTGGGTTGCCATTGCCTTCTCCAGTGGATGTGAGAGTTGGACTATAAAGAAAGCTGAGTGCCAAAGAATTGATGCTTTTGAACTGAGGTGTTGGAGAAGACTCTTGAGAGTCCCTGGGACTGCAAGGAGATCCAACCAGTCCATCCTAAAGGAAATCAGTCCTAAGTATTCATTGGAAGGCCTGATGCTGAAGCTGAAACTTCAATACTTCAGCCACCAGATGCGAAGAATAGACTCATTGGAAAAGACCCTGATGCTGGAAAAGACTGAAGGCAGGAGGAGAAGGGGATGATAGAGGATGAGATGGTTGAATGGCATCACCGATTCAATGGACATGAGTTTGAGCAAGCTCCAGAAGTTGGTGATGGACATGGAAGCCTGGCATGCTGTAGTCCATGGGGTCGCAAAGAGTTGGACAAGACTGAGGGACTGAACTGAACTGATTATTATTATTTTTTAATTTAAATTTATTTAATTGGAGGCTAATTACTTTACAATATTGTATTGGTTTTGCCATACGTCAACATGAATCTTCCACAGGTGTATACATGTTCCCAGTCCTGAACCCCCCTCCCACCTCCCTCCCCATACTATCCCTCAGGGTCATCCCAGTGCACCAGCCCCAAGCATCCTGTATCCTGCTTCGAAACTAGACTGGCAATTCATTTCTTATATGATATTATACATGTTTCAATGCCATTCTCCCGAATCATCCCACCCTCTCCCTCTCCCACAGAGTCCAAAAGACTGTTCTTTACATCTCCATCTCTTTTGCTGTCTCGCATACAGGGTTATCGTTACCATCTTTCTAAATTCCATATATATGCTTTAGTATACTGTATTGGTGTTTTTCTTTCTGACTTACTTCACTCTGTATAATCAGCTCCAGTTTCATCCACCTCATTAGAACTGATTCAAATGCATTCTTTTTAATGGCTGAGTAATACTCCATTGTGTATACGTACCACAGCTTTCTTATCCATTCATCTGCTGATGGACATCTAGGTTGCTTTCATGTCCTGGCTATTATAAACAGTGCTGCGATGAACATTGGGGTACATGTGTCTCGATTCTGGTTTCCTTGGTGTGTATGCCCAGCAGTGGGATTGCTGGGTCATATGGAAGTTCTATTTCCAGGTTTTTAAAGAATCTCCACACTGTTCTCCATAGTGGCTGTACTAGTTTGCATTCCCACCAACAGTGTAGGAGGGTTCCCTTTTCTCCACACCCTCTCCAGCATTTATTGCTTGTAGACTTTTGGATCACAGCCATTCTGACTGGCGTGAAATGGTACCTCATTGTGGTCTTGATTTGCATTTCTCTGATAATGAGTGACGTTGAGCATCTTTTCATGTGTTTGTTAGCCATCCATATGTCTTCTTTGGAGAAATGTCTATTGAGTTCTTTGGCCCATTTTTTGATTGGGTGGTTTATTTTTCTGGAATTGAGCTGCAGGAGTTGCTTGTATATTTTTGACTTTAGTTGTTTTTCAGTTGTTTCATTTGCTATTATTTTCTCCCATTCTGAAGGCTGTCTTTTCACCTTGATTACAGTTTCTTTTGTTGTGCAGAAGCTTTTAATTTTAATTAGGTCCCATTTGTTTATTTTTGCTTTTATTTGCAGTATTCTGGGAGGTGGGTCATAGAGGGTCCTGCTGTGATTTATGTCGGAGAGTGTTTTGCCTATGTTCTCCTCTAAGAGTTTTATAGTTTCTGGTCTTACATTTAGATCTTTAATCCATTTTGAGTTTATTTTTGTATATGGTGTTAGAAAGTGTTCTAGTTTCATTCTTTTACAAGTGGTTGACCAGTCGTCCTGGCACCACTTGTTAAAGAGATTGTCTTTTCTCCATTGTATATTCTTGCCTCCTTTGTCAAAGATAAGATGTCTATAGGTGCGTGGGTTTATCTCTGGGCTTTCTATTTTGTTCCATTGATTTATATTTCTGTCTTTGTGCCAGTACCATACTGTCTTGATGACTGTGTCTTTGTAGTACAGCCTGAAGTCAGGCAGGTTTATTCCCCCAGTTCCATTTTTCTTTCTCAAGATTTCTTTGGCTATTCGAGGCTTTTTGTATTTCCATACAAATTGTGGAATTATTTGTTCTAGTTCTGTGAAAAATACCGTTGGTAGCTTGATAGGGATTGCATTGAATCTGTAGATTGCTTTGGGTAGTCTGCTCATTTTCACTACATTGATTCTTCCGATCCATGAACATGGTATATTTCTCCATCTATTAGTGTCCTCTTTGATTTCTTTCACCAGTGTTTTATAGTTTTCTATATATAGGTCTTTAGTTTCTTTAGGTAGATATATTCCTAAGTATTGTATTCTTTTCATTGCAATGGTGAATGGATGTTTCCTTAATTTCTCTTTCTATTTTCTCATTATTAGTGTATAGGAATGCAAGGGGTTTCTGTGTGTTGATTTTATATCCTGCAACTTTACTATATTCATTGATTAGCTCTAGTAATTTTCTGGTGGAGTCTTTAGGGTTTTCTATGTAGAGGATCATGTCATCTGCAAACAGTGAGAGTTTTACTTCTTCTTTTCCAATTTGGATTCCTTTTATTTCTTTTTCTGCTCTGATTGCTGTGGCCAAAACTTCCAGAACTGTGTTGAATAGTAGCGGTGAAAGTGGGCATCCTTGTCTTGTTCCTGACTTTAGGGGAAATGCTTTCAATTTTTCGCCATTGAGGATAATGTTTGCTGTGGGTTTGCCATATATAGCTTTTATTATGTTGAGGAATGTTCCTTCTATTCCTGCTTTCTGGAGAGTTTTTATCATAAATGGATGTTGAATTGTGTCAAAGGCTTTCTCTGCATCTATTGAGATAATCATATGACTTTTATTTTTCAATTTGTTAATGTGGTGTATTACATTGATTGATTTGCAGGTATTGAAGAATCTTTGCATTCCTAGGATAAAGCCCACTTGGTCATGGTGTATGATCTTTTTAATGTGTTGTTGGATTCTGATTGCTAGAATTTTGCTAAGGATTTTTGCATCTATGTTCATCAGTGATATTGGCCTGTAGTGTTCTTTTTTTATGGCATCTTTGTCAGGTTTTGGTATTAGGGTGATGGTGGCCTCATAGAATGAATTTGGAAGTTTACCTTCCTCTGCAATTTTCTGGAAGAGTTTGATTAGGATAGGTGTTAGCTCTTCTCTAAATTTTTGGTAAAATTCAGCTGTGAAGCCATCTGGACCTAGGCTTTTGTTTGCTGGAAGATTTCTGATTACAGTTTCAATTTCCGTGCTTGTGATAGGTCTGTTAAGATTTTATATTTCTTCCTGGTTCAGTTTTGGGAAGTTGTACTTTTCTAAGAATTTGTCCATTTCTTCCACGTTGCCCATTTTATTGGCATATAATTGCTGATAATAGGCTCTTATGATCCTTTGTATTTCTGTGTTGTCTGTTGTGATTGCTCCATTTTCATTTCTGATTTTATTGATTTGATTTTTCTCCCTTTGTTTCTTAATGAGTCTGGCTAATGGTTTGTCAATTTTATTTATCCTTTCAAAGAACCAGCTTTTGGCTTTGTTGATTTTTGCTATGGTCTCTTTTGTTTCTTTTGCATTTATTTCTGCCCTAATTTTTAAGATTTCTTTCCTTCTACTAACCCTGGGGTTCTTCATTTCTTCCTTTTCTAGTTGCTTTAGGTGTAGAGTTAGGTTATTTATTTAACTTTTTTATTGTTTCTTGAGGTATGCCTGTATTGCTATGAACTTTCCCCTTAGCACTGCTTTTACAGTGTCCCACGAATCAAGATTGCCAGGAGAAATATCAATAACCTCAGATATGCAGATGACACCACCCTTATGGCAGAAAGTAAAGAGGAACTAAAAAGCCTCTCAATGAAAGTGAAAGAGGAGAGTGAAAAAGTTGGCTTAAAGCTCAACATTCAGAAAACGAAGATCATGGCATCTGGTCCCATCACTTCATGGGAAATAGATGGGGAAACAGTGGAAACAGTGTCAGACTATTTTTCTGGGCTCCAAAATCACTGCAGATGGTGATTGCAGCCATGAAATTAAAAGACGCTTACTCCTTGGAAGAAAATTTATGACCAACCTAGATAGTATACTCAAAAACAGAGACATTACTTTGCTGACTAAAGTCCGTCTAGTCAAGGCTATGGTTTTTCCAGTAGTCATGTATGGATGTGAGAGTTGGACTGTGAAGAAAGCTGAGCGCCAAAGAATTGATGCTTTTGAACTGTGGTGTTGGAGAAGACTCTTGAGAGTCCCTTGGACTGCAAGGAGATACCACCAGTCCATTCTGAAGGAGATCAGCCCTGGGATTTCTTTGGAAGGATGATGCTAAAGCTGAAACTCCAGTGCTTTGGCCACCTCATGCGAAGAGTTGACTTATTGGAAAAGACTCTGATGCTGGGAGGGATTGGGGGCAGGAGGAGAAGGGGATGACCCAGGATGAGATGGCTGGATGGCATCACTGACTCGATGGGCGTGAATCTGAGTGAACTCTGGGAGTTGGTGATGGACAGGGAGGCCTGGTATGCTGCGATTCATGGGGTCACAAAGAGTTAGACACGACTGAGCAACTGAACTGAACTGAACAGGTTTGGGGTTGTTGTGTTTTCATTTTCATTCATTTCTATGCATATTTTGATTTCTTTTTTGATTTCTTCTGTGATTTGTTGGTTATTAAAAAGCATGTTGTTCAGCCTCCATGTGTTGGAATTTTTAATAGCTTTTCTCCTAAAATTGAGATCTAATCTTACTGTGTTATGGTCAGAAAAGATGCTTGGAATGATTTTAATTTTTTGAATTTACCAAGGCTAGATTTATGGTCCAGGATGTGATCTATCTGCTTTTGAGAAAAAGGTGAAATTCATTGTTTTGGGGTGAAATGTCCTATAGATATCAATTAGGTCTAACTGGTCTATTGTATCATTTAAAGTTTGTGTTTCTTTGTTAATTTTCTGTTTAGTTGATCTGTCCATAGGTGTAGGTGGGGTATTAAAGTCTCTCACTATTATTGTGTTATTGTTAATTTCCCTTTTCATACTTGTTAGCATTTATCTTACATATTGCAGTGCTCCTATGTTGGGTGCATATATATTTATAATTGTTATATCTTCTTCTTTGATTGATCCTTTGATCATCATGTAGTGTCCTTCTTTGTCTCTTTTCACAGCCTTTGTTTTAAAGTCTAGTTTATCTGATATGAGTATTGCTACTCCTGTTTTCTTTTGGTCTCTATTTGCATGGAATATCTTTTTCCATCCCTTTACTTTCAGTCTGTATGTGTCCCTTGTTTTGAGGTGGGTCTCTTGTAGACAATATATATAAGAGTTTTGTTTTTGTATCCATTCAGCCAGTCTTTGTCTTTTGGTTGGGGCATTCAACCCATTTACGTTTAAGGTAATTATTGATAAGTATGATCCTGTTGCCATTTACTTTATTGTTTTGGGTTCAAGTTTATTCACCCTTTCTGTGTTTCCTGTCTAGAGAATATTCTTTAGCATTTGTTGGAGAGCTGGTTTGGTGGTGCTGAATTCTCTCAGCTTTTGCTTATCTGTGAAGCTTTTGATTTCTCCTTCATATCTGAATGAGATCCTTGCTGGGTACAGTAACCTGGGCTGTAGGCTATTTTCTTTCATCACTTTAAGTATGTCTTGCCATTCCCTCCTGGCCTGAAGAGTTTCTATTGAAAGATCAGCTGTTATTCTCATGTGAATCCCCTTGTGTATTATTTGTTGTTTTTCCCTTGCTGCTTTTAATATTTGTTCTTTGTGTTTTATCTTTGTTAATTTGATTAATATGTGTCTTGGGGTGTTTTGCCTTGGGTTTATCCTGTTTGGGACTCTCTGGGTTTCTTGGACTTGGGTGATTATTTCCTTCCCCATTCTAGGGAAGTTTTCAACTATTGTCTCCTCAAGTATTTTCTCACGGTCTTTCTTTCTGTCTTCTTCTGAGACTCCTATGATTCGAATGTTGGAGCGTTTAATATTGTCCTGGAGGTCTCTGAGATTGTCCTCATTTCTTTTAATTCATTTTTCTTTTTTCCTCTCTGATTCATTTATTTCTACCATTCTATCTTCTACTTCACTAATCCTATCTTCTGCCTCCATTATTCTACTATTTGTTGCCTCCAGAGTGTTTTTGATCTCATTTATTACATTATTCATTATATATTGACTCTTTTTTATTTCTTCTAGGTCCTTGTTAAACCTTTCTTGCATCTTCTCAATCCTTGTCTCCAGGCTGTTTATCTGTGATTCCATTTTGATTTCAAGATTTTGGATCATTTTCACTATCATTATTTGGAATTCTTTATCAGGTAGATTCCCTGTCTCTTCCTCTTTTGTTTGGTTTGGTGGGCATTTATCCTGTTCCTTTACCTGTTGGGTATTCCTCTGTCTCTTCATCTTGTTTATATTGCTGCATTTGGGGTGGCCTTTCTGTATTCTGGCAGTTTGTGGGGTTCTCTTTATTGTGGAGGTTCCTCACTGTGGGTGGGGTTGTATCAGTGGCTTGTCAAGGTTTCTTGGTTAGGGAAGCTTGTGTCAGTGTTCTGGTGGGTGGAGCTGGATTTTTCTCTCTGGAGTGCAATGAAGAATCCAGTAATGAGTTATGAGATGTCAATGGTTTTGGAGTAATTTTGGGCAGCCTGTATATTGAAGCTCAGGGCTGTGTTCCAGTGTTGCTGGAGAATTTGCATGGTACGTCTTGCTCTGGAACTTGTTGGCCCTTGGGTGGTGCTTGGTTTCAGTGTAGGTATGGAGGCATTTGATGAGCTCCTATCGATTAATGTTGCCTGGAGTCAGGAATTCTCTGATGTTCTCAGGATTTGGACTTAAGCCTCCTGCTTCTGGTTTTCAGTCTTATTTTTACAGTAGTCTCAAGACTTATCCTTCTATACAGCACTGTTGATAAAACATCTAGGTTAAAGATGAAACGTTTCTCCACAGTGAGGGCACCCAGAGAGGTTCACAGAGTTACATGGAGAAGAGAAGAGGGAGGAGAGAGTTAGAGGTGATCCGAATGAGATGAGGTGGAATCAAAAGACAAGAGAGCAAGCTAGCCAGTAATCACTTCCTTATGTGCGCTCCACAGTCTGGACTGCTCAGAGACGTTCACGGAATTATGCAAAGAGAAGAGGGAGGAAGGAGACAGAGGTGGCCAGGAGGATAAAAGGGGGGAATGAAAAGGAGAGAGACAGATCCAGCCAGTAATCAGTTCCCGAAGTGTTCTCCGCTGTCTGGAACACACAGAGATTCACAGAGTTGGGTAGAGAAGAGAAGGGGGAGGGAGGAGACAGAGGCGACCTGGTGGAGAAAAAGGAGAGTCCAAAGGAGGAGAGAGCAGTCAAGCCAGTAATCTTGCTCCCAAGTAAAAATGGGTACTGAAGATTGGGTTCTTAAAGGTACAAAATTGATAACAAATACCAAAAAGCAAAGATTAAAAATCTAGAGTAGAGGTTGGATTTTCAAAAATACAATGTTAAAGAAAGGAAGAAGAAGAAAACAAAACAAAAAGTCACAAAAAATATTTTAAATATATATATATGAAGTTTGCTTTTAAAAATAGGGTCTTTTTTTGAAAAGTAATAGTAGGTTATAAAAATGAAAATTAAAGGAGTAATAGAGGACTTAAAATTTTTTTAAGTTAAAAAAAAGAAAAGAAAAAAGAATGATCATAAAAATAGTAAAAATATATCTAGGACTTTCTCTGGTGTTGTTGTGGGCAGTGTGGGGTCAGTTCATTTAGTTCCTTGGTCCGGCTTTTATTTCTCAAGATCTATAGGCCCCTTCCTATGTAGTCGGTACTAACTACAGGGTTTTAATCTATTGCGCCTGTCACTTCCAAGGCAGTTCCCTCTGTTTTAGCTTCTGTTTGCTGGTCTCTTCAGTGTATGATTTCTGCCCTGGCACAAGGGGGCGGTGGTGGACACTTTTTTAGGCTCACTTGTTCAGTCGCACTGTGGGGAGGGAGGGAGGGACGCTGCAAACAAATAACACTGGCATGTGCTCGCAGTGTCTTAGGCACACTGAGCCTGACCCCGCTCGCGGCACACACAGCTCAGGCTCTAGGTTGCTCCGCCAGGAACTGTCAGAGGCCGACCCTGGGCTGCATTCACCTCCCAGGTCTAAGCCACTCAGGTTCAGGCACTCGGGTAGTCTTCAGAGGCGCAGACTCTGTTGGGCCTGTGTTTTGTGCCCTTCCCAGGTCCGAGCAGCTCAGGTGATGTGTTTGGCAAGTGCAGTCACTGCGACTTATCTCCTCTCCTGTCCCTGCTGCTCGGTTTTCTGGGTGTTCAACCGGTGCACCTTCTCAGGTGGATGATGACTGTCCAGAACCCCAAGAAGTCTTAGTTAGCAAAGAAACCTGCTTGCAGTTTGGTAGATAATGTCTCTCTGGGGCTGCGATTGCCCCCTTCCGGCTCTGACTGCCTGTCACCGGAGGGGCCTGGTTTGCAGCTGGCTAATTCTGTTCAGTACTTTGTTCTGTGTGTGGTCCTGGCGGTGTCTTATGTTAGAGCTTTTCGCTGGTAGCTATCCCGCAGTCTGGTTTGCTAGCCCAAGTTAGTTCGCTCTGATTACCCTCGGGGCATTCAGGCCGGTCCTTACTCTTAGCAATGCAGCCCACGCCTCCCTGCCCAGCCCCCGCTTACTAGTGGTGGATGCAGGCATCTGCGCTGCTTCTCCACTGGGGGAGTTACCGTTGGGCTCATAATCTGTGGGTTTTAATTATTTATTTTTCCTCCCTGTTATATTGCCCTCTGTGCTTCCAAGGCTCGCCACAGACTCGGCAGGGGGGGGTGTTTCCTGTTGTTTGGAAACTTCTCTCTTTTTAAGACTCCCTTCCCAGGATGGAGCTCTATCCCTACCTCTTTTGTCTCTTTTTCTGTCTTTTATATTTTTTCCTACCTCTTTTCGAAGACAATGGACTGCTTTTCTGGGTGCCTGATGTCCTCTGCCAGCATTCAGAAGTTGTTTTGTGGAATTTACTCAGCATTTAAATGTTCTTTTGATGAATTTGTGGGGGAGAAAGTGGTCTCCCCATCCTATTCCTCCACCATCTTAGGACTGCCTCCCTGATTATTATTTTTTAAATGAGCAGCGTCTTAAGTCAGTGGAGGAAATACTGTAAATATTGGGGAAGGAAAACATTTTCCTCCACTCCTTCTGTGTTCTTGTAGCTGGTCTAAGAATTAAATTGCTGTTAGACAGATGGACAGGAAAATATCAAATTTAGTTATGTATGTACAGGGGTCTGAAAGAAAAAATATGACATACTGGGACAAGTTAGAAAATTGAGGCTTATATACCATCTGAGAGAAGAAGGGAGTAAGGTACTGGGACTTCAGAGGTGAGGAGGGAAATTCACATGCAGATGGAAAAGCAAGTTTGGTAACAAATATGTGCTGGGACACAGACAGGATTTTGGGCTCTAGGCGCTGCTGAGCTCCTCACACCACACGTAGCCCATATTCTTTGTAGGTATCTCTGGGCATAGTACTCCTCCTGGACCAGGCTCTTTGTCTAAATTCTTTTAGGTAGTTAAGGCAGAGGTAATAAGAAAGACCTGCACCTACTGTTCCTTAAAAACTAATCAGTCTAAAATAATCTTCATGCTAGAGAGACATTTTGGGACAGCAACTTTGTTTCTCTAAGTAAGGCTCCCTCCAACAAAAGTAACAAATATTTAGGAAATAAAATATATTCTTTTTGAATTCATTTCATGTATTCCTGTTGCCAATTATTTCTAAGAAGTATATAGTAGTTACAAATTGATTTCACACAATTAGCTAAGAATATTGCAGAGACTTGATTTCACTCATCAATGAAAGAGAGTTTCTGTGGGGTTGTTTTTTTTTTTTAACCTTTCACGTTTTAGCATGAGTACTTCTGATGTTTCTCTGCAGAGTCAAGGCTGGGCACAGAAAGCAGATGGTGGGTACAACTGCTAAGAGCTGAAGTCTGGTGTCAGCAAAGCTGGAGTTATGGTAACAGTTCACTTCCATTGACCTGCAGGTGCTGCACCTGCTTTGTGAAAGCATTGTAGTGGAGCAGGAGGAGCATGAGCTTTTGAGTCAGAGTGACCTGACTTTAAGGATTCGATGAGTCTTTTAACTTTAGTTTTCTTATCTTTAATACGTAGATGGTAATTCCTACCTTGCAGCCTGTTTTAGGACTAAATAAGGTGAAGGATGTTAAATTCTATAACAATCCTGGAACTTGAGAGGTTAAAAAAAAAAAAAAAAAAGATTCTTCTTCAGCGGATGCTCTGGTGTCTCCAGATGAGTTCCAGGTCACCTTGCTGCAGCAGTGATGGGGCAAGCTGGCACCAAGCTCAGTTGCAGCACATCCTTTCTCAGGGAAGGACCCTGAATTATATGACCATTTCCTAGGTATGGTACTAATTGCTTGGCCTTATGGTATATAGAAAAATGAATTCAGATTTGTGTCTTGATGAATGCCTGCTCATTGAATATGCACCTATTTATCACACGATGGCAATGACAATTTTTTCCACAAAGAAATGTTTCTGATTTACATATGTGTGGCTGATGCATGAAGTGGGTTTTATAAATCACTATGTCATCATCACAAAAAAATGCCCTCTAGCCATATTAAAAAGAGCCCATGACAAGGAGCCTATCAAATTGAATGGAAAGGCCATAAAACCATCAGTTCATTTGACATAAAGCTGATATATTATGTGATAATGCTTCAAGTAGAACCTGGGACCCCATTCATCACACAGGCTGCTCCTCGGCTAGGTTCTGAGCTGTGTGTTAATGAAACCGTCATGCTCGACTCATGCTGCAGATTGCAGTTCCCAATCAGCACTGGAAACCTACACACCAGAAAATGTGCCTGTTGAATACAGGTTTCATTCAGTAATGAACTTTCCCAGCAGAAAGTTACATCAGGATAGAGGTCACACAGCTTCCTGGGGGCACAGTGTCCTCGAGTGTAAAAGGTCAGCTGGATCCATTGTTCTTAGTAAGAGAAGCACATAGACTTACCTGGCTGACCTTTGCAAGTGCAGGGGCCGGGGCCCCATCCCAGGGCAGGACCTGGGATTCCTCAGCTTTAAAAGATCCTTAGGTGATTCTGATGCTCAGCCAGAGTTCAGCCTCTTTATTCAAAGTGTCATCTGAGGATTAACAGCATCAGCATCGCTGAAAGCTTATTAGAAATGCAGAATCTTAAACCTTCAGAATAAGAATCTGAATTTTAACAAGATCCCCAGTGATTCAATGGACATTAACATTTGAGCAGCATTAGAACAGTGTTTCACAAACTTGGCCCCTTCTTAACATCTCTTGGGAAGCTTTTAAATATCCCAGTGCCCACCTGCACCATAGAGTCAAATCAGAGATTTTAGGGGTAGAACCCAGGCATCACATATTTTGCTACTTTTAAAATCTCCCCAGAAGATTCTAATAAGTAGCAACATTTGAGACTCACTAAATTAGAACCTCATTTACAGTTTACACCTGAGGCTTCAGCTGGCGTCCCAAAAGCACGTGATGATGCGAGTGCAGAATCACTGGCTTAAGGAGGGGTCTTCAAACAACAGCAGGAAGGCAAGGTATTCTGTATTCACTCCCCTTCTGGCCAGGCACTGTCTCATCTTTTCAAATGTGCCTTCAGGATAACCCTGATAGGTAAGAACTGTTACATATTTTTGAAATGAGAAAACTGCAGTTCAGAGAGATAAATTGATTTGCGTGAGGTGATGTAGCTAGTTCTGGAGGAGGGCATGGCGACCCACTCCAATATTCTTGCTTGGAGAATCCCCATGGAGAGAGAAGTCTGGTGGGCTGCAGTCCGTGGGGTCTCAAAGAGTCGGATATGACTGAGCAACTAAGCAATCATGCATGTAGCTAGTTATGGGGCTTCCCTGGTGGCTCAATGGTAAAGAATTTTCCTGCCAATGCAAGGGACGTGGGTTTGATCTGTGGGTTGGGAAGATCCCCTGGAGAAGAAAATGACAACCCACTCCAGTATTCTTGCCTACAGAAGCTTAGAGAATCCCATTGCAGGAGCCTGGCGGGCTACAGCCCATGTGGTTGCAAAGAGTTGGATACAACTCAGCGCACACACAAGTAGTATGTGTTATCCCACTCTGAAATTCATGCTCTGTTATAGTGCTGCCCGCATCTCAGGTGCAATTGCTGCCACCCCCCGCCCACCCTGCTGTGCCTCCCAGGGTAGATCAGATTTTTTTAAGTGAGAGCAGAGTCAGGAGTGATAGGTAGAAACAGAGTGATTGCCAATCCAGGGTCATTCTACGAGTATATTCAGAAAGAGATGTGAGGGAAAGATCCAGGAAGGCAACATAACCGGGAGAAATAAAAAACCCACAGAAGACACACCTAACTACAACTGCAGAAAGGAGAACTTTCCGATGAAAGGCTCTAACTTAACAACCTAATGCATAGCCTGGCCATCTCACAGCACAGAACAAAGGATTGAGCAAATACCAAAGGAGAACTAGCCAGCTGCCTACAGGCTCCTCCCCGCCCAGTCATAGAGAGGCAGGCTTTCAACAGCCAGAGCCAGAAGGCAAGGGACTGCTACTATCTCAGCCCCAGAGAGCGCATCTTCCACCAAACTGGGAGCAGGCTCACAGCTGCTAACCACGTCTTCCTGAGATCCTGGATGGTTGATATCCGCCAGAGGGTTGTAGCCTGAGATCAGCACTCCAGAGGAGATAAACTACACACCTGAGACAGTGCTCTCATGGCACACCGAGGAAACCAAGCGGCCAGGATTGGGAAGGTGATTAAGATGCACGGTCCACCTGGGACAGTGCACTTGCCAAGCACCTGGTCACCTGAGCCTGCTCAGACCTGGAAAGGGCACAAAACAAATGCTCAACCCACAGAGACTGTGCCAGAACTGTGTCTGAGTGTCTCCTGTTGAGGTATGGGTCTGCAGTGGTCTGCTGCAGGGGCTCTGGGTGCAATAGACCTGGGTATGGCATAAGCCCTCTTGGAGAAGGTTGCCATTAACCCCACCATAGAACCACCAGAACTTACACAGGACTGGGGAAACAGACTCTTGGAGGGAACAAACAAAACTTTATGCACACCAGGACCCAGGAGATAGATGCAGTGACCCCACAAGAAACTGACCCAGACGTGCCCACGAGTGTCCAGGAGTCTCCAGTGGAGGCGTGGGTTGGTGATGGCTTGCTTCAGGGTCAGAGGCACTGAGTGTAGCAGTGCATGCGTGGGACCATTTGAAGGAGGTCTCCATTATCTTCCTTGGACGTGAACGTGAAGTCCCTCAGTCATGTCCAACTCTTTCCAATCCCATGGACTGTAGCCTACAATGGACTACAGCCTATCAATTCTTCTGTCCGTGGGATTTTCCAGGAAATAGTACTGGAGTGGATTGCCATTTCCTTCTCCAAGGGATCTTCCCAACCCAGAGATTGAACCTGGGTCTCCCCGATTGTAGACAGATGCTTTACCTGTGTCTGAGCTACCTCCACCATAGTTTGGCCTCAGGTCAAGCAACAGGGAGGAACACAGCCCTGCCCATCAACAGAAAACTGGATTAAAGATTTACTAAACATGGCCGTGCCCATCAGAACAAGACCCAGTTTCTCCCAGTCAGTCTCTCCACCAGGATGACTGATAAGACTCCCATAACCTCTTATCCTTATCCATCAGAGGGCAGACAGAATGAAACCACAATTACAGAAAACTAACCAAACTGATCAAATGGACCACAGCCATGTCTCAGTTCAGTTCAGTTCAGTCGCTCAGTTGTGTCCTACTCTTTGCGACCCCATGAATTGCAGCACGCCAGGCCTCCCTGTCCATCACCAGCTCCCGGAGTTCACTCAGACTCACATCCATCGACTCCGTGATGCCATCCAGCCATCTCATCCTCTGTCGTCCACCTCTTCTCCTGCCCCCAATCCCTCCCAGCATCAGAGTCTTTTCCAATGAGTCAACTCTTCGCATGAGGTGGCCAAAGTACTGGAGTTTCAGCTTTAGCATCATTCCTTCCAAAGAAATCCCAGGGCTGATCTCCTTCAGAATGGACTTGTTGGATCTTCTTGCAGTCCAAGGGACTCTCAAGAGTCCTCTCCAACATCACAGTTCAAAAGCATCAATTCTTCAGTGCTCAGCCTTCTTCACAGTCTAACTCTCACATCCATACATGACCACAGGATAAACCATAGCTTTGACTAGACAGACCTTAGTCAGAAAAGTAATGTCTCTGCTTTTGAATATACTATCTAGGTTGGTCATAAATTTTCTTCCAAGGAGTAAGCGTCTTTTAATTTCATGGCTGCAGTCACCATCTGCAGTGATTTTGGAGCCCAAAAAGATAAAGTCTGACACTGTTTCCACTGTTTCCCCATCTATTTCCCATGAAGTGATGGGACCGGATGCCATGATCTTTGTTTTCTGAATGTTGAGCTTTAAGCCAACTTTTTCACTTTCCTCTTTCACTTTCATCAAGAGTCTTTTTAGCTCCTCTTCACTTTCTGCCATAAAGGTGGTGTCATCTGCATATCTGAGGTTATTGATATTTCTCCCGGCAATCTTGATTCCAGCTTGTGTTTCTTCCAGAGAATAGCAAGAAGAGATAAGAAAGCCTTCTTCAGAGATCAATGCAAAGAAATAGAGGAAAACAACAGAATGGGAAAGACTAGAGATCTCTTCAAGAAAATTAGAGATACCAAGGGAACATTTCATGCAAAGATGGGCTCGATAAAGGACAGAAATGGTCTGGACCTAACAGAAGCAGAAGATAGTAAGAAGAGGTGGCAAGAATACATGGAAGAACTGTACAAAAAAGATATTCATGACCCAGATAATCATGATGATGTGATCACTAATCTAGAGCCAGACATCTTGGAATGTGAAGTCAAGTGGGCCTTAGAAAGCATCACTACACACAAAGCTAGTGGAGGTGATGGAATTCCAGTTGAGCTGTTTCAAATCCTGAAAGATGATGCTGTGAAAGTGCTGCACTCAATATGCCAGCAAATGGAAAACTCAGCAGTGGCCACAGGACTGGAAAAGGTCAGTTTTCATTCTAATTCCAAAGAAAGGCAATGCCAAAGAATGCTCAAACTACCGCACAATTGCACTCATCTCACATGCTAGTAAAGTAATGCTCAAAATTCTCCAAGCCAGGCTTCAGCAATAAGTGAACCGTGAACTTCCAGATGTTCAAACTGGTTTTAGAAAAGGCAGAGGAACCAGAGATCAAATTGCCAACATCCACTGGATCATGGAAAGAGCAAGAGAGTTCCATAAAAACATCTATCTGCTTTATTGACTATGCCAAAGCCTTTGACTGTGTGGATCACAATAAACTGTGGAAAATTCTGAAAGAGATGGGAATACCAGACCACCTAACCGGCCTCTTGAGAAATCTGTATGTAGGTCAGGAAGCAACAGTTAGAACTAGACATGGAACAACAGACTGGTTCCAAACAGGAAAAGGAGTACGTCAAGGCTGTATATTGTCACCCTGCTTATTTAACTTATATGCAGACTACATCATGAGAAACAGCCATGTCTAGCTCTATGAAACTATGACCCATGCCATGTAGGGCCACCCACGATGGAGGAATCATGGCCGAGAGTGCTGACAAAACGTGGTCCGCTGGAGAAGGGAATGGAAAACCACTTCAGTGTTCTTGCCTTGAGAACCCCATGAACCGTGTGAAAAGGCAAAAACGTATGACATTGAAAGATGAACTCCCCAGGTTGGTAGGTGCCCAATGCACTGCTGGAAAAGAGTGAAGAAACAACTCCAGAAAGAATGAAGAGATGGAGCCAAAGCAAAAACAACACCCAGTTGTGGATGTGACTGGTGATGGAAGTAAAGTTCAATGCTGTAAAGAGCAATATTGCATAGGAACCTGGAATCTTGGGTCCATGAATTAAGGCAAATTGGAAGTGGTCAAACAGATGGCAAGAGTGACCATCGACATTTTAGGAATCAGCAAACTAAAATGGACTGGAGTGGGTGAATTTAATTCAGATGACCATTATATCTACTACTGCCGGCAAGAATCCTTTAGAAGAAATGGAGTAGCCATCATAGTCAATAAGAGTCCAATGGCATACCATTTAATATCACAGTAATCTAAGTCTATGCCCTGACCAGTAATGCTGAAGAAGCTGAAACTAAACGGTTCTATGAAGACCTACAAGACCTTCTAGAACTAACACCCAAAAAAGATGTCCTCTTCATTATAGGGGACTGGAATGCAAAAGTAGGAAGTCAAGAAATACCTGGAGTAACAGGCAAATTTGGCCTTGGAGTACAGAACGAAGCAGAGCAAAGGCTAATAGAGTTTTGCTAAGAGAACGCACTGGTCATAGCAAACATGCTCTTCTAACAATACAAGAGAAGGCTCTACACATGCACATCACCAGATGGTCAACACTGAAATCAGATTGATTATATACTTTGCAACCAAAGATGGAGAAGTTCTATACAGTCAGCAAAAACAAGACCCAGAGCTAACTGTGGCTCAGATCATGAACTCCTTATGGCCAAATTCAGACTTAAATTGAAGAAAGTAGGGAAAATCACTAGACCATTCAGGTTTGACTTAAATCCCTTACAAATATACAGTGGAAGTGACAAATAGATTCAAGGGATTAGATCTGATAGTGTCTGAAGAACTATGGACAGAGGTTTGTGACATTGTACAGAAGGCAGGGATTGAGACCATCCCCAAGAAAAATAAATGCAAAAAGGCAAAATGATTGTCTGATGAGGCCTTACAAATAGCTGAGAAAGGAAGCGAAGCTAAAAGCAAAGGAGAAAAGGAAAGATACACCCATTTGAATGCAGAGTTCCAAAGAATATCAAGGAGCAATAAGAAAGCCTTCCTCAGTGATCAGTGCAAAGAAATAGAGGAAAACAACAGAATGGGAAAGACTAGAGATCTCTTCAAGAAAATTAGAGATACCAAGGGAACATTTCATGCAAAGATGAGCACAATAAAGGACAGAAATGGTATGGACCTAACAGAAGCAGAAGATATTAAGAAGAGGTGGCAAGAATACACAGAACTATACGAAAAAGATCTTCAAGACCCAGATAACCACGATGGCGTGATCACTCACCTAGAGCCAGACATCCTGGAATGCAAAGTCAAGTGGGCCTTAGGAAGCATCACTATGAACAAAACTATTGTGGGTGATGGAATTCCAGTTGAGCTATTTCAAATCCTAAAAGATGATGCTGTGAAAGTGCTGCACTCAATATGCCAGCAAATGGAAAACTCAGCAGTGGCCACAAGACTGGAAAAGATCAGTTGTCATTCCAATCCCAAAGAAAGGCAATGACAAAGAATGCTCAAACTACTGCACAATTGCATTCATCTCACACACTAGCAAAGTAATGCTCAAAATTCTCCAAGCCAGACTTCAACAGTACATGAACCGTGAACTTCCAGATGTTCCAGCTGGATTTATAAAAAGCAGAGGAACCAGAGATCAAACCAATATCCAGTAAATCATTGAAAAAGCAAGAGAGTTCCAGAAAAACATATACTTCTGCTTTTTTTGACTATGCCTAAGTCTGTGTGGATCAGAACAAACTGTGGAAAATTCTTACAGTGATGGGAATACCAGATCACCTGACCTGCCTCCTGAGAAATCTGTATGCAGGTCAAGAAGCAACAGTTAGACCTGGACATGGAACAACAGACTGGTTCCAGATTGGGAAAGGAGTATGTCAAGGCTGTATATTGTCACCCTGCTTATGTAACTTATATGCAGAGTACATCGTGAGAAATGCTGGATTGGATGATGCACAAGCTGGGATCAAGATTGCCGGGAGAAATATCAATAACCTCAGATATGCAGATGACACCACCCTTCTGGCAGAAAGTGAAGCAGAACTAGAGCCTCTTGATGAAAGTGAAAGAGGAGAGTGAAAAAGTTGGCTTCAAACTCAACATTCAGAAACTAAGATCATGGCTTCTGGTCTCACCACTTCATGGCAAGTGTAAGGGGAAACAACAGAAACAGTGAGAGACTTTATTTTGGGGGGCTGCAAAATCACTGCAGATGGTGACTCCAGCCACAAAATTAAAAGACACTTGCTCCTTGGAAGAAAAGCTATGACCAACCTAGACAGCATATTAAAAAGCAGAGACATTAGTTTGCTAACAAAGTCCATCTAGTCAAAGCCATGGTTTTTCCAATAGTCATGTATGGATGTGAGAGTTTGACTATAAAGAAAGCTGAGTGATGGAGAATTGATGCTTTTGAACTAGGGTGCTGGAGAAGACTCTTGAGAGTTCCTTGGACTGCAAAGAGATCCAACCTGTCCATTCTGAAGGAAAGCAGTCCTGAAGATTCATTAGAAGGATTGATGCTGAAGCTGAAACTCAAATACTGTGGCCATCTGATGCAAAGAACTGACTCATTGAAAAGACCCTGATGCTGGGAAAGGCTGAAGGCGGGAGAAGAAGGGGACAACAGAGGAAGAGATGGTTGGATGGCATCAGCGATGCAATGGACATGAATTTGAATAGGCTCCAGAGTAGGTGGTGGACAGGGAAGCCTGGTATGCTGAAGTCCATGGGGTCGAAGAGTCAGACACAACTGAGCGACTAAACTGAACTGAAGCTTTTTGGGGGAGAACATCAATAGAATATTAGTGGAGCTCAGATCTGCCCAGCTGGGTGGTGGTCCTCGGTGGGTCCTGGTCTTACTGTCTTACTCCAGTTGGCTAAAGCAGCTCCTTAGTATGCAACAACCATAGTACTGTGTGAAATCCAGGACAAAAAAAAACACAAAAACCCACAAAGCTTAATTGAGATGTAATTGACATACAAAAAACTATACGTATTTAAAGCACACAACTTGACAAGTATTGGTATAAATATGCTCTCAGGAAACTATCATCACAATAATGATCATATTTTCCACCTCCCAAATTTTTCATTGTGCTCCTTCCTGTTCCTCCCTGCTCCCAGGTAAGCACTGATGTGTCTTCTGTCAATATAGATAAGGTTTGGCGGGGGGGGGGGGGGGGGGGGGGGGGGGAGCGGGACTTCCCTGGCTGTACAGTGGGTAAGACTCCATGCTTTCAATGCAGGGAGCATGAGTTTGATCCCTGGTGAGGAAACTAAGATCCTGCATTCCACATGGTATGGCCAAAACAAAAAGTAGATGATTTCATTTTCTAGAATTTTACAAGAATGGAATCATATAATATGTATTACATTTTTGTCTGGCTTCTTTCAACTAGCAGAATTATTTTGAAATTATCCAAATTGTTGTATGTATCAAATATTTGTCCGTTTTATTATTTTATTATTTATATATTTACATAGTGAGGGGTTGTGATATAATGAGATATATATGTTTGGTCTTTGTCTCCAGGTCTACCCTGAGAATTGTCTGAATGATGTTTCTCAGCATGCTAATGAGATGACTTGGCTGAGGAGCCCCTAGATAGCTTCAAGATAGGGGCTGGTCACCAGAAAGACATGTTGGAATTCTGTGTCCTGATCTCATTTCTTCAAGGATGGGAAAGGGACTGGAGACTGAAGTATTCACCAATAACCAGTGATTTAATTAATCATGCCCATATAAAACCCCTTAAAAAATAGGTTCAGAGAGCTGAGTTAGTGAACACAAGGTGCTAGGAGGGTACCACACCCAGAGAAGGCACAGAAGCTCTGTTCTCCTCCCCCATACCTTGTGCTCTTCATCTCTTCCATCTAGCTGTTCCTGAGTTGTACTGCGTATACTAAATGGGTAATAATAGTTAAGGAAAGAGCTTTCCTGAGTTCTGTGAGCCATTCTGGCAATTATGGACCCTGAGGAATTGGGTCATGCAAACCCCCAAACTATAGCCAGTCAGTCAGAAATATGGGAGTCCAGGGACTTGTGACTGGCATCTGAAGTTGGTATAGTCAGTGAAGTTGTGGGTCTGAGCCCTTAATCTGTGAGGTCTGTGCTGAGCCCAGGTAGTGTCAGAATTGAACTGAACGGTAGGACACCCAGTTGGTGACCAGAGCATTAGAAAACTGCGGTGGGGTAAAACATCCATATATTTGGTGTCAGAAGTGTTGTGAGCAAAATAGCTCAGTGGAAGGTTCGGGTTACTTTCAGTTTAGAGGTAACACAAATAGAGTTTCTATGAACAGTTCTGTACAAGTCTTTGTATGGACTTACACTTTCACATCTCTTGGATAAATACCTAGGAGTGGAACAGCTGGGTCTATAGATGGTGTATGTTAAACTATACAAAAATTTCAAACTGTTTTCCAAAGTGATGTTTTATATTCCTGAAAGCAGCATATGAGAATTCCATATGCTCCACATGTTTACCAATACGTGGTAATTTCAACTTGTTTAGATACTCTCATAAATATATAGTGGCATCTCATTGTGATTCTATTTTGCATTTTCCTAATGACTAATGATGTTGAACATCTTTTTGTATATTCATTTTGTAACGAGTATCTGTTCTAATTTGGGGCCCATTTTTTATCGAATTATTTTTCGATTGCATTTTGTAAGTGCTCTATATATACTGGATAAATGTAATTTATGTGATTTAAAAATATTTCTCAGTCTATGGCTTGTCTTTTTATTCTATTAACAGGATCTTTTGAAGTGTAGTTCTTTCAGATGAAGTCTGATTTATCAGTTTCTCCTGTGGATTGCTGTTTTGGTGTTATATTTAAGGATCCTTCGGTATTTAACCCAAGGACACAGAAAAAATCTGTTCTATATTTTCTTCTAGAACTTGTACAGTTTAAAATATTTCATAGAGGTCTATGATCCAATGCAAGGTGCAAGGTATGGATCAAAGCTTATTTTTTATTTGGATATTTAATTGTTCCACTACCATTTGTTGAAAGCACTAGTGTTTCCACTGAATTGCCTTTAAATTTTGGTCAAAACAAGTTGTTCATGTATGTAAAGATTTATTTCTGGTCTCTGTTCCCATTAATGGATTTTTCTATTTTGACATACTATATTACCTCACTATCTTGATTACTATAACTGCGAAATTAGTGCAGAATTCAGGTAGTGAAATTTCTTCATCTTTGTTCTTTGTTTTGCCTATATGTTCAGTACAGTTCAGTCGCTTAGTCGTGTCCAATTCTTTGCAACCCCTTGAATCGCAGCACGCCAGGCCTCCCTGTCCATCACCAACTCCCGGAGTTCACTCAAACTCACATCCATCGAGTCCGTGATGCCATCCAGCCATCTCATCCTCTGTCGTCCCCTTCTCCTCCTGCCCCCAATCCCTCCCAGCATCAGAGTCTTTTCCAATGAGTCAACTCTTCGCATGAGGTGGCCAAAGTACTGGAGTTTCAGCTTAGCATCATTCCTTTTAAAGAACACCCAGGACTGATCTCCTTTAGAATGGACTGGTGGTATCTCCTTGCAGTCCAAGGGACTCTCAAGAGTCTTCTCCAACACCACAGTGCAAAAGCATCAATCCTTCGGTGCTCAGCTTTCTTCACAGTCCAACTCTCACATCCATACATGACCACTGGAAAAACCATAGCCTTGACTAGATGGATCTTTGTTGGCAAAGTAATGTCTCTGCTTTTCATTATGCTATCTAGGTTGGTCATAACTTTCCTTCCAGGGAGTAAGCGTCTTTTAATTTCATGGCTGCAATCACCATCTGAAGTGATTTTGGAGCCCCCCAAAATAAAATCTGACACTGTCTCCACTGTTTTCCCATCTATTTCCCATGAAGATGGAAGCGGATGCCATGATCTTTGTTTTGTGAATGTTGAGCTTTAAGCCAACTTTTTCACTCTTCTCTTTCACTTTCATCAAGAGGCTTTTTAGCTCCTCTTCACTTTCTGCCATAAGGGTGGTGTCATCCGCATATCTGAGGTTATTGATATTTCTCCTGGCAATCTTGATTCCAGTCCTTAGAATTTCCAAATCAAATTTATAATCAGCTTGTAGATTTCGATGAAAAAAGGTCTGTTGGGATTTTAACTGGGATTGTGTGGAATTTATAAATCAACTTGGGGAGAATTGAGACCTTGTATCAAGTGTTTCAATCCCTGAAGATGGTAGTTTTTTTCATCTATTTGTCTGTGTATTAAAAAGGTTTCCCTTCTACCTTTCCAAGCTGAATGCCTTTCACTTCTATTTTTAATTTCACTGGCTAGACCAGTTAATACAGTATTAAATTGAAGCTGTGATAGCAGACATTCTTGCCTCATTCCAGAACACAGTGGGAAAGTATTTAGTATTTCACCAGGGGTTTTAAAATAAGGTCATGCGGTGCTTTAGTTGCTCAGTCATGTCTGACTCTATGCGACCCCATGGACTGTACCCTGCCAGGCTCCTCTGTCCATGAGGATTCTCCAGGCAAGAATACTGAAGTGGGTTGCCATGCCCTCCTCCAGGGGATCTTCCCAACCGAGGGATTGAACCCAGGTCTCCCACTTTGCAGGCAGATTCTTTACCGTCTGAGCCACCAGGGAAGCCTAAGGTTAGGTTCTTTATTTAAGATTATTCTTATTTCCTGAGGTAAGACTGTGTTTGATACAAACTCACAACTAACTGCTTTTGCTGCATCCCATAGGTTTTAGATAACTGGGTTTTTTGTTGTCATTTGTTTCTAGGTCTTTTTAATTCCCTCTTTGATTTCTTCAGTGGCCCACTGGTGGTTTAATAACACATGGTTCAGCCCACACATGTTTGTGTTTTTTACAGTTTTTTGTTGTAGTTGACTTCTAATCTCATAGTCTTGTGATCAGAAAAGATGCTTGATATAATTTCAATTTTCCTAAATTTACCAACACTCACGTTGTGGCCCAGTATGCAGTTAGTTTCTGGAGAGTGTTCCATGTGCACTTGAGAATCATGTATATTCTGCTGCTTTTGTATAGAATGCTCTATAAATATCAGTTAAGGTCATCTGGTCTAATGCATCTTTTAAGGTCTACGTTTCCTTACTCATTTTCTGTCTGGATGATCTGTCCATTGATGAAAATGGGATGTTACAGTCACCTACTATTATTGTGTTAGTATTGATTTCTCCTTGATGGCTTTTAGCATTTGCCTTTTAAATTGCCATGCTCCTATGGTAGATACATACATATTTACAGCTGTTATATCTTCTTCTTGGATTATTGGTCCCATGATCATTATGTAGTGTCCTTCTTTGTCTGTTAGTCTTTATTTTAAAGTCTATTTTGTCTGATGTGAGTACTGCTACTCCAGCTTTCTTCTGATTTCCATTTGCATGGAATATCTTTTACTCTCCCCTCACTTTCAATCTGTATGTGTCCTTGGATCTGAAGTGGGTCTCTTGTAGACAGCATATATATGGGTCTTGTTTATGTATCCATTCAGCCAATCTGTGTCTTTTGGTTGAAATATTTGATCCATTTTTGTTTAAGGTAATGCCATCTTATTAATTGTTTTGGATTTGTGTTTATAGGTATTTTCTCTTCCCTCCCTCTTCTGTTCTGTTCTCTTGTGATTTGAGGATTATCTGTAGTGTTGTGTTTGGATTGCTTTTTTGTTTTTCATCTATTGTATATTTTTGCTTTGAAGTTAGTTAGTTAGTTAGTTTTACCATAATGTTTTAATGTAGCAGGCTATACACACACACACACACACACACACACACACACACACACACACACACACACAAGACTGTTTTAAGTTGATGGTCTTTTAATTTCAAATGCATTTCCAATACCCTGCATTTGCACTCTCTTGTCATGACTGCTGCTTTTTATATCATATTTACGTGTGGATGGTTCCCCACCTGAGAGGCTGTGTGTGTGGATGATTCCTACCTGAGAGGTTCTGTGATAAGAGATTAAGGTATTCCAGGAGCATTTTATAAATGTAGAGGAGTTTTGCTAAATTTTGAATCTGGTAAAAACAAATTAACCATAAAAATAAAATTAATCATCTGTATTAGGACACTGTTGAGAGTAAAAGGGGGCACTATTAATATGTCAGGACAACAGGCATTAATTGAAACCATCCCAAGCAAACCAAGACATCTGAGGGAAAAGTCAAACTTTTCTTACCATACTGTATCACTATTACATATGTTTTTATGTATTCAATACCATGTTCATAGCCCAAAATAATCAGATTTACCATTTGTTTCATTTTATTTTGAAGCATATTATTTAAAATAATATTTGTGCATACACTCAGTCCAGAATGGGGAGACCACTATGAAGCACTGACAGAGAGAACACCAGCTAAGGCACAGAGATTTGCATTCAAATCCCAGAATGCCACTTCACAGCTGTGACCTCAGACAAAGTATACCCTCTTAGTTGAGCCTCAGTTTCACCGTCTGCAAAATAAAGAGGATAGTATCCACTTTAAAGTTATTAGTGGATCAAACAAAGTAACATTTGATCAAGGAAGGTGTCCCATAAAAGCTGGAAAATGTTATTATACACATGGACAATGAATATAAAGGAAAACACTACAAGACATATCTGACAGCAGCTGCAGCGATGTTACATTACAGGAAGTGTACAGATTGTTTGTAAAGTAAATATTACTTCTCTCACTGAATTTTTGTGCAGTATGGTATTATGCATCCTTCAGCAGCCACAGGCATGACAGCAATCATTGTTTATAACAGAATGACCGCTATGCTGCTGCTGCTGCTGCTAAGTCGCTTCAGTCGTGTCCGACTCTGTGTGACCCCATAGATGGCAGCCCACCAGGCTCCGCCATCCCTGGGATTCTCCAGGCAAGAACACTGGAGTGGGTTGCCATTTCCTTCTCCAATGCATGAAAGTGAAGTCGCTCAGTTGTGTCTGACCCTTAGCGACCCCATGGGCGGCAGCCTACTAGGCTCCTCCATCCATGGGAGTTTCCAGGCAAGAGTACTGGAGTGGGTTGCCATTGCCTTCTCTGAATGACCACTATAGTTGTCTTTATTGTTAAACCTCAAAAAGAAAAACAAATCCCATTACCTTTAGCATCTGCAGAGTTGGACATGACATTCAAGAGCATGTTCCTACTACATTCTCTCTATGTATCAGCTACCCTGTTAAGTTCTCTGGCCCCATCTTTGGAGCTAAGAACAACAGGTCAGCACCAATACAGCCTTGCAGCTTGAGTTTATGGAAGAAACATGTGACTTACTGAGTATCAGGACTCTCTCAAGAATTAGGACTGGCTTAGCCACTATTTAATCACATGATCTAGGGCAAACTGTTCCTATAAAATGAGGCAATAGACCAGAGGATCATTAAAGACCCTATAAACTCTGACATTCTATGATTCTAAGATATTCTTGATATTTTACAAGTATAGATGACTGACTTCTTGGATATTTTCCTCCCCTTTCTCACAAGAGAAGATAAAGTTTAAGCATAATTAAACAGAAAGAGATGTTTGAAAGAGATTTCAAGTAGTTTTAGGATATAGTTACAGTGATAAACACAAATAATAGGCATTCAATTATGAAACATTTATTCTTTCCCATGTGAAAGTGTAAATACAATTGTAAACATACACTAAAAAATGTTTTACAAGGTAATCTGCTATATGACCATGATCTTGAGGTGTTAGATGAGATAATTATTAAAGGCTCTGTTCTGAATTGTATAATTCTAAGACTTTTTTGGCACTTAACAAATATAGATGACTGCCTTCACTTTGGGGTATTTTCTTTCACCTTGTCCAATCTATTCTCATTAGAGAAGAAAACATCATACAATTTCAGAAATAGTAATTTTAAGCAGAGATTTAAAATAACTTCAAGATACATTTATAGTGAAATATAAAGGTAAAATAGTTGCTGAGTCAGGAAACACTTATTCACAGAATGAATTTCATTAATTTATGGAAAATAATATGAACCAAGTAACATTTCTCTTACAAAGTAACTAAATTCTTTTATTAATAATTTTGAAGCTAGAGATATGTATAACACAACATTTACACAGTACTAATTTCAAAATAATATTTTTGACCTCTAAGAATGAAAGTTCTCAATGACAAGCTTTAAATGTGCCACTTAGCTCAGTGGGTGTCAACTCTGTCATAAAAGACAACTACACACAAACAGGACACCACCCATGCATGAGAAAGTGAAATCAGAAACTTTTAAGGCTGAAAAAAGATTCCTCCAAAGCATAAATGATTAAGGTCCAAAGAGCATGTTTACAAGTAAAGGTATTTAAATAAGCAAGTGGCTTAATTTGCATACTAATTTTCTTACTGCTTTCTGATTTCTGATTTGGGGGGCTTTTTATGGTGTATCTACTGTGCAAGACATTGAGAACAGTAAGAATCATCAGGCATGGTCCCAGTGGTGTGCCGGTAAATCTTTAATAACAAGCTCTTGGGGGGAAGGGAAAAAAAGCCCTTACCTATAGCATTCACCAATTTCTGTGGTGTAAAATACAAGATTTCAAGCTAATAATAGTTTGAAAAACTGTTTCACAAAATTCCTAAAACTAAGAATTATCTCTCACACACCAGTACAGTATATAAGCCAGCTCCAAGACATCAGTGGTTGGTCCTCAACCTCAAGTAGCTCATAATCTATTCACAGATACATATTTTAGAGAATAGGAAAGAATGGGGAAGATAGAGATAAAACATAAATAAATAACATATATTTTATAAGTAATTTTAAAAGTTAAAAGGAACACTAAAATCTGAGGAATTTTCTTACTCTTGTTTACATTTAGTACAGGAATTAAAGTGTAGCATATTTAGGAGAAAGTAAAGGATGAGTGGAATAAGGAAAAGAGAAGACATCCTAAGATACATGTTAACAGTAATCACGTTTAAGTTGGAAGAAAATATCTACTAAAATAAGGGCAAATCTAATGTAACTTTCAAAATTTTATCTTCTTTAAACCCTTTCAGTTCAGTTCACAGTCCTGAAGATTTGTCCTCTCCTCTTTGGCTGCAGCTTTGATGAGATTAGCTAGCTTATTTTGAATAATACTGAAGAACATACCACTTCACATCACTCATACTATCAGCTCAAATAAGTGGAAAACTAAATTCTGGAGTCTGAAAATTGAACTTCCTTTGCATAGTCACCCTGCTGAATCAGATCTTGGGCAAGTGCCGGCTGGGGTGACCTGGAAATTCTTCTGGTAGCAAAACGTGGAGTCTGCAGGTTGGGCAGGTTCCCTGTTGCATCAACCAAGGTCTAATGCACTAAGGAGCAAAAAGATTCATGTCAGTCACTCAGATTTAGCCTAGCAGAGGCAGGTGTAACTCTATATATCAGGGCTGCCAACCAATATGTCTCCAGATGGATCTTAAGAGCCTTATTTGGTGGATTGCCATGAAAACTGCCGCCATCAAGGCACTTTGTCCATGGTTTGCTGAGCAATATAGTTGGTAACAGGACAACACTTTTCAGCCAGTTTATTTTAATAAGTTCCTTTCTTCAACTCCAATCTTCAGGTAGATTAGCACTTCTTCCTAAAAAGGAGGTTGAGGAAACCTGCTATATTTTTTTCTATTTATTATCTATTATTCTAACTGGTAATCTAGGAAAAGTCATATCTAAATATACAAATGTCACAAATATGTTGTATCAAGTACTTATTTGAAGTACTTGTGTTTGAAGTTAAAATCTTTAGATAATGGGTATACTTTTAAGATCGCCTTTCTTTGGTGATAATGGTAGTACTCTTTGGCTATGAACTATCTATTAAGTTATTTGCTTGAATACTGACTCTCCAAAAACAAATCATTTTACCTGAATGAATAATGGAGAGCCTAGCCAGATGAGAGAGTATTAAGAGTATGAAGAATAGGCAGCAGACATGAGGCCCATTAACTCTATCCCTAGACAGTAACCAAAATGAATTACTTGCTTTCTATTCAATGAGCAATGGCAAAGAATAAAATAAGTTTGTGCAACATTTATTTTCTAGAGGAAAATCTTTGGGAAAATCAGACTGGACATGGAACAACAGACTGATTGCAAATAGGAAAAGGAGTACATCAAGGCTGTATATTGGCACCCTGCTTATTTAACTTGTATGCAGAGTACATGAGAAATGCTGGGCTGGATGAAGCACAAGTTGGAATCAAGATTGCTGGGAGAAATATCAATAACCTCAGATATGCACATGACACCACCCTTATGGCAGAAAACAAAGAAGAACTAAAGAGCCTCTTGATGAAAGTGAAAGAGGAGAGTGAAAAAGTTGGCTTAAAGCTCAACATTCAGAAAATGAAGATCATGGCATCTGGTCCCATCACTTCATGGCAAATAGATGGGGAAACAGTGAGAGACTTTATTTTTTTGGCTCCAAAATCACTGTAGATAGTGACTGCAGCCATGAAATTAAAAGACGCTTACTCCTTGGAAGGAAAGTTATGGCCAACCTAGACAGCAGATTGAAAAGCAGAGACATTACTTTGCCAACAAAGGTCCGTCTAGTCAAGGCTATGGTTTTTCCAGTAGTCATATATGGATGTGAGAGTTGCAGTGTAAAGAAAGCTGAGTGCCAGAGAATTGATGCTTTTGAATTGTGGTGTTGGAAAAGACTCTTGAGAGTCCCTTGGACTGCAAGGAGATCCAACCAGTCCATCCTAAAGAGAGTCCATCCAGGAGATCAGTCCTGGGTGTTCATTGAAAGGACTGATGTTGAAGCTGAAACTCCAATACTTTGGCCACCTGATGTGAAGAGCTGACTCATTTGAAAAGACCCTGATGCTGGGAAAGATTGAAGGTGGGAGGAGAAGGGGACAAAAGAGGATGAGATGGCTGGATGGCATCACCGACTCAACGGACATGAGTTTGGGTAAATTCGGGGAGTTGGTGATGGACACGGAGGCCTGGTGTGCTGCAGTCCATGGGGTCGCAAAAAGTTGGGACATGACTGAGCGACTGAATTGAACTATCTATCTGGAGATCATTTAGGATTAGTCAATGCATATCTCTTAAAAGGGCAGATGAAAAATATAATTTTTACCAGGTATCACATTATCTTTGAAATGATGTTTTACAGATATGGCTTGAACAAGGTGGCTATCGTTTATTTCCCTGAGAAGCCTTTCTTGTGTAAGATTATCTTTTCTTGTGTCATGTTACACTTCCACAACAGAAGACTTGGATCATAAATAGCATACCAATAGCACTTGCACAGCAACAACATCAGAAGTTAATCTATGTTGCCAACAAGTTAATCTATGTTGTTAATCTATAAATGCCAAGAATTAACAAAAGATATGCCAGCCTCACATTTTTCTAACATCAAAAGAAAACTATAAATGAGATGAAAAGACAACACTCAGAATAGGAGAAAATATTTGCAAATGAAGCAACTGACAAGGGATTAATCTGCACAATGTACAAATAGCTCATGTAGCTCAATATAAAAATAAAACAGCCCAATCAAAAAATGGGTGGAAGATTTAAATAGACATTTTTCCAAAGAAGATATACAGATGGCCAAGAGGCACATGAAAAGATGCTCAACGTCATTAAGTATCAGAGAAATGCAAATCAAAACTACAATGGTGTATCTTATCACCTCACATCAGTCAGAACAGTCATCATCAAAACAGCTACAAACAATAAATGCTGGAGAGGGTGTGGAGAAAAGGGAACCCTCTTGCACTATTGGTGGGAATAAAAACTGATAGAGCCACTATGGAGAATAGTATGGTGATTTCTTAAAAATACTAAGAAAAAAAACTACTAGATAACCCAGCAGTTCTCCTGGTATATACCTGGAGAAAACCATAATTTCAAAAGATACATGCATCCGAATGCTTATTGCAGCTCTATTTACAATAGCCAGGATATGGAAGCAACCTTGGTGTCCATCAACAGAGGAATGGATACAGAAGATGTGGTACATACATACAATGGAATATTTCTCAGCCATAGAAAGGAATGAAATTGTGCTATTTGCAGAGACATGGATGGACCCAGAGACTGTCATTCAAGTCAAGTAAGTCAGAGAGAGAGAAATATCGTATATTAATGCGTACATGTGGAATCTAGAGAGATGGTACATGTGAATCTATTTGCAAAGCAGAAACAGAGACGCAGACGTACAGAACAAACGTATGGACACCAAGGGGGGAAGGGAGGGTGGGCTGAATTGGGAGAGTGGGATTGAAATATATACATTACTATGTATGAAATAGGTAACTAATGAGAACCTACTGAATAGCACAGGGAACTCTACTCAGTGCTCTGTGGTGACCTAAATGGGAAGGAAATCCAAAAAATAGGGCATATATGTATAGCTGATTCAAAGATGTACAACAGAAATTAAAACATTGTAAAGCAACTATACTTCAATAAAAATTAGAAACAAAACAAAAAATTCAAGCCTTAGCATCTTCAAAAGCAAATACAGAAGCCCGGACAGACTGTTAAGATAATTCTTCTGTGTTGTAAAAGCAGTTGGCCATCATTAGGTGTAAACAAAGAACACTATTCATAACAAGTCAAGGTGAAGTGTCACTTTGCTAAATGGTCAACTGTCATGTCAATCAACATTCCTTCCAGTTCTGTTCATCTGTTCGAAGGAAATGCCACTCTGCCCATTAAATTTCATCACTATCCCCTTCTCCTGCTAGGTATATCAAGACCTGAGAAAACACAAGGCAATCCATGGCTACGTATGGAGAAAAACACATAAACGTTATCCATACGTGAATATCCAGTGAAATTCATGACACAGTGGATGATCATACGAGTATATGATTTTAAGAAATGTAGCATGAATTTCACTTAATTGATTAATGGTAAAACATTAAACAGATAAGCTTACCTGAGAATGGAATTTATGTGCACAAGGCAAAACTGAGAGCTTATCTGGAGAGAGATTCTCATGACAGATCACACAAGGCTCTTCTTCCTCATCATCCTAGGGAAAACATACATATGGTTAAATTCAGCTCATTCTCTCTCCTAAATTTAAATGTATTTAGAATCAACAGTCTCAGCCTTACCAAATGATTGGCTCCTTCCTGTGTGACAGAGCCTTGTGAACCAAGGGGCCTCTGGGCTGGTTTTAAGGGCTGGGTAGCATTAGCCTGTGATGAAGTATGGCTAGGTGAAATACGGTTACCATTTGGCACTAATTTTCCTTTACTCTGAAAATAAGAATATCATACTTATTTTTTTAGGATTCCATAACACAGGAAGGACTGACAAACTACCATAGAATAGGCTACAGTGGAATTTAGCAAAAGGGGAAATCAACCCTGAATTTTCATTGGAAGGACTGATGCTGAAGCTGAGGATGTAATACTTTGGCCACCTGATGCAAAGAGCTGACTCACTAGAAAAAATCCTGATGCTGGGAAAGATTGAGGGCAGGAGAAGGGGGTGCACATAGGATGAGATGGTTGGATGGACCAATGGACAAGAGTTTGAGCAAACTCTGGGAGATAGTGAAAGACAGGGAAGCCTAGTGTGCTGCAGTCTATGGGGTCACAAAGAGTCGGACACAATTGAGCGACTGAACAACAACAAAAAGGTTAATAATCAGGTTCATGAGAAATCTTGAAGCAATTATGGCAATATAAGAACCAGGTAAAAACAAAAGTAACTCTAGGTGCTCTTTTAATTAAAATAAGTCTTTGCAGAAAATTAGAAAAAAAAAAGTTTCCTTTATGAAATATTCAAAATAGTCTAAATTTCAAAAGGCTTAGTTTTATTCTAGAATGTCAGGTGGTGTTTCCAACGCTATCGTCAGGTTTAATTGTTTAATGTTAATATATGATTTAATATGATTATAATTGATTTCCCGATCATGTTATGGAGATAATTAGTATAGCTAACTAAAGATAAGGGTCAGGAGATAGTTTTATTTTTTGTTTTCTGTTGTTTAGTTGCTTTTTTTATTTTTTACCTGAGATCTCTTGGGGTCAATAAATTGGGAAATCTTGTGAACAATTTCATCAAATGTCAGTCCAGATAAGGACTTCCCATGAGTATCCTTCAATTTCCGTAAGAAATCTGTAAGCTCCTTTCTGGAAAAGATCAAGGAAAGAGTAGTGGTCATTCTCCTACTGCCTGAAGATGTGCCCTCCAAAGGAGATATAAAACCCTATCATAGGATAATATCCAGCGTACAGACGTGACCCTTTGGATCTCTGATCTAAAAACGCGATCATGGGTCCATCTACATTTATCTTAAACCAAAATGAAAATTCCTGCTAATGTGCTCATTAAGGATACTTAATGTGTTCATGATTGATAAAGTTTAGTATTTATTTTCTTCCCCCAATGAGATTTAACTGTTTATAAAAGCTCACTTGTGAAAATGAAATTTGCTATCTAAATACTTATTTATGTACTGAGCCTCTTTATATTGTACTTCTCAATGTTCTCTTACTCGAGAGAAACTAAAATATTTCTTTTCAATTATGTTACTATCAGTCTCTATCACTGTGCTATCAATTCTACTTTTATAAAATTCATAAACAGAAAATAAAGATTACTCTCTGGGAGAGTAATGGAGAATGACTTCTTTTAGAGGTGATAAAAAGGCTCTGGAATTAAACGGTGGTGACAGTTGCACAGCTTCTACACTTTAGAATGGTTAAAATGATTAATTTTATATGATGTGAATTTTACAAAAAAAAAAGAAAATAAAGATTGAACAGAAAAGGAAAGCAAAGACTAAAAGCCACATTATGTGATAAAGAAACCTAGGAGTATTTTAATCGACATGCTATTTTTCAGTTCCCATGGCCCACTGACCCAAAGTCTGCATACACATTTCGGTAGGACAGGGTAGGATGATAAAAATATTTTTTCTCAAATGAAATGTCATGTCACCAGCCTTATAAAACTATCTTTGATTTACCATTTATTTTCTATAAACATTTTTTACCACAACTATATTAAAATTCTATTTTCATTTTCTATTCACCATTATGTTTACAAAACCATAATATAACCATGAAACATAAGAGTATACAGTGTTAAATAAAAGCATTTGCCTTCAAATGAAAATGCTGGTGAAAACTAGAATTATTCATTTGACACAAGATTAAAGATAAAAGACAGTTCATTTCTGGAGGAGTAGAATTAAATAGCTTTCTGTGAAAGTCAGAACTGTGAAAAGCACAGTAAAATAATGATTTCTTGCATTTAACTGTGTTCCTTAACAAAGAAACCATAAGAACCTTCAATAAATTAAGGAAATCTGATTATGTTTGCGCTTACATAGCATACAATTCACTTAAAATTCACTTTGGAAATAGGTTATTACGATAATTATTGTAGCTAGTGGCATTAAAACTGGATAGGTTTATAACTAGCTGTACTTTCATTAAACAAGCAAACCTAAATTCGAAAGTTCATTCCCTCGTGACTTTAATAATTTTCGTGGAGAGGTTTAGCATTTATATTGAAAACTATCCCTTCTTAATGAATTTAATTTTCCTTACCAAGGTGATGGTTAGGAAACACCTGTACCTTCTGTGTGTTGGGAGGAGGGAGGGTGAGTGTTATTTCTCTGAAATGTTTAATTGGCGTAATTATGGCTATGGAAACTGTAGTATGATCTGTTCACAACACTAAAAGAGACTAAGCTACCTGGTCTGCTGTGGAAAGGCAGTTTTCAGCCTCTCTGTAATCTTCTCCCAGTTCATCATAAGGGGATCACTTCCTAGACTTGCACTGGGAGGCATAGCTTCTCCCACAGGAGCTGGTAGTGTCCAGGCTATGCTAGTCATCTGTAAGAAACACAGTTATGTCATCAGCTTCAATTATGGGGAAGCAAAGTTCCATGTCAACATGACATCTCCATACCTCAGAAAATGGGTACAATAAAGAGGAATATTGACATGCAGTTCCCTTTTTAGAAGTTTTTTTTCCTTAACCAGCACAACAGTATTTCTAATTATTTCTATATGTTTACCTTTATTTTTAAAATGGCACATACTAGTCTCAGTAATTGCAAACATAAACAGAAACACAGAATGTGCATTTCTGACAGCAACCTAGTTTGTTAATAGAGGAATAAGTAAATAAACTGTAGCATATCTAATCAAGTCCTTAAAAACAGATCTATATGTCTGAGCATAAGAGATATCCATAATATATGTAATTTTAAAAAAGTCTATGGCACAGCATTTATGGTAGAACTCATGTTATATTAAAATATTTTTCAAATGTGTATGCATAGAAAAAGGACTGTAAGATATAAAATAACCCTTAAACTGTGATTATTTTCTAGGATTCAACAGCAGGGTAGTTTTGCTTTCTACTGTATATAGTATATATTTTGTATATACTATGTGTATTGTATTTTTCTAATTATAAAAGTAATTAATAAGATCACTAATTACTAATAATATAAGATAAAATTATTAATCAAGCAAATAATAAAGTTTAATTTTCAAACAACTAAATAAAGATGAGAATACTACTAAAATATCTGCCCAATGTCTCAAAACGTCACACAGGTGGTATATGGAAGTTGTAGTGACAACTCAGAGCCATGAAATTATCAAACAAAAATTGCCCTATATTTTATGATAGTTCTTGCTTAGAACCATTAAGTTTGCAATTAATATCAATATGTGAATATTTTAAGTGCTTTATCTGATTATCAGGATAATTATAAACAAAGTATCTTCTATCTAAGATTATAGATTATTTTAAAATAGAAGGTTACTACTTATGAAAAATTAGCAACTACTAACAGCCACTGAAATTACTCATACAAAGCCTGGTAAGTTAAAGAGCAGAATATCCCCAGAAATGTGGGTTTGCCTCAGTGTCCAAGCTTTTTCAGAGGAATCAGAAAGTAATCCTATTAGTAGGCCGAGGTACTTTAAAATTTTATAGATCCTCACAGAATGTTGCAGGAGCAAAACACATCAGCAACAATGTAATATCAAGGTGATAAAAAAAATGTAGTGCTTAGTTAACAGGTTAAAGCTTAGATACATATTTGCTTGTAGAGAGGCCTCTATGCTGCTGCTGCTAAGTCACTTCAGTCGTGTCCGACTCTGTGCGACCCCATAGATGGCAGCCCATCAGGCTCCCCCCGTCCCTGGGATTCTCCAGGCAAGAACACTGGAGTGGGTTGCCATTTCCTTCTCCAATGCATGAAAGTGAAGAGTGAAAGTGAAGTCGCTCAGTTGTGTCCGACTCCCAGCGACCCCATGGACTGCAGCCTACCAGGCTCCTCCGTCCATGGGATTTTCCAGGCAAGAGTACTGGAGTGGGGTGCCATTGCCTCTATACAAGTAAGTAAATCTATTTGACTATACATTTCAAAGACAGTCTGTCAGCAATATACAGGTACAGAATAAACCTCAATTCATTAGAATTCAGTTATGACAAACTTAAGATTAGAGACTTTTTCATTAATTATATTAAACATCAATCTTCTGTGAGGTTTTTTAATAAAAAGTATACCTTGATCAAGATTACAACTAATAATCCTAATCATTTGTGGTGGATTCATGTCAATGTATAGAAAAACCAATACAGTATTGTAAAGTAAAATAAAGTAAAAATAAAAATAAACTTCTCTACTTTTTATTCAGGTTCTGATAAAGCTTATCTGGCTCTTTGTAACTAGGAAAATTTGTAACTTTGCAGTATAACATGTTTCAGGGTGATACTATTTATATTACCTGTTTATAGATAACCAATGTCCTACAATATACACATATGTATCTATGTATAAAAAATTTTTCTTTTGCTTTGTGGCATAATGTGACTTAGCTTCTTTGCTTTCCAACCTACCCAACAACCATGCTAAATATAAACTGTCTCTTAAAAATATCAATCTCACCCTGTTTTAGAAGCAAAACTAAGAATTCTCTACTATAATATCAGATTTATCTTTGTATCTAAAAACTAAACTATTATCACTTAATGAAATAGTTAATATATATAATGCACTTAACACAGTACCTCATGGACATAGTCATTCAATTATCATCACTATTTACTGTATTAAATAAATGAACAAAGAGAACACATTCATTCTGAGAGTCTACTGTGACAATGGACTAGTTAATGTCTATTCTACCAAGGGGGTTTTTTTACCAAGGGAGATCTAGATGGACCAGTTGCAGAGACAATTCCAGAACAAACGGCAGGCATTTGAGGAACAGTGAGTATGGGTCTAAAGAAAGATTCTTTCACGATGGGTCTTCCCAAGAACTGCTGCATCTAAAATGGAAAAGACAGAAAATAAAAACAAACCCCCCACATAATTATGTAGTCAATAATATAAACTCATAGAACAATGCATTTTTGGGGGGGAGGAAAACTGATCTGAAATCTAGATACAAAGCATATTCGAAACAGTGCTGTTATAACACTAGTTAAATATATGAATATTTGAAAAAAGCAGGGAGCAGTAAAATACACTAGAGAGCAGAGAGAGAGAAGAGAACTTGATTCTAGTCCTACTTTCTTTCCATCTTGCTGGGTAGCCTTGGATACCAAGTTATTAATCTATAAAATAAGAATTGAGGTTAGATGATCTGCAAAGTTCTCTGCCAAAAAGAATAATACAAAGGACTGTACAAAGGAGTTCCTCAATGAGTACTCTCCATACTGATAAACAATATTGACACTCTGAAATTCACTAAAGAATCAAAGTTGTCTATAGAAAATACTACTTTTGCTATTATATATTGAAAGGACCTTTTACCACCTGGTGGAGTTCTGAACTTATGTTTAGTTTCAAGGATAGTAGAAAGTTAAAATGGGGTGGGCCAGGGGGATAAACCCTCCTACAGTGACTTTTAGACATGTCTGTGGATGTTACTGAACTTCCCAGGGATTCATAGAAAGCTAGCCCTTCTTAGCACCTACCAATGGGATGGATACCTTATTGGCTGGACTACAAAAGAGGACAAGTTTATGGGACATCTACTATGTGCCAGGTCTAGCACTGGCATAAAGTAGAAGTTCACCTATTTGTTGAATTTAAAAAATTAACATCAGTATAGCGCTTAAGTAATGATACTGAAACCAGAAAGTTGACAATTACTAGGGAACTTTATAATGGAGACAAGAATGACATTTGACTCCTAACATCACTAAATGAGAGGCACTGTGTCTTCTAATGTGCATATACTTCACCACCTATAAGGTACTCTTGCTAAAAATACTGACCCTGATTCTAATTTAACCCTCTAGACCTATGATCAGTTTACAGGAAACAGCAGAACATGTATAATGACATGTACACGTATAAGGATGTAATCAGTTACATCAATAATACAGGAAATTAGTTTTTCAACAAATAAATGATGTGAGTGAGAGAGAGGGTATTGGGTAGCTGTTACAACTTTAAAGAAAAATAATCAGCCAAATGAAATTATAAACCTTGTTTGGATTGCTTTTTTAAAAATAAGGGCTTTTAAAGTAATGGTAATTATAACCAAATTGGAAGTATTGTTAATCTAGTTAAGAAAAAGACATTTTTGAAACAATCTGGGAAATATGAATTCTAATATCAGATATAAAAATTATAATTTTCTTAGGAGAATGGTGGTATGATTATAGCCAATAAGAGTAAGAGTCCTCATCTTTTAGGAATGCATACGAAAGTATAAATGGATGAAGATTATATGATATATAGGGTTTACTTTAAAATGTCCCAGTGGTGAGGAAGGAAGGAATAACATGAAACAAGATTGATAAAATGTTGATTATGATGTTGAAGATGGCTCTTGGGTTCACAGAGGTTCATCATTCTATTTTTATGTATGTTTCAATATATTCGTAATATAAAGTTCTTAAATAACAAATGGTGATTCGGAATCAATGATCTTGTTCTTTTTGAGGACAACAATTACCTAATATTACTTTGAGAATTAGACAGCCAAGGTATAAAAATCAAAATATAATGAAACACATAAAAATACTGGGTTAAACTGGGAAGAGTGCCCATTATTCCAGACTTCCCAGGGTAGACTGCTGTATTTATTTAAAGCCTGGTGACCATTTTTTATAACACTAGAATTTCAGAGAGACAGACGTTAGTGATCAGATCATCCAGGACAATTTCTTGATTTGTCAATAGGAAAACCAAAGTCTGAGACAGCTGAGTTTCCCCAAACCAACACAGTTCTGCACAGTTAGGACCTGAACCCAGACCTTCAAGTGTATTCCCATTGTACAATACCGCCTCAATTTATACTGAAAGAACGGTCACATTTTTAGCATCTGTGCTTTCAAACTGTTCCACTAATGCTCAGTGGTCACTAATGCCTGTATTTTAACACAAGTCTTAAAGTGACTCTCTGATCAAGCACAGCAGTGACTCTCCTTAGGAACCACAAAAGATACACGTGCACCTCTTATATGTTTGCAAAGGATGCGTATTAATGTTACTGAGCCTAACTGCCAGTGGGTTTTTGCCCTTGACTAAACCTGGAAAGCCACATCAGACATAAGCAAGTCTCTGAAAGGATGAGGATGTAGAGGTCAAGGTTAGATAATGCTTCTCAGTTACAGTGTCACATATAGCTGTCACAGACAGCTGATGCCAGTCTGATTCCAGAAAACTCCAAAGAACAACTCTGTATCTAGCTTCCAAGTCTCTGGAGCCATTTTATGTTTAGAGTCATGGGAGAGTTTACAGCCTACAGGCGGAAGTTTGAATACAGGCAGAGGGCAACAGGGTTTCTAGAAATCCTACTATGTTTCTTCCCATAGAACTAAAGGGAATCTGGGATTTGTCATCTATGCAACACATTCCTTATCACAAGAATTGGCAAGGCAAGGATGTTGTTCAAAGCCTCGAATAAAAATATCCATAATACAAAGCTCCTATAAAACTTGAACTAATCAAAAATATAAAAGGCAATCCTCATTCTAAACTAAAGCCCATGTGTATCATAGAATACTTTCTCAGCTCTAAATTCTGCTTTTGAAACACAGTGTAACTCCACACAATTCACATATTAATAATTTTTAAGTTCTTTGATATACTGAACTAGTATTTGTAAAAATAATATTTTCAAAGTTCTATTACAAGCAGAAATGCTAATGTCAAAAGTGATCTACCCCTAAATATATCACAGCTTTTTTTTTTCCTTATCCTCAGATCTGTTATCATAATAAAAGCTATCATCTAGTGGTTCTGTTCTGAAAGGTCTTTTGGAAAACTGAGTCTATTGGGCTAAGGTACTACGTTTCACTTTTTTCACCTTTCCCCCCACTATGTTTCCCAGAAGGCTAACATAACTAGTATGGCATAGAGATTAGTTTGTCTGAAGAAGACCCATTTATCCCTAGCCACAATCAGGGAAGGGACCTAAATGAAAGCTGTCTTTGATGTTAAAAGGTAAGAATAGAAGATAAAAGTTAAGGAAACAAGGTCTGAAGTAGAAGTGGAGAAGTGAAGTCCAGCCTGATAGGGTATTATGCTGAGAGTTTTCAGTAGTCTAGTGGTAATTTGAGGGCATTTGGGAATTCTGAGCATTCATCAGTTTTCTCCAACCATGTAAATATGATTGACAGGATGAATGAGCATACATTACCTCTTTAGATATCAAATGCATTACTAAAATCCAATCATACAACCTATCTCTTGGCCTCCTCTGAGCCAACAAACTAGTCATACCATTTGTAGATGATACAACAGGAATGGGCATAATCACAAATGATATGCACAACATGCACCCTATCCACTTTGAGGACACATGAATGTACTGCTTAGTCAGTGTTTTACAGTCCTCACTTATCAGGATGAGGATGGTGATTGTTCAAAATCTTACGCAACTGATTCTTGAACAACACAGGTCTGAGTTGTGTGGGTCCACTTATATCCCTATTTTTTTTAAACAAATATAGTCCCTGTATTTTCATTTTATAGATCTTTAAATGCAGAGTTTGCATTTGATACATGGAATCAAAAAACTAGGGTTTGAGTCTTGATTCTATCCAAACTGTTTCAGCTTTCTGCTCTTGGGTAGTCATTTATCAAATTCATTGTTTTCGAGTAGAGCAGTATTCAGATTCCTGACTGCATGGGGGGTTCGCACCCCCTCAACCCTTGTGTTGTTCAAGAGTCAACTGTATTTCTTACCAGTATCTCAGGACTGGGAGGTGGTGGAGGAAGATGGATTGGAGGCAGTGTACTCAAGGCAAACCCTTGCTTCACCTTGCTAATCTGTTCATTGTATTGTGTCTAATAGAAGAAGAGAAACAATATTTTACAGTAAAATCAACTTCAAAGGAATAGCATATGGAAATACTGGATGTAGTTTTGAATAGTACAATACAGGTTAGTGATTCTCAATCTAGTATGCCAAAAATAATATAAAAATAATTTTTTGACATAAAACAACTCTATACACCACTCTCCATAAATGTAAATATTAATAGTTGTGTCTTTAATAGTGTCTATTGAGTGACAAGGTATAATGACACATAACTCACAGATCTCTGTGAAAATTCCTCAGTGTTTCCATAATTTTTAGCCCCCAAATGGTAACCACTGATTAAAGTAAACAATGTCTAAAGATCAAGAAGATGTAAATAATATACTAGCTGATAAATATGGGAAAAAAGTATTTGTATCAGCTTAACTACTTGTAAATGTTCATTTTAGAAATGGAGGGGAAGGTTTAGAAAAAACTTATTAAGTGTTCACTTTTTTTTAATCTTAAAAGTTATACCTTTAGCTTTCTCCAGTTCCCCATATAGCTTTGTTTTTCTCCTCTTGGATTTTGCCAAAAGTTAAGACTCCCAACCTTGAAGTTTAAAAACATACTTTCTAGATTATTGGCACTGTCCCCATTTTGCTTTCCATATTACTTTGTAAACAACCCACAAGAGTGGAAAGAAAAAGTCTTAAAACATTTAGAAACTTTCATATACAAGACATGTTCCTAGAAGAAAACAATGATAGATAGAGAACAAAGGGCAGATCTTTTGAGGCCAGAACTTTTAATAAACCCAATAAAATGCTAAGCATCACTAAAAGCTGAGGATGAAAGAATCCAGGAGAAAAACAGGGAAGACCAACAAGGACAAAGCTAGACAAGCAGACAGTGCTTTGAGGCAGCTCTTTATAACTGAATGTCACTTGTTTTCCTGGCAGTATTATGGAATCACAAAATAATCAACATTACATATCAACTTTAATATATAAATATGAAATTATTCTAAAAACAAATGAATAAACTAATAAATATTCAGTGGTTTACCTCTTCACAGATTACCTTTCACACAGTCCTAACTCTATTACATGAATAATTAAGAATTTATTATTTTGCATTAGGGAGTAATTATTCATACATAAAAAGTTTAACATTGAAAACTAATACAGGTATTCTTGGCCTTCCTTTTAACTCTATAAACATATAATTACTCAGATAAAGTTAAAACATTCACTTATGACTGGAACACAGTTAGCTTTGGAATTCTAGGAATATTAAGTATGAGGCACAATCTTTGAACGTACCATTTACTAAACCAAGAACCTAAAAGAAGACACGTGAGAGTTAGGATGCTATCTACAATCAACCACATGGAAGTAACCAAACCTCAAAAAGGCATACTTTAATAACTGCAATGAAAAACATGTTTTCCTTAAATTTCTGTTGTCGTCAGTCATGTTCAACTCTTTGTGACCCCACCGACTGCAGCATGCCAGGCTCCACTGTCCTTCATTATCTCCCAGAGTTTGCTCAAACTCATGTCCATTGAGTCAATGATGACATCCAACTATCTCATCCTCTGCTGCCCCCTTCACTTCCTGCCCTCAATCTTTCCCAGCATCAGGTCTTTTCCAATGAGTTGGCTCTTTGAAACAGGTGGTCAAGATATTGGAGCTTCAGCTTCAGCATCAGTCCTTCCAATGAACATTCAGGGTTGATTTCCTTTAGAATTGACTGATTTGCTCTCCTTGCTGTCCAAGTGACTCTCAAGAGTCTTCTCTAGCACCACAGTTCGAAAGCATCAATTCTTCAGTGCTTGGCCTTCTTTACAGCCCAGCTCTCATATCTGTACAAGGCTACTGGAAAAGTCATAACTTGACTATATGGACCTTTGTTGGCAAAGTGATATCTCTGCTTTTTAATACACTATCTAGGGCCTCCCTCACAGCTCAGTCAGTAAAGAATCTGCCTGCAATGCAGGAGACCCAGGTTCAATTCCTGGGTCTGAAAGATCCCCTGGAGAAGGAAATGGCAATCCACTCCAGTATTCTTGCCTAGAGGATGCCATGGACAGAGGAGCTTGGCAAGCTTTTGCCCATGAGGTCCCAAGAGTCAGACATGACTTACTAACTAAACCACCACCAGGTTTGTCATAGCTTTTCTTCCAATTGTTTTTAATATTAGATTTTGTTTTTTAAGCATATACCATCTATACCACTGAGTCAATTTACTCTAAATACTTCATGACTTACCCTGAGGAATGTAATCTTGTTTCTAACATCTGTCACAATGGCATTCCAACTGTCTACTGCAGCCTTTAATTGGAGTGATTTTAGGTTGCTGGCACAAACATGGAAACACAAAAGAAAGCTCTTTGTATATGCCACTTAAATTTCCAAAAGTTTCTATTATGTTCCCTAGTATTTACGTAAATAAAACAAAACAACAAAATTACCTCTATCACCAGTTGCCTCAAATGGGAAGAAAGTTGTATGGAAGGACTTGTTATTAAAAGTTTTAAGAAAAGACTAGGAAACAAACACAAGATTTCTTTTCTAAACAGTGGATATAACCTCTGCTTCCAGAACACTAAGATTTTTCTATCTTGGCAATATTTTTTAGGACATACTTACTATAAAACCTCTGTACATGAATCCCTCCACTGAAGAAGGCAGGCAAAGAAGACCAAGTAGGGAAATTGCCCTAGCCATCTAGTTTGGTTTCCCAGGTGGGTAAAGAACCCGCCTGCCAATGCAGAAGATGTGAGACGCAGGTTCGATACCTGGGCTGGGAAGATCCCCTGGAGGAGGGGATGGCAACCCACACCAGTATTCTTGCCTGGAGAATCCCACGGACAGAGGAGCCTGGCGGGCTACAGGGCAGAGTCATGGGACATGACTGAAGTGACTTGGAACTCACAAGTGCATCAGTGCACAAGCAATCTCAAAGATGTTGACTCATCTTGGAAGCAGGTTTTGGACCATAAATTGCACAGTCACAGAAGCTCTGCTCAGCAGCCCACCAAATGATTTAAGTAAAACAGTTTTAAGGTGTTTAGGGTCTGGTATCTCTAGAAGAGAGATTTCATGTGGCCTTTCAGAAGGTTCTATCTGTTGTAACATCCCCACCCCAGAATCACCCAGCACAATAACTTTAAAAGAGCCTAACAAGTTATCACTGAGATCATCTCATACAAAGAAGCTTGATAATATTCTAATTTATAGAGCATCATTTCCCCTTTGAGGACACAAAGACAGACTGATCACTTATAACAGTGCTTCCCTGACCTGAACGTACATCAGTAGATACTAGGAATCTTGTTAAACATCAGAGATTCTGATTCTTCAGAACTGAAGAATAATGACGATTATATTGAAATAATAATCGTTAAAAATAGTGATGCATTGGTCCCAGAGATTTTCAACTCAATTAATTCCTTAAGTTTAAAGGTGTACCTGGTAAAATTACAAATTGAAGAAGAATCCTATGCAACCTGCCCAAAATTTGAAAACCATTCATTTGTAGCATAGTAGCAAACTGCCTTTAACACAGTTTTAGGTATTAATGCTGATTTTCCCTCAGTGTATTTTTTCTAAAGGCATTTAAAATCAATCATTAAGAGAAAAGAATTATAAAAAGTTTTCAGTTGGAATCCACCTTGTTTTGTAAATATCTGGTGGCTCAGAGGTTAAAGCATCTACCTGCAATGCAGGAGACCTGGGTTTGATCCCTGGGTTGGGAAGTTCCCCTAGAGAAGGAAATGGCAACCCACTCCAGTATTCTTGCCTGGAAAATCCCAAGGACAGAGGAGCCTGGTGGGCTTTAGTCCACGGGGTCGCAAAGAGTCGGACACGACTGAGCGACTTCACTTTCACTTTCACTTTCATGCGTGTCTCTGACTGAGACTTTTAATCTGCTTCATTGTACAGGAAGGGAAAAATCTGCTAGCAGCTATTACTGCACTTAATAGACTTCTCCGTGCTATAGCAGGAGCAACAAAGTAAACGCTCAAAGTGATTAAATGACATCCGAGGGTTAAAAAAAAAAATGGCTTCTTCATTCCAAAGATTCTGATGTCATATATGTAAAACACAACACAGATTATGTTCAACCTTGGAGCCGCCTGTGAGATCTCAGTGCTCAAGACACATTAAGGAAGAGGGAGAGGTTACCTTGCTGCCATACGAGTCGCCCTGGCAAGCTGACTGAGACATTCCTTTTCAGTCTGCTCTAGATGAAGCAACCCAAAATCTCTACGACACTGTAAGAAATATACCTACAGATTTTTGAGAGAAAGAGAAAGAAGTGAAAGGTGTCCTTATAGAAGAACACATTTTTCTTCAAACATTTCAAGCAAACTTAAAGCTATTTTAAAAGATCTCTTCTAATAGCACCTGAGTTTCTTTCCTGACCATAACACATTAAAGCTCTTTGATCAATCCTGAAGTTCTACTATTTTTATTCAAAAGTTACATGGTTGGTAAATATTTTAGAACATTAGTTTTCAAACTTGCATATGCAATGGAATCATCTCAGAAACTTTAAAAAATGCTGCTTTGGTTCCAGAGATTTTAATGTAATTGATTCTAGGTGAAACCTGGTAAATGGGGTTTTTAAAACCTCTCAGATTATGCAGCAAAGTTTCAGTTCAGTTCAGTTACTCAGTCATGTTTGACTCTTTGTGACCCCATGAACCACAGCATGCCAGGCCTCCCTGTCCATCACCAACTCCTGGAGTTCACTCAAACTCATGTCCATCGAGTCAGTGATGCCATCCAGTCATCTCATCCTCTGTCGTCCCCTTCTCCTCCTGCCCCCAATCCCTCCCAGCATCAGAGTCTTTTCCAACGAGTCAACTCTTTGCATGAGGTGGCCAAAGGACTGGAGTTTCAGCTTTAGCATCAGTCCTTCCAAAGAACACCCAGGACTGATCTCCTTCAGAATGGACTGGTTGGATTTCCTTGCAGTCCAAGGGACTCTCAAGAGTCTTCTCCAACACCACAGTTCAAAAGCATCAAATTTTTTGGTGCTCAGCTTTCTTCACGGTCCAACTCTCACATCCATACATGATCACTGGAAAAACCATAGCCTTGACTAGACAGACCTTTGTTGGCAAAGTAATGTCTCTGCTTTTGAATATGCTATCTAGGTTGGTTATAACTTTCCTTCCAAGGAGTAAGCATCTTTTAATTTCATGGCTGCAGTCACCATCTGCGGTGATTTTGAAGCCCAAAAATATAAAGTCTGACACTGTTTCCCCATCTATCTCCCATGAAGTAATAGGACCAGATGCCATGATCTTCGTTTTCTGAATGTTGAGCTTTAAGCCAACTTTTTCACTCTCCTCTTTCACTTTCATCAAGAGGCTTTTTAGTTCCTCTTCACGTTCTACCATAAGGGTGGTGTCATCTGCAAAGTTTAAGAACACTCAAAAGAAGTCCTGCTATTTGACTTTTAATTGATGAAGGAGTAAGAAAACAATGAGACCATATAGGACTAAGCCACCCAAATGGGGCTTGCAGGTCATCTAGTCTGATGTCTCTCCAAGAATTATTGAAGCATGGTCATTTGGCCTTTGTTTTTTTCTATGGATCACTCAATATTCACTGAAGATAGCTTACTATACTCTTGGACAGCATTAAATGTTTCTAAAATTAAGAAACTGAAGTAGAAACTTTCCAATTAAAAGCAGTAAAGAAGTCTACAAACGAGTTCTTAAGGTAATCTGAGGTTGTTTTCTTTCCCCAGTTAAATTTAATACTCTAATACATCACTCTCCAGGGATTTTTGGTGCAAAGATCAACACTTGATTGTTGAGCTCTGGATTTCAGAGTACTCTGTTAAAAACAGACCTTACCCATGACAAAGGTGAGAAGGTTTGTGATGATTTTAATGTCAATGAGCTCTCCAAAACTTTGAATTTTATTGTACATCAAGATTGGTTATCTACAAATAAAAATTACACACATACATAAAATCACATTTCTTTTGAGAAATCCTAGCTGTGGTGTTCAAAAATAACTTAGGAGAGACTGGATGACTTTCTAGGGGAAGAGGTAAGTTAGTTTTTGACTGGAATGTATGGTGTGTGTGTGGTTTTGAAATATCTATACAGTTAAACAGCAAAGAAAGGATTTATTATAGCAGCAGTGAAATATTATTCTTAGACATTTGGCTTAGTCACCTGGTTTAATGAGAATTTTCCAAAATCAGTATGATATATATACTTAAGCAAACCAATTCTTGGAGTCATTTTGGGGAAAACAACGTAAGATCATCAATCTTCAAGTAAATATACAAAACACCAATGAGTCAAAAGAAAAGCACAAGAGTTTGAACTGTTTTTCTGGCTGGTCCTAAGATGTCTCAATTCTGTTTATTCAAAAAAACAATCTTTTCAAAATTCTTAAGTATTTTAGTATTTACTAGTACACAAGTAAAACTTCCCTCCCCAACTCCATCTCTTTTTTTTTTTACCTCAGCTGTTAAAGCCCTGCTAGTTTCTGCATTCAGTTTGTTTAAGTATGTTTTAATCGTGCTTTCCAGATTATGCTTCTCCATCTCCCACTGAGATCTGAAACATACGATAATTAAAGAGTCAGTAACATTGCAGCAAGGTCAGACTCTTCCACTTTATTCAGGAGGCACACAGATACAAGCTATTCAATGAATAGGAAATGATTTTCTGAAAACTATACGGCACATAGAAGCAAGACGAGACACTGCTTAACCCTTAGTGTTATCCTTTACTATCACGAGTGTGGAAGGTTTAAAGTCGTCAGTACAGAGGTTATGACTTAAAACTTGGCAAAATCAAGCTGTCTGAAGATGAATCTGACCTTCACAACTTATTAAATGTGAAACCATGAACAAGTTACTTCCCTATACCTCAGTTTCCTCATATAGAAAAATGGAGAAAATTATATTCCTTACCTCAAAGAGTTGTTGTGAAACATTCATTCAGATAATATATATTAAGTACTTGCATCTGGCACATATTAAGTACTAAGTAATAAGCTATTATTATTAACAAATTTTACATCAAATAATGGTTCTACCAGCCTTTTTATAACAATAGCAACCATCCCTGTAATAAAGCTACATCACTGTATTAACATATTTTACTGGTTATCTCAGTGCTCATATTCAGCACCTCAGAATGAAAACAATTCCCGTAGGTTGAGAAAGAGAGGAGGAGATGCTGATAAGGATATTATTTATGAAGGACTTTGTGGAAAATGGTTACCTATGAGGTTTCTCTTTTTCCTAACCCATTTCAACTTCCTACACTTAAGCCCCAGAACACTAGACCATACATACCAAATTATATTCCCAATGAAAGCATTTAATTGGACATATAGCATTGTAATAAGAACTTTTTCACAAGGCTTTCCTCAGTGTTTTATTATTAGAAACATCTGGATGCTTGAATACCTGACAATATCTGACAAACATTTATGAGAAGCTTGATAAAACAATATATTGTTAATATCCATTAAGGCCAGAGTATTTTGAGGGGAAAAATTATAAAATATGGCAAGAGTCAACAAAAAGGAATTATAATGCCATTGAATGCTGTGAAAATTTTGCCTGTGAGAGAAAAAAATAAATTGGATTTCATCAAACTTAACTGTGCTTCAAAGGACATCATCAAGGAAGTAAAAACACAATCCACAGAATGGAAGAAAATATTTATAAATCATGTATCTGACAAGGAACTTGTGTCCAGGATATACAAAGAACTCTTTAAAGTCAATAGTTATAAGAGAAAAAAGTGAAAGTAAAAGTCATGGTCAAGACCGACTGCGATCCCATGGACTGTAGCCTGCCTGGCTCCTCTGTCCATGGAATTCTCCAGGAAACAGTACTAGAGTGGGTTGCCAGTTTCTTCTCCAGGGGATCTTCCTGACTCAGGGATTGAACCTGGGTCTCCTGCATTGCAGACAGATTCTTTACCAACTTAGCCTCTAGGGAAGCCCAGTGAAAGAGAAACAATCTAATACTAAAAATATTCAAAGGAAGTAAATGGACACTTCTCCAAGTAGATGCACAAATAGACAGTAAGCACATGAAAAGATAACTATTAGGAAAATGCAAATAAAAACCACAAAGATATATACCACTTCACAAATACTATGATGGGTGAAACAAAAATAGATAACATAAGTATTGGTGAGGATGTAGAGAATCAAAATACTCATACATTGCTGATGGGATTATAAAATGGTACAGTCACTTAGAAGACAGTCTGGCAGTTCCTCCAAAAGTTAAACACAGGGCTTACTGCATGTCTTATGAAATCTACTCTTAGGTATATACCCAAGAGAACTAAAAGCATATGTCCACACAAAAAATTTGTATACAAATATTCATAACAGCATTACTGATAATAGTCAAAACTGGAACAAACGAAATGTCCATCAACTGATGAAAACTGTGGTATATCCATATAATGGAATGTTATCTGTCCATTAAAAAGGAATGAGTACTGATAGCTGCTGCAATATGGATGAACCTTGAAAACATCATGTTAAGTGAAAGAAGTTAATCAGAAAAGGCATGTATTATATGACTCCATTTATATGAAATGTCCAGACCAAAAAAAAAAAAAAAAAAAGACTAGTGGTTGCCAGAAGTTGGGGGAAAAGAGAATCAGTGATTTCTAATGGCTCCAGGGTTTCTTTTTAGGGTGATAAAAATGTCCTAGAATTGGATAGTGGTGATGGTTGTAATCCTCTGTGAATATACTAAAAAACAAGTAATTGTATACTTTAACAATGTGAATCTTCTTCTATATGAACTAGATCTCAAAACAACAATTATAAAAAAATGTATGAATCAGAACAAAACTTAGCCAGTTTCATAAAGCAGTCACAGATAGCAGTAATGATTGCAATAAAGAGAAAAGAACTCATAAGCCCTAGTCTCTGACAGTAGCCTATTGTAGGACCAGCTGTTTGTTACCTTTTCATAGAAAGTTGCTCTTTAAGGTTCTTAATTTCATTATCTTTAGCATGGCTCTGACGCTGTAATCTAAGAAGAAAGAACGCCATAAAATGTTAGAAATCGTTTGTTATTAATAGTCAGAACAATTCTATTTGTAGCTGAGGAGGAACCAAGTATGCCCATCTTTTGTCAGAGTGTAGCACCTGTGTCGGGGGTGTGGGGGTGGGGGGGTGTGGAGCTACTGCTGTTTGGCTAGAGTAAATGTGTAGTGCCAAAAAGGTTTCATGTTATTCTATCTTCCTTTCCCTCATCATTTGGTTAAAGGGAACAGACTTTTCTTGGTGCTTTAGTGCCCCCCTCCCCTGTGCTTACTAGCAATTTCATGTTGGAGGTTTCTGCAGTGCCCTGTCTAGTATACATGGAAGGCAATAAGAAAAATCACTGTCACATCATTCTTCAAGTTCCAAGGTTTCTAGACAGTCACCTTTCTTCTTCTACCTTTCAGAGTCTTCCTATGTTCGTTGTGTTCTATCCAGTGTGTTTTAGTTTTAAGGAGGACTTGCAACTCAAGAAGCTACTACCTGTTGGTGAAGTGGTGGTCCCTCTATTGTATGTAATTTTAATCCTCTCATATGAGGCCTAGTGTTCTACTGCAAATTTGGGAGCCTTCATATCGTCCAGCTTTGTTGCATAGATGTCTTGTATTGTGCTTCTTGAAATAATCCTATTCAGTCTTACTCCATCCCCACAGTGACCCTGGGATAGAACTGATGGGATGGTTGAAGGTTTGTGCCCACGGTCTTCTAGATCTTTGTGGAGGAAGAGTTTAAAGCTTAGTTTCATTCAATGATCTCAGAAAAGAAACCCACATGTTAGCATTGTGAAATAGGAAGCATACAGCCATCCACTGATAACAGGACGCAGTGAAGAAGCTTGCAAACTTTATCTGTGTTTGATGTCACATAGTTACGTCATTCGGAGAAGGCAATGGCACCCACTCCAGTCCTCTTGCCTGGAAAATCCCATGGGCAGAGGAGCCTGGTAGGCTGCAGTCCATGGGGTCACTAACAGTCGGACACGACTGAGTGACTTCACTTTCCCTTTTCACGTTCATGCATTGGAGAAGGAAATGGCCACCCACTCCAGTGTTCTTGCCTGGAGAATCCCAGGGACGGGGGAGCCTGGTGGGCTGGCGTCTATGGGGTCACACAGAGTCGGACACGACTGAAGCAACTTAGCAGCAGCAGCAGCAGCATATTAATCTGTATTTTCCACAAGCTCACAGTTAATATCTGATACGTCTTGGCATCTTTTACATGTTCTTGCATAATTGTTTGCACACTGTGGGAACTTGATAAATGTTTGATGTCCTCACACAATGAACACACAAGCTAGAATTTCTTTATGAGAACACCTGATTAGAGAATTTGATGGACTCAGCTTTTTATAGCTGGTTGCGTACACTGGGTGAGGTGTCAGGATTGAAGAGGAACATCTCAGATAGTGAAGGAGAAAGGCAGCTGCATGGCTGGCATTGCTTTTCTGACCTCTGCTGCCATGTAACATGTTCATGGATTGGTCATTATCTTCCAGGCTAAAAGACAAGGTTTTGAATCCTGAAGTATGGTTTCTTAAGTGATATCAGCCAGTTTAGTTTGCCCCAGCTATCTTAGGTCCACAAACCTGAAAGTGTTTGCAAGTGATATCATGTTGCCAGAGGTATGGCATCCTGTTCTTCCTTAAAACCCCTTCAGGTTGAATGATATGTTATGTGGGAGAAAATTTAAGACCAAAATCTCTGTCAAGCATTTTTCCAATTTTCCAATTGGCATCATGAGTTCCTTACACTGAGGTACTCCCTAGAACCTATTTTCATTATTAGCAGTCTAGAAACTGCTGCTGCTGCTAAGTCACTCAGTCGTGTCCGACTCTTCGCGAGCCCATGGACTGCAGCCTACCAGGCTCCTCCGCCCATGGGATTTTCCAGGCAGGAGAACTGGAGTGGGTTGCCACTGCCTTCTCCGCTAGGAACTGCAGTGGATTTCAAATCAGACATCATGAATGACTTGTATTTTGTGGTATCACTGTTTATCAAAATAATATGTTACAAATTATACTGTTATTTCACCCAATAGTGAAGCAGTGGCTAGATTAAAAAGAATGGAGCAAGGATACTAATTTTCCATATTAAATCAGAATTTTTAGTCTTAGGCATTTAATACTTAAGGTTGTAAGAGATATGAGATTGATAGGAGAGAGAAGATTCTCCAGGAATTTGATTTGTTTTCAATATCTTGTGCTTAAAACACAAATACTCTCAGAAACCAACATTTAAAAGTATTAAAGTGAGTCAGTGAAAAAATAAATAAATAAATAAAGTGAGTCAGTGATGTATTTGAGGAATGTAATTCTCATATGCTATAAACTAGCCAATCATTAGTCACATTTTTACAAATTAGAGCCATGACCTGAAAGTTGATTATCATTCTCATGCAATTTTATTATCTTCACACTTATTCAGCCAATATATGAAAAGCTTGATATATAGAGTGAGCAGTTGCTTATTTCTCAATCCAGCTGGCAAGGCAAAAAATACAGTGGGTTTTTTAGCAAGTGCAGTCCTTGTGGTTGGCAGTTCCTAATGTGCAGTCACAATGCCACCTAGTGGCTACATAGGGATTATCTTTTAACACAGGATTTTCTTCTATCAACAGATTTGTACTTACTTGGACATCTTACTGATTCCAAAAGCCACTTGTTGGTTAAGAGATGCGATGATTTTATCTTTCTTTTTAATCTGCATTTGGTTTTCTTGCCACCACAAAGTCACTGTTTTCAACTGTCTTTTGAAATCCTGATTGATGAAAAATATTATTTCAACTAATTTTGTTCAAGTCTTCAGAAATTTAAAGAAAAAAATTGGACTCTTCAAAAACTATCTCTCACTTGCCTGAGATCTAAGGGCAGAAGTACTTACTTCACACTGATAGTGCAATTTACAAAGCTGCCGTTGTCGAGCGAGCTTTTCCTTCTCAGTTTCTCCATATTCTGTACTTATCTTGGTTGAGCCCTATTGAGCAAATGGAATATGAATGCTTTATTTTTCTCTTTAAAACAGCACTTAGGGGGCTTCCCCCGTGGCTCAGTGGTAAAGAATCCACCTACCAATGTAAGTGCCACGGGTTCAATCCCTCTCCTGGAAGATCCTATATTCTGTGGAGCAGCTAAGCCTGTGCTCCACAACCAGAGAAGCCACCGCAATGAGATGCATGCATACTGCAACTAGAGAGTAGCCCCCACTTGCCACAGCTACAGAAAAACCCACACAGCAACAAAGACCCAGCACAGACAGAAATAAATAAGTAACTTTAAAAAAAAAAGCACTTAATATGACAGTTATTTAAAGGAAAAGCACTACTATTTTAGTTATTTGGTGGGTATTTAAGTTGCTAACTCATGCATTACACTTTCAATGCAATCATTCTCTGATTAGTTTAAATAAATCTACCTCTCTCCAATTACAGCATTCCCTGAACAATACCAGAGTTACTTGTCTGCTGCTGCTACTACTGGATAATGTTAACTGCAAGCTCACCATTTTTAAAGTTTTTTTCGTAATGCTTTTGTTGTTACAAGATCATATGAAGCAGGTACTCGATATTCCTGTTTTAGAGATGATAAAACTAGGTAACTTGCCCAAGGTCACACAGTAAGTGAAAGAGCCAGAATTCTAACTCAGGCAACCTTGATTGCTCAAGTACCTAATTATTACCTCAGGAATTATCACCTTAGGTTAATGTTCAATTTCTCCACTGGATTATAAAAACTATCATCACAGGGACCATATCTTGGCATACCTCTTGACACAAAGTAGGTGCTAAGTGCTTTTTGAATAAATGAATGAATAAACATTTTTCAAAATGTATGTGACATTTTGATTCTATTTTTGAGTTCTCATAGCTGTTGAATGAAAACTAAAGACCCCACATTTAAACCTTAGTGTGACATCTAAAGCCTAGAATATGTCATTTCAGTTAAACTTTATGTATTTTAATTGGAAAGGAGACAGAAAGATATGACAGTCATACTAATGTACTACCAGTCAGAGAATCATTTGCACTGTTTCCTTAGACAATCAATATTATTGATAATATCTACTATATATTATACTTAAACCCTGGAACAGGTTATCATAAAATTATCTCAGTATAAAATTCTCATGGGTAAGTAAATCCTGTGGTTTTTCACTAAAAACAAGCTTTCATAGTTTTGTCTCATTAAGTGCTCTGTTGAGCACATAGATCATGCTCATGCGCACCTTCATATATGTATGTCTTCCCCAGCACTGACTACTAACAGGAAAGGAACCCCCAAAAAGTGTTATTAATATTTTTGTAGATATTTCTTTGTAACAGCCAAGTTTAATTATCTAAAAAATGAAAGTAGCTTTGTTTTATAAAGCTATTTTCCTAATGAAATTTAATCCAATGGGATTATCCTAGGGTATTTTTTCTTCCTTGTGTTATTTGAAAACTCTTTGTAAGGTATGCATTTGTAATCAACTCTGACCAATACTTAAAATCAGGAAATGGTTTGAGGACTAAAGTGAAGAGTTTCTAGTTCCTAGAGTTCTTTTTTTTCCACAGAGAAGGCAATGGCACCCCACTCCAGTACTCTTGGAAAATCCCATGGACGGAGGAGCCTGGTGGGCTGCAGTCCATGGGGTCGCTAAGAGTCGGACACGACTGAGCGACTTCTCTTTCACTTTTCACTTTCATGCATTGGAGAAGGAAATGGCAACCCAATCTAGTGTTCTTGCCTGGAGAATCCCAGGGATGGGGGGCCCTGGTGGGCTGCCGTCTATGGGGTTGCACAGAGTCGGACACAACTGAAGCGACTTAGCAGTAGCAGTAGCAGAGTTCTTTTGTATGTCAGCCATCCCTCTGTCCCTCCTTTCCTACTTTTTCTTTTTCCTCACAAACACAACATAAATCACTAGGTTAATATGATGTTCAAAGAGTCATGGGGAGAAAATTGTTAATAATTATTCTAGAAAAAGGAAGGCAGGACTGTACCCTCTCCAATCAGGCTTACCTGCTGTATCATGTCCAGAATATGCAATTCATCCAGACTATAGAACTTGTCTTCAGTTGTAGAATCTTCTTGAATATTGCTTGCATCATCTTTCATAAATCTACTGATTGCATACAGATTTGCTTGTTCTTTCTTCAACTGCTCTTCCTTTCCTATCATATTTGGGCTATAGTGGTGACATAACCAATGTGACCTTTTATAACTGTATAGTGTTTTTCATCTAAGCCATTATTTCCCAAATTAATATTGTACTGGTCTCGTGAGGTGCTTAGATCAGAAAGGTTCAAAGTTTGGACAGTGCCGATACCATGTATTTCTTTTGGAGACTCACAATGAATTTTAGCACATTTGAGATAGCACTCAATTGAGGTACCTATTCTGTTCATAGTAGTGCTTCTAAGAATTATGAGACCATGGAGTTCATTTTTCAAGATATAATTATTAACATCAGTTACTTTGAGAAACAATACTTTGGGAAATATTGACAAGCATTTCCACATCTGCTATATTATTTACTCATTACAGCATTCCTGACAGGCAAGTTGGTTTGATCAACTTCAGTACTTAGGTCTCATCTACATTTAAATAGAGGGTTCTGAATAGTAACATACATAAAGCAGATTTAAGATGGAGGTTTGTTTTGTAACAGGTTTTTGTGGTTTTTTTTTTGGTAACAAGATTTTATTAAAAAAAAAAATTGTAGTGATAATGAATTTCAGTAACTAGAAACCACTGGGAAAAGAAAGGAAATACTATAAGTACAATGGCAATTAACTCATTTTTATACCTATGTCTAAAATTTAAATGCGTGCTAGTATCATTTCAGTTGGCTACTATTTAATAGTTATGAATTTCCTTCCTAATATCGCTGAATAATAACAAGAAATAGTACTTTTACATATAGCATGATATAAATTACTTGACTTTATTAGCAAATAGAAAATAGATACAATAGTACTTATTTTAGGTCAATGAGATCTAGAAAAAAGGACATATTATGCTTGTAGAATAACTTGTAAAACACTACAGAACAGTCATTACATATCACTGAAGTATTCTAGACTAACTCAAACATTTTGGAAAGTTCAATGAAATAAATTACTTGTTTAGACCACCATTCCAAAACTCAGTTTTCCATATTACTTCAACAGTTTTTAAAGATTTATATTCTTCCTGAAACCACAACAGATGTAAAAATATGAATTTATACTTTTGAAAAGCTAGAAAAGGTTACTTCTAAATTTTTAAAGTATGATAATAGCATTGTGATAATATAGGGAACTATTCTTCTATCAAAGAGATGTAAACTGAAGCATGTATAGATAAAATTATACAGTTTTGAGACTGAAAACATTCAAAAAATAAATGTGAAGGGAAGAATGAAGCAAATGTGGGAAAACAATGAAAACTGTAAAATCACAACAACTACGGAAAATTCTTAAAGAGGTGGGAATATCAGACCACCTTTCCTGTCTCCTGAGAAACCTGTACGCCAAGAATTAACAGTTAGAACTGGACATGGAACAACTGACTGATTCAAAATTGGGAAAGGAGTACATCAAGGCTGCATATTGTCACCCTGCTTATTTAACTTATGTGCAGAGTATATCATGTGAAATGCCAGGCTGGATGATTACCTGAAATCAAGACTGCCAGGAGAAATACCAACGACCTCATATATGCAGATGATACCACTCTAATGGCAGGAAGTTAGAGGAACTAAAGAGCCTCTTGATGAGGGTGAAAGAGAAGAGTGAAAAAGTTGGCTTAAAACCCAACATTCAAAAAACTAAGATCATTGCATCTGGTTACACCACTTCATGGCAAATAGAAGAGGGGAAAGTGAAAGCAGTGACAGACTTTATTTTCTTGGGCTCCAAAATCACTGCAGATGGTCCAGTGACTGCAGGCATTAAATTAAAAGATGTTCACTCGTTGGAAGGAAAGCTATGACAAACCTAGACAGCATATTAGAAAGCAGAGACATGAATTTGCCAGCAAAGGTCTGTATAGTTAAAGCTGTGGATTTCCCAGTAGTCATATAAGGATGTGAGACTTGGACTGTAAAGAAGGCTGGGTGCCGAAGAATTGATGTTTTCAAACTGCGGTGTTGGGGAAGACTCTTGATGGTCCCTTTGACTTAAAGAACATCAGATCAGTCAATCCTAAAGAAAATCAACCCTGAATGTTCTTTGGAAGAACTGACATTGAAGTGGAAGCTCCAATACTTCAGCCACCTGATGTGAAGAGCCAACTCATTGGCAAAGGCCCAGACGCTGGGAAAGATTAAAGGCAAAAGGAGAAAAGGGCAGCAGAGGATGAGATGGTTAGATACCCTCACTGACTCAATGGACATGAATTTGAGCAAACTCTGGGAGATAGTGAAGGACAGGGAAGCCTGGTGTGCTGCAGTCCATGGGGTCACAAAGAGTCAGACAAGACTTCGTGATTGAACAACAACAGACATAACCTTGAAAAGACACAGACAGACACTATCAGTTCAGTGGCTCAACCTGTTGACAGAGAAAGTGAAAACCCATCTTGGATGATGAACTATTAATGTACCAAGTGGATCATGTCCATTATCAATGAGAAAATATCAACTATAAGATGCTTTAAAGCTAACAAAGTATGTTCTTGTTACCATTTTAAAGATAAGTATGTCCTTACAGAGAGTTCTCTATAGCTACTACTTTTCAGTTAACAAAACTTTTAACTGATCTCTTCATGGGATGTCTCTCCTACTTCCTTCCTCTACTACATGGTCATTAATCATGTTGCTGGAGAATATAGCTCACAATTATCTTCAGGCATTAACAGGTGCTCAGTAAAGGTTCAAAATTCACTGTTAACAACTGGGATCATAAAAAAATAAGACATCTTAGATTAATTAAACAAACCAAACCGCATGAAACTCTTTTTGTAAAAGGGGTTACTGGGACAAAAGATAATCTGTCTTTAAGGTTAAGTTTTATTTCGTCTACATTGGCTAACTATAATATAGACTGTATTTTAAAAGATTTTATGCTGGAAACAAATTTAGTCCTTATTAGCACTGGATGACTCTTGAGTAGCCACACAGAAAAATGGTAAGAGATTCTATTCTCCCAAAACAAGTGATAATTTAACTTTCTGTCACTTTCAATAAAAAACCCCAAAACTTATTAAGATAAAAAAACTGTCTTTTCTTCTCTTAAGAATATTACCATATTCTGCGAATATGTACCAAAGCAAGGTTGTGTCATACTGGTAAAGCACACTTGGAAAGTACTAAGAAAAATTTTTAAATGAAATAAATACTTACACTTGCTCTTCTTTTGATTCCTTATTCTGAAAAATAACATCAAGAATTAGTATTATATATTAACTATGTTGGTACAGTACAGTGATCTAACTGACTTTAGACATTTCTCAAGTTTTGGGGGGATCCTTGATGGCTCAAAGGTAAAGAATATGCCTGCAATGCAGAGGATGTGGGTTTGATTCATGGGTTGGGAAGATCCCCTGAAGAAGCGCATGGCACTCCCACTCTAGTATTCTTGGCTGGGAAATCTCATGAATAGAGGAGCCCAGCAGGCTACAGTCCATGGGGTCACAAAGGCGGGACACAATTTAGTGACTACACCACCACTGCCACCACCACTAAGCTTTCTGACCACAACCAAAATAAATATATTTTACATTATGACTTAAATGCACTTACATAGCTATTTTTATCCACAAGCATAAAACTGAAATATAAGTTCCATGAAACAAACGTTACTCATATTATCTGTGTTATGGACTACATGCTTGTGTGTCTCCAAAATTCTTACACTGAAACCCTAACCCTCAATGTGATGGTAATTGGAGGTATGGCCATTGAGAGGTAATTAGGTTTAGATGATGTGGAACCTTGATGACAGGATCAGTGCCATTATAAGAAGAGATCAGAGAGCCAGCTTGCTTGCTTGTGCATGCTCACTCACTCTCTTTCTTCAATATGTGATAATATAGCAAAAAGGTAGCTGTCTGCATATTAAGAAGAGGGCCTTCACCAGACACTGAATTGGCTAGCACCTTGATCTTAAATTTCTCAGCCTCCAGAACTGTGAAAAACAAAAATCTTGTTTAAGCCATCCAATCTATGGTAGTTTGCTATAGCAGCCTAAACTAAGACAATGCATGAGGAACTCTATAATTTTTTTATTCATACTAATTCTTTTCCTTTTCTAAAATTATAGCCATGGCCTACCAAATCAATTTTGTTATCTAACCACTGAGTCATGAAACACACTCACACACACACACAAATCACTGATTCAGATAATGGAAATGAATGTTGAGGTTGAGTTTGTACCTATTGCTATATCTTAGGACAGGGTATATGTAATTCTTATTTAAGAAATCTGACACTAATTACAAGTGTTCTTGAAAAATCTACATGTAAAGAGAAAGCAGACTGATATACTAAGAATCTTACAGGGAAAAAAATGCTAGGGAGACCACAATTGGGAGGAAAAGTTAAATAGCCCTAAATTTTATTTTCATTAAAACAAAACTATAAAGGCAACCTATTAAATAAAGGTAATATCAATGGCACAACATATTAATTACTCTTATATATCACCCTTCTATTAAGAGTATCAATTATTGTCATGTAAATTATAGTATTATTTTCTACTATCATCTCTTGTTTACAAAAAAATTCTGGTCTCTTTCCCCACAGATTCTATGATAAACTTACTAATTTGTTTTGCTTTATCATCTGCATACTAAGAGGATTTTTGCATTTCATTGTCTGATCAATGTCCAGTGCCAATTTGATTCTACAATTTAGAATTTTCAACTCCTGCCTTGAGTGTACCTGAATAACTAAGTTGAAAAGAGTTTTGGTTGTTCATAATGAATACATCTTGGAAGGAAAGTTATGACCAACCTAGATAACATATTGAAAAGCAGAGATATTATTTTGCCAACAAAGGTCCGTCTAGTCAAGGCTATGGTTTTTCCAGTGGTCATGTATGGATGTGAGAGGTGGACTGTGTAGAAAGCTGAGCACCAAAGAATTGATGCTTTTGAACTGTGGTGTTGGATAAGACTCTTGAGAATCCCTTGGACTGCAAGGAGATCCAACCAGTCCATCCTAAAGGAGATCAGTCCTGGGTGTTCACTGGAAGAACTGATGCTGAAGCTGAAACTCCAATACTTTGGCCACCTGATGTGAAGAGTTGACCTCTTGGGAAGGACCCTGATGCTGGGAGGGATTGGAGGCAGGAGGAGAAGGCGATGACAGAGGATGAGATGGCTGGATGGCATCACCGACTCGATGGACATGAGTTTGAGTGAACTCTGAGAGTTGGTGATGGACAGGGAGGCCTACCGTGCTGTGATTCATGGGGTTGCAAAGAGTCGGACACCACTAGGGACTGAACTGAACTGAACTGAATGAATACATCTAATATAGTAAGTTCCCCAGCTACCCAAAAGTACATCATTCTCATGAAACTTTTCCAAAGCTGAAATGGCATGTGTTAGTTGCTTAGTCATGTCCAAATCTTTGCAGCTCCATAGACCGCAGCCCACCAGGCCCCTCTGTCCATGGGATTCTCCAGGCAAGAACACTGGAGTGGGTTGCCATTTCCTTCTCCATAAGGAACTATACAAACTGAAGAAATAATTACAGGCATACCTTAGATGAAATGAAAGTTTGGTTCCAGACAACCTCAATAAGGTGAATATTGCAATAAAGCAAGTCACACAAACTTTTTGATTTCCTGGTACATATAAAAATTATGTTTATACTATATTGCAGGCAAGTAAGTATGTGATAATAACATTATATCTTAAAAAAGGAATGTGTATAATTTAATTTTAAAATACTTTATTGTTAAAAATGCTAACCATCATCTAAGTTTTCAGCAAACTGCAATCTTTTCTTTGGTAGATGGTCTTGCCTTGATGTTGATGGCTGCTGACTAATCAGGGTGAAGGTTGCTAAAAGCAGCAATGGCTACGCTAATTTCTTAAAATAAGACAACAACAAAGTTTGTCACATTGATCAACTCTTTCTTTCACAAATGATTTCTCTGTAACATACAATGCTGTTTTGATAGCATTTCACCCAGGGTAGATCTTCTTTCAAAATTGGAGTCAGTCCTCTCAAACCCTGCAGTTAAGTTTATGTCATCTTCTAATCCTTTGTTGTCATTTCGACAGTATTTATGGAACTATCACCAGGAGTAGATTTCATCTTAGGAAACTACTTTTTTGCTCATTTATAAGAAGCAACTCTTCATCCATTAAAGTTTTATCATGAGATTGTAGCAATTTAGTCACATCTTCAAGCTCCCCTTCTATTTCTAGTTCTCTTGCTATTTTCACCACATCTGCAATTACTTCCTCTACTGAAGTCTTAAATCAGTGTCATGTGAGGGCTGGAATCAGCTTCTTCCAAACTCCTGTTAATGTTGATATTTTTACCTCTTTCCATGAATTATTAATATTTTTAATAGCATCTAGAAAGGTGAATCCTTCCAGAGGTTTTCAATTGACTTTTCACAAATTCATCAAAGGAATCACTATTTATGTCAACCGAAGCCTCTCAAAATTTCAAGTCTTAAATAATTAGACTTGAAAGTTGAAATGACTCCTTCATTCACAGGCTGCAGAATGGATGTTGCGTTAGCAAGCATGAAAACAATATTACTATCATTGTAGATTTCTATCAGAACTCCTGGGTGACCAGATGTACTGTCAATGAGTAGTAATATTTTGAAAGAAATCTTTCCTTCTAAGCAGTAGGTCTCTAGAGTAGGCTTAAAATATTTAGTAACCATGTTGGAAAGAGATGTGCTGTCATCCAGGATATGTTTTTCCATTTCTAGAGGACAGAGCTGATTTAGCATAATTCTTTTTGCTAGGATTTTCAGAATGGTAGAGCACTGGGTTCTACTTAAAATTAGTAGCTACATTAGCCTCCAACAAAAGAGTCAGCCTGTGTCTTGGAGTTTTGAAGACAAGTATTACTTTTCTTCTCTAGCTATGAAAGCCCTATATGGCATCTTCTTCCAATAGAAGGCTGTTTTGACTACACTGAAAATCTGTTGTTTAGCATAGTCACCTACATTGCTTATATTAGCGAGGCCTTCTGGATAACTTTCTGCAGCTTCCACATCAGCACTTGCTGCTTCACCTTATAATCTGAAGTTATAGAGACGGCTTCTTTCCTTGAACCAACCTCTGCTGGCTCCAAACTTTTCTCTTGCAGTTTCCTCACCTCTCTCAGCTTCTACAGAACTGAAGTGCCTTCCTCTAGATTAGGCTTCAGTTTAAGGAAATGTTGTGGTTGATTTAATATTATATCCAGAACACTAAAATTTTCTCTATATCAGCAAAAAGGCTGTTTCACTTTCTTATCATTCCTGTGTTCACTGGAGTAGCCTTCTAATTTACTTCAAGTACTTTTCCTTTGCATTCACAAGTTGGCCAAGGGTTTGGCACAAGAGGCCTAGCTTTTGGCCTATCACAGTTTTCAATATAACTTCCTCACTAAGCTTAATAATTTCTAGCTTTTGATTTGCAGTGAGAGACCTGCAATTCTTCCTTTCATTAGAACACTTAGTGGCTATTGCAAGGTTATTAATTGCTCTATTTCAACAACTGTTGCATCTCAGGGAACAGGAAAATCCAAGGAGAGGGACAGAGATGAGGGAATAGCTGGTTGGTGAGTGAAAGTCGCTCAGTCATGTACAACTGTTTGTGACCCCATGGGCTGTACAGTCCATGCAATTCTCCAGGCCAGAATACTGGAGTGGGTAGCTCTTCCCTTCTCCAGGGGATCTTCCCAACCCAGGGATCGATCCCAGGTTTCCCACATTGCATGTGGATTCTTTGCCAGCTGAGCCACCATGGGGGCCGGTAGAGAAGTCAGAATACACACATTTATATTTTAAGGTCACCATCTTATATGGGCATGATTTGTACCATCCCAAAACAACTGCAATAGTAACATCAAAGCCCACTGATCACCTCAAGTGGTGTTTATCCCAGGGATGAGAGATGGTTCAATATTTACAAATTACTCAATGTAATATACCACAATGACTGAAGAACAAAAATCATATGGTCATCTCAATAGAGACAGAGAAAGCTTTTGACAAAATTCAATATCTGTTAATGATAAAATTTCTCCACAAAGTGGGTACCATTTCTGTGCTTTATTGAGCCCATCACTGCATAAAATGTTCCCTTGGTATCTCTAATTTTCTTGAAGAGATCTCTAGTCTTTCCCATTCTTTGGCTACCTGATGCGAAGAGCTGACTCATTTTAAAAAACCCTGACACTGGGAAAGATTGAGGGCAGGAGGAGAGGGGACGACAGAGGATGAGATGATTGGATGGCATCACCGACATGATGGACATGGGTTTGGGTAGACTCCTGAAGTTGGTGATGGACAGAGAGGCCTGGCGTGCTGCGGTTCATGGGGTCACAAAGAGTTGGAGTGACTGAACTGAACTGAACTGAAAGTGGGTACACAGGGAACATACCTCACATAATAAAGGCCATATACAAAGAGTCTACAGCTATCATCATACTCAATGGTGAAAAGCTGAAAGCATTTCTTCTAAGATCAGGAACAAGACAAGGATACCCACTTTATTCAACACAATACTGGAAGTCCTAGCCATAGACAAGAAAAAGAATGAGAAAGAATCCAAACTGGAAAGGAAGAAGTAAAACTGTTACTGTTTGCAGGTAACAAGATACTATACATAGAAAACCCTAAAATGCCACTAAAAAACTGCTGCCGCGCTGCTAAGTTGCTTCAGTCATGTCCGACTCTGTGGCTAGAGCTCATCAATGAATTCAGTAAAGTCACAGGATATACAATTAATATACAGAAATCTGTTATATTTCTTTATACTAACAAGGAAATATCAGAGAGAAATTAAGAAAACAATCCCATTTACCACTGCATCAAAAAGAATAAAATACTTAGGAATAAATACACGGAGGTAAGGGAATGACGCTGAAGCTGAAACTCCAGTACTTTGGCCACCTCATGCGAAGAGCTGACTCATTGGAAAAGACTCTGATGCTGGGAGGGATCGGAGGCAGGAGGAGAAGGGGACGACAGAGGATGAGATGGCTGGATGGCATCACTGACTCGATGGACGTGAGTCTGAGTGAACTCCGGGAGTTGGTTGATGGACAGGGAGGCCTGGCGTGTTGCAATTCATGGGGTCGCAAAGAGTCAGACACGACTGAGTGACTGAACTGAACTGAACTGAAAAGCCTTGTAGTTGAAACACTATAACCCTAATAAAAGAAACTGGCTAACTTAAAGTGAGGGGCAGATATACCATGTTCACTGATTGGAAGAATTAATATTGTTAAAATGGCCACACTACCCAAAACACTCTACATATTTAATGCAATCCATATCAAAATATCGAAAGTATTTTTCACAGAACTAAAACAAATAATTATAAAATTTGTATGGAACTTCAAAGACCTTAAATAGTCAAAGCAATCCTGAGAGAGAAAAAGAGAGCTAGAGGTAAGCTACAGTAATCAAAAGAATATGGTACTGGCACAAAAACAGACACATGGATCAAAGGAACAGAGCCAAGAGCCACTCAGGAATAAACTCACACACTTATGGTCAATTAATCTATGACAAACGAGACAGACAAGAATATGCAATGGGGAAAAGACAATCTCTTCAATAAGTGATGCAGGAAAAAAACTGAACAGCTACATGTAAAACAAACTAGAATAGCATCTCATATTATATGTAAAAATAAACTAAAAATGGGTTAAAGACCTAAATGTAGGACCAGAAACTATAAAACCCCTGGAGAAACATTTAGGCAGAACATTTTTTGACATAAATTGCAACATTAATTTTTTGGATCTGTCTCCTAAAGCACAGGAAAGAAAAGCAAAAGTAAACAAATGGGACCTAATTAAATTTAAAAACTTTTACAGAGCAAAGGAAACCACTAACCAAAATGAGAAGATAACTTACTGAATGGGAGAAAATATTTGCAAACAATATGACTAAAAAGGGGCTATCCAAAACAAACAGTTCATACAATATTAAAAAAAAAAAAAACCTGACTAAATAATGGGCAGAAGACCTGAATAAACATTTTTCCAAAGAAGATATACAGGTGGCCAAAAGGCACATGAAAAGATGCTCAACACTGATAATCATCACAGAAATGCAAATCAAAACCATAATGAGATCACCCCACATGTAGCAAAATGGCTATGATCAAGAAGACCACAAATATATGTCAGCAAGGATGTGGAGAAAAAGAACACGGCACACCATTGGTGGGAATGGAAGTTGGTGTAGCCACTGTGCAAAACAGTACAGAGGTTCCCCAGGAAACCAACAGTACAATGACCACATGATATAGCAACTCCACTCCTGAGCATGCAGGAAAAGAAAATGAAAACGCTAATTTGAAACTATACATGCACTGCAATGTTCACAGAAGCATTATTTATGATAGCCAAGATAGGGAAGCATCCTAAATGTCCATCAACAGATGAATGGATAAAGAAGCCATGGCTTATATACACAATGGAATACTACTCGGCCAGAAAAAAGAATGAAATTTTACATTTGCGAGAGCACAGATGTATCTAGAGAGTATTAGGATTAGTGAAAAAAGTCAGAGAAAGACAAATACTATATGTTATCACTTATATATGGAATCTAAAAAGTAAAACAAATGAATAAATATAACAAAATAGAAACAGATGCAAATATATAGTAGACAAACTAGTTGTTACCAATAGGGATACGGAAGTGGGGAGGGACACCATAGAAAGACAGGGTTAAGATATACAAACTACTGTGTATAAAATAAACTACAAGGATATATTATATAGCACAGGGAATATAGCCAATATTTTATAATAACTTTGAATGGAGTATAACCAATAAAAATTTTGAATCACTATGTATGTACCCCAAAATAATATAATACTGTAAATCAACTATACTTAAAAAAAGATAACTGATCAGAGATCATAATAACAAAATAATACATTTGAATCAGTTCTAATGAGGTGGATGAAACTGGAGCCTATTATACAGAGTGAAGTAAGCCAGAAAGTAAAACACCAATACAGTACACTAATGCATATATATGGAATTTAGAAAGAAGGTAATGATAACCCTGTATGAGAGACAGCAAAGGAGACACAGATGTATAGAACAGTCTTTTGGACTCTGTGGGAGAGGGAGAGGGTGGGACAATTTGGGAGAATGGCATTGAAACATGTCTAATATCATATATGAAATGAATCGCCAGTCCAGGTTCGATGCATGATACGGGATGCTTGGAGCTGGTGCACTGGGATGACCCAGAGGGATGGTACGGGGAGGGAGGTGGGAGAGGGATTCAGGATGGGGAACACGTATATACCTGTGGCGGATTCATGTTGATGTATGGCAAAACCAATACAATATTGTAAAGTAATTAGCCTCCACTTAAAATAGATAAATTTAGAAAGTGATCTAGTTTCACTCTTTTACAAGTGGTTGACCAGTTTTCCCAGCACCACTTGTTAAATCTTAACAGACCCATCACAAGCACGGAAATTGAAACGGTAATCAGAAATCTTCCAGCAAACAAAAGCCCAGGTCCAGACGGCTTCACAGCTGAATTCTACCAAAAATTTCGAGAAGAGCTAACACCTATTCTCCTCAAACTCTTCCAGAACATTGCAGAGGAAGGTAAACTTCCAAACTCATTCTTTGAGGCCACCATCACCCTAATACCAAAACCTGACAAAGATGTCACAAAAAAAGAAAACTACAGGCCAATATCACTGATGAACATAGATGCAAAAATCCTCAACAAAATTCTAGCAATCAGAATCCAACAACACATCAAAAAGATCATACACCATGACCAAGTGGGCTTTATCCCAGGGATGCAAGGATTCTTCAATATCCGCAAATCAATCAATGTAATTCACCACATTAACAAATTGAAAAATAAAAACCATATGATTATCTCAATAGATGCAGAGAAGGCCTTTGACAAAATTCAACATCCATTTATGATAAAAACTCTCCAGAAAGCAGGAATAGAAGGAACATACCTCAACATAATAAAAGCTATCTATGACAAACCCACAGCAAACATTATCCTCAATGGTGAAAAACTGAAAGCATTTCCCCTAAAGTCAGGAACAAGACAAGGGTGTCCACTTTCACCGCTACTATTCAACATAGTTCTGGAAGTTTTGGCCACAGCAATCAGAACAGAAAAAGAAATAAAAGGAATCCAAATTGGAAAAGAAGTAAAACTCTCACTGTTTGCAGATGACATGATCCTCTACATGGAAAACCCTAAAGACTCCACCAGAAAATTACTAGAGCTAATCAATGAATATAGTAAAGTTGCAGGATATAAAATCAACACACAGAAATCCCTTGCATTCCTATACACGAATAATGAGAAAGTAGAAAAAGAAATTAAGGAAACAATTCCATTCACCATTGCAACGAAAAGAATAAAATACTTAGGAATATATCTACCTAAAGAAACTAAAGACCTATATATAGAAAACTATAAAACACTGATGAAAGAAATCAAAGAGGACACTAATAGATGGAGAAATATACCATGTTCTGGATCGGAAGAATCAATATAGTGAAAATGAGTATACTACCCAAAGCAATTTACAAATTCAATGCAATCCCTATCAAGCTACCAGCCACATTTTTCACAGAACTAGAACAAATAATTTCAAGATTTGTATGGAAATACAAAAAACCTCGAATAGCCAAAGCAATCTTGATAAAGAAGAATGGAACTGGAGGAATCAACTTGCCTGACTTCAGGCTCTACTACAAAGCCACAGTCATCAAGACAGTATGGTACTGGCACAAAGACAGACATACAGATCAATGGAATAAAATAGAAAGCCCAGAGATAAATCCACACACATATGGACACCTTATCTTTGACAAAGGAGGCAAGAATATACAATGGAGTAAACACTGCTGGGCATACACACCGAGGAAACCAGAATTGAAAGAGACACATGTACCCCAATGTTCATCGCAGCACTGTTTATAATAGCCAGGACATGGAAACAACCTAGATGTCCATCAGCAGATGAATGGATAAGAAAGCTGTGGTACATATACACAATGGAGTATTACTCAGTCGTTAAAAAGAATTCATTTGAATCAGTTCTGATGAGATGGATGAAACTGGAGCCGATTATACAGAGTGAAGTAAGCCAGAAAGAAAAACACCAATACAGTATACTAACACATATATATGGAATTTAGGAAGATGGCAATGACGACCCTGTATGCAAGACAGGAAAAAAGACACAGCTGTGTATAACAGACTTTTGGACTCAGAGGGAGAGGGAGAGGGTGGGATGATTTGGGAGAATGGGAATTCTAACATGTAGACTATCATGTAAGAATTGAATCGCCAGTCCATGTCTGACGTAGGGTGCGGCATGCTTGGGGCTGGTGCATGGGGATGACCCAGAGAGATGTTGTGGGGAGGGAGGTGGGGGGGGGGTCATGTTTGGGAACGCATGTAAGAATTAAAGATTTTAAAATTTAAAAAATTTAAAAAAATTAAAAAAAAATAAATAAAAATAAATGAATTAAAATTTCAATTTAAGAAACTGGAAAAGGACAATAAAATAAACTAAAAGGAAAAAATAAATAAAATAAAATAGATAAATTTATAATAAAAAATAAACTCTAATAAATGATAAAAAATAATAATAATTTAAAAGTTTGAAATATTGTGAGAATTACCAAAATGCAACACAGAAACAAAGTGAGTAAATGCCAACGGGAAAATGGTGTCACTAGATTTTTTTGAGGCAGAGCTGCCACAACCAATTTGTGAAAAATTCAGTATCTGCAAAGTACAATAAAGCAAAGTGCAATAAAATGAAGTAAGCCTGTAAGTTTTTTTGTGTAAGCAAAAATACTCTTCATATTTCTTTTGGTTAGCATAAACAGATATTAATGCGGGTCTTTCATAAAAACAAAGTGGTATAAAGTGAACTTCAGAAAGGAGGAGATACCTGTATTTCTAAAGTTCCATTTAAGCTCTTTCCAGGATAACTTCATGCTAACTTTATGTATCAGCCTGTCTCACATGCATCTCAGCAACTTCCCTTTAGAGAGGACATCCACTTGAAGAGCTTATTTCCTGCCATATTATTTTCCCTCAATGCTTCTATTCTTTTGCCATCTGCTTTACCTTCCTTTTCTACTTCTAATGTCAGTTCCTCTGAGTAGGGAATAAAATTGGGAAGAAAGAAAGAAAGAACTAATTAACTCTCAAGAGTTATTTACAATTTACTGCTATACATACTAGTTAGAAGTTATTTTATTATCCCCTCTATTTGCTTTATAAATTATACTTTTGTCATCTTCATCCAGAGAATCCCTGATAGGTGTTTTTAGGACCTCAAATATTGTTAGGTAGACATGCTGAAAATCAGATAATTAACAGAGGACATAATTTCATGCATAAGGATTCTATAGTCACTCTGCATCACACAAACTTCTAATGAACTGTTTTAAAAACATAGTTTAATTTTAAAAATTTTATTTTAAGGTAACTTTCGATAAATATGAAAATGATACTGATATTTTACTGATCAGATTAGAATAAAAATCTTTATCTTGTTTTTTACTTTAATAAGAATTTTGTAAATTTACCTTCATTGTGTAAAATTTCATTTATGACTAAAGTTTGTATATACATAATGTAAATTCATATATAATAAGATGAATTTGCAGTCGGGCAAATACTTTCACTCAGTTTATAATTTAATCTAGACTTTAAATATATGTTTCAAGCCAGAAATAATAAAATCATCTTGAGTCCAAATCCACTGAAATGTACAAGACTGAACCAAATTGTAAAGTGTGGACTCTGGGTAATTATATTATGGATGCAAGCCCATCAGCTGTAACAAATGTAACACCTGCAAGGGGATGTTGGTTGTGAAGAGGTTACATGCATGTCTGGAGTCAGAAAGTATATGGGAGATTCTGTACTTTCTCTCAATTTTGCTCTGAACCAAAAAATTGCTCTAAAATTATTAATACAGTCTTGATTTAAAAAATTAAGCCAATAAAAAAATATTCTTGACTTTCTCTGGTAATTTTTCAAGCTATTAAGATACTTTTTGCTAATACTGCTACAGACTGTAACTTGCTCATTTTACAACTCTCAAACAACAGGAAGAGGCATAAAAGAAGCTTCTTAGGTTTCTACCATTTTAGTATATTAATGCATAGTTGGCAGAGTCTTAGATACAAAGGAGAAAATCAAGATTTCTTCGGATTTTAAAAATTCTTCTGAACTCATCTATAGAAGTATGAAAATAAGCTGTTTTTAAAACAGAGTAGGTATTTTTAAAATGAGAATGGTATGCAGAAATTAATGAAATTTCAAAGTGATTAATTCCATTTCTTTATATATTTAAATGTATATATTACGATTTAGAGAAATAAAGTAGGGCATATTATAAATTTAAATCATTTTCAGAATCTAACATATATAGACTTCTCTATAATCATATATTCAATAAGCTATGAACTTTTATAAGTCATTTGTGCTACTTGTCTACTTGGACTAATTTTAAGTTCTATTAACAGTTAAAACAAGGCTTTCCTGGTGACTCACTGGTAAAGAATCTGCCTGCCAATATAGGAGATGCGAGTTTGATTCATGGGTTGGGAAGATCCCCTAGAGAAGGAAATGGCAACCCAGTCAAGCATTATTGCCTGGGAAATCCCATGGACAGAGGAGCCTGGCGGGCTACAGTCCATGAGGTCAGCAAGAGTCGGGCACAACTTAGCAACTAAACAACAGGAAAACCATGTATTAAACCTAACTATTCATAATCAGACATTCCTCCATTATAATGCCTCTTACCTTTTTATTCTTGGTCTTTTTCTTTTTCTTTGGTTTACTCTTAACCTGATAGGTAAGAAATACATCTATTTAATATGCAATTCAAACTGCACAATGGATTATTTTGCAAAATATATTTCCTCTAACCACTTGGAATTTTATCTTCTAAAATAGATCATAGTTTCCTCTAGATTCTATGGAACATTAGTTTCATTTTAATTTCAATCTCAGTTTTCTGCTTGAGAAATCACTGACATATAAAGGAACAATATATAACATCGATGAGTAGGCTACTGAAGAGAGCTCAGAGGTCTTCACTTGCACATGTGCATGTATGACTAACAAAGTTGTGTCTGTGTGCATATATGACTAACAAAGAAGAAGGCACCTTAAAAAAATCAACATATTCAGGTCCATAAGGTGAAAAACCAAGCCTAAAAAGAATTTAGTGACCACATATTAACTGCTACCACTTATCTATAAAGAAATACATCCTAGATGATTTTAATTCTACCTCTGTGTAAACAGTATTGAAATATCCCTGTTTTCTCTTCCTTTCTCTCTCCTTCTATTCCCTACTATGCTTTCTTCTACTTTCTGCTAACCTTCCACATTCACTCTACCACTTAGGATGAAGAAACATGCTCAGAAATCTAGCACAGTGCCTGGCACATAATAAGTGTTCAATAAATGCTGTCAAACAGGGAAGACTGTAGAAGAAAGTACTGGGAAAATTCCAATTCAAGCTCTGTATAAACAGTATGATAATATAAAGTAAGACTATCTGGGATGCTTTAAAAACAGAACATGTAACAAACTAAAAGCCTTGATTAAATTCTTCTAATTCAAATATTAATGAGAGCTTATACTTCCTGGAGATCTTTAATAGATTCTGTTGAAGATTCACTCAGTATCGATGCCCCATCTTTATTCATTTCTGCTAACTGTATTTCAGGGATTGATTTCACATTTATATTGTACTCCATAAGAGGTGGACTTAGTTCTTCTTCATTTTGTAACTCTTCTACTTCAATACCTAAATATTAAAACCAAAACACTCAAAATCTGTATGCACATAATTTTAGCTTTATCAGTATTTTAAATATATTTACTCCTCCCATAACACCATCCCAGAAAAAAAAATAGAAGACATCTTACTCTATTCAAGTACTAAATGAAAATAAAATGTCTATTTATCAATGACCAAATAATAATAGGTACATATAGTAGCCTGAAACCAATTAGTATGAACACAATCCTAAGATATTTTACTTTTATCTTAAGAAGACTATAGATATTAGATAATCTAGAACTTAAGTCAACCCTAAATATAAGCTTTTGAGTATCCTGACACTGACCCTGTTAACACTGCAACTAGTATTATTTTAGGGCATAAATTTGAAACATAAACAAAAGAAGGAAGAGTTCTATTTATTTTTTTCCTTTTTCCTTCTTTTTCATAACCAAAGGTTGTTAAAGGGTATCAGCCCCCTATTATGTAACTTCTTCTTTGACACCATGCTCCTTGACTGTGCTCCAGAGATCAACCTCTAAACATGTAAACTTCGTTTGACTCATCACAATAGGTTCAAACAAAAGCCATGGTGTTCCTTTCTTAAGTATAATTTTAGTTGCAGAATTTGAATTACATTTAAAAAAACCAACAGTACATAAATGAAAATCAAATAATTAGCAACTCATTACCTGGCAAAAAGAATATAGCTTAACAATGGGTAGTTAACCAAATAAAAGCTACATAAGCTAACGAGTAGCATATATGATCAGGTAGAGCAAGCAAGTAAGCATTTTTGCCTGTTGAAGTGTCCTTTGTGTCAAAAGTTAAAATACTCTGTTAGGGTAAACCCCAGGGCACATGTACTAAGAGAAAGGCAGAGTTAAAAGGCTCATACTAGATTCAGTTGATCAGTAGTGATTTGATCATATAATTTTCCAAACTTATAGTAAACACAGTTTATCATATAGTTTATTTGACAAAGTAAAAATCTACAGGTGCCCCTTAGCTACACAGGGTTGAAAAGTCACTTAGGTATTTGGTTTTTAAACATACTTACGTTGACTGCCGGTTATCGACTGTAGAGCAATTCCTACGATACATAAAGAAAAATTTTAGATGTATAATTGAAAATGCAACCAATAAATATCAGACTAAGGAAAACCAGAAAATAAAGTTTTATATTGCACCAATAAATATTTTAGTTTTATTTTAGTTTTAAATAAAACTAAAAATAACCAACTTCACTCATGAATCCAGTTTAAACAAAGTATAATTTTTATATTAAAACATAAACTTTATGTTAGAACATAAAGCTTATCTAATCCATGATTAGAGAAAGAGAAGTTTAAAAAAAATAGTTCATAATAATGTCTAGAACACCAGTACTTTAAACCAAGAAGCAAATTCTTACAATTGACAGTCTAAGGTCATGAAGTAATAATAGGTAATTATGAAGCAAATCACCATTGTAAGTTTGAGCCTTTTTTTAAGCAAAATCCTGATAAGCAGTCCCTCTCCTTACCCATTAGTATTTATTAAGCACCTATGATATATGAGGCTGTATTAGGCTCTAGAGTTTGAAAGGTGAAGAAAAAAGATAACCTTCATAGAGAGTTAGTGGAGACAATGGATATTAATCAGATACACAAATGAAAACTACAAGTGTAGTAACTACTAGGGAAGAATTATAAGATTCTAGGAAAGCCTCTATTAAGGAGACTTGACCAGTAAGCTCTTCAGACTTCCACAGTGAGAACTGAAATACCTTGAATTTATTGCTCAAAGCTCTTTCCCAAATATTACCTTCATTCTCATGAAATTTTGTTATTTAAAATCTTAACAGAGTAAATGCAAAAAAGAAAAGCCTTTAATTTATAAGTTAATTTACAAGTCAAGGGTTCTTGCCTGACTTTCTTGTATAATCAAACTCAGCATTCTCTTCTTTCATGTTCAAGGACAACTCTTAAAGGTTAAGCAGGAAAATACAATGATATCCCAGAGCCTTAGCTAAAGGACTGGGATGGGGTCTAGCAATTATCTCTGAAGAAAATCTGGACCAGGTCAACAATTACTAGACTTGGAAAGTTGTATGTTTAAATAGCATCAGTGTAATCATCAGTTGCTCACCAGGTAGTATGACTAATAACTTGGGACCAGGAAAATGCAGCCAGAATAGCACAGTGAGGGTTTCAGTGATGCTGAAATACCTTCGCCTTTACCTTCCATGACAGCTGAGAAGCTATCCCGGAATGTGGAAAGGTGGTCTGAAGTCTCCCATAATGGATAATGTCTGAGCATGGCCACTGTTGACTTTAGACACCTTGCATAAATGTTATCTGATTTTTAAAATTACCTATGACCAATGGAGAGCTAAACCTCTAAACTAAAAGTCATAGTTCTGATAGAAAGGTGAAACATGCACTCATGGTATTTAAAAGAGCATTCCTGAAACACGCAGTACCTGTATTTCACAGTTTAAGGCATCCTTAATTTTGTAGAAGCAATAAAACTCCTCTACTTAAAAATCTTCAACAATTCCTTTATGAAAACACAAACTCCTCAGCATGGCAAGAGAAATCCTCTTGAATTTATTCCATGAACTCTCCCCTACCTTAAACTCAATACTGCCAACCTTTTTGTTCCTTGAATTATATTTCTATGTTTCTATACCTTTGTTCTTGTTTCCTTCTGAAACATCCTTATCCATCTTCTTCATTTGGCTAACTTTTACATTTAAGAATTCCTAAGATATTATATTCTCCAGAAAGCCTTTTTGGATTCTCTTAGACTATTAATTTCCCGTGGTGTTTTGAAAACATCTCTAGCACTGTAATTACTGTTAATGTCTTGATGAATCTATTCTCTCAAGAATGTGAGCTCACTGCATCTCCTGGCCTTAGCAGTGTGTCTGACACATAGCAGACACTCAGTGCAGGTTTACTAGCTTAGGTAAATAACTAGTTTGTACCTTGTTGATAGCAGGATAGCATCCTCTGGATGATTTCTGGTACGGGTATGCCTAGGTAGATGGACAGCTGATGGTAATCAAGGGAGATATTCTCAATGGGGTTCTCCTTCACTTTGTCAATATCTTCTTTCTTCATCCCAAGGCGCAGAAGAATATCTGAAACTTTTTTCCAAATTGAATTGAATTGTGACTCAGTGAGACCATTCATCAAAATCTCACTAAGGAGGATATCCCTGTATTTGCACAGCCTCAAGACGTCTGCTGACTTAGAGAGATCAGAAGGTGGTGGTTCCATATTCCAGCCTTTTTTGGGTGCAGGAAACACATTCAAATGTTTTATGAGAGCTAATAGGAGATATAAGTCAAACTGTTTGGACTGTGGTAGCTCCTTGTTTGGGGGATAAAGCAGATGCCATGCTCCACCCAAAGGGTGATTGGTCCAAAGATGATTGTAGTAGGGCTCCAGTACATTCTTGTGTATAAGAAGCTCTTTTCTCAAAAGAGGGGGTGGCAGAGCCTCATCAAATATTTGCCGAACAATGTCAGTACCAGAAACAATAATTATATGAAGCAGATGATAGAAATAATTATAATCAAGTTTGAAGATAGGCATTTCATCTGAAAATGAATTTTGAGAAGTCAAAAGATTCCACATTAATGTTCTTTTTCTATGTGGTTTCAGGTATTACATCCTAAGTTCATGTAGGACAGGCACTATTCCAAAAGAATTAAGTATATAGTACAGAGCTTTGCCACAGCCAGTGCTCGATAAGCATGCTGCTATCTGTCTAGCTGTCAAAAAGTCAAAACAAAAACAGTATGTTCCAAGCAAAAGAAATCACAAAAACTCATCACCATAGAGGCCTTTCAACCATTCAGTGTTTTGTTCAAATAATTGATCTGTCGCCACCAAATAGCATAAAAGTATTAGGCCTTTGAATATTTTGAAGACTGTCAAGAATGGTAACTGCCAGTGTTTAATTATACTTTATTTAGGCAATTATGTTTTACCTTAATCAGCATTGTCCAATAAAACTTTCTGTGGTGAAAATATTTTAAATTTCTGCTGTCCACTATCCACTGAGAGTGGAAATGCTGCTTGTCTGACATACGAATTGAATTTGAAACTTTATCTAATTTTAACAAGTTTAAATTTAAATAGCCACATATGGCTAGTGGCTACCTTATTAGAAAATGCAGAACTATATTAAGAAATATAAAGTGATTTAATGCCTTGCTCCTCACAGTATAGTCCATTGACCAGCAACAGCAACTTCCACATGGGAGCTGGCTAGAAATCTAGAATCTCAGGTCTTACCCCAGAGTTACTGAAATGGCACCTACAGCACCTATAATTTAACAAAATCACAGATAATTCAAACATATATTAAAGTTTGAGACACACCAATCTAATGAACCTCTTACTCTTATCTTACCCCAAAAATAAACTAATCATTAAGTAGGTGTTTCATCAATGAAATGAAATAAGGCATGAGACTGAACTATTTGGTATTTTTCTCTGGTTTAGTAGCACCTCCAAATGATGAAAGCAGACTGAGATGAATTAGAAAGTAATAAGAATTTGGTATATGACAGCATATTGTTAAACTAATAAAGTATTTATCATAAAATGTAGCTTTATGGTTTTATCCTTAATAAGTGTGTGTTTCAAAAGATTTTCAACGTAATATATTCTTGCTTGATATACTTGACATAAACTGTGGAGGCAAGCAAGGTTACAAAGCAAATGACTCAAGGAACTTACCCTGGGCTGCCAAATAAGAAGCTAGCTAGAATCAGGGACATCCCCAAACAAGAAGGAATGCCACCAGACTACACTTCCCTGGAGCCAGGAGACCTTAAGGTCTCCAAACGCTGAGCAGCTGTCATTTGCTAGCACACTCCTGAAGAGGTGGCACCATTTGGACTTTGAGCCCAAAATGTTCATTCTTTCCATTTCACCCTTTTAACAGGGAATGCAGCAAAGAAGGAGAGGTTGGTAAGGAAGATCAGATGAAGCTCAATCTGTATAGCCACAGTTATGCACTACCTCTCTGCAGAGGCGAGGTAATGTGATATCCATACACCTGATATTTCTGTCAGTGAATTCTAGCCTAGACCAAGTGATGCTTGTTAGTATAAACCCAAGCCCATGAATGACAAACACAAATAAGCATACGGTTGTTACTGGCATGATACTTTACACAGAAAGTCAAAATTTTTAACACAATTTTTAATAGCAGACATACGAAAGTAAAATATACCTTTTGTACCAAATTTTAAACTGATCTTCGGTCTTATATCAGTATCAGTTATTTTCAGAGACATCAACTTTTTATAGCTGCAATTGGAAAAAAATAAGTTAAAAAAGTCAGTGAAGATTTTTGATATCAGCATGGCTAAGTCAGTGCACACTTTCTTCTTCTACTCCTGGAAATAATTTAAAAGCAAAGGAGAAAACTGAATGAACAAATAAAAACACCAACAATAACAACCCTACAAGGCCATTTGCATTGGAATTCAGAGGCAAGTAGAATTGTTAGATTTCATACAAAAAGAATCACATGACTAGCTTGTTTGCCAGAAGACTGTATGGTAGCAAAAAAATAGAAGTCTTTGCATTGTAAAAAGTCAGCAAACCTGGAAGTCCTCCCACATCCTCTTCCACCACAGAATCTTCTTACCAATAACTATTCTAAAAAAACTCATTTAATTACTGCATGCATGCTTAGTCGCTCAGTCGTGTCTGACTCTTTGCAACCCTTTGGACTGTAGCCCACCAGGCTGCTCTGTCCATGAGATTTTTCAGGCAGGAATATTGGAATGGGTTGCCATTTCTTCTTCGATTCCCCAACTAGGGATCGAACTTGTATCTCCTGCATCACTGGCAGATTCTCTACCACTGAGCCACTGGGGAAGTCCCCCTTTTAATGACTAGTGATTAAAAGAGACACAGAGAAAGAAACTGGCATAGTGTCAATACAAATAACTAGAAAAAAAATGAAAGAAAAGTAGCAAGATTTATTAAATAGACTAAGTAAATGCTGCCATGAAACAGATGAAAAAACTTGGCACTTGATGTTGAAAAGAACTCTCCCACAGAAAACAACACCAAAAAAAAAAAAAAAAAAAAAAAGGCAACACTAGAATGTACACTTAGCTTAAAGGACAGAGATGTTGGTGGTGGTCGTTACTGATTTTATCTCCAGCACCAGCACAACACTGCCAATCATCTGCTGCACTGAAAACATTTTAAACTCTAACAATATATAGTAACAGCAAAGACACTGAGTAAAAGGAATTCCACATTGCCAGCGAGAGTGTAAACTGGTAAAACCACTGTGGGAAACAGTTCAGCAAAATCTAGTAAAGCTGAAGATATGAATAAATGGCCTAGCAATTATACTCCTAGGAATACACTCTGGAGAATTTTTTGCACACATACACCTTGGAGACATATATAAGAATGGTCATCATAGAACTGTTGTTACAGTCTAAAACTGGAAATAACCCATGTATCTATCAATGGTTGAACAACTAAAGTAGTATAGCTATAAATGTCTCCACGGGATTCTCCAGGCAAGAATACTGGAACAGCTTGCTATTTCCTTCTCCACAGGATCTTCCCAACCCAGCAATCGAACCCAGGCCTCCAGTACTGCAGGCAGATTCTTTACCAACTGAGCTATGAAGGAAGCCCCATAGCTATAAATGAAATAGACCAAAGAAATGAAAAACTGTAATAGGAAAAAAATTTCAATGTCTATTTAAAAGCATAAAAATGAGTGTTCAAATGTATATAAAGTTTAAAACAGAAAAAAATAAACTATACTTATAAGCAACAGTATATTATGGAATTTAGGAAATATGTAGAAGTAAAATATATGATCCACAAAAATGGGAAGAAATCAGACTATATTATTGTAATGCTCATATACTATATATGATACATTATTTAAAAATAGATTTTTAAAGGTTAAAAATGTGTATCATCATAACATTGTAAATCAATTATATTGCAATAAAATAATTTAAAATGTGTATCATAGGTTTCAGAGCAGTCACTTAATATAACAAAAATAAATATAATAAATATAACAAAAAAACTGCTATCAGGAAACAGAAAACAAGGGCAGGTGGGAAAAACTGAAAACAACCAAGAATATGGTAGATTTAAATCCAACACAATCAAGAATTACAGCAAATGTATGTGGAAATGATAATCTAAAGACAGACATTGTCAAGCTGGATATAAAAAAAAAAAAACAAAAACAAGACCTATGTTATCTGTAAGAAACCCTCTTTAAAGGTAAAAATATATATGTGCTGTGTGTTAAGTCACTTCAGTCATGTTCAAATCTTTGCTACCCTATGGACTGTAGCCTGCCAGGCTCCTCTATCCATGGGATTATATAAATTGAAGTAAATAGTTGCAAAAAGCTATGCCACACAAACACTAACTAAAAGCTGGAATAGTTATGCAAATATCAGATAATAAACTTAAAGCAAAATATTATCAGGGATAATCAGGGATATCCTTTTACATAAGGATAAAGGACTCAAATCATCAAGAAAAAGAGAAAGTAACCCTATATATGTGTGTAGTAGTTAATGAAAAGAGTTTAAAAATATACAAATAGGCAATAGAAAAAGACAATATATAGACATCAAACTTCAACATTTCCCTCTTAGAAATTGATAGAAAAAGTAAACAGATAATCAGTAGTGATACAGAAACACTGAAACAAAACTAATAAATCAACTTGGTATATTAATAGAACATGGTACTAAACAAAGGCAGATATAGTTCAAATGAACATGCGACACTTATCAAAATATACAATAGTTAAGTATCATAAAAGAAATCTCCACAATTTTTAAGGCTATAATGCTTGCAAATACATTCTGTGACCACAGAGAATGAGATTGGGATTCATATCTAGAAACATAGTTGAAATATCCCCAAATATTTGGCAATTACACAACACACTTCCATAGTTATACACATACACAATTGGAAGATAATCTGAGTTGAAAAACCTAAAAACAACTTACAGATTAAAATGGATGGGACACAGCACAAGTGGTGATGCTAAAGGAAAGCTGGTTTATAAAGAAAAAAAAAATGCCACAAATGAATCATGAAAGCTTTCATATTAAAAAATTAGAAAAATGTGAGAAAGCTGAACCCAAAGCAAGCAGAAGCAAGGATGTCTAACAAAGGTAAAAACAGAAAACAATGAACTGAAAACAGAAAAATATTAGAGAAAATCAATGAAATGAACTGATTCTTCGAAAGGATCAACAAAATTGATAAACTTCTAGTCATAATGATCAAACAAAAAAAGACACAAATTTCCAACATCAGAAATGAAAAGGGTGACATCATTGTAGAATCTACAGACATTAAAAAGGGATCATATGGGAATATTATAAATAACTTTATGCAAAGATACGTAACTTGAATGAAACTGACAAATTCCTTGAAAAAGACAAACTATCACAGCTCATTCAAGAAAAAATAATCTTAATAGCTATGTATCTCTTACATAGAACAACTATGCAAAAAAGATTTTCATGACCCAGATAACCACAATGGTGTGATCACTCACCTAGAACCAGACATCCTGGAATGTAAAATCAAGTAAGACTTAAGAAGCGTCACTACTAACAAAGCTAGAGGAGATGATGGAATTTCAGTTGAGCTACTTCAAATCCTGAAAGATGATGCTGTGAAACTGTTGCATGCAATATGCCAGCAGATTTAGATAACTCAGCAGTGGCCACAGGACTGGAAAACATCAGTTTTCATTCCAATCCCAAAGAAAAGCAGTGACAAAGAATGCTTAAACTACCACACAATTGCATTCATCTCACATGCATGTAAAGTAATGCTCAAAATTCTTCAAGCCAGGCTTCAACAGTACGTGAACTGTGAACTTCCAGATGTTCCAGCTGGATTTAGAAAACGCAGAGGAACCAGAGATCAAATTACCAACATTGCTGGATCATTGAGTTCCAGAAAAACATCTACTTCTGCTTCATTGACTATACCAAAGCCTTTGACTATGTGGATCACAGTAAACTGTGGAAAATTCTAAAACAGATGGGAATACCAGACCACCTGACCTGCCTCTTGAAAAACCTATATGCAGGTCCTGAAGCCACAGTTAGAACTGGACATGGAACAACAGACTGGTTCCAAATAGGAAAGGAGTACTTCAAGGCTGTATATTGTCATCCTGCTTATTTAACTTATATGCAGAGTACATCATGAGAAACACTGGGCTGGAGGAAGCACAAGCTGGAATCAACATTGCCAAGAGAAATATCAATAACCTCAGATATGCAGATGATACCACCTTTATGGCAGAAAGTGAAGAACTAAAGAGCCTCTTGATGAAAGTGAAAGAGGAGAATGAAAAAGTTGGCTTAAAACTCAACATTCAGAAAACTAAGATCATGGCATCTGGTCCCATCACTTCATGGCAAATAGGTGGAAAGTGACAGATTTCCACTTCTTGGGCTCTAAAATTACTGCAGACGGTGACTCTAGCCATGAAATTAAAAGACACTTGCTCCTTGGAAGAAAAGTTATGACCCACCTAGACAGCATACTAAAAAGCAGAGACATTACTTTGCCAACCAAGATCCATCTAGTCAAAGCTATGGTTTTTCCAGTAGTCATGTATGGATGTGAGAGTTGGAGTATAAAGAAAGCTGAGTGCTGAAGAATTGATGCTTTTGAACTGTGGTGTTGGAAAAGACTCTTGAGAGTCCTTTGGACTGCAAGGAGATCCAACCAGTCCATCCTAAGGGAAATCAGTCCTGAATATTCATTGGAAGGACTGATGCTGAAGCTGAAACTCCAATACTTTAGCCACCTGATGCAAAGAACTGACTCATTTGTAAAGACCCTGATGCTGGTAAAGATTGAAGGCGGGAGGAGAAGGAGACAACAGAGGATGAGATGGTTACTGACTCAATGGACATGATTTTGAGTAAACTCCGGGAGTTGGTAATGGACAGGGAGGCCTGGCATGCTGCAGTCCATGGCATCTCAAAGAGTCAGACACGACTGAGTGACTGAACTAAACTGATCTCTTAAAAAAATTTAATTAATATGTAAAAGAAAATTCCAGTCCAGATGGCTTCTCGAGTAAGCATTCAAAACATTTATAAAATTGTTGTTGTCCAGTCGCCCAGTTGTGCCTGACTCTTTGCGACCCCATGGACTGCAGCAGGCCAGGCCTCCCTGTCCCTCACCATCTCCCAGAGTTTGCCCAAGTTCATACTCATTGCATCGGTGATGCCGTCCAGCCACCTCATCTTCTGCCACTTTCTTCTTCTGCCTTCAATCTTTCCCAGCATCAGGGACTTTTCCAACGAGTCGTCTGTTCACCTCAGACGACCAAAATACTGGAGCTTCAGCATCAGCATCAGTCCTTCCAGTGAATATTCAGGGTTAATCTCCCTTAAGATTGACTGGTGTGATTTCCTTGCCATCCAAGGGACTTTTGGAAGTCTTCTAAAGCACCACAGTTAAAAGGCATCAATCAGTGTTCTGCCTTCTTTACAGTCTTGTTCTCAGAACCATATGTGACCACTGGGAAGACCACACCCTTGACTATACGGACCGTTGTCAGCAGAGTAATGTCTCTGCTTTTCAACACACTGTCTAGGTTTGTCATTACTTTCCTGCCAAGAAGCAACTATCTTCTGATTTCATGGCTGCAGTCACTGTCCACAGTGATTTTGGATCCCAAGAAAAGGAAATCTGTCACTACTTCCACCTTTTTCCCCTTCTATTTGCCATGCAGTAATGGGGTTGGATGCCATGATGTTAGTTTTCTTAATATTTAGTTTTAAGCTGGCTTTTTCACTCTCCTCCTTCATCGTCATCTAGAGGCTCTTTAGTTCCTCTTTGCTTCCTGCCATTAGAGTGGTGTCATCCACATATCTGAGATTGTTGGTGTTTCTCCCACCTATCTTGATTCTGGCCTTTAATTCATCTAGCCTGGCATTTCTCATGATGTGCTCAGCACATAGGTTAAACAAACAGGGTGACAGCAGACAGCCCAGTTGTACTCCTTCTCGACCTTGAACCAATCAGTTGTTCCATACAGGGTTCTAACTGTTGCTTCTTGACCCACATACAGGTTTCTCAGGAGACAGGTAGGATGGTCTGGTATTCCCATCTCTCTAAGAGCTTTCCACAGTTCATCATGATCCACACAGTCAAAGGCTTTACTGTAGTTGAGGAAACAGAGATAGATGTTTTTCTGAAATTCCCTTGCTTTCTCTATAATCCAGTGAATGTTGGCAATTTGATCTCTAGTTCCTCTTCTTTTTCTAAACCCAGCTTGGACATCTGGAAGTTCTTGGTTTGCATAATGCTGAAGCCGACCATGCAAGATTTTAAGCATGATCTTACTATCATGGGAGATGAGTGGAATTGTCCAATGGTTAGCGCAGTCTTTGGTACTATCCTTCTTAGGAATTGGGATAAGGATTGACCTTTCCCAGTCCTGTTGGCCACTGCTGGGTCTTCCAGATTTGCTAACATAATGAATGCAACACCTTGACAATATTGTCCTTTAGGGATTTGAATAGTTCTGGTGGAATTTCACCATATCCACTAGCTTTATAAACAGTGCTTCTTAAGGCCCACTTGAGTTCACACTCTAGAATGTCTGACTCTGGGTGACTAACCACATCATTGTAGTAATCCAGTTCATTAAGATCTTTTTTTATACAGTTCTTCCATGTATTCTTTCCATTTCTTCTTGATCTCTTCAGTATCTGCTAGGTCTCTACCATTTTTATCCTTTATTGTGCCCATCTTACAGAGAAGGCAATGGCACCCCACTCCAGTACTCTTGCCTGGAAAATCCCATGGATGGAGGAGCCTGGTAGGCTGCAGTCCATGTGGTCGCACAGAGTCGGACACGACTGAAGTGACTTAGCAGCAGCCCATCTTTGGGTGGAATGCTACCTTGATATTTCCAATTTTCCTGAAGATATCTCTAGTCTTTCCCCTTTTGTTGTTTTCTTCTATTATTAAACATCGTTCATTGAAGAAGGCCTTCTTTTCTCTTCTAGCTATTCTTTAAAACTCTGCATTTAATTGGATGTACCTTTCCCTCTTTCCCTTGCTTTTTGCTTGTCTTCATTCTTCCACTATTTGTAAAGCCTCCTCAAATAACCACTTTGCCTTGTTTTTTTTCTTTGGGATGGTTTTGTTCACCACCTCCTGTGCAATATTATGGGCCTCTGGCCACAGTTCTTCAGGCACACTGTTATCTAGATCTAGTCCCTTGAAATAGTCCCTTATCTATTCGTTACCTCTACTGTGAATTCATACAGGATTTAAGTCATACCTGGCTGGAGTTGTATTTTTCCTGGTTTTCTTTAGTTTAAGCCTGAATTTTACAATGAGGAGCTGCTGATCTGAGCCACAGTCAGCTCCAGGTCTTGTTTTTGCAGACTGTATACAGCTTCTCCATCTTCGGCTACAAAGAATGTAATCAATTTTACTTTGGTATTAACCATTTGGTGATGTCCATGTGTAAAGTTGTCTCTTCTGTTGTTAAAACAAAGAGTATTTGCTATGACTAGTGCATTCTCTTGGCAGAATTCAGTTAGCCTTTGCCCTGATTCATTTTCTTCTCCAAGGCCAAACTTGCCTGTTACTCCAGGTATATCTTGACTTCCTACTGTCACATTCCAATCCCCGATGATGAACAGAACATCTTTTTTAGGTGCTAGTCCCAGGAGGTCTTCTAGGTCTTCATAGAGCTGATCAACTTCAGCTTCTTTGGCACTGGTGGAAGAGGGATAGACTTGGATTACTGTGATGTTGAATGTTTTGCCTTGGAAACGAACCAAGATCATTCTGTCATTTTTGAGGCTGCACCCAAGTACTGTATTTCAGACTCTTTTTTTTATTATGAGGTCTACTCCATTTCTTCTATGGGATTCTTGCCCACAGTAGTAGGTATAATGGTCATCTGAATTAAATTTGCCCATTCCCATCCATTTCAGTTCGCTGATTCCTAAGATGTTGTTTATTCTTACCATCTCCTGCTTGACCACATCCAATTTTCCTTGATTCATGGACCTAACATTCCAGGTTCCTGTACAATACTTTTCTTTGCAGCACTGGATTTTACTTTCGACAGCAGACACATCAACAACTGAGCGTCATATCCACTTTGGCCCAGCCACTTAATTCATTCTGGGGCTATTGGTGATTCTCTTCCATTCTTCCCCAGTAGCATACAGGACACCTTCAGACCTGGGGGACTCATTTTTTGCTGTCATATCTTTTTGGCCTTTTACACAGTTCAAAGCATTTATATAATAGTATCAAGGCAGCATTCTGACAAAATAAAAGTAGGAAAATTTTCAAATTCATTTTAGGAGGCTAGCATTACACTGATACCAAATCTAGACAAAGACGTTACAAAAACAAACAAACAAACTTTGGATCAATTTCCCTTAGTTGCAAAGGGCAGGAGGAGAAGGGGACAACGGAGGATGAGATGGCTGGATAGCATCACCAACTCGATGGACATGAGTTTGAGTGAACTCTGGGAGTTGGTAATGTTCAGGGACGCCTGGCGTGCTGCAATTCGTGGGGTCGCAGAGTTGGACACGACTGAGCAACTGAACTGAACTGAATATTGATTATCCTGGCCTGACTTCAGCAAGAGTCCAATTAGGTAAGTTTAACAAAGAATTATCCTTGATGATTCTTAGTAATTTTTCATCCACTGACTCCCACTCTTCTCCCTGACTATAAATTCCTACTTGTCCAGTCTCACTCCCTACTACAAAACCCTTAGCAGTAGTCTCTATGCCTCTCATGAAAGTTCTGAATAAAGCCTGCCTTATCATACTAAAACTCATCATGAATAATATTTTTAACAACACCAATGAAATGACATCATCAAGACAGCAACATGAACATTCCAGACTTCAGTTTCCCTCACAAAAAGACTAACGAGTAACTCTCCACAGACAAGACAACTTAATGAAAATCCAAGAACCCAACTGTGAGGCTGATGCATCTCCCTGGACAACAGAGACAAAGCAGAGCCATCTTAAAAGGATTAGAAAAGCAGTCTTTCTTTGACCACATACCCATCTCCCAGGCTGGCACAGCACCGAACCAAGAGGGTTCGGACCTACAGTTTCTCCAGTGAGAAAAAGAAAACTCAAGATAGGCATCTGGCAATCTAGCATTGTGGGAGGCTTACTAGGAGGCTTACATTTGGGTCTTGCCTCATAGGGATCACTGAAGCAAATCTATTGAGCTCAACCATTGGGTATCTGATAATCAGAGAAGAGGGGTAGAAATTACAGCAAGCAGTGCTTGTATCTTGGCAGACTACATTCCTTCTTGCAGTATCTCCTGAAAAAGGCAAAAACAAAGAATGTAACAAATAAATAAAGCTCAAGGGATTTATAGGACAATGATAAGAGAAACAATATACCCATATAGTAATCCCAGAAGGAGATGAGAAAGAAAAAGGGACAGAAGAGTATTTGAAAAAAATAATGTCCCTTTCCTAAACTTAAGGTGCAAAATGGACATCCAGATACACAGGGCTCAAAGAACCACAAATGAGTTGAACCTTAAAAAGACTGCACTGAGATGCATTATAGCTTATTTGACAAAAGTAAAAGACAGAGACCTTTGAAAGCAGAGAGGAAAGCAACATTGCCTTGACATCAGTCTTGGCAATGATTTTCTAATATGACATCAAAAGCACATATAAAAAAGCAAAAATAACTAAGTGGGACTACATCACACTAAAAAGCTTCTGCACACTGAATGAAATAGTCAACAAAATGAAAAGGCAACCTACAGACTGTAGAGTCTGCCCGCAATGCAGAAGACCAAGGTTCAATCCCTGGGTTGGAAAGACCCCCTGGAGAAAGAAATGGCAACCCACTCCAGTATTCTTGCCTAGAGAATCCCACGGACAGAGGAGCCTGGCAGGCTACAGTCCATGGGGGTGCAAAGAGTCATTCACGAGTGAGTAATGAACACTTCTTCATTTTATGTGTCCAAAGGAAATACAATTTCTGTCTCAGAGACATCTACGTCCCCAAGTTCACTGAAGCATTATTTACAGCAGCCAAAACATGTAAAACAACCTAAGTGTCTGTTAATGGATGAGTGGATAAAGAAAATTTGGCATATATATATACTATGGAATATTACTCAGCCATAAAAAGAAGGGAATACTGCCATTTGTGATAAATGGGTAAACTTGGAGGGCATTATGCTAAGTGAAATAAGTCCAACAGTGAAAGACAAATACTGTACAATTTCACTTACATGTGGGAGCTGAAAAATCCTGAACTCAAAAACCACCCCTGGTGATTGCCAGGGGTGGGAGTGAAGAGGAAAAGTTAAAATTTTACATAACCTCCTGCTCCTTCTGCTTCTGTAATCCAGGTTGCTCCTTGCAAAGTCTAGATCATGTAGGTTTCAGAAAGTAGGGACTCACAATACTAGGAACTGGAGCTTATCTGACTGACCTTTGTCCTGCTCTTTGCAATCGTCCTAGCCCCTGCAAACCCGCAAACCCACTTAATCATGCCTGTCTGGGTATAAAAAACTCTGCAACCTCTTTGTTCAGGGCTCAGAACTTGGAGTGTTAACTTCTCTGGGCCCCCTAGTATAATAAACTTGAGTTCTCCAACTCTCCGAGTGTGGTACTTGGTTTCTTGAGTACTTGTTACTGCAACATTTCTGGAGGCCCCAGTCAGATCCCAACCACAGTGGCCCCTTGGGCCACTGGACTGGTGGCTCGGCTGGGCTGGAGCCAAGGAACCCGGAGATGAATGAGGAGGTATGCTACCTGACTGTATTCCAGGTTCTCTTTCAGACAGGTGTTCCGAATCTCTGGACAGCCGAGCCCTGACTGGACTCATTGAAGGGACAGACCAACTCACCAGGAAAGGCCACAGGATAAGGTAAGGCTCTGGGGTCAGTCCCCAGGCCGGGTAGAAGAGACTAATCACCTCCTTAGGCTCCCAGGAAGGGAGCACTGGATAGGGAGAACTGGGGACTTGGGAGGAAGGGAGGATTTGTAACTGATAACCTTCTTGGGGCTCCCAGGAAGGGAGCAACAGTTAAGGAAACCTGGGGACTCAGGAGAAAGGAGGCACTGTGATAGCCTCTGAATGATTGTGAGTGCATGATTGCTGACTGAATGTAGTGAGAGAAACTTTTTTTGGAAACTGCAAAGCCAATTCCTTTTGCATATACAGTTAAAAATAACTAGCTTGTTAAAAGGCCTTCCAAGGAAAAAGCTTGAAGTTAACCCTTTCCATGTCCTTGAAATACACAGCCCACGTTGCCTGAGATCTCAGTCTTGGGCAAATTAGAACTTCACACAAAGAAAAAACAAGGAGTCAAAGAGATATTTTAAATCTCAAACAAAAAACTATAAGATCTCTGTCTGTCTGTCTGGATTTATGTATGTCTCAGTGTATGACCTTTCTTTTTTTTCTGATAATATTGTTGAAGTTGTAAATGCATTCTAATTTAATTGACCTAAAGAAAAGTAAGTGCTTATAAATCAAACAATTCTAAGTACAAGAAAAATTAACCTAAATATATTTCAGATTCACATAAACTGGGAAATATTCAATATTAAATATCTAGTATTAATGTTTGTTTGCTAATCTAATAAGGAAGTAAGATGCATGTTTTTAATAAAGAAGATATAAAAAATAAAACTTTATTTTATAAAGGGAAAACAAAGTAGGTCTGACTTACAGGCGGCTATTACAGAAAGTGATTAAAAGGTTTGTGGAAAATGGACCCTAAAATGTTTTGTGCACCTAAATGAGTTTAAAGTCAGCTGGTACAAAACTTGAACTTGGCCCTTCTCTCTGTTAACAGGACATACTTTCTTCAGATGTTGAACTACTTTCAATAATAGATTTGTTTCTTTACCTCTTAATTGATCTGTTCTAAATTTACCTTTAAAATCTTTTGTTAACTTTGGCTAGTGAATATTATTTCACAGTGACTTATATGATCCTAAACACTTTTGATATTTATTGATAAGACTTCCTAAATAATTTGACTTCTAGCTAACTTTGGGATGCTTCAGAGGGCCCCTGAGACATCCCAAAGAGCTATTAAGCTACCTGGGTTCAGTGGACATGTTAAATTACATGGGAAGTACTGTTGAAGTGACATGAAAGCTGCTCAGTTGTATCTGACTCTTTGCGATCCCATGGACTATACAGCCCATGGAATTCTCCAGGCCAGAATACTGGACTGGATAGCCTTTCCCTTCTCCAGGGGATCTTCCCGATCCAGGGATCAAACCCAGATCTCCCGCATTGCAGCCAGATTCTTTACCAGCTGAGGTTGATATTACTAACATAGGTATCCTAAAATTGTGTAAAATTCATATAGATCTGATATGTCCTGATAAAATATGGTCAATTATAATTCTAGTTATCATATTAAAATGTTATGACCAGGTTTGTCAATTGCTATAGAATCGGATTTTAAACATGCTTTCTATGGTTTTATCCTCATGCCTTTAAAAAAATACTGCTAGTTCTTCAAGATTTATAGAAAAGAGTTTCTAAGATTAAACAAATAAACAAATTTTGTTATTAACAGTAAGCTGGTACCAGACTGGAATTTGGTCTTCTCTCTCTTTAGAGAACAAAGTTCTTGAAATGCAGCTTTCAATAACAGATTATGAATTTCTTTGCCTAAAAATTTAAGTGAGTTACATTTGTTTTTAAAATCTTTTTGTTACTTTGATAAAGTTAGGGTTAGGGTTAGGGTTAGGGTTATCCTGATGTCTTTAAAACATGGCAATAGTCTGCTCCTAAATCAGGAAATCAAAAATAGATAAACAACAACTGAAAATCAAAGAGCCAGGGCTAGGGGAAATCCAAGATGACTGCTTGGCTTTTCCCAGCTCCCTGACAGACTTCATTTTTGTTTGATGGGTTAAAGCCTTACCTGGCTACAGTGTTAATGCCCTCACAGTGAGTTCTCCAAAAAAAAAAAAAGAGAAGAAAAATGTTTCACTGAATATTAAGTCTAGTTTTGTTAATTAAGGTCTGTGCTTCTAAGACTCACTTCTGAGATGGTTCCTTGTTATGTTATACTGCCAAAAGTTTTAATTAAGTTATTAAAAAGGACACTTTAAGATTGTTTCTAAAGCTTATCTCAGTAACCAGTCTTTGCATAAAGGTCAGATGTTCCATAATATACAACCAGGAGATGGAAACTTGGCTATAATCATTTAACTGAGTCAAATGACTTGGGGTACAACAGGCTATACCCAGTGAAAATTCTTGACTTAAATTCTTGCTTGTGACCTTACTAATAACTGCTAACTATATTATTTTCTATGTAGCTTGCTTTAGAAGATTATCTCTTACATTACCAAATGTGTGACTAAGCCTGTGATAAAATGCTGATATGCAGTTTCATATGAGATCAATAATTGTAATAATGTAACTCTAGATATGGGTAGAAGCAACAAGAGGAAATATTTTCCTGGACCAAGAGGCTAGTAAGACAGGTATGGTCCAGAGACTTTTGCTACTTACAAGGCCTTGTCTAGTGACAACACATTGAGTGGCCTGTCAATGGAATCTTTGTTAGATGTGGGAATGAGCCTTCCCAGCACAGTGGGACAGAATGGCCATGAAATGCCCAAAAAATATGGCCAAATATGTGGCTATGAAGGGGCCCTGCTGACTGGAAGGTGGCCCTTGCCAGCTGCCTCTACAAAGATTAAATCACGACCACTATAAAATGCTGACCTTCAACACACCCTTGAAAGGAGTTTAGGATGGAGACAAAAAATAAGGCATTCTATGCTCTGGGAAAAACCAGAAAACAGGTCTTCAGATAAGTCAGATGTTTTTAGGTAAAGATTTTTATGAGTCCAAATTCTTACATCTTCTCATGCCTGCTGCTGCTGCTGAGTCACTTCAGTCGTGTCCAACTCTGTGAGACCTCATAGACAGCAGCCCAAAAGGCTCCCCCGTCCTGGGGATTCTCCAGGCAAGAACACTGGAGTGGGTTGCCATTTCCTTCTCCAATGCATGAAAGTGAAAAGTGAAGGTGAAGTCGCTCAGTTGTGTCCGACCCTCAGTGACCCCATGGACTACAGCCTTCCAGGCTCCTCTATCCATAGGATTTTCCAGGCAAGAGTACTGGAGTGGGGTGCCACTGCCTTCTCATGCCTAGAGAAGCACTAATGTCACAAACCAATGTCTGGACCTGGTTCTCCTGGCTAGCCCCACAACAGCTTTCCTACGTATATTAATCTTTGGGCTATATAACTTTAACTTTCTTGTTAAGTTTGTTTCTCCAAGTAGTAATACAACAAGAATCTCCATCCGCACAGCCAACATCCAGACAATGCTAGAACAAGCTGCCTTATCATTCTGTGGGCTCTCCTCTTCCTCCATAAATGCACCCTGAGGTCCTCGGGCTATTCTCCCTTTGAGATCTTATATAGGAGACCACCGCCAGTAATAGAAAAGCTCAAGGGAGACCACGAACAACTAGCTGACCTAAGGATGTCCTGACACCTCCAGGCCCTGGAAAAGTCTTCAGCCATATTGCCCAAGAAACCTTAAAAAGGACACCCATTCCTTTGGGCAACTGGGTTTATCCCTATCAGTCAGGAGATGAGATATGGGTTAAAGATTAAAAGAAAGAACCACTTCAGCCAGTTTGAACAGGCCCTCACATGGTCATCCTGGCAACCTTTACTGCTGTTAAAGTTACAGATGTCATCCCTTAGAGTCACCACACCAGAGTTAAGAAATCTGCGGCTTCCTTGATGAGGACACCTGGAAAGCAGTTTGGGACCCAAAAAAACCTCCTCAAGGTCTGGTTCCAAAGGCAACGGCCCTCACCCATGAAGGATGCTAAGCCCTGCTCTAGTCACTCCAGAAGCTGACTAGTCAATGCACAGCAGAAGCTTGACGACTCTTCAGCCTTGCTCCAGCCACACTCTGGCAGCTGGGTGGTCAACACATGGCAGAAGTTTGAGGATCCTGCCTTCGAAATATCAATGGATTTTCATTATTAACTCTGGCCTCTATCCCTAATTGGTATTATTGCTGTGCTTTTCATTACAGGACCAACTAGCCTTCCTGGCTGAGGTGGTTTTACAGAATAGGAAAGGGCTAGACCTATGACACCACCCTTATGGCAGAAAGTGAAGAGGAACTAAAAAGCCTCTTGATGAAAGTGAAAGAGGAAAGTGAAAAAGTTGGCTTAAAGCTCAACGTTCAGAAAACTAAGATCATGGCATCTGGTCCCATCACTTCATGGGAAATAGATAGGAAAACAGTGGAAACAGTGTCAGACTTTGTTTTTCTGAGCTCCAAAATCACTGCAGATGGTGATTCCAGGCATGAAATTAAAAGATGCTTACTCCTTGGAAGGAAAGTTATGACCAACCTAGACAGCAGATTGAAAAGCAGAGACATTACTTTGCCAACAAAGGTCAGTCTCGTCAAGGCTATGGTTTTTCCAGTGGTCATGTATAGATGTGAGAGTTGGACTGTGAAGAAGTCTGAGCACCGAAGAATTGATGCTTTTGAACTGTGGTGTTGCAGAAGACTCTTGAGAGTCCCTTGGACTACAAGGAGATCCAACCAGTCCATTCTGAAGGAGATCAGCCCAGGGATTTCTTTGGAAGGACTGATGCCAAAGCTGAAACTCCAATACTTGGGCCACCTCATGTGAAGAGCTGACTCACTGGAAAAGACTCTGATGCTGGGAGGGATTGGAGGCAGGAGGAGAAGGGGATGACAGAGGATGAGATGGCTGGATGGCATCACCAACTCGATGGATGTGAATTTGGGTGAACTCCGGGAGTTGGTGATGGACAAGGGAGGCCTGGCATGCTGCGATTCATGGGGTTGCAAAGAGTCGGACACGACTGAGGGACTGAACTGAACTGAAATGAGACCTACTGACAGCTGAAAAGAGAGGACTGTCTCTTCTTAATTGAAGAATGCTGTAAACCAATCAGAAATAGTCAAGGACAAGGCCCAACCACTAACGGAATAAATCATAAAAACAGAGAAACTAGCTAATTTCTGGGGTAATTAGAACAATATCTGGAGCTGGGCACCATGGCTTCTCCTTTTAACAGGTCCTCTCTTCATGTTCTTTGCAGTGCTCTTGTGTGGTCCTTGTATTCTCAATGTAATTGTCAGTTCATAACCTTTTGAATTAAATCTATAAAGTTACAAATGGTAATAGCTCAATATAGCCCCTAAACGATGGGGAGCTCTGAATGTCCTACCAAAACATGAGATGATGCTTGCTACAATGAGTGATAGAAGCATCAAGAGGGCGTAATGAAGAGGAAAAATTAAAATTTTACATAACTTCCTGCTCCTTCTGCATCTGTCTTGCAAAGTCTAGATCATGTAGGTCTCAGAATGTAGGGACTCACAATACTAGGAACTGGAGCTTATCTCACTCACCCTTGTTCTGCTCTTTGCAATCGCCCTAGCCCCTGCAAACCCGCAAACCCGTTTAATCATGCCTGTCTGCGTATAAAAAACTCTGTAACCCCTTTGTTTGAGGCTCAGAGTTTGGAGTGTTAACTCCTCTGGGGCCCCCAGCATAATAAACCTGAGTCCTCCAACTCTCTGAGTGTGGTGCTTAGTTTCTCAAGTACTGGTTTCTACAACAGAATAGGTAAATGGGTCAAAAGGTACAAAACAGGGGTCCAAAATACATCATGTGACTATGATTAACAATGCTACAATGTATACTTGGAAGTTGTTAAGACAGTAGATCTTAGGGACTTTCCAGGCAGTCCAGTGATTAAGACTTCATGTTTCCAATGCAGGAGGTACAGGTTTGATCCTGAGTTGAGGAACTAATATTCTACATGCTACAAGGTGCAGCCAAAAACATAAAAGATCTTAAAAATTCCCATTATACCAAAACTCTACATGAGGTGATGGATATATTAACTAACCTTACTATATATAGTGAAGTGAAGTAGCTCAGTTGTGTCCGACTCTTTGCAACCTGTGGACTGTAGCCCACCAAGCTCCTCCGTCCATTGGATTCTCCAGGCAAGAATACTGGAGTGGGTTGCCATTTCCTTCTCCAGGGGATCTTTCTGACCCAGGGATCGAACCCAGGTCTCCAACATTGCAGGCAGACGCTTTTAACCTCTGCACCACCAGGGAAGCCCCACATTTTATTTCATGTTGCTGCTTGTCTTTTAATTTCTAGCTTTAGTGAGCTATAACTGGTATGTTGTATTCACATATGTAGTATTCACATATTATACATATATAAAAGCATCACACTGTATAACTTAAACCTACACAATATTACATACCAGTTATAGCTCAATAAAGCTAGAAATTAAAAGACAAGCAGCAACATAAAATAAAGATCATGACCAATTAACTATGTGCTCCTGGAAAGTACGTATGATTCAACATTTGAAAATAAACTGATGTAATTCAACATATTAACAATAAAGAAGACAAAAACCATATGATTATCTCAATACATGCTAAAAAGCATTAGTTCATTATTCATTCATTATAAAAATTTTCAGAGAAGTAGCACGAGAAATGAATGTCTTCAACCTAAACAGGAGCATCTGTAAAAATTCTACAGCTAACAGCATACTAAATGGTGAAACACTGAAGCCTTCTTCCTAAGATCTGGAAAAGGCAAAGATGTCTGTCTGGTCTCACAAGTTTATTCAACACTGTACTAGAGAACTTAGCTCACGCAACATGCAAAGAAAAATAAACAAAGAGCAAACAAATTGCAAAAAATAAATAAAATTGTCGCTATGCACAGATGGTATAATCATTTATAGAAAACCTCAAAGAATCTACAAATAATATTAGAATTAGTAAGTAGCAAGTCACAGAATACAAGTTCAATAGACACAAACAAATTCTATATAATACAAATAACTAGAAATTGAAGTTTTATAATTATCATTTACAATAGCATAAAAAGTCAAATATACATGGATAGTCTAACAAAAAATTTATAAGCCTGTACATAGAAGACTACAAAATATTTCTGAGTTACATCAAAGAAGAATCAATTAAATGAAATTAATTATACACCATCTTCATGGATGGGCATTCTCAATATTGCTAAGATATAAATCATCCCCAAACTGACCTACAAATTCAATGCAATCAAAACCTCAGCAAGAAGTCTACAGAAATTTATAAGGTGTTTCTGAGATTTATCATGTAAGAGCAAAGGATCTAAAATAGAAAACTAGTTTTGAAAATTTAGGTAAATGCAAATTAAAACCACAATAAGATACCATTACATTTCTTTTAACATGGCTGAAGTAGATCTAAATGTAAGACCAGAAACTATAAAACTCCTAGAGGAGAACATAGGCAAAACACTCTCCGACATAAATCACAGCAGGATCCTCTATGATCCACCTCCCAGAATTCTGGAAATAAAAGCAAAAATAAACAAATGGGATCTAATTAAAATTAAAAGCTTCTGCACAACAAAGGAAAATATAAGCAAGGTGAAAAGACAGCCTTCTGAATGGGAGAAAATAATAGCAAATGAAACAACTGACAAACAACTAATCTCAAAAATATACAAGCAACTTATGCAGCTCAATTCCAGAAAAATAAACGACCCAATCAAAAAATGGGCCAAAGAACTAAATAGACATTTCTCCAAAGAAGACATACGGATGGCTAACAAACACATGAAAAGATGCTCAACATCACTCATTATTAGAGAAATGCAAATCAAAACCACAATGAGGTACCACTTCACACCAGTCAGAATGGCTGCGATCCAAAAATCTGCAAGCAATAAATGCTGGAGAGGGTGTGGAGAAAGGGAACCCTCCTACACTGTTGGTGGGAATGCAAACTAGTGCAACCACTATGGAAAACAGTGTGGAGATTCCTTAAAAAATTGCAAATAGAACTTCCATATGACCCAGCAATCCCACTGCTGGGCATACACACCGAGGAAACCAGAATTGAAAGAGACACATGTACCCCAATGTTCATCGCAGCACTGTTTATAATAGCCAGGACATGGAAACAACCTAGATGTCCATCAGCAGATGAATGGATAAGAAAGCTGTGGTACCTATACACAATGGAGTATTACTCAGCCGTTAAAAAGAATACATTTGAATCAGTTCTGTTGAGATGGATGAAACTGGAGCCGATTATACAGAGTGAAGTAAGCCAGAAAGAAAAACATCAATACAGTATACTAACACATATATATGGATTTTAGAAAGATGGCAATGATGACCCTGTATGCAAGACAGCAAAAAAGACACAGATGTGTATAGCAGACTTTGGGACTCAGAGGGAGAGGGAGAGGGTGGGATGATTTGGGAGAATGGCATTGAAACATGTATACTATCATGTAAGAATCGAATCACCAGTCTATGTCTGATGCAGGATACAGCATGCTTGGGGCTGGTGCATGGGGATGACCCAGAGGGATGTTGTGGGGAGGGAGGTGGGAGGGGGGTTCATGTTGGGATCACATGTACACCCGTGGTGGATTCAAGTCAATGTATATCGAAACCAATACAGTAATGTAAAGTAAAATAAAGTAAAAATAAAAACAAAAAAAAGTGAATTTTACTGTATATGAACCATAGCTTAAAAAAGCCTAACCTATAAAAAGAATTCAGTGTTTAGAAATGCATTTATATTAATAAAGGAAGTGAAGAGATAATTACTGTGAAAGTCAGGTCAACAGTTACCTAGCAAGAGGAGAACTGAGTGCTTCTGAGTGCTGACAAAACTATTTGGTTCTTTGGGTAAAGCCACAAGGCTGTATGCTTCATAATTCTTTTTTAAACTCTTTATTTATATTTTGTGGGCTTTTCTTTGAGCATGTTGTAATAACAATAAAGCATTTTAAAGTTAAAAAACAACTAAATATTTCTGTCATTCATTCATAAAACCTTATAAGGTAGCTCTTCCACTTTTGATAATAAGGTTCAATTATTCCAGGGTTTTCCCACAGAAAATAACTATAAAACTTACACAAATTACAAAAAGCAACTCCTTGAAGGCACCAAAGAGTGGAAGAAACAAACCAACCAAACAAACCGAATGTAGAGGGTATATATATACGCTCAGAGAGAAGAGAAGAGAACTACATGAAATTAAGTTTACCACTTTTAGAGCTTTTAGTCTGAGGCTAAGAATAACGTTCAGCTCAGTTCAGTTACTCAGTCATGTCTGACTCTGCAACCCCATGGACTGCAGCACGCGAGGCCTCCCTGTCCATCACCAACTCCCAGAGTTTACTCAAACTCATGTCCATTGAGTTGGTGATGCCATCCAACCATCTCATCCTCTGTCATCCCCTTCTCCTCCCGCCTTCAATCTTTTCCAGCATCAGGGTCTTTTCAAATGAATATTCAGGACTGATTTCCTTTAGGATGGACTGGCTGGATCTCCTTACAGTCCAAGGGACTCTCAAGAGTCTTCTCCAACACCACAATTCAAAAGCATCAATTCTTTGGTGCCAGTATAACAGAGCAGAAAACAAAGGTCTCCCCGGTTAAAGGAACTAGAAAATTGAAGCCATGGAGCCATGGCTATTGAGTGTGGGGGAATTCCAGAAAGGAAATAGAGAAGAGATCCCCCAATTTTTTTGGCCACGTCTCTAACTAACAGCTGAACCATACATGTGGAACACTCATAGCAGCTCAGCTAAAGACAAAAGATCTGAATTGAAACTGGAACCACTAGCCAAGAAAAACAGCCTTGCAGTTCAGTTCCAAATAAGTTAATTGCCTATCAAAACAAAAGTAACACACTCATCGCAGAATCTCGACATCTGTCACGTAACTACTAGGTACTAGCTATATGCCAGGCATTATGCTACATACTGGGAATATACCAGTAAGCAAGTTAAAGTTCTTGCCCTAGTGGAGACTATAGTCAAATGGAAAAGAAAGCCAAGAAAGTATAACAGGACTTAGCAAATGTTTTAATAGGAGAAAAAAAGGGAATATGTGATTGAAACACCTAATGCAAAGTAAATAGGACTTTCTAGACGTTTTAACCAGCCAAATCCAAAGGAGTGGAGTATTCTGGGCAAATTCTAGAGGTAAAGCAGATGGCACACTTAATAACTAAAATAAGTTGAGTATAGTTGCTGCATATATAGTAAGAAAAGAATGACAAGAGACGACACCAGTGAGTACAGCAGGGTCCAAAGTGTCTTAAAGAACCAAGCTAAGAAGTCTGAACTTAACCAGGAACAACTAGTCTGTTAAAGAATTTCAAACAGAGAAATGAAGTATTTCCAATTTTCTTTTAAAAAAGCTATTTTAATGACTGAACAGACAGTTCTATAGACTGTTAAACAGTCAGACTGAAGAAAGGTAAAACTGGAGCCAGAAAGACAAGTTTAGAAGCTATTTCAGAATTCCAAATGAAAAATAACTTTATTTAGCTTAATAGAAGCACAAGGGCAGAAGTAAGGAGGCATGTACAATATATTTAAGAAGCTGAATTAATTGGACCTAAAAAACGTTACACAGCAGTGTTGGGAAGAAATATTGTGAATCTAACTGTGGGCATACTGAACTATAGATCTTTTTGAAAAATAAAAATGGAAATATTTAGCATTCAGGTAGATAGACCTAGAGTTTTGAGAGTGAGATCTGAAGCAGAGATAAAGATTTGCATTTCATTAGCTCATAGAGAAAACTGATGCCTTAGGTATTCATGTCTAAGCCTGGTAGATTAAAAAATGGTAGACATTTTAAATAGAAGAAAAGAGAATCAATGAATTAGGATAAGTTTTATATTGAAATTCCTAATTTCAACAGAAACAATTTATAGCTCAATGAATTCCTGCTTATATATGATATATAACCAGTATATACAGATACAATACAGCTAAGAAACAGAATGATTCTAATTCTCAGATGAGCCTAGAGGCCTGGATGAGTTTTGAAAGCTAGGAGAAAGTTTTTTATAACAACCTAATTTAAATAACTTTAAGAAAAATATGTTTGGTTTTCATGAATGGATTCTTTTCATACTTAAGGTAAAAGCATCCACATAATTTTCCTTTCTTCTTTAGAATTTAAGTGTCTACAAAAAGGTGGGGAAGGGTAAACAAATTAAATTAAATACAGTTTTTCACACAACTGATATTGTCTTTCAATTTAATGAAGCACCAAAAAGTAACAGAAAACACAGAAAGAAGCAACTGAAAAATACATATATGCTAAAAAAAAAAGTAGAATATTTGATTTCAAACTTACCTTGCTCCTAAATTTTCAATGGTTATATATTCATCCTTTCTCACAACTTCAAACTGCAAGTGATGGAAAAAAAAAAAAAGCCCTGAAGTAGTTCAATTTTCAAAATTTTTTAGTGTTACTTCTTAGCCTTAATGTTTGAAAGAAGACAGTGAGAATGAAACTATAGTGAATATACAAAAATAAAACAGAAGAAACAAGTTACAAACAATCTTAATCAAATAGCAGAGCTGATCTCAAAACCCAGTTCTACTTTATATCACCATAGGATTTAAATGCCAAATCTAAAAGAGAAGATCATACCTAAACATAATATATATATACATTTTTAAAATTTTGGTTTACTTACTGATAAACTGAAAAATCAAGAAAATATTTTATTAAAATGAAATGGCAAAACCAAGACTAAAAAGGGTTTGGAAACACTGAAATTATTTTTAACCATATGTGGAACAGAATTAGATTATCATCCTCTGTGCATGATAGACTTTCCTCACTGGTATAGTCATGGCCTGATTTGTCAGTTTCTGTGTGTGTGTGTGTGTTTTATTTTTTAATTTTTTTTACTCTTAAGTACCACTTAAGTACTACTTTAGAGAAATCAACACAACAAAATGTTAGAGAGTTTAGTCACCATCAAAGAGAATATGACTAGGCTACTATTATTACAATTCCCAAATCTGTTCCAAGTCAAAAACATCATTCCAGTAAGAAAAACAAGAGAAAGATACTCACCAAAATTTTGACAATTCCAGGTACCTCACATTGCAGCATCCTTACCATGTCACCAGTACATCCTTCCTTTAAACATTTTTTTCCACTAAAACTCTATAAATTTTATCAATAGAAAACAATAATAACTTATCAATAGATAAAATAATATGAACAATAAAAATAGAAAAAACCCATTGATGTGCAGAACTGATTATATTTATATAAAGTTAGAAGCAAATATTGCTAGATAGTAAAACAAAAGATGTGAACAAACACTTGAGAGTTAGCTGTTCAAAGACAGTCCATTACTTGTACCAGTGGATTTCTTACTTAAAATGTATAATCACACTTTTCCCTCTCATCATTTCTATTAATATTTCAAAATCTTTATATAGTTACATTATAAACTAAAATGAATTTGCTGCTCCCAGTGAAAGCAACTTCAAGCAAAATATACAAACTAAATAAGTACAAAAAGAAATACTGAATTTCTATTAGATAAGTGAAGATTTCAGCAGAAAAGAAAGAATAAAAATTTGAGTCCTCTGATCCTGATCTTGCTATTTCCTCTGGTTAATTTATTTAGTTTTCTTTTACTTGTCTTTCTAAAGTTGAGCAATACCAATTGCCCTAACAATCAAAGAAAGTGAAAAGTATTTACATACTGCTTAAAAAATGAATAACTGTGCCTTATATAATGATTTTTACAATGTGCAATACAAGTTTATCTGTTAATCTTCACAACCTTATAAAGTAGGTATTACTATCCTCACTTTATGGCTTAGAAAAATGAGTTTCAGCCTAGTGTAAAAAAAACCTAGTAAGTGGTTCAATCTGGACTTGAACTCAGAACACTCAACTCCATATACAATTGCTTTATAAGTCTTTTCTGTGGTTTGCACAATGTAAACACTTCAGAATTAAACATTATAGACCCAATTTATGGCTGTTACCTCATTAAAGAGTAAATAAGTAACAGACTCAGGCATTCAATTTCTATTTTAATTTCAGTGGAAAAAATTCAATTTAGTTATATGATTTTAGGCAAATATAAATAATACTAATATATTTTGAAGGTTTTCTGTTTTTTGTTTTTTGTTTTTTTCAGCCATACCATGCATCTTGTGGGATCTTAGTTGCCTAAGCAGAGACTGAAGCTGAGGCCTGGTAGTGAAAGCACCAAGCCCCAAACACCGGACTGCCAGGGAATTCCCAGTAACACAAATATATTTTGGAAGGCTATGAAATGTATCACTGTTCTCTAGCCTTAAAACTACACAGTTGTCCTTTCTTTTTATTAAGCAATTCTATTCTTTGATTTTATGTCCTTTATGTGAATTTACTACAAAGACCTGTTTAATAAATGGTAATGATGACCAAATAGTGAGGAGAAAAGTATCAGAGAGAACAGGGAAAGAAAAATGGAGCGAGAAAGGAAGAGGAAGGATGTAAATAGAAAGAAATGAAGGGGAAAGAATAAAAAAGCAGGAAAGAGTAGAAGAAGATATGCTCTAGTAAAGTTTTAAAGGAAGTACAAATATAATACCTGATCATTTTCACCTGGATATTTTAAATTCTTGAACTTTTTCCAACAAATTTTATGGAAGTAAACACAGCAGCTCTTACTGCACATTAACTGAAAAAATCCCTGGAGGAGAGTAAAAACTGTTGATAAGAGATAATAATCCATGCAGATAAAGAAAATATCACCTTAAGTCACTTTTTATTATTCTATAACTAGATGAGCTTGGCACTGAAAATTTATCAACAGATCACTGGTAATCAAAGAACTATAAAAATCATTTTTATATCATTAAAGACAAAAAATAGGCAGTAATTTGAATAAGTTAATATTTTTCATATGCTGTATACAACAAAATATCAGAAATTCAGTGAGTGACCTTTGTAGATGAACATGCTATCTGTTCATCAGAAGTTTTATATTTCTCTTTTCCTTCAGCCCCAATTCCATAGCATTATTTCCTAAAACTGCTTTGTCATCAATCACCAGACCCTAGATTGCTATATTGGTGATAAACAGCTCCTGAGCTACTGTGCTTGTCAATATTACAAAAGCACTAGCAAAGCCAATTCATTTTTTTAATTTATTATTGAAGGATAATTGCTTTACAGAATTTTGTCGTTTTCTGTCAAACCTCAACATGAATCAGCCACAGGTATACATATATCCTCTCCCTTTTGAACCTCCTTCCCATCTCCCGCCCCATCCCACCCCTTTAGATTGATACAGAGCCCCCGTTTGGGTTTCCTGAGCCATACAGCAGAGTGAAGTAATTCAGAAAGAGAAAGATAAATATCATATTCTAATGCATATATACAGAATCTAGAAAAATGGTACTGAAGAATTTATTTACAGGGCAGCGATGGAGAAACAGACATAGAGAATAGACTTATGGACATGGGGAGAGGGGAGGAGAGGGTAAAGATGTATGGAAAGAGTAACATGGAAACTTACATTACCATACATAACATAGATAGCCAACGGGAATTTGCTGTATGGCTCAGGAAACTCAAACAGGGGTTCTGTGCTAATTCATTTTTTTATTGACTCACAGGATATAAATAATTCCTAATCACAATGAATCTAAGCTTTTGAGATTTTCAAGTCAAACAACTTCTCAGCTGTAAGTACTTTTTAAAAGAATTAATTTATTTTAATTGGAGGCTAATTACTTTACAACATTGTAGTGGTTTTTGCCATACATTGACATGAATCAGTCATGAAAAGATGCTCAACATCACTCATTATCAGAGAAATGCAAATCAAAACCACAGTGAGGTACCATCTCACGCAGGTCAGAATGGCTGCTATCAAAAAGTCTACAAACAATAAATGAAGTACTTTTTAAAGAGTATTTAGATGAATTATAATATAACAATGTTCACCTAAGTTTAATTTTACAATTACATTTTTAAAACACTCGATTGATAATTTTAATACCTTATAATTGGTGTTCTTTAAAATGTCAGCTTCACAAGATCGCTCACAATCTAAATAACTGCAAATGGTCTGCTTCATTATATTACCCTCAGTTGTCCTGATGAAATTATTAAGAAGGTCCTAAATTTTAAAAATAAAAAATCTTATGAATCAGCAATAAAAAGACCACACATTTATATTAAGTTACAGGTTCATTTCATGCCCCTTTTTTGAAGGTGTTTTATGTTGTTGTTGTTGTTTTTAATAGTTATAGAACCTATTTCCCTCATTCAAAGTAAACAATACACAGAAGGGCCCTATAAATGAAATACTAAATTTCTTCCTGAATACAAACACAGAGAAAGTGGAAAAAGTCTATATTTGAAGCTATATGTCTATTTTCCATTCTAACCCATAACAGCCAGTGGGTTCCTAACAAGAATTACCTTCTCTGATACAGAGAAACATCAAATTGCTGGAAACCCAGGAGAGTCCTTACTAGAACTGGCCCCCAAGACACCATGTTGGCAGTGGGACTACTGTAGTGGTGCAACAGGCTGCTCAGCCAAATGGGCAGAGGCAGGGCCAGAAATATGTTTCCAGTGTTCAGAGTTACAATCTTAAATGCAATTTCCATATTTTTAAAATGCTGGCTAAAGGTTGTGAAACATATTATCAAGTCTAAGTTAAACAAGTCCTAAATACTGCCCCTCAGAGAGACATACCCATATATACTGAGGGTATACACATGATAAAGAAAACCTCTATAGACTATTTTACGCATCAAGTCAGCATTCATAACATTTGTTTAATGGCATTCAGAATTTTATGAAGAATAAAAATGTTTTAACCAAATCAACTAGAAATTTTTAAATGTCAAGAAATAAAGAAGCATCATCCAAGGACCTATCCACATGAAAGCAGTATATCCTATGAGGATAGCCAATAGTAAGTGCAGATGCTGAAATAGGACTCACAGTATGTATATAGCTACTATTGTTTCACATATCTAATGCTTAATATTTCAATACTAATCTACTGAGTTGCCCACCAAATCTGTTCCTTGTTCCTTACTTCTTATTTTCTGCCCCAGTCATTGATACTCACTCATTCAACGAACATTTACTGAGTGCCTGTTACGGGCTAGGTTGTTGTGAATGCTAGGAAATGTTAGATGTTAAGGATACTGCAGTGAACTTAGAAGGTCAATATATACTTAGTCCTCATGGAACTTACATCAAGCACATCTACCAAGATCTATTTAATTTTCAACCAGCAGGCTTGAAGTCATCCACCACATAGTTATTCCATCACCCTTTACATGCAATATATTAGCAAATACTGTTGAGACTTCTCCCAAATTAGACTGCAAATTTTTCTATTTCTCTCTCCATTAGTACCTGTTCTACGTCTTACCTAGATTACTAACTATAACAACTGCCTAACTAGTCTCCCTTATCCCTGCCTACTATGCTCCAAAGCACCCTATAAAGAAGCAAAAGATCATGTCAGTTTCTCGCTTAAAACTCTTCAGTGGCTTCCCACTACCTACCTTCCCACTACTTTCCCACTACCTTATTAAGACTGACATCAAGGTTCTGCAGAACTTACAGCATCTGAACCCAGTATACATATCCATCACTAGCCCATCTCTTCAAATTCATCTCTAGCCTCACTCCCTATAAAATTCACATGGTTTTATACTTCCAGTTCCTCAAACTTTCAAGTCCTGAGGGCCTTTTCCTACTCAATTCCATTTACCTAGAAAGTTGTTCCCCTACTTTTTTTTTTTTTTTTTTGTTCCCCTACTCTTTACAGAGTTAGTTTCATTAGCAGTCTTGGGCTTCCAACTTAAATATCACCTCCTGGAAAGGCCTTTTCTAACCACTAAACATAGACACACATACACTTTTATGCATGCTGCTGCTGCTAAGTCACTTCAGTCGTGTCTGACTCTGTGCAACCCCACAGATGGCAGCCCATCGGGCTCTGCCGTCCCTGGGATTCTCCAAGCAAGAACACTGGAGTGGGTTGCCATTTCCTTCTCCAATGCATGAAAGTGAAAAGTGAAAGTGAAGTCGCTCAGTCGTGTCTGACTCTTAGCAACCCCATGGACTGCAGCCTACCAGGCTCCTCCGTCCATGGGATTTTCCACGCAAGAGAGCTGGAGTGGGCTGCCATTGCCTTCTCCACATTTATGCATATATACACATAAATCTGGATACATGCAGGCATATAAGTCTGTGTCTACATTTCCTCCATTTTCTCTATCCCAGTCCCTTGTTTCTCTTTAAAACACTGATTACAACTTGCAACTATTTTATTAACTCCTCCTTTATCATAAATACAGAAACTATTCAAAGTCCTAAATTCCATAAACCATACTTTACTATAATTTAATTATAACACTCCAGTGTTTATAAAGCCTTAAATGATCTAGCTAACATTTACCTTTAACATTTACCTCTCAAGTGCAAGAAAAAAGGACAGGATATTATTTTATGTTAAAAGGAACATTCATAACAAGGAAACTCTTGGTAGATGATAGCTGAAATAATCGTGGAAATTAAAAAATTCAACAGAAGGATAGAAACAAGAATCATGTTGAAAATAATAACAATATGAAGGTCACCACTCTACAAGGGTGCCAGCATCTCTATAAGTATGATCTTCTTTTAATAAGGTAAGTTCATCTCAGGAGACACATGAGGATAGGAGCAACTGGGGCAGGGCAGGCCTCTGGTGGTACTCACCTGGAATTTGTCACTGTCAGATAAAGGGTACAGGCCAGCCCTCTAAGTTTCCTTTAGAAACTAATCACAATGTCTGGGAAGTAGGACTTTTGGTGGGCTCACAGCCATAGGTACCAATTAAAACAGATAGGAACATGCTGGCCTAGAGCGAGAGCAGGATCATGGACACACTCTGCTCTACTGCACACTAAAGCTTTAGTTATTGAATTTTAGAGAAGTACAGGGAGAGAGGGCTGGAGGAGAGTACAGGACATCTGGAATGCAGCTGGTTACCCAAATTATTTTTGAGGCAGAAACTATTTTCCAAGTAGTATGGAAATATTTTAACATTATAATAACTAGTATGATAGCACTAGTGTATACTGGCTGAATACTAGCTCTATGCAAAAAAGATGAAGTTAAGAAAATCTCCTAGAAAGTAGAAAAGACAAAAAATAAAAATTAGCATAGAAATAACAGTCAGAAATTCAGTCCAGGATGTCAAGCAGCTGAATAACAAACATCTCAAAAAGGAAAGAGAAAATGAAGAAGAAATAATCAAATAAAGAAAAAATTAAATGTCCTAGCACCAAAAAAACATAAATTCAGAATACTAGGGATATACAGAATATCCTAAAAATTCCCAGAAAGAAAAAAACAGGTTACAAGCAAAAGATTGAGAATCAGAATGACATAAAATATCTCAAAAGTACTATTATTGGAAGCTAAACAATAATAGAAATATAATTTTAAAAATTAAAGGAAAATTATTTTCAACCTATAATTTGATACCCAGGCAAGATACAAGTAAAGTCTACAGAGGATAAATTATTTTGAGACTTGAAAGGTCTCAAAAAATTTAACTCTCACGTAAATTCCCTTTCTAGGAAGCTGCTGGATGAAAGCTACTCCCCCAAAACAAGGGAGTACATCTAGAAAGAGGAAAACTTAATCCAAGAATAGGGGATTTACACAGGAGAGGGGTAAGGGTCTTCCCAAGAATAAGGGGAAACTCTAAAGCCAATTTAATAAAAACATGTACCTATTAATAGGATGGGGAATGGGAAGTGTCTGTGTGAAGGAGATGTGTAAGGAAATTACTAAACCCTCATCTTCCACAGTAGGAAATCAAAAGATGATGCCTAAGATGGAGAATTTTTTTTTAAATAGTGGTACAGCTTTTTAAAAGTACAGGCTAATATCAAAGGAAAATGCCTAGAGGGTTGAAATAAGTTATCTATATTCAGAAACTACAATTAGAAATGATGAACCACAGACTGTTAAAATCTTTTAATATACTTAAAAAACTGTATACATGTACTAGCTTGCATAAAACAAAAATAAAATTTGGATAAGAAAGAAAAATATTTTAAAAGGAGAAGGAATAGGAGAAAAACAAGCAAGACCAAGTAGGGGCCGCTTCAGGTAAACACAGAAATTCAATATTTTTTTTAAATGCATAAAATTACTACTTAATATATTAAGTCAAAGTTAAAAGACATATGATCATCTCCCCAAACACCAAACATTATCTTACTTATTCTATTGACTACTGAGAGAGGTATATTAAAATATTCCACTGTGACTGGTAAGTCTTCTAGTTCTCCTTTTAGTTCTACCAGTTTTTGTCACAAGTATTTTGAGGCTATATTATTAGGTATATAGAAACTTTGAGTTGTTAAAGATTCCTAGAAAAATTGAATTTCTTATTTTTATGAAACATCCTTCTTTAATCTGAGGAATGTATTTGGCTTTAAAGTCAGCTAAAATGTAAGGATCCAGAAAGGTTTAAAGTAAAAGCTTGGAATAAGATACCTCACTCAAATGTTAACCAAGGGAAGCCTAATGTAGCTATTTTCACATTAAACACCTAAAAAGTGACCAATATGGCTTATTAGATGGGTAAAAATTACCCAAAAGGTAAAGAATATCCAGAGAGTATGGGCTTCCCTGGTGTCTCAGATGGTAAAGAATCCACCCGCAATGTGGGAGACCTGGGTTCGATCCCTGGGTTGGGAAGAGCCCCTGGAGGAGGGAACAGCAACCACTCCAGTACTTTTGCCTGGAGAATCCCCATGGACAGAGAAGCCTGGGAAGCTACAGTCCATGGGGTCACAAAGAGTCGGACACAACTGAGCGGCTAAGCACGTGAGGGCAAAGAGCAATTCTTACACTCTGTCTTGAGAATATAAATCTGGACAAACTTTCTGGGAGGAAATGTGGAAATATACATGAATAACTTACACAAGTGTGTAAACACTTCACAATTCCACCTCTAGAAATTTACACTAAGGCAATGATGTGAGAAATAAAAAAAGATCACGTTCTGTAACACTAAAAAACTAGAATGTTTAGGATAAACTAAATGTTCAATACCAGGGAATTGGTTAACCAAATTAAAGCACCGTTTATGATAGACTATGAAAAATTATACTTTCAATATACAATAATCTACTTGCTGACAAATTCACAATAATATATATTTTTATACTATAAATCAATGTATATAACATCACACCAATTTACTAAAAATAAAAAGTTTATACATGTGTGTATGGAAATACATAAATGAAAATTCTAACAATAGTTTTGCCATTTGAAGGAATATATGGATGAATTTTACTTTTATCTGTGGCATTTTCACATTTTTCAAGTTTTCTGAAGTGACCATTTAATAGTTTTAAAATTTAAATCAACAACAAAACAATGACAAATATAATTAGAAAAAATAAGTTAACTTATATTTATCTCTAACCATGTGAAGTATTGAACTAGTGCAACTTTTAATCTTCTTGTTATCTGGAAATGCTAACACATCCACTTCACTTCTCTCTACTTGTTGAATCATACTCACATTCTGTACCAGATAATGGAATCAAAGTTTTCTCATACAGAAAGCTAATGTCCAATAAAAGAATATGTTTGCTATAGAATGACATAGCATAAACTGTACTTTATCAAAGATAATTCTGATTAGCCATAGATTAAATAATTTCTTACTTTAAAAGTTGTAGGTAAATCTTCATCTTCTGTAGGATCTATATCAAACCAATGATCATCTGTGTCTCCTATTTCTTGTAAGCTTTTATGAAACTCTAGCAGTCCTCCATTATATCTGCAAAGCATTTTAAAAAGTTAATTTGAACAAGACTCTGTAACTAGCTTACCAATTAGACAACAGGCAACCCATTTGTGTGTGTGTGTGTGTGTGTGTGTGTGTGTGTGTGTGTGTGTGTGTAAGTTGGATAATGTCTAGCATGCTACAAAAATACGAATACTAGGACTCTCACCTATAATAGATTGGGATGAAATACAGGTAGAAGGGGAGGTAATAGATTATGTAATAACTCAAGCCTGAACAGTATGGGGGCCATGGTAATTAAAGGGGTTGTAGAGTTGGCTGGCTTTTGTTTACTGTCTTGGAAGCCTTGAAGAAAGAGAATGACCAGCACAGGTCAGCCAATGATTGACTCGGGACACAATGAAAGACAGAGGCCTCTGAGGGCAGCATTTAAAGAGACCCTCAGCTCTGACAGCCATAAAGATAATCTGTGCTGAAAATTAGGCCCAGATTTAACCACAAAATGGAAGAAACTGGCTACTACTATCAATTAAGGGTACTCTGTGAAAGTTAAAAGGCCTCTATGGTAACATTTAAAGAAATCTGACCAACTCTAAACATAAAGGCAGACCATGCTGAAAATAAGACCCAGTATTTAATCACAAGGATAGAACAACAGCAAAAACCAAAAGCACAGCCTCCACAAGACTATTATACTATCAGGACTCTGATATGGAACGAGAAGACCATGCAAATATCTGTACATCATCTGAGGTACATGTCCCAAAAGATGATGCTCTTCTTCCTTCTCAAAATCCTCCCCGATCTCTGCTCATTGCCTAAATACTGAAAAATCTAGGATCAGGTACAAGCAAAGCCCAAGTGAAAAAAGAGGAAGAAAAGGCTTGTTCACCATAAGCATTGCAGACTTCACTACTTTCACTACTATGCAGTGGCAGGAACGTGTCTGGGAGTGGATCTTAAGAAAGCTAAACCAATGGTCAAATATATAGCTGGATAGGGAAATGTATACTGATATGGGGCAACTCTCCCATAATTCAGCATTTCCTGAATGTAAGGACATGAGAAGCCAATCCTAACATGTTGCTGAGGCTACTTGAAGCCGGGACACAACCAATGGCCTCTATAATAGTAAGCGAGACGAAACGTTGAAAATTTCTTGGCAGAGTATTCAAGAAAGCTCAGGGAGGAAAAGATGGTAGAATGGACATAACACCATTGAAGCCACTACCAGACACGGTACCCTAGAAAGGTCCAGAGGACATTTCATTTTATTAATGCAGTAAGAAATACAGAGTAAGAAGGACATTTTGAGCAGCTCAGCGGTGGCTGTTCTCTATAGGCCAGGGACAAAAGGAAATGCTGCTGCCAGATGACTGGGTTTTCTAGTGTCAATGATTTGGAAAATGGATTCTCGATGCCCATCAATAAAGAAAACAAACAGTAGTTCACATATCTGAAGGAAGGACAGCAGTCCAGATTCTTTGACTCAGAGCTATGTTAATTCTCTCCACAGTATTAAAGGGATTTTGATTATCCTGACTTTCTGTGAAATATCACAGTGGCAAACTACATTGAGAACATCATGCTAATAAACAGGAAGCAGGACATCTTCTGGATAATAAAAACCAAGCATGCCAGAGGATGGAAGACCAGCCTTTCAAAGAATCAAGGAACTACCATATTAAGTGATGCTTTCAGGGATTCAACAGTTGGGTCCAGCAGTAATCCTTCATAAGGATTTGCATAAGTAAATTTTTCCTAATTCATCTTTCAGACCTCAGCCAAACATTAATTCTTCAAGGAGACTTCTGATTCCCAAGAAACACACTGAAGTTCCAATAAGGACTTTGATTCTTTATTATATTTTTCTTCATAGCTCTTTATCATATTTCATAATTATTTAAATAACTGATTATTTTATTAAGGTCTATAAACCTTCACTATACTGTCAGTTAAACATGAGGAAAGAAACTGTTTTGTAAACCATTTTACCCCTAACACCTAGAGCAGTCTCTAACAAATGCTTAGAAATAAAATGATTGATTCTACAAATGGCTAAGAATGTACATATTGGAGGGCTGGAATCTGCCTGTCAAGGAGATTCAAGTTCAATCCCTCAGTTGGGAAGATCCCCTGGAGAAGGAAATAGCAACCCACTGTAGTATTTTTGCCTGGGAAATCCCATGGACAGAGGAGCCTGGCAGGCTACAGTCCATGGGGTTCCAACAGAGTTGGATATGATTTAGTGACTAAACAGCATACACATGGGAAGTGAACAGATAGCCCATGTACATTCCTCTGTACCTAACTGTGTAATACCCAATACTCCTGGACTCAGAACTGGGACCCTTTCAATGTGTTATAAGCTCATTTATAACTTAAACAGCCATTCCAAGTGGTAATAATATTAATAACTATAATTATTATTTATTAAGAATAGTATTTTTGTGTCCTGAGCACTGAATTAATTACCTTAATAGGTGGGCACTGTTATTAGTTCCAAAGATTAGGCTTAGCAACATTAAATTTCCTAGGGTCGTATATCAGGTAAGTGATATAAAATGTATTTGAACTGGCCTATCAGACTCCAAAGCCTATGTTCCTAATGCCTATGCTATACCACCTTTTATTGCCAAGGCCTGTTAAATTTGATATTTAATATTTTCAAGTACATTAATGAAATGATCTACAGAATCAGTGACAGAGAAAAAATCAATAGAGCACAAATGTCATGATCCCTGGTATATTGTGCAAACTTTATTCCCATTACATAATGCTAAAAGTTAACAGGCAAGAACTATCCATTAATTAAAATTCTTACCTCTTCTGAGCACATCGAAGCAAACCACGACCAAAATAAACTAATGACATAAAGTTTTCACAAATTTCATTTTCTTGGATCACCATCTTCATCACTAGAAATTTATTCTCAGCTTCTATATAATCCTGTAGTAACATAAAACTAGGTTTGGCTGATGTAAAAACTATTTTTTCCTTTTACAATGAACAATCATTTGCCAGACTAGAAAAGATAGAGCTGCTTGAATACTGATTCAGTCATTTGGTCATTTATTCACATGTCTGTTTGTGGAGTCTCTGTATATGACCCCATTAAAAATGTACTCAGTGCTTAATAAAACAGTTACAAAAGAATTTAAGGTCTTTCAGTGTTTCAAAGTGAAACATCAAAATAATAATCTTTATGTCTAAAATTGACAAATATTGCTAGCAAAAATAAGGGCTCTTCTAATGACTATGGGAACATAATTCTTCCTATTTTTTTTTCCTAATTGGAGCACAAATCTTCCTAATTTTTAAAATAGGAAATAGGTGACTTTTTGACCACACATATAGTCTCTTTTGGGGAAGGATCATCTTGATTACAGGCAATATATGTATAGAAGTAAAAGTCTGAATCAGCTCTAATAAATGTTTCAGTTACTATTATTAGAATAGGCACAATAGCCTCAATCTCCCTGAGGGAAAAAAAGTGCTGCATGGCCTCATTTTAAAACATCCTCTAGCACAACACACTTCACAATAATTAGCATTATGTGAAATTATTTAAACTGGAAATGTTTTCAGTTTGGTGCTTATTAAATTCTACTTCACCTAATTAACAAGTTAGACTTCTTTATGAAACCAAGAAGAGAGTATAAATTTAAGAATACAAAAAATAAAAAGAAATATCAAGGCTGAAATTGAGAAATCATTAAAAATAAGCAAAAGAAAATGTTAAATTTGTAAGGACCCTTAGAGATCAGCTAGTTAACTCCTAGATTTTTACTTTTGCACTTCACTTTCTTTGATGAAGAACTGAGGTCAAACTCATATTTTATGTAAGAGGGTAAGATAAAACCCAGAGAGATTAAACTACATACTACACTAGAAAATGGATTAAAATGTATAAATGAAACAAGCGAAACAAAATTTTCTATTTTATACAAATGGTAAGTATTTCAAGGCTATCAGCTTACATTAAGTTTATCTTATCGATATTTTTAGTTTCACAAAACAGTCTCTGGCAGAAAGCTAAATACATGACAGAAAAGTCATGGAATGGTTGCAGTTTTTAGAGAATTTTTTTAAAAAATCAACATTTAAACTTACTAAAATGAAGTCAAAGTATGTGAAAAGATTTATTTGTAATGGACAAATAACACGTGCTACATACCTCTTTCTTTCCTCTTTCAGTGAGTGCTACTCCATACAAAAACAGTAATGTCAGGTAATAACCAATATTAATCTGATGTGCCTAAAAATATAAAATATAGCTTAGTTGATTATTTAGACTATCCTACTTCTCAGTATAGAAAGCTTAGTTAAGTACCCTCGGCCTATTTAATAACTATTAAAAGGAGCTAAATTATCATTTTATTATCAATCATCTAATAATCACTACAGAATTCATTTTGGATGTATTTAATAATTAGACCCAGAAGAAAGACAGTTAATAATATCAAAATAAAACATTAGAGTTTGAGCAAAAAAAAATAAAAGCAAATGCCATCAATATTTATTATACTAAAACTTTCCAAAAAATTCTAATTCTCCATTTTCTCACTGTATTTTAGGTGAAGAACACTCTGTTGTTGTCGTTGTTGTTGTTGTTGTTGTTATGTTAGTCACTCAGTTGTGTCCAGCTTTTTGCAACCCCTGGACTGTAGCCCACCAGGGTCCTCTGTCCATGGATTCTCCAGGCAAGAATACTAGAATGAGTTGCCATTTCCTTCTACAGGGGATCTTCCTGACCCAAGGATTGAACCCATGCCTCCTGCATTACAGGCAGGTTTTCTACCATATGAGCCACCAGGGAAGCCCCTAGAAACACTTTAGATAATATCCAAGTATCTACCATACAGCTTAAAAAGCACAAGGATCTCTTATCAAAGTTTTTTACTGTTCATGGGTGGTTTTGTTATAATACTGGAGTGGGGTGCCATTGCCTTCTCCGTTATAAAACAAAACTTTGTTATAAACAAAGTTTATCACTTATTTAATGAAAAATTGAAACACAAATATTTCCTTCATGTTCTCCTTAAGAAGACCTTCCTGACCCAGAGCTCAAACCCGCGGCTTTTGGCAGGCAGGTTCTTTACCACTAGTGCCATCTGGAAAGCCCTTATTTAAAAACAGCCTAGGCCAAATTAGAGATGGAGAATAGATTGGGGATTAGGAAGAGTGAGGATGGTAAAAGGTATATGTGACTATAAAGGGCAGCAAAAGATTTTCATGGTGATGATATAGCTCTTTTATCATGACTGCAGCAGTGGTTACAAACATATACACTTGTGACAAAACGGCAGACACCTATACACACCTATACATAAAAAACCTTATCATATCTGGTCTGAGAATGTTATCCTTTGAAAGGCCTGCTTGCAAGTCTGACCCTTGGCTGGTGTCTGGAAATCTGGATTTCAAGAGTGTTCCCATTGTCCTCCAACAGGTGTGGCTCACTGTGCTTAGACTGTGCCAGAGATGCAACTTATGCTGAACATCAGGAAGTTTCTTCTGTGAGTCTGGAATTTTGTTACAGTTTAGACAGAGTATCAGAGAAGGCAATGGTACCCCACTCCAGTACCTTTGCCTGGAAAATACCATGGACGGAGGAGCCTGGTAGGCTGCAGTCCATGGGGTCACTAAGAGTCGGACACAACTGAGCAACTTCACTTTCACTTTTCACTTTCATGTACTGGAGGAGGAAATGGCAACCCACTCCAGTATTCTTGCCTGGAGAATCCCAGGGACGGGGGAGCCTGGTAGGCCGCCGTCTATGGGGTCGCACAGAGTTGGACACGACTGAAGCAACTTAGCAGCAGCAGCAGTATATATATCACCTCTTAGAACATGTCCTGAAAGTCCTAAAACAAAGATCATTTTTCCATCTCTGTGTACACTATTATAATATGGGAGTGGTGTCTTAGGCTGCTTTGTTTGATGTCTGGGTAGTCCTTGCTTGAAGATAACTCTAATCCATCTTCTACATGTATGCAAAACTTAGTTTACTTTACTGACCCAATTATTCAAAGAACTGCCTTTTCCTTTTATGTCCTGTTCTATTGGTTCTTATTTTTGAAGCAATGTTTACATTTCCTCAGATTTTTCTCTATTTCTAAAGTATCATTTGACCTCAAATGTATGTCTTGTCAATTGTATCTCACATGATTACACAGATAAAAGACGTTCTAATTTTTACAAATACAGAAATATCAGTAGAATTACGTGTAGAAAGGATAAACAAAAGTTCCTATTGTATAGTACAAGGAACTGTACTCAATATCCTGAGATAAATCATAACAGAAAAGAATATAAAAAAAGTACATACAACCAAATCATTTTGCTGTACAACAGAAATTAACACACTGTAAAATAACTATACTTCAATTAAAGAAAGAAATATCAGTAAAAAGAAGAGATGTCTATTAATCAGGAGGAAAGGAAGAAGCAGTTTTTGAAGTTCATATCTCATGTCTAATTGGGAAAGCCCATTTACACTAGCTCAAGGTTCTCTACTTAAGATGAACAATTTTATGGTAGGAAAAGAAACTAGAATAGGCTCATTAAAAAGTACATGAGGTCATGATAAAGTACAAGACAAATACAAGAAATCAATTTATATGTATTTCTAGAGGTAAGTAAGGAAAATACAAATTGGCCTACACCTTAAAATAAGCATATACTGGATGCTCTCTCATTGAAAAATGTTGTCAAATCCACTATTTCAAACTTCCAAAAGAAAATACTTACAGTATAATTAGTAGCTTGAATGTTCCTAAGTGCTGCTTCCAGTCGCGTTATTAAGAAACGTAAGGTCAAAGCAGGAACAATTTCCTCCCCATTCCGGCTATTGGCTACAACTTCTCTCTGTGAAAAATAATTTGGTCAAAAATTTCCTTAAGTTACAACAAATACCAACATTTATTTTTATTAAACAAATAATATACACTCATCATAGAAAATCTAAAGAATAAAGAGGCCTTAAAAAATCCACACAACCTAGATAAAACTGTTCTTATATTTGTTTGTTTTTAAGGATTTGACAAATCTTTATAACTACTTCCTAAAAATACTAAATACCAACTTTGCAAAAGAATCGGTAATGTCCACTCCTACTTCAGGGGAAAGTCATAATCCCACTTCCTTCTGATACCTTCTATTCTCTAACATAGCTAAAAACTTCTTTCCAGCCCTAAAACTCTAGTATGCAGGAAGGTTGCTTTAAAAATACCAACACCAGGGCAAATCATCTTATGCTGTCATCTAATTGAAACCAAGTTAATATATAAATTATGTACCATAGTTTGTTACTTACATGGATGAAATAAAGGAAGACCTATGTCTTATCTTTGTGTCCATTCCCCAATGCTTTGTACCCTAAAGTGCTTGGCTTAAATTACATTCTTTGTTTAATGATTTACTACTATCTATGGGGGAAATTTAATCTATACTTTAACTCAGTTTCCAGTTTCCAATATTCTCCTGTTCTCCTAGGCTAACGAGATACTTTACTTCAGTCTCCATAACATTCAATTTGCTCTATCAAAACACATCCCTAGATAAAGTAATACAGCATCATCTTTTTAAATAGTGTCTACACATTGACAATTTTCAAATTTATATTTTGAGCTCAGAACTATCATCTGAATTTCAGACTCATCTATCCAACCATGTACTCAAGAATATCTCTTGAATCTGAAAAGGTATATAAAATATAACACTGAAGCTCTACCTTTGCCAAACAGTTTATGTAGTTTCGCAGCAATACTCTCAATCAGAACTTTAAAGAGCTGGATAAAGTACAATTTTTTTTTTTTAAATTTTGAAAGCAATGGACTACCAAGGCACGAAAATCTATGGGGCCAATGTGCAAGAGAGGAGGAAGGCCAAGAGACAAGAGACTGATTTTGCAGCCACTTTTTTTTCTTAATGCAACTGCTGTATTCAGTTGTGGCTGAGAGGTTGAAATGCTAGGCAAAGCTTTCAGCAAAGTTGCAGAGCTGGGAGGGAAATCGGGAGTGTATGACCTACCAAGAACAGGGTCCCTGGTAAACACCTTATTCTTTTGGTTAGAATCCTGAAGAAATTTACCCTTAGAGTAAAAGTGTCTGTTTTGGTTCCAATTGGAAACAGACCCTAACACAAAGATATGCAAGTACTTTATTTGAGAGGTGCAGAGAAAAATGGTAGTGGAGTGAAGAAGGGAATCAGGGAAGAGACAGCAGGCTTTAAATTAACAGTTGTGTTATTAAGCTAGTTACCACAGTGGCTGACTAGGGTTAATACAACAGAAACCATTGAAAAATTCAACCTCAGTGTTATTCAACTTAAGGAGAGAGAGAACTGGGATTTTTTATATAGTAATTCCCAAGGCTTATTGATAGTGTGCTTTCTGAGGTCAGGGAGAGACCTAATTCCTTGAGATCTCTAAAATTCTGTGAGAATTATAGCTTTCTGCAGTTCCAGGTGGCACAGTGGTAAAGAATATTTTTGCCAGTGAAGCAGACTCAGGACACGTGGGTTCAATCCCTGGGTGGGTAGATCCTAAGAAATGGCAACCTGCTCACAGTATTCTTCCTGGGAAATCCCATAGACAGATAAGACTGCTGGGCTACAGTCCATGGGGTTGCAAAGAGCTGAACATGACTGAGTGACTATGCATGCAGTTTCAGGAAAAAAAAAAAAAAAGCCTGAAACATAGAGATGTAGATATTGAAAATTAGAAACTGTCCAGAGTATACTGAAATGATTCAAGGGGCCAAGGAGTATGGGCAGGGCATCTGCCTGTAGTATCTGCTACAAAGGGTAAGCCACAAACAGATACTTCATAGAACAGAAGTTAAACTTCAAATCATCTCAATCCCTAGCTGAATTAAGTGATCTGTAAGAAAAGCACAAATAATCATTACTAAGAAAGATTCTGCCTTGTTTTTCTAGTTCTTCTCAAAAGAAGGCTGCCTGAAACCAACCCAGGCAGCCATTGTAAGTAGCAGAATTCTGTACTGACTTATAATAAACATATTTCAGGTGCACAACATAGTGATTTGACATTTATCTTATGACATCCTCATAAAATGATGACTGCAATAACACCAGTTACCATTCATCATTATACCACTCACCATTGTACCAGTTATAAAATTCTCGACTATATTCCTTAGGTATATATTATATCCCCTTGACTTATTTATCTTACAGCTGTAAGTCTGTATCTCTTAATCCCCTTCAGACAAAATAGATGATTATGGAATTTGTATTGAAGCTTTCATGTTCATTTATTTATGAGTTTGGTTATTTTTGCCTTTTTTCTAACATTCTTACCAGGCTTTTGTTTTATTCTATTTCATTAGATTTGTCTATCTTTATTCTTTTTTTAAACTCTGCTTTTAATTTGCTGTTCTTTCTTCAAACTCTTGAACTTTGTTTAGATGACTGGTATTCAACCTTACTTCTTTTTCTACTATATGCATTTCGAGCTACAAATAATCCTTGCAGCACAGCTTTTATCTAATAACACAAAATTATGATACACGTTTTTCATATATTTTAGTTCCAAAATGTATCTAATGTCCAATATGCTGGCTTCCTTGACCCCTAGATTAACTAGATTAGAGGTATATATCTTAATTTAAGAACAATGATTTTCTAGTCTGTATATCTGTAACTAATTTCTAAATCAATTGTACAAATGTTAGAGAACATGCTCTGCATGTTTTGATTCTTTGAAATTTGAAGAGACTTGCTTTATGAACTAGCACATGGTCAATTTTTATAAATATTCTATGTGTATTTAAAAAGAATATATTTCTTGTCACTGTTGGGTTCAATGTTACATATATATAAATGAATTACACCAAATAAATTAGACTAAGTTTGCTACAGTTCTACTAGCTTTGTGTTCATGTTCTATCACTTATTAAGACAGCTGTGTTAAAATCTCCCTCTGGGACTGCTGATTGGTTCATTTCCCCTTTAGTATTATCAATTCTTGTTATCTTATACAAAAAATTCCTGAATATATTTGGGTCTACTTCTGGAATTTCTCTTGTATTTTCCAGACTTGTCTGTAGAATCAAGAGCAAGTAACACAATCTTTTAGTTATTAGAGCTTCATAGTAAGTTAAAACTGGCAAACTCCCAGCCCTTTGTTTCTACAATGCTTTAATAATTTTCTTGGCTATTCTTCCTTTAATTTCTGATTTGAACTTCAGAATTAGCTTTTAGTAAATAGAAAACCCTCTTGTTATTTTTCTTGGAATTTTGTGATATTTGTAAATTTTAATTTCAGGAAAATTGGCATCTCTATCACACTGTGTCTTCCTATATCTATTGCTTCCCATTCAGGTCTTCATATCTTACTTTTTAATAGAGTCTTAGACATTTTTACTTATTGTTTTAATATAGTATTTATTTCTAAACTTAAATGTGAAAAAATAGGTGTTTCGGGGTACCTGCTACAATGTAGATTCCCAGAGCTACCCCCAGAGATTTTCAATCTTTGAGACTAGTATGCGGGTCAGAACAGGTTCATGTAAGTGGCTTAGAAAAAACTTTGAGAAACACCAATTTATTTCTTGTGTACTTCTTAAGTTTTTTCCTGGGTATTTTATCTTTTTTCTTGCTATCAGAAGTACTTTTCTTTCCTTCTTACCTTCTAATTGGCTATTGTTTATATAATAAAGGCTGCTGCTGCTGCTAAGTCACTTTGGTCGTGTCCAATTCTGTGCGACCCCAGAGACAGCAGCCCACCAGGCTCCCCCGTCCCTGGGATTCTCCAGGCAAGAACACTGCAGTGGGTTGCCATTTCCTTCTCCAATGCATGAAAGTGAAACGTGAAAGTGAAGTCACTCAGTCATGTCCGACTCTTCGCGACCCCAGAGACGGCAGCCCACCAGACTCCTCCATCCATGGAATTTTCCAGGCAAGAGTACTGGAGTGGGGTGCCATTGCTACTGATTTATATTTCATATTGTGGTTTCTAGGTGATTTTCAAAAGGTGAGAGGGAAAAAGTGGCATTATTCCATCAATTTCAAACCAGAATTCATATTTGTGGTATATTACCTCAGTTAAGGTTAAAATTATACATAAAGTGTTTGGATATTTTTAGAGCTTTTTTGAATTTTTAATAATAATAGTATTAATTTGTTTCATGGAAATAATAATATATTCTTCCACAGAAAAAGTAAATGTGGCCTTTTTAGGACACCTATGGTGTTCTGTCTCCTTCCCCCAATTAACTGTCACAAAGAAGAGTAGATAATCATTTTCTTTAACTTTGGGAAATTTCATTAATTTACAAACTGATGGCTATCTTGTGTCAAAAGCTTCACAAATTATCTAGAAAAACTATAAGATGCAAATCAACAATCTATTCTCTAGAATATTTATCTCATTAAAAATCCAGAAGCCTTATTATTTTCTTTATATTTTATATTTTTAAAAGCCATCAACATTTTACAAATTTGGAAAACTGAAAGCAGTTCCCTCTTCCAGAAGAGTATGTTGCCCATTATTAGAATTCAACCCTAGACCTTATAAGCTAGTAACAGCTTATAAGCTACTAACCCACATCCTTACTATTATTCTTGAAAGGCTAGCATCAACTTTATTTAATTAATAAAAGTCTAAGCTGAAACCAAAGCCCTTCATAAGGTGTAAGACAGTTTCAAGAACTTAGTGTCATTGTTACGGTAAAGAAAGAAGGAAAGAAAGGGAGGGAAGAGGACGGAAAGAGGAAAGGGAGAGAGAGAATAAGAAAGGACGGGAGGGAGGGAGGAAGGGTCATTGTAAAGTAATAAGAGATACAAATATTGATCTGTCCCCAGTTCCTGCCAATATTTGGTCTTTGACTCTGGTTCTAGGCACACAGCTCCTAAAACCCTTGGAATTTCCTGGATGACAGGGAAGACAGTGTCTTTTGTTCTAAAGTGGTAACTCTTGGTGGGCTTCTGGATGGACACTTGGGCACCAGATAGATCAAGCCATGATTAGAAATTTGAAACTTTTAGCACCATGCCCCTAAAGAGGGGAGGGAAGCTGGAAGGTAAATTAATAATTAATACATCAACATACCTACATGATGAAGTCCCTATAAAAATTCTAAGACTATGGGGTTTGAAGAACTTCCAGTTTGTACATGCCAGGAGAATGGTGAACCCCAACTCCAAAAGGAGAGAAGTTCCTGAACTTGAGACCCTTCCTTGCCCTATGTACTTCTTCATGTGATTGTTCAGCTGTATCCTCTATAAATCACATCCTTTATCATGTAATTAACTGGTAAATGTGTTTCCCTGAGTTTTGTGAGCTGTTCTAGCAAATTACTGCACTCAAAAGGGATCATGGCTAAGAATACAAGTGTTCACTGACTGGCCAATGGATAGCCAGCCAGTCAGAAGTACTGGGAAAATCGAAGACAGGTGATTGGCATCTGAAGGGGAGCAGTCTTAGACTGAGCTCTTAAATTGTGGGATTGGATGCTAACTCTAGGTCAATAGTGTCAGAACTGAAGTGACTTGTAAGACACCCAGAGAATGCTGGAGAATTGATGGGCGTGGGACTAAACCCACACATTTAGTGTCAGAAGTGGTGTGAGTATGACCGTAGTGTGACAGTCAAGGAACACAGTATGTCATATATAGAGAGCTATACTTCTGCCCCAAATACCAAATTATTATCTTACCTGCATAGTTTGGAAGGAAAAATCTTCTTGTAAGAACTTCTTGACGTGAGGAACCACACCTTTTGGTAGAGTGTTAATTGCATTCAATAATTTCTTCACTTCTAATAGTAGGTTAACAGGGACAAGATCAGTAGGTGTGTCCTTTTCCTGTTTGTCCTAGACAACATTTTTTAAATTTACACAATTATTCATGATCTTATTTACTTCAGTTGACATATTTTTTTAAAAGTAACTTTCCATGCTATATGTGATCACTTTGAAAGACTACAGAAAATCCCCATAAGACATTCTCTCTGTTCTCAAGGAATGTAAAACATAGCCAGAAGTTTAAGATCAAAACTCAAGAGGCTTTAATATAGGGAAGGCCATTATAAACACATTTATAAGTTATAAACAAAGCATAGATTCAAAGATGGGAATAATTATATCTTTTTTTATTGTGGCAGGATGGGAAACATGAATGATTTTAGACTTAAATGTGAGTTAAGCCTCAAAAAATGATTGCCCTTGAGAAATACACAGCATGTAGTGAATTGGTCCATTTAAAGGCATAAAAAATGCTAAGTTTAAAATATTAAATAGGTTATTCTACAAAATAATATGAAAACTATCTCCGATGATAGTGCTTTTTACATGTGACTAATGATTTAGCTACTACATACAGCAATTTGAAAATGAATGCAGTTGTAATACTTTATAAATAATTAGACTAATATAATCTACACCTAACCTCAATTCAGTCAGAGTTGAATAAACAGTAATAATCTTGGGATTTCAGGAACTGATACTTATAGACTTAATAAAGCTGTAATTAACAGTTAACTGATAGCTATATAGTCAAGTCTTGCTGAATTTTCTATTAACATTAATTGCGGCAACAGAAATGAATAAATGTCCTGGAACGGATGGATGATGGCCTTCCTTCAAACCTTAACAAGATACCACAGTTCTTACACCCTGCTGAAATTTTGGGATTATGAATATGCAGCCACTGACCTAGGTATATAAAAACATTTTTACTGCAGAGGCCATGTAGAGTCACTGAGAAGGCAAAACAGTCACTGATATGGGGTGACACTGACTGGCAGGTTTCTAACAAACCTGGAACTACCCAGAAAAAAAATAAGGTCCAATGCAGGACTACTCCTCCTCCTCTCCCCTTCTGGGTTTGAGCATTAAGCTGAGATTCCTTCACCACCTACAACACCAAACAAATACGTCTTGCATTTTATGGTACACTTCATTATATTTACATCCAAAAATTTAGGAAATGTCAACAGTTTGTTAAATCTCAATAAAGAGTATATGTCTTCACTGTATTTTTACAATTTCTTGGTAGGTATGAAATATTTCAAAAAGTAAATTAAAAAAAGCTTCTAAAAAATAACCAAACAAACCTTTACAAAGAATGATCATTGTCAACAGTGCATGTATTTCAAATTAAAGATCAATTCTGCAGTCAAAAGTCATTGCAGAATCATCTAAGACTAATTACCAAATTGGTACACAAGTATGATCATGGCATGAATAAAATTTTTTCAGCAGGAAATACTATAAGCTTCATGTTTGTTAAACAATCTTATTATAAACACAATTATAATTTTTAAGTTGTCAAAATAGTTGGACTCAATCTATTTTTGCAAAATAGATTTACATCTAAGCCTAATTCAACTTAAACTTTCTACCTCCTTTGCCTATGTATTCAGAAATTTGTATCTAGAAATGGCTCTTCTAGATCAAGACCCCCTAGTCCAAGTGTACATCCCTTGGTATATCTGCATATGTTGTATTTTCTCTGCAACATTCTTTTAATAACCTTCAGTCCAGTTCAGTTGCTCACTCGTGTCCGACTCTTTGCGACACCATGAATCGCAGCACGCCAGTCCTCCCTGTCCATCACCAACTCCTGCAGTTCACTCAGACTCACATCCATCGAGTCAGTGACGCATCCAGCCATCTCATCCTCTGTCGTCCCCTTCTCCTCCTGCCCCCAATCCCTCCCAGCATCAGAGTCTTTTCCAATGAGTCAACTCTTTGCATGAGGTGACCAAAGTACTGGAGTTTCACCTTTAGCACCATTCCTTCCAAAGAAATCCCAGGGCTGATCTCCTCAGAATGGACTAGGTGGGTCTCCTTGCAGTCCAAGGGACTCTCAAGAGTCTTCTCCAACACCACAGTTCAAAAGCATCAATTCTTCGGTTCTCAGCTTTATTCACAGTCCAACTCTCCCATCCATACATGACTACTGGAAAAACCATAGCCTTGACTAGACGGACCTCTGTTGGCAAAGTAATGCCTCTGCTTTTCAATATGCTATCTAGGTTGGTCATAACTTTTCTTCTAAGAAGTGTCTTTTAATTTCATGGCTGCAGTCATCATCCACAGTGATTCTGGAGCCCAGAAAAATAAAGTCTGACACTGTTTCCACTGTTTCCCATCTATTTCCCATGAAGTGATGGGACCAGATGCCATGATCTTCATTTTCTGAATGTTGAGCTTTACGCCAACTTTTTCACTCTCCTCTTTCACTTTCATCAAGAGTCTTTTTAGTTCCTCTTCACTTTCTGCCATAAGGGTGGTATCATCTGCATATCTGAGGTTATTGATATTTCTCCCGGCAATGTTGATTCCAGCTTGTGCTTCTTCCAACCTAGCATTTCTCATGATGTACTCTGCATATAAGTTAAATAAGCAGGGTGACAATATACAGCCTTGACATACTCCCTTTCCTATTTGGAACCAGTCTATTGTTCCATGTCCAGTTCTAACTGTTGCTTCCTGACCTGCATATAGGTTTCTAAAGAGGCAGGTCAGGTGCTCTGGTATTCCCATCTCTTTAAGAATTTTCTACAGTTTGTTGTGATCCACACAGTCAAAGGCTTTGGCATAGTCAATAAAGCAGAAGTAAATGTTTTTCTGGAACTCTCTTGCTCTTTCCGTGATCCAGTGGCTGTTGGCAATTTGATCTCTGGTTCCTCTGCCTTTTCTAAACCAGCCTGAACATCTGGAAGTTCATGGTTCACATACTGCTGAAGCCTGGCTTGGAGAATTTTGAGCATTACTTTACTAGTGTGTGAGATGAGTGCAATTGTGCGGTAGTTTGAGCATTCTTTGGCATTGCCTTTCTTTGGGATTGGAACAAAAACTGACTTTTTCCAGTCCTGTGGCCACTGCTGAGTTTTCTAAATTTGCTGGCATATTGAGCACAACACTTTCACAGCATCATCTTTCAGGATTTGAAATAGCTCAACTGGAATTCCATCACCTCCACTAGCTTTGTTTGTAGTGATGCTTCCTAAGACCCACTTGACTTCACATTCCAGGATGTCTGGCTCTAGGTGAGTGATCACACCATCGTGATTATCTGAGTTGTGAAGATCGTTTTTGTGCAAGTGAATACTATAGTTATGTTAACATATTTTTCTAAGTTACCAGACAACTTTTATAAACTTTATTAACAAGTGGACATCATTCATTGTATAAAGCTATGCAGAAAGTGAAAACTGCATTAAAAAGAATCTATCAAACAAATCTCTCTCATCAAGGTTTCACTAAATATAAATACATATGGCATTCACAAATGTGTCTGTATCTTTTAATCTACTATAAAGTCTATTGTTGCTGGTAACAAGCACTTTATATTAGTGTATCATTAAGTTATTCATTTAGAACTGGAGGTTCTGACAGTAAAAATAAAAACAGGAAAAAGAATTAACTTCCAAAACAAATCAATGAAATTTCTTACTAAATGAAATTCTTTGTGTATGTTTTCTTGCCATGTGTATAGTGTTCATCTTGTTTGAATTTTGCTTAAAAAGATAAATAAGAGATATCTTAAAACTGGTTATTGTGATGTTTCTGGGCAAGTTAATTCACTTATCTACTAATTTAACTTACAGTGAGGATGGATGCTTATAATGATAACTTTGAGACACAAACACCAATTATGAAAAAAAGATTTAGTAATGACCACATAGGTAAGAAAACTTTTAGCAGATAATTAAACTGATTAGATTTAGTATTCTATCCTCATACAACATTGGTTAACTAAATTTTCTCTTACCAGTTGATCAGTTGATTTTTCTACCTTTTTCTTGGTTTCCTCTGTAGCCTGCTCTTCCAGAGGAAGATCCCTATTTTAATTGAAAAAGAAAGGTATATTCAGAGCCATCCCCTTACAAAGAACACAATATAAAATCTTCGATGAATTTGTGCCTGTATTAGTAAAGACTCTAACATATGAATTTTTGCCTGAAACTTTCAAAAGTGTAAACAATAGGTACCAAAGCCTGGCAATAGTGGTAGGTGCTATCTCTCTTTAGGGACTCATGATAAAGAAAAGAAATTATTCCAAGTCCTTACTGGATGGTGGCAGAGAGAACAGAAAACTGATGTAAAACAAACACACAATAGATCAAAATAATGAGAAAAATCAACTTTATAGCACTGTTTCAGTGTAAAGGAAAAAAAGGCTAAAAAGATTGATATTTTGTGTGTGCATGCCTATATGTGTTTAAGAAAATAATTAAACTTTGGGAAGTGTCTATCTTACACAGTTCTTTTTTCCAGCTTCTTAGCATCAAAATTATCTGGTTTTCCAAAGTGGCTTTTGTAACTGAAGTAGAACAGTATCATATTTAGAAATTATTTAACTATTTCTGTAGAAAGGAATAACAAATTTTGCTTTTGTCATATGCTTGAAATGTGAACATACGCACTATTGTTTATTGAACCAAAAATTTATTTATAAAATTGCTTTTGCCTACATACAGACAGAACCATGACACAAGATTTGAGAACCATAACATAGGGTCACATATGATTTATATAATTTGCTTAATTCTATATGCTAGCAGAGAAAAAACTGAGGTGATAAACCTATCAATTGATTTATTCAGAATTGTACTTTGTAAATATCCTATTTCACATTTATATACTCATTTGACTGACAATCATTTATCATCTACTATGTGCTAACTGTGTGGATCACAATAAACTGTGGAAGATTCTGAAAGAGATGGGAATACAGACCACCTGACCTGCCTCTTGAGAAATCTGTATGCAGGTCAGGAAGCAACAGTTAGAACTGGGCATGGAACAACAGACTGGTTCCAAATAGGAAACGGAGTACGTCAAGGCTGTATATTGTCACCCTGCTTATTTAACTTATATGCAGAGTACATCATGAGAAACGCTGGACTGGAAGAAACACAAGCTGGAATCAAGATTGCCAGGAGAAATATCAATAACCTCAGATATGCAGATGACACCACCCTTATGGCAGAAAGTGAAGAGGAACTAAAAAGACTCTTGATGAAAGTGAAAGAGGAGAGTGAAAAAGTTGGCTTAAAGCACAACATTCAGAAAATGAAGATCATGGCATCTGGTCCTATCACTTCATGGGAAATAGATGGGGAAACAGTGGAAACAGTGTCAGACTTTATTTTTCTGGGCTCCAAAATCACTGTAGATGGTGACTGCAGCCATGAAATTAAAAGACACTTCTTAGAAGAAAAGTTATGACCAACCTAGATAGTATATTCAAAAGCAGAGACATTACTTTGCTGACTAAGGTCCGTCTAGTCAAGGCTATGGTTTTTCCTGTGGTCATGTATGGATGTGAGAGTTGGACTGTGAATAAGGCTGAGTGCCGAAGAACTGATGCTTTTGAACTGTGGTGTTGGAGAAGACTCTTGAGAGTCCCTTGGACTACAAGGAGATCCAACCAGTCCATTCTGAAGGAGATCAGCCCTAGGATTTCTTTTGGAAGGAATGATGCTAAAGCTGAAACTCCAGTCCTTTGGCCACCTCATGCAGAGTTGACTCATTGGAAAAGACTCTGATGCTGGGAGGGATTGGGGGCAGGAGGAGAAGGGGACGACAAAGGATGAGATGGCTAGATGGCATCACTGACTCGATGGACGTGAGTCTGAGTGAACTCCGGGAGTTGGTGATGGACAGGGAGGCCTGGCGTGCTGTGATTCATGGGGTTGCAAAGAGTCGGACACGACGGAGCGACTGAACTAAACTGATGTGCTAACTGATTTTGTCAGGGGAAACTGGGACAGATAAACAGTACAGAACTGTCTACACAGTGAACATTACAACAAAAGCTGATTTATACACACAAACAATATTTCACAATAGGAGTCAGTGCCCTTTAAAAATGTCATGGTAAAAAGAAACCTGTTAACTGTTTTTTCCTGCACTTCTAAGCCCCATTCCTAAAAGGAACACAAGGCATCTGTGTTATCAAGGAAGGAAATGGCAACCCACTCTAGTATTCTTGCCTGGGAAACCCCATGGATGGAGGAGCCTGGTGGGCTACAGTCCATGGAGTCTCAGAGTCAGACATGGCTGAGCAACTTCACTCAAGCAGTCTTCTGAAGCCTGTTAAGGTTTGAGAGAGTACAAAATGTTCTCAAAAGGTATATTCTACCTGTTGACTCCACTTTAGGATCATCTACCTCTTAACCCAGTAGTTCTCAGTCCCAGATTTCATGCATATTAAAATTATCTGTGAAGCTTTGGAAACATCCAGATGTCCAAACCCTACTTCAGAACTTCTTAAACGAAAGTGTGGAACATTAGCTTCAATATGTTCCGTAGGTTCCATAACAAATTTTGATGTAAAAACTTGACTAATCTGCACTTTCCCCACAACATTAAAAGTGCTCTAATAAAAGTTTGTAATGAAATTCTATCTGCTAGTCCAGTAGCTTTGTCTTGGGTCCTCAATAGTGACCCTTTCTGCATTATTTAACATTATACATCATAGACTCCAACCCTCCTTGAAAACCTCTACACCCTTTGCTGCTATTGTGTCTTCTCCTAGCCCCTCAGCTGTCCACTTATCAGTTTGCACCACTGGCTATCCCTCTTCCTTTCATTTACCTCATTATTATTTTAATAAGATTTACATAGAACTGCATATGTTAACACTATCAAACCATGCTCCCCATGTATTAGATCAGGACGGTACCCAGTGGTCATATATGGCATCTACTTTACTTTATTGATGGGTAAATTAATGCCCAGAGAAGTCATACACTAGAAAGCAGCAAACTAAAACAAAGTGTAAGACTAGTTTTTTCTTTTTTTTTTTTTGCTATTCTGCTACTTCTACCATCTGCGTACTTTATTCTGCTGCTGGGAAAAGCTGAAATTTTGCTATGATAATAAACCTGAAATATACATATATAGCATATAGTAATACTCGTCATTTATCCCTCTTTCTTCTTACTATATTTTCTGTTTAAATCTATCTCATTTATGCCCAGGATGAAAAGTGAAAGTGAAGTTGCTCAGTCGTGTCCGACTCTTTGCGACCACGTGCACTGTAGCCTATCAGGCTCCTCTGTCCATGGGATTTTCCAGGCAAGAGTGCTGGAGTGGATTGCCATTTCCTTCTCCAGGGGATCTTCCCGACCCAGGAATCGAACCCGGGTCTCCCGCATCACAGGCAGACGCTTTGCCGTGGGAGCCATCAGGGAAGCCCATGAATAAACACCCTCAAATAGGAATTAGGTTCTTCTTATTCACTATTTTTACCTTCAAGTCTCCAGCTCAACATCTGATATAAAGTAGGCACTCAAATATTTACTGAATGTATGAATATACAAACAAATAAATAAGTAAGCAAACTTCCATGAATTCAAATAGTAACCCATTCCAATGATTCACAAATCTGTATCTGCAACCTTAATTGTTCTTTGATGTTACAGCTACATATTTCCATCCACCTATTTAACAATCTCTGTACAACCATCTTAGCGACACCTCAATCTGCTCGTATCTAAAGTTGAACTCATTATCTGTCCTCTCTTACTTTCTCAACACACATTAAAACTGCTCTTTTGTGATCTCCATGTTACTTAACAGTACATATTTCCTTGTGATCATTAGAAACCTTCAACCTATCTCTACTTCTCCTCTGCCCCTTTTCTCATAACTCTGCACAAAATAAAGCTAACTCCTTATCAGGTGTCAAACTCCTCCCCAAGAATTTATCTTAAATACTTTTTTCTTGCTGTTTCCTCAGCTAAACAACCTCCCATGTGCCCTGCTTCTACATTCATCAAAAGCCATCTTTATCCTTTAAAGCTCAGTCTAAATGTCACTTTGTAAAAACCCACTGAACCCCTCAGTCAATAATTAGTGTTTCATTCTATATACAGCCACAGCATTTCTACTATAATACTTATGCATGCATTTTGCCTAAAGATAAGACAATTTTTTATATATCTTCTGACTATATTATAATTCTAAGTTGTTGTTCAATCTCTAAGTCGTGTCCAACTCTTTGCAACCCCATGGTTTATAGTACACCAGGCTCCTCTGTCCTCCACTATCTCCAGGAGATGGCTCAAATTCATGTCCACTGAGTCAGCGATGCTATCTAAGTACACATATTTTATTTTAGTCTTATTCCCTAAGTGTCAAGGAGGTAATTAAATAGTTGCAAAACCACCACACTGCTTATTATATAAGATAGGACAAGGTGGGAAGGAGATCTCCGATACTAACCAGCTCTTTACTATTTTATGGGAAAGGTCTAAGCAGGATGAACTTTCCCTAACAGGAGGGGAGAGATTGACATTTAGCCTAGGCCCAGCTGAACCACTCAGTAGTCTTCTGTGTTATACTAAGGCTACTTTATATAAAATGGAAAAATAATAGCAGTCCCTCTTAGAGTTGTTATGAGGTTTATATGGGTTAAGGTTTGTAAAAGCATTCAAAACAATGCGTGGCAGAAAGTAAGTCTATTCAGTGTTTCTTGCTCAGTCGTGTCCGACTCTTTGCGACCCCATGGACTATACCCAGCAAGACTCCTCTATTCATGGAATTCTCCAGGTGAGAATACTTGAGTGGGTATCCATTCTCTTCTCCAGGGGATCTTTCTGACCCAGGGATCAAACCCAGGTTTCCCACATTGCAGGCAGATTCTTTACCATCTGAGCCACCAAGGAAGCCCCAAATCTATTTAAGAGCTTGTTAAATGATAAATAAAACATTACTTTGTTGTGAATGTCCCCAGTACGGCAAGCTATAGCACATCAACTCTTAGCTATTGAGTCAGGGTCTAAGTCCTCAGAGAAATTTTCTAAAATTAGATTTTACCCAGTTTACATCCTCTACTAAAAAACTGTTAAGTTGTCTTGAAAATCTTGTGAGAAAGGCAAATGTGTCTTCAGAATGTAACACCTACAGTCAGTTTTTGTCAGCCCATCCCTTACCTCACAAAAAATTCTTCTGGTAGAGAATCCATACTGCATAATATTCTTATGCAAATCTTATTCCAAGGCTTGAAGACTGACTTTTACGACTGCTGTTTAAAGCTGTAAAGAAAGTAATGTTTTTAGTAGAAGGGTAGGAGGATTTCATTCTTTTTCCCCACTATTTAAATAGTATAGAATCATTAAAGAAAAATTTGAAACTGCTCTAAAAAGAAAGTGAAATCACATAGTTTCATCATCTAAACATTAAATAATATAAATCATTGCCTATGTGTTAATATACTTTGTTCCAAGCATAAGTATATTTTACCAATTTGTAATCATATTGAATATGGAATATACCATAGTAGCTTCTTCACTGAATTATATCAAAAGCACCTTTCATGTTATTTTATACTCCTAGTAAACATTCTCAATGGCTACATAACAGTTGATTGACTGTGGTTTCCTTAGTCATTTCCTGACAGTCGAACATTTTGTTTCCCATTTTTTTCAATATAAGTAATTAGTACTGTGATAAACTCCATTGCATGTAATGGGATTAGTTCCTTATGATAAATCCTCAGAAATAGATTTCCTAGGTCAAAGACACAAATATTTTAAGCTACTAGGTGCATATTGCTAAATGGCTTCCCAAATGATTTGTAATAATTTATTTCCCAGTTATAAGAAGTACCTCTTTAACACAATCTTTTCTTTTTCTTTAATTGAAGGATAACTGCTTTACAGAATCGTGTTGGTTTCTGCCAACCCTCAACATTTCTCTTAGTCTAAAAATAACATTTTGGAGAAGGAAATGGCAACCCACTCCAGTATTCTTGCCTGAAAAATCCCATGGATGGAGAAGACTGGAAAGCTACAGTCCATGGGGTCGCAAAGAGTCAGACACGACTGAGTGATCTCACAGAAAGACAGAAAAAATAACATTTAGCTACTTTTCTTCACAACTGCATGAATCTCCATTAATAGGAGACGAGAGATGTGAAGAACTCTTGCATATTCTCTGATTCAAATATCATTGGATGTTGTGGATGTTTCCTGAAGAAAAAAAAATACTGCAGCAAAATAAATGAAAACTAAAGGGGAATAAAGTGGATGCAGCATGCTTGGGGCTGGTGTTCTTCTAAAATCAGTCCCATTTGATCTATTTTACTGAGGGTTCAGGTCTCCAAAATATATTGCCATCTGTTATGCTGGCTTCCCTTTCTGGTCCCACTACACACAAGTTGAGTAAAAGTATTACAATAAAAGTATATAAAACTATTGCATGGTTCAGTTCAGTTCAGTTCAGTCCCTCAGTCGAGTCCGACTCTTTTACAACCCCACTCCTGGAGATGATGCCATCCAACCACCTCATCCTCTGTTGTCCCCTTCTCCTCTCACCTTCAATTTTTCCCAGCATCAGGGTCTTTTCAAATGAGTCAGTTCTTCGCATCAGAGCATGGTGCTCTGGGACAAAGAAAGAAATGATTCTATCTATATTCTGTATTTGACTTAGCATCCCTGTTCCCTGGTGGCTCAGACGGTAAAGCATCTGCCTACAATGTGGGAGACCTGGGTTCGATCCCTGAGTAGGAAGGTCCAGTTCAGTTCAGGCAACCCACTCAGGTACTCTTGCCTGAAAATCCCATGAAGCCTGCAGGCACGTCCATGGCCTCCTGTCTAACAATTCAATGCTAACTGATATTTCTTAATCAACTACAAATGCAAAGATTCACACAGACTTCCACTAAACTTCCTCATTTAAAATGGAGCTTTCTAACACCCATTTCGCATCAGAGCATGGTGCTCTGGGACAAAGAAAGAAATGTTCTCCTGGATATATTATTTTGTACTTTTAGTCTTATTTCAAAAACTCTGTATACAAAGTCATATGCCTATTAAAATTTGCATTCTCTATTCAAATACAAAGATATAAACTAAAGCCAATAATGAAGCAGAGAAAGGTTAGATAAAACTTGCTATTGGAGTGGGTTGCCATTTCTTCCAATGCATGAAAATCTTAGCGACTCCATGGACTACAGCCTACCCGGCTCCTCCCATGGGGCTCCTAAGAGTCAGACACGAATGAGCGAGTGGTTTCAACTCCCTGTTATTTTAATTACAAAAAAAGCTTGAGAAGTATAATTGTCTAAAAATTAATCCTACTTTCTGAATTTTTTTTAGAACAGGCTGTTTATTCAGAGTTTACTAGAGCAAGAGATTTCAGCCACCATCATTTGCATTTGGAGCTTTCTAACACCCATTTCCTGAACATACCTAATAAAACACTTCTTGCTGTCAGTATTTACATAACTTGCCTATACAATATAGTTCTCCTGGATATATTATTTTGTACTTTTAGTCTTATTTCAAAAACTCTGTATACAAAGTCATATGCCTATTAAAATTTGCATTCTCTATTCAAATACAAGGCTATAAGAGTTCTGTATATGATCCAGTCATTGTGCATTTGTACATTCAGTCTCCCATGTCCTTTCCTAATTTTCTTTTTTTTTTTTTTTCAATGTCCAAATGCTTTATTACTTTTAGGCTTCATTTGACAATTCTTCCTTTTTTAAAATTGTAGTTATTGACCAAACTGATTTTATGGTTTTTTGCTTTTTTTTTCTTAATTTTAAAATCTGTGCACCCCATAGATGGCAGCCCACCAGACTCTCCCGTTCTGGGATTCTCCGGGCAAGAACACTGGAGTGGACTGGCGATTCAATTCTTACATGAAAGTGAAAGTGAAGCCACTCAGTCGTCCACTGCCATCTTCCTAAATTCCATATAAGAGTACTGTAGTGGGTTGCCATTGCCTTCTTCACTCTGTATAATTGGCTCCAGTTACAAAAAAAAAAAATGAAAAACGGCTGAGTAATACTCCATTGTGTATATGTACCACAGCTTTATCCATTCATCTGCTGATGGACATCTCATTTTCTGAATTTAAAAGCTCAGGCCTGGATAGTCCCCTTTCTGGTAAGCTCTCCTTCAGTTAGTAGCTGTTTGCATAGATCACAGTGAGGCTGAAAAGGAGGAAAATCCTCTGGCAATAAGGCAGAGAGAATGGACGGCCTCTACTAAGCTATTCAGTGTTCAGTTTGAAAAAGAAAACATTATACAATTAATCAATAAATTAAAATGTATTTGGATCCTAAATTAAGAGTTTTAAAAGGCTAATGGCTTCCTGTTTCAGCCTGCTTTAAAATACAACCTGATATCAATCTCTGTGGCGAAAGGTTTTCCAGGAGACAGGGTCTTTCAGTTCAGTTCAGTTGCTCAGTCATGTCCGACTCTTTGCGACCCCATGGACTGCAGCACGCCAGGCATCCCTGTCCCTTCACCAACTCCCGGAAACTACTCAAACTCACGTCCACCACGTCAGTGATGCCATCCAACCATCTCATCCTCTGTCATCCCCTTCTCCTCCCGCCTTCAATCTTTCCCAGCATCAGGGTCTTTTCAAATGAGTTGGTTCTTCATCTCAGGTGGCCAAAGTGTTGGAGTTTCAGCTTCAGCATCAATCCTTCCAATGAATACTCACGACTGATTTCCTTTAGGATGGACTGGTTGGGTCTCCTTGGAGTCCAAGGATTCTCAAGAGTCATCTCTATCACCACAGTTCAAAAGTATCAATTCTTCATCACTCAGCTTTCTTTATAGTCCAACTCTCACATTCATACATGACTACTGGAAAAACCATAGCTTTGACTAGATGGACATTTGTTAGCAAAGTAATGTTTCTGCTTTGTAATATGCTGTCTAGGTTGGCCGTAGCTTTTCTTCTAAGGAGCAAACATCTTTTAATTTCATGGCTGCAGTCACCATCTGCAGTGATTTTGGAGCCCCAAAGATAGTCTCTAACCATTTTCATTGTTTCCCCATCAATTTGCCATGAAGTGATGGAACCAGATGCCATGATCTTAGTTTTCTGAATGCCGAGTTTTAAGCCAACATTTTCACTCTCCTCTTTCACTTTCATCAAGAGGCTCTTTAGTTCTTCTTTGCTTTCTGCTATAAGGGTGGTGTCATCTGCATATCTGAGGTTATTGATATTTCTCATAGCACTGGCATTTCACATGATGCACTCTGCATATAATAAGTACAGTGACAATATACAGCCTTGATGTTTGATGTACTCCTTTTCTGATTAAGACCCAGTCTGTTGTTCCATGTCCAGTTCTAACTGTGGCTTCTTGACCTGCATACAGATTTCTCAGGAGGCAGGTCAGGTGGTCTGGTATTCCCATCTCTTTCAGAATTTTCCACAGTTAGTTATGATCCACACAATCAAAGACTTTGGCATAGTCAATAAAGCAGTAGATATTTTTCTGGAACTCTTGCTTTTTCGATGATCCAGTGGATGCTGGCAATTTGATCTCTGGTTCCTCTGCCTTTTCTAAATCCAGTTTGAACATTTAGAAGTTTACGGTTCATGTACTGTTGAAGCCTGGCTTAGAGAATTTTTAGCATTACTTTGCTAACATGTGAGATGAGTGCAATTGTGCGGTAGTTTGAACATTCTTTGGCATTGTCTTTCTTTGGGATTGGAATGAAAACTGACCTTTTCCAGTCCTGTGGCCACTGCGGTTTTCCAGATTTGCTGGCATATTGAGTCAAGCACTTTCACAGCATCATCTTTTAGGATTTGAAATAGCTCAACTGGAATGCCATCACCTCCACTAGCTTTGTTCATAGTGACGCTTCCTAAGGCCCACTTGACTTCACATTCTAGGATGTCTGGCTCTTGATAAGTGATCACACCATTGGGGTTATCTGGGTCATGAAGACCTTTTTTGTATAGTTCTGTGTATTCTTGCCACCTCTACTTAATTTCTATGGTGAAAGGTTTTCCAGGAGAATTGATCATTAATCCCATCATTTCCCAGGAGCTGAGCTGCCATGTGGGCAAGCCCCACAGGCAACACCAGCAGCAGCAGCACTTTACAGCCTTTCCTGGGAAGGAAGGTATAAATGCCTAGCAACAGAAAGGAAGCAGCCAGCCTGTAAAGTTACCACTGTACTTCTGAAATAATCAAAACTTCTCACTATTCTAGAAGAGGCTAAAGGAAACTTATAAAATCAGGGTTAATATGGGGGAAAGGGTGAATCCAGCTTCCCCATGTGTATTCATTTCAATAGACTTTCCTTGTCAGCAGGAAATGAAACATTTACTCTGCCTTTATGGAATTGAGGAACTGCCCTTCCAACAGGAACTATTCAGTTCTGGGTGGCTGACCACAGGGCAAGCTAAAGTTCAGTGTTGATCTAAAGCACACCTTTATCCACTAACCAAAATGATTTTATCTGCATGTTGCTATACTGGTTGAAAATAAGATATTGCCATCCATATCCTGAGGCAGCAAAATATCTTTTTTACTGTTCCCCCTTTCTGAACTTCCAGTTCCCACTTTTTCTCTCATGGAATTATAACAAGCTTTTTTAAATTTAAGAGTTTCCTTTCCCTATTTTTAAAGCTTTGTATTCACATCAAAGTAGGTACAACTATTGTTTATAATCGTTTAATCATTCATTTAAACATTTACCTTGTAGCACTGTCAACTCCTTAAACTGTATATACTTACACTGTCTTTATATCCACTTAAATCCACTTAACTCTGTTACTTGACCAAGTTAGAGGCTCCACCTGGCCAACAAGTTTACATTTCAATGTATGGGTGGATGTCCTATGGTCCCATGAATTTGCTAGCCTTGTCAGTTGTGGCACTTACAGATAACACATTGCCAGGTGGGAAAAGTGCGTAAGAACAGCGTAAAAAAAGCAGTAAAAATAAAGTTCATTTTTCTTAATGCTACTAGCTTGAAAAAAAAAATATTGGGCTGGGTAAATCTTGGTTATGAGAAGCTGTCCTATGCATTTTTAGGATGTTCAGAAACATGCCTAGCTAGCCAGTATATGACAGTAGCAACTCTCTCTCACCTCTCAGCCCCATTGTAGCAATCAAAAACATCACCAAACACTGCCAGATGTCTTTCAGGGACAAAATTGCCCACAGCTCAGAAACTATCTAATTAAATGAATTAATGAAACTATCTAATTAAAAGACTAACTAAATGAACACAGATTGTTCTCAGCAATTAAAAAAAAATCCTGTGATTAGGTATCATGTATGTGTGTGTGTGCTCAGCCACGTCTGACTCTTTATCACCCCATGGAATGTAGCCTGCCAGGCTCTTCTGTCCATGGAATTCTCCAGGCAAGAATACTGAAGAGGGTTGCCCTTTCCTACTCCAGGGGATCTTCTGGACTCAGGTATCATGTATAAACACAACAAATCATTTGTCTACAAGGAGAAATTATAAAGTATCTCATTTAGTTTCCAGCAGTGTGAAAAGTTGAGAGGTTGCACAGGATTCGTAGCTAAGAGCACAAGAGACATTGCAGCCAGTTTACAGGAGTATACAAATCAGCTTCAACATGTATTAACCATGAAAACTTAAGTGGAATGAACATCTCTGTACTTTAGTTTCCTTATCTGAAAAACAGGGGAAAAGTTGATCCATGATTCACAGGGTGGTTGCAAAGAGTAAATGCTTTGAAGCATGTAACTGAACATAGTAAGGACTGTATTTGCTACTATCATCATCTTCATTTAATTTCATTTAAATTTATGGCAAAATCAGTTCACTTTCCTTCCAATTCTCTACCTTGGAGAAAAGCTATTATATGAAAAGGAATAGTAATAATGAGACTTAAGAAAATGGGTCAAAAACATCTTTCAAATATATCCTACATGATAACAACTGGCAGTTTAATCTGCATATATTTGGCACCTTGCAGTTTTCATATCAACACATATGAATCTGCCATATTCTTTAAACTGCATGATATGCCATTGTATAAATGAATCTATTTACCAGACCACTACTGATAAATACTTCAATTGTATCCAGTTTGTGTTTGTATGTGGGGTTTTGTTGTTGTTGTTGTTGTTGTTGTTTTGTATTATAAACAATGCTGCAATAAAGAATCCTGAACATGCAACTTGGTCAAATTTTGAAAGCTACTTTACAAAGCTGGGTTTCTATTTCAGCACTGAAGTAAATGTATTTCAGGTCTGTTACTAAAGCAAATTCTGACAATGCTAGTTATCACTTCTGCTAGACTTTACTAAAAGAATTCTAAAACACTCCTTTAAGTGGAGATGTGAGATGTTCTGGCCACATACAGTACAGTAACCACTCCAAGGCTGAAAAAACTATGAAGAGGACACTTTTTAGGAATAACTCAAGACATTTTTATGGGAGTTTCTTTGAACCAAAATTTTAACTACTATTAATCTATGTCTGCTAGTCAAATAGAAACAGTTATTCTTGGTGGCTTTGGAAAGAGTAAGGCAGGAGTTTTGTGGCTTCAGCACTCTCACATGTGAGATAGTAAACAAGAAGGGCTAAAGACATCAGTTTAAACTCAAAGAATAACAGATTGTACAATTAATTTGTTATTAGCTGTCTGAAGAATGGCCAAAATATACTGATTATTTGATTTTCTAATTTTCCATTTATTTCTCCCATTTTGTATTTATTTAGATTCTTGGCAAAGACTCAAAATGAACATCTGCAAGACAAAGAATCCATTGCAATGCTGGAGACCTGGGTTCAATCCCTGGGTTTGGAAGATCGTCTAGAGAAGGGAATGGCTATCCACTCCAGTATTCTGGCCTGGAGAATTCCATGACAGAGGAACCTGGGGGGCTACAGTCCATGCGGTCACAAAGACACAACAGCAACTTTCACTTTGGCAAGGCCTCAAAATGAACATACCTACACAAGGGAAGCCAAAATATCATTTTCCCCCAAGGAAAAAATATATAGTTTGCTTAAGTAAACTCCAAGACTGATTGATGATGGTTGGAAAATCTTTGCAAAAGTTATCAGAAACCAAAGATATTATCTGTCCCAAAAGATCAGGGTACTACTCAGCTCTAGCTATTTAGCAAAGATCATTGTTGGCACTATCTGGCAGATCATACCAGCACACAAGAAAATAGCAATGCACACCCAATGCCCCATCCTTACAAATGTGCCAATATAGGGAACAACCTTGCCAAAATTAGCATCTTGTCTGAAGCCAGTATTTAATTCTCTTCAGACCTATTCAGTCATTTACTCCTGAACTTACACAAGCAAATTTGCAGAATATATATATATATGTTATAAATATTTGGAATGTATCTATTATAAATATGCACAGGTTAGAATTCACCCAAAAAAATCCAAATATTAAACAATCCATCAGTTTCAGGTTACTTACAGGTAGCACTGCGAAAACCATGCTATTCAAAAATGCAGCTAGGACTGTTGGAAGGACCATTTGTTAAGCAAACTCTCCAAAAGTGGGACATTTGCAGTCATTTAAAAATATTACATTGTCATTACAGTTGTTAGACAATAATGGAAAAAAAAGATGTGACAGACTGTTAAGACATGACGCATATGGGGATGACGATCAAGCAGGGAATGGAGAATACAATATATACTTGATTCTCCCACCACCAACGAACCTACCCAAATCTAACTTTATCCTCCATCAAGGTTACAGATTTTGGAGAAGTCTCCAATTTTTCAGATCACATACTTCTAAAGAAGCAAATCTGAAAATACAATGAAAATATATGGCTAGCAACTCATTTATGCTATTAATGCTATTGTAAGTACTACTATAAAATAAGAAGAGTAAGACTAAAATAAGTTAAATAATAACTTTAAAAAGTTCTAATATTTGTTCCCACACTGTAATAGTCACTTTCACATATCTAAGGTGTGCATACTCTACTTTGAACTCCCGTTTCAGAAAATGACTTCACATTTTAATTCAGGAAACAAATATATAACCCTTTCATGATCTTGATAATTTCTAGTTCCTAAAAGAGTAGAAAATTTTAAATGAGATATGCAGAAGACACTGCTCTGCACAGAGGCTTTCAACAAATACTAGTTATAATTAAAAGTGATTACTGTAACTTAACTTAAAAGTGTGCCATTTCATGTTTACTTATCTATAAAATTAGATTCAGAAACAATGGATAGCACTTTTAAAGAAATCAAAAGTTTTGGGGATATGAAATTAGATGTGAAAATGCGGGACAAAACATTTACCCAAATTATCCATTCCTTGTATTCTTAACTTAGAGTTGAAGTCTGTGAAATGTACATTAAATAAAATCAGGAACTGTTTGAAAAGTGAGAAAGTTAATTTTATGGTTTGGTAAGTCATTTACAGATTAGCTTAATCATATATGGTTGGGAAAGAAACCAGGAAGAAAAATAATTGTAAATGGAGAATAATTTTGGTTTATTTAGGTTTCCTGGCTTTGTGATAGAAGGTAAAAATGAGAGTTGACATTAACTGTACAGACCGTTTTCTGGCTCTGTATAAAGGCTAAAATCAATTTAATATCAGTACATATTTGAATTGTTTTAATTGTACTGGGGACATAGTATCCAAATGACCTCATGTCTAGACCTCTGTCAATTTTCTACCATCGATTTCTTTGTCTTGTATCTTTGGAACCTGGGCCAATAGGATTTTTTTCTACCTGCTGTTTATGCCTATTGAATAATCTCTCAGTTTTAGACTTGGCCTCATGCTCTATCATGGAAGTCCCACAGAGTCATAACTTTTTTTTTTTTTTCTTTTTCTAAATCCCTTGCTACATCCCCAGTGCCTAGTACCTGGCATACTTCAAGCATTCAATACTGATATAAACAATAAAGAAACCGATCCTTCCTCATACTTCAAGTCCTCTGAAGGCAGAAATAAAGAGTGAAACCTGTATACAGATAAAGACTTCCTTCTCTGTTGACCTCGAGTCCACCTTCACAAGTTGAAAGCAGCCCAAATGCTACAGGTAACAGGAATCCCTAAAGACAACCACAGGGTAAACATAGGTCCCCTGTCCTCTGGCAACTACTTCTCAGTGTTTTTGTTTGTTTTTCCACATCTCTCCAACCTCTAAATATTTTAGTTCTTTGGGGTTCAGTCTTTTCTATCCTACTCACCCCATGCCATTTAGTCTTGAGGCTTTACATTTTTATCCCTGGCCTTGACCACTCCCTTGACTACAAATAATATATTGAACAGCCCACTCAACAGCTTCCAGATGTCTAGTAGATACCTCACCATAACTGAGTTTGAGTTCTGGATATCTCCCCTTCCCTAAAAAACAGCTGAAGTACCCACTCAGCCAAGTCAGGCCTTGATCAGACTAACTGCAGTCAACCCACAGACCAAAAAAGAAACTTTCACGGTTTCAACCACTGAGTTTTGAGGTGATTTGGTGTGCAGCAAATACTGATCAATACTTCACCCTAATTAAAATTGCAGTTCTCCATCCTGACTCATATTTCCTATCTCCCTTCTCTTTCTTTTCCTATATAGCACATATTACTGCTGCTGCTAAGTCGCTTCAGTCATGTCCAAATCCATGCGAACCCAGACGGCAGCCCACCAGGCTCTGCCGTCCCTGGGATTCTCCAGGCAAGAGTGCTACAGTGGGTTACCATTGCCTTCTCCAATGCATGAAAGTGAAAAGTGAAAGTGAAGTCGCTCAGTCATGTCCGACTCTTAGCGACCCCATGGACCGCAGCCTACCAGGCTCCTCCATCCATAGGATTTTCCAGGCAAGAGTACTAGAGTGGGTTACTTATTACTAACACTCATATATTTTACTTATATCTCTTTTTTCTTCGCTATATCTCCCATTAAAATAAAAGCTCTACTTGGACAGGCATTTTTGTTTATTTGATTCACTCTTCTATCCCCAGAACCTAGAAATGTACCTGCTACTCAAGCACTCATTAAATATATGATTAAATGAATTAACTATTAGCTCTGTATTCACACCTCCGATATAATTCCTTTATTACAATATTCAGTACTCTGCACCTTTGTCAAAAAATACAGTTCATATCTCTGTTCAATATGATTCATCTAATACAACTTAAACCCTGGTCATTACATTAAAAATCTCCAGTTTACTATTTAGCTTTGAAGATATGCTCTTTAAGTTTTTCCAAAAGATATAAAGGAGTTTCACAGCCCTTGAGTTGCAAGCTTCTAGGCAAGTTTTAACACCCTTAAATGTGTTTCCTGATCTATAAATTAGGGAAAATATCTACATCAAATACAAAGAACAAACAGCAATACAAATTTATGGAGAGATTTCATGCCAATCCCTGATAAAGGAATTGGATACTTGGTATTTTGCCTTAAAAAATATCCTGTGTTCCTACAGCTTTCTATGTCTCTTGAAAAGCACTTTGAATTTGTCTATTCCGCAAAAGACTCTAAGCTCTTTGCAAAATAACTAGCATCCAGTAAATATTTGATAAATGAATTTAAAAAATATTTTAAAAATATTTACCTGATTAAAATAAACATTTTTTAAGTACAATGCAGACACTCACTTTAGCTAATGACTTTTAAAAATTTTCTAGAATGAATAATCTTTAATAAAAAATACAGTATTGGAAATATACTAAGCCTTCAACTTTACAAAATTAAAAAAAGAATAAAAGAAAAATACATGTGTATGGATGGAATTTTTAAAGAGAAAAGTAAAATTACTGATTCTAAAGGAGAAAAAACCAAGATTAATAAAATCAAAGTTGGTTCTTGAAAAACTGAATAAAATAGACAACCACCTGGAAAGCCTAAGAAAACAGATAATGTATAATGAAAATGGAAATTTAAATCTACAAAGAATAGATTAAGAGAGTTATTGAATACTGATGCAACTTTACATCAATATATTTTCAAATTTAGAGAAATAGTCAGTATGCTAAAATTTTTATTTCCAAAGTTAACTCAAGAAAAGGTAGAAAAAATTATCAGATCAATAACCATATTATAAATTCAAATGTCTTCTAAAATCTACCACTAAATGAGCTATCGCACTTGATTTTATAGGTTAGTTGTACATAATCTACAAGAATCAGATGATTCCTATGTGACTCTCATTAATCTACAGCAAAGAAAAACAGATGGAAAATTTCCAATTCGTTTTTCAAAAGAAACAACCCAAATTCCAAAAGAGAGAATAAAGAAAAAGCTATCTTAAATTCTCCCAAAAATAAATATAAAACCCTGAATAAAATATCTGCAGCACAACAAATACAAAGTTCGCTACTACTACTTGTGTGATCTTATGCAAATTATTTCACCTCTCTCAAATTTTTCCATCTGATCATAACAGAGATCATAACAGTACGTAAAGCATGATATTATAAAGATCAATTAGCTAAGTTCTTAAAACAGTGGTTGGCATATGATAAATGTTCAATCAGCTGCGCTACCATTTTAAAGGGAAAAATAAGATATATAAATATTTGATAACTTTTTAGCAGACATTCTTTAAATAACACTGGTATTGCCTAAACATTTTAAAGAATACTTATCTCTTGGCAACTGTTGCACAAATTATACAAAGCATTAAAATACTGGTCATTCTCATTCAATGAAGTAACAATGTTCAGTATCATTATGATTATTCCATATTTTAGAAATTACACTGATGAAATAAAGTAAGACAACAAATATTGGAAGGGATTCAATTATTATTTTCAGGTGATACATAGCTAGAAAATTTAAGAGAGGAAGCAAAACTGAATCAATAAGGATATTTCAGTCACTAAACTGAGTAAAAGATATACCACAAATCAGTTTCTCTTTTACCAGTAGCAAAAACAAACTAAAAATTTTTAGGGGAAAAAGAGAACCCACTCACAGTAACAAAAATTATATAAGATCCAGGAATAAGTTTAATGAGAATGGTACAAGACTACATGATAAGCTATACAATATTTCACCGAACATAAAATACGTGAATACTTAAAATATTGACTACCTCAGCAGTTTCTATATCTTCTCTATCAGCCTGACTAGAAACTTGGAATCCCTTCTAGTTTCATCCCTCTCATTCGTCCATTTGAAATCATTCAGAGTCCTATTTCACTTCATATATATTTCTTAAATTTGTCACCTTTTTGCTAACTCCACTTCAATTATCTCAGCCATCCCTTGGAAAGACTCCAGTAAAATAAATATTCTCCCTACTTCTGGGCTTATCTTCCTCAGAGTGTCAGAGTAATCAATCTAAAACATAAACCTAACTTGCAGGACCCAGTTTGAAACCAGAGATCATCACTTAATTCAAGATAGAGTCCCAGCTCAAAGGCTAGTACAGCCTTCAGTCATCTGGACCCAGCTCCATTTCCTCCTCCTCCTTTTCCCCTTTTTGGGTCTTAAAAATATGGCTCTGTTTCTCATATTGGGATACACAAGTATCTCTGACAAAAGACATCAGACCTTTTTACAGCTCAATTTTTGGTGAAGATTTTCTTAGAAAGATGTTATTTTACATTAAAATAAATATGGAGATGCAAAATGTGTGTGACTCCTCAAGCTAAAATGCAAGCTTTCAAAGGATAGCACTTTGAACAAACAGCTTTGACCCTTTCCCTCAGATCTAAATGGGGACAATGGTGAGGCACTTATCATTATGAATGAAAAGTCTAATGCTGTCAAACTGTTATCACTGTATTGCCAAGGACCTAAGATGTAACTGACACTTGCTGAGAACATAATTATGCCAGACAACTGTTCCTCATTGGTTAGCTCATTTTCTAATAACCTGACATGACTTCATCTCTACTACTCTCTCTCACCCTCGCTTTCTACTCCAGCCATAGCAAGGTCCTTGCTTGGCTTGATAATATAACCTTCCTTATATTATCAGGCTCCATTTCAAAGCTTTTCCCCTTGCTATTCTATCTAGAAATGTTTCCCCTTAGAAAGCACAGGTCTTTTTCGATTCTTCAAGTATTTTTCAAAAGAGCTTTCTCTATCCTGACCTCCCATTTCTCTTTTTTAAACCATTAATCTAGAAGAGTAATTCTCTTTTCCTCCATCTCCCTTTCCTTACTGTGCTTATTATTTACTGTTTTTCCCATCAGAATGTAATGGTAGGATTTTTGTTTCATAACAATAGGATTTTTATTAACCGAATCTAGTGCTTAGACCAATGCCTAGCACACTGTAGGCTCCAGCTAGTTATTAAATGAGCAATCTTACGAAATAGGTGCTACTGTTAGTCAGATTTTACTTCAAGATGAGATCGCAACAGTGAGAATGTGCCTACGGTCACATCGCAAAAGGTAGACCTAGGATTTGTAAGCAAACAGCCTAGCTCCACTCGTTACCATAACCGGATGATGCCTCTAATTGGTGAATTTTGTATGTACTATTATCCAGTACATTTAATTCCTTCCCAGCAGGGTCCCTAACTAGCAGGATTAGCCTACTTTATACACTCGATAATTGTTTACAGAATGAATAAATACATAAACACATTAATTACCCAATGATTTATGCCTCAATTTTTTAACCTTTCAGAATGAAATTGCTTTTTAATATAAAAATAATTCGTCTTTAAAAATGTAGTGACGCAAAATAGGCTTTCTTTGAATTGACAAAACACAATTTCTGACAAATGGTTTAATAAAAAGGATATATACCCAGTTCTTACAGTTTTCTCCAAACTGGCTTTTAAAGCTTCATTCAATAGCATACATTAAGCAAAAAAGCTCCAGAACCAGTCTGACTCATTTCATGATATTCACATGCATAATACTATTTCTGAACAAAAACCACAAACAGTGCCATTTCCTTAGACACCAAGATTTATAAAGCAATCAATCACGTCAAATAAAAGCAGACACCTTCACTTACAAAACTGACGCTAATAAGAACAGCCTTCGGAGCAACACCTGGCACAGGATTCACCTGGGCCAGCTTTCTCAAATAAATTGACAACGACTATCATAAGCGCATGACTAACTTGCCACCGAATCCGAACGGCCACAGGTTTACTCTGAGAAACAAACATTCCTCAGTAGAAGCGGTGGACAAACAAGCGATTTTAAAAACAGGCCTCTCCCGGGCCGCCTCAAAATCTAGAACCCAAGAGTCTCCTCCTCAGAGCTCCTCACCGTGTCTAGACTAGGGGAAAGCGACCATTTCTCAGGTAGAGGATGACGCACAAAGAAAAAACTGGCCACCCACGGTCAAGGCCAAGGAAGTAAACGCAAACAGGGCCCACAGACGAATAGGGACCCCCTGCTACCCAACCGCCCCCTACGCCAGTGGAGCCGCAATTGACTTCTCGCGAGATTTCTCAGCTTCACGGGATCTCGAACTAAAACCTCGCGGCTTTTCAGATCGGGGGTCTAAAAGGACAACTACTAGCCTGCCTCACGGACTCATACTGGGCCTCGACATCCCCCACCTCCATCACTCCGTCCCAGCCCTCCCTTTCCTTCGTAGGGTGCCTTCCTCAAGTTGCCAAGGGACTTCCGGAGCTCAACCGGAATCGGAAGCTTCCGGGAGCGAGGGGGTGGAGAAGAAAAATCAAAAAAAGCGCGGTAAAAGCTGGAGGACGGTGGTGGTACCCGCTCCAAGCGCCCTACGGCGGGTCCGGATGGACTCCACCGCCTGCTTGAAGTCTTTGCTTCTGACCATTAGTCAGTATAAAGCCGTTAAATCCGAGGCAAACACCGCTCAGCTTTTGCGGCACTTGGAGGTAAGTAAGGGACTACGGGGGTGGCGGACGAGACGGACTTCCCTTGTAGCTTTCGTTCACTTGGTATCCGAGATGGTAGCGGTCTCAGCTTCGAAAACAAAGGGCAACTCCTCGCTCCCTCCGCTGTCTTTTTGTATTGCTATAGAAAGCGAGTGATTGTCACCTTTGAATTCCCACCCAACCCCAAGCCTCTCCGCGTTCAGCTGACTGCAGTGAGGAAAGAGTACTGAAAGCCCTAGGAAGAGGGAGGGTGAGACAAAAGGTGGGGGATTTCAGCGTGTTTGGAGTTGTTAGAGGAAAGAGCTCCGAGCTGTATCTTTTCCTTTGCTTCTTATTTTCGTTTTTCCATTGTAACAGGCCTTTTCAGAGGTACAGCAATTCTCGGAGGTGGAGATGCTAGAGAATAAGGATTAAAATTTGATTTATGTCTTGTCCCTTAGGCAATTTGCAATCTGAACCTGTTGCTTATTGCTTTAATTTGAACTCCTGTTGATCTTGAAAATTATTGAAAATTTTTAGCTTGAAAATTATTATTTCAATTTACTCTGGATTGAGGACCAATCTTCTTTACTAGTAACCATAAACCTTTTTTCTGTACCAGAATGTATTGCTCACAGTTTTTCAGTCCTAAAACGCTGAATTGTTGTCACTTTTCCCGTTACTTCCTCTAGATGTGCTTATTTTGTGTTAAGAGATAAAATCACAGCTTTCTGTGATCCTGTTTGTTTTTAGACTCTTAAACTCCGGCTGTCATTTGTTATACTTTAATGGAAATCCAGTTAATATTGACATCAGTTTCATAAAAAGTAATTAAGCTCAGTTACTCCTAATTCTGTGTTGCAGCTTCTCAACATAGAATTGAACATAATTTTAAAATATATCCCATTTGTTGTATTAACCCTATGATAAAAGGCTAAATTTGCAAAGATTAGAAACTGCTACAAAGAAGGCTATTGTGAATGGCCCAGCAACATCAGCCTTTGTTCTAACTGGTGTACAACTCTCAAGGTTCTCTGGTGCTCCTCTTCTTACTACTTGAGCTGCCTGTCTCCTAAGAATACTTGTTTTCTTTAAGAATTAAGTTAAGAATTTTAGATTGTAATCTGAAACATTATTTATTTTTGAGAATAAACAGTTATGTTATGAATCTGAACAGAGTGTTATCAACTATTGAAAGAGATTTCAAAGAAATTTGAGGCTTAGAGATTGACTTCTCTGTACTCTGTTCCCAGGCTTTTCAAGAGGTTTACCAAAAACTCGTCTACCATTTAATTGAAAGATAATACACGTGTATTGCATGAAGTGCGTTAATGTTAAATGAAGAGCTTGGTAGTTTTATTTATTTTTAAACTGAAGTGTACTCTCAAGTAGCTGCGACCTGTTATCATGAGATAGAACATTTCTAGCACTACATAAGTTGTCCCTTACATGGATTGTTCCGATGTCCCTTGTCCAGATAAGTGGATTCATATGTACTTTTTATAATGTCCTATAAGATAGTGAAACAGGCAAACCTAACCTAATTAGTGGAAGAGAATTAGAGAAAGCTTAGTAGAGGAAACAAAACTGAGACTGAAATAATTACATTAGTTAGTGAAGGGATAGGTGATCTTCCATGTAGAGAGAACAGCATGTATGAATTTTCTAAACTGGAAAAGAGTGTGGCAATACCACTTTGGAAGAACTGAGTTTTTATGTAAAATGGAGAAGTGAAAATTGCCATTTCTTAACTAACACATTTTAATAACTGTTTTCTAGGTAATTTCTGGACAGAAGCTCACTCGATTGTTTACATCAAATCAGATACTACCAAGTGAATGCTTAAGTTGCCTTGTAGAACTACTTGAAGACCCAAACATAAGTGCCCCACTGATCTTAAGTATCATCAATTTGCTATCTCAACTAGGTGATGTATTTAGTTTCTCTTTTATTTTTTAGAAGATTCATGAATTTAGTATTTTCTTAAAGGACAGGTTCCATTACAGAATCTTTTGGAGGATAATTCACATTTGAAAGATTTCTTTAAAAAAAAAGATTTCTTAGCTGCAGGACCTCTTGGAACTGTCTTGTTGTGGCTCTCTTGTGAAGGGAATATTATAGGCATCCTTTTTTAAGATTATTGGAACAGAGAATCTGAAGCATATCAAGGGTTCAGTGGTCTACAGAAAAGAATGTACCTTGGGAAATGTGGGCCTACTTTCAAATTTTAAAAATACATGCACAAGTGTCAGTATGAACAGTATTAGAAAATCATAACTAGTGATCAAAATATCATCCTTTTTTTGATAGACTAGACTAAACCTAGAGCTAAAAGCTAAAAATGCAAGTGTTGCTTTTTTTGTTTTTCCCTATCTTGTCTTAGTTTTTAGATTTTAATTCACTGGTTACTTTTTTTCCTGATTTGTGTTTGGGGGTACAAGGGAGATATTTCTGTGTGTGGTTATAAACTTAATACATGCTTATTAAAAAAAATAAACTGATAAAAAAGTGGTAACAGGTTATTTTAAATAGATGATAAAAATGTTCTATATCTGTGTTGTCCAGTATAGTAGCCACCATGGTTGAAATTCTGAATTAGGAGGTATTTGTAAATAAAATAGCCACATCATATTTTGTATTTTTTATATAATGGTAAATTTAATATGAAATAAGTTTTAAATTATTTGTCTTTTATCCATGAAGGCCATATATAAAGATGATCTACTTCGTGTCATTTTATTTTAATTTACAGCTGTAGACAATGAAACCAGAGACTGTCTTCAGAATACATACAACCTAAATAGTGTGCTGGCAGGAGTGGTTTGTCGGAGTAGTACTTGCCACAGTGATTCAGTGTTTTTGCAGGTATACTCACCTACTTTCCACTTCATGCTTATTCTTCCTTATTTTCAAATCAGAATTAATAGTATCTATTATGAAGTGCTGACATACAGTGCACTACATGCTGGCATTAATACGGCATAGTTAGGCACAGTTCTCACCATCAATAAATTTAAAAACTGGTTAGTCATATGTACTACCACTTAAGAGATTCTAAAGAAGAAAATTTACATCTAGCACTATTATTGAAGGAGAATTCACTTAACTATTTTGAGAGATTTATAAATATAGATGTTAGCATTTTGAGGTGTAAGCTGTTTGTATTAAAATTATAATTTAAAGTTAGCATCTAGTCTCGTACTGTTGAGGAAACATTCCATAAAACTTGAAGCTATAGATTGTCTTCTTTAACATAGGCTGAAAGCTCTTATACCCATATTTCTTTGAACCTAAAATGCCATCAGTTGTAAGAAAGAAAAACATTGCAAATTAAACTGACATGCAGTTTTAAAGATGGTAAAATATGAATAATATATATCTTAGAATTGATAGAATATATTCTCAACTTGCATGTAAGTTTAAGATGATTAAGTAAGCCAGGTTGATGACACAATGCTGTGTTTGAGATAGAATGTATAGAAATGTGTGAATCAGGAGGTGAACTTTTCAAGTCTCATTAATTGTGTATGTTTAAGTAAAATCTCATTACTTGCATGTGAAAATAGAACCTTTCTAAGATATGGAAAGATTTTTACTCTAAATGCCTCCTAAAATGGTTACATGCTCAGAAAATGTGTAGGAGTTCATTTTTGTGATCATGCAAATATATTTTATGTGTTTATATTCATTGCTATTTTCTTACTCTCAGTGCATTCAGCTTCTGCAGAGGTTAACATACAACATCAAAATTTTGCATTCTGGTGCCAATATAGATGAATTAATTACATTCCTGATAGATCATATGTGAGTATGCAACCACACATGTAATCAAATAATCTGCTGGTTTATGGTTTGTTTGTTTGGTTTTTTTTTAATGTAGAAAAACAGTTGATTGCATTATAAGCACTTACACAATTGGTCATTGAGAGTAACAGGCGTGCTCGTGAAACAAGTCACCTAAAATAGAGGTGGTGTCAAACTAGTGGTCAAGGACTAACTCCTTTAAAAAAACAATAACAACTCTTATCCAGGATTAATTTAACTTTAAAAACAAATGCAAGCTATCAATTTTACTAAACAGTCTACCTATGGAATAACAGTCAGGTAAAAACATACATCTGTACAACTTGTAGTCCCAAGTTTTCTTTTTAAAGCCATTTCACAGACAGGAGAAAAATAATGTGAAACCATTCAAGAAGTACACTGACAAGCAAAAATGTATAGGGAAATAGGAACACATTGAACACATTGGACTTCCCTGATAGCTCAGTTGGTAAAGAATCCACCTCAATGCAGGAGACCCATGCAGGAGACTCAGTGTTCGTTTCCTGGGCTGGGAAGATCCGCTGGAGAAGGGGTAAGCTACCCACTCCAGTATTCTTGGACTTCCCTTGTGGCTCAGCTGGTAAAGAATCCACCTGCAATGTGGAAGACCTGGGTTCAGTCCCTGAGTTGGAAAGATCCCCTGGAGAAGGCCACCCACTCCAGTATTCCTGGCCTGGAGAATTCCATAAGCTGTATAGTCCATGGGGTCACAAAGAGTTGGACGAGACTGAGCAACTTTCACTTTCAGGAACACATTGTGTTGACTTACTGGTTTATTTTTAACTAAAATATATAATAATTCAATTTTTCTTAAATAATTTTTTCCCCTAATTTTTAAACTGAGATAATGATTCCTGTTTACTCATTGGATGATTTCAAGGATCAAATAGTGTAAAACAGCTTCAATTTTTATAACAAACTTATGAAATGAATTAATTGAGACAGAAAAACTTACTGAAACTGAAAATTATGTTTATATTTAATCTTGAAGGAATATACTGATGAGATTGACAGGTTATTTCTGTATTTTTATGCTGAATTGAGCAGGATCATTTACTTTCAAAACATGAAATAAATGATCAATACTATTCAAAACTTGGCAGTCTTCACATGTTAATCAGATTCTTCTTTTTGCTTATAAAAAGGAAGGAATTTAAATGTGTAAATGACTGTTTTTGAGTAATTTAGAAGGAACTTAATATATTTATCTTTTATTATTTTTCTTGAAACAGTCAGTCTTCTGAAGATGAGTTGACAATGCCTTGTCTAGGATTATTGGCAAATCTTTGCCGGCACAATCTTTCTGTTCAAACGCATATAAAGACTTTGGTAAGAAGTTTATAAAATGTTTCTTTTGTTTTGTGGTAGGCTCACCTTTTTCTTTAAAAAGAAATTCAACAAGAATTTGTGTTGTCTAGCTGACTCATCAAAGTTAACAAAGCATCAGATTGATGTAAATAACTTGAAGTACTCTAGCCTTCATATATGTTTAATTAAGAAGAGTTAATACAAATGTTAATTTATATACTAGAAGTTTTTCTTCTGTGGCATCTCATTATTTGTCTTGAAATCTTTGTCTCATATCTTGTTGAATAATATAAGAAATGCTGAGTTTTGTGCTAATAGAGGAGAGACATGCCATTGGCAGTTGCATTTACCTCAGTCTTGTATTTCCTCACAATCAATTACAACTTTCCCAAAAAGATTTATAAGTACGTAGCATCATTACCAGCACTTGTGAGAAGTGAAGGAACGCAAATGAGGTTATCTGAACCACTGTTAGAAATATATTAAATCAGGAAAGTTCATTGATTCTTTAAGTTGCTTTATGAACAGTTCCCTTGCTGTACAATATTCAGTATTACTTGTTTAGTTTTAAATTTAGCAATATCTCATTTGTTCATGTGCTGGATTTTTCTGGCCTTGTCCTGTTTTGTTGGTGGAGGTTATTTTGAGCCATGGAACTATTTGAGAAAGGTAAACATTTGCTCATAAACTCGAACTACACACTGCTGTTTACTCAGATTGTACCTGTTCATACTACTGTAAGCAATTTGTGAAAGTACCACTTACACCTTGAATGATCTCTAAGTTGATAATAATATTTAATAAAAATTTACCTATTCTGTGCAGGATAAACTTTCTGAAACAAAATGTAAGACTCATAATTTTTTCATTCTAATCTATTTTTAAATTTTTTTCTTCCTCAGAATAATGTGAAATCTTTTTATCGAACTCTTATAAGCTTCTTGGCCCATAGTAGTTTAACTGTGGTTGTGTTTGCACTTTCAATATTATCCAGTTTGACATTAAACGAAGAGGTTGGGGAAAAGGTAAAAATTTTTTTGCAATTTATGAAACTAATTCTAAAGTTTATATTCTCTGATAATTTAAAAGTTATTGAGACTCTCTCTCTGAGTTTTAGTGTGGTGTCAACTTAAACTTCTTTTTTGTATAATATCCTTTTCCTGATTTGTTTTTAAGCTGTTCCATGCACGAAATATTCATCAGACATTTCAGCTAATATTTAATATTCTCATAAATGGGGATGGCACACTGACCAGAAAGTATTCAGTTGATCTACTGGTGGATCTTCTTAAGAATCCTAAAATTGCTGATTATCTTACCAGGTATGGCTGTCTGACACATTTAGAACTTTTATAAACCAAAATGTATTTGTAATAAATAAAACTGCCTTTTTTACACTTAGTAAACTTGGACTCTACTTATTTACAATAGACTAAAATCATAATGTTTTCATGTGCTTTATGTTCCCATTCTTTTTGTTTTTCTGACTTGAAATGTGAAAGTATAACAAGGGTATGTGTGTATTTTTTACTTTGTCTTAGGTAAATAAGGTTGTAGCATTCTCCAGAATATACATATCTTGATTAATCTGTGCAAAACCAGTTTTATATCTGAACAGTATGATTATATATAAATCCTTTTAATGTATCAATTTCATACTTATCATTTGATGTATGTTTTTATTTTAAACCTAGGTATGAGCACTTTTCTTCATGTCTTAATCAAGTATTAGGTCTTCTTAATGGAAAGGATCCTGATTCTTCTTCAAAGGTATATATAGTTGTTTGTTTTTAACGTTTTTAAAAACTACAATATGCAGAAAAATATAAGTGCACAGATCTCTGAATCTTTGCAAAATGAACACAGCCATGTAGCCAAGATCTCAAGCAAGAAACCAGAAATTACCAATATTTAGAAGCCTCCTTGAGTCCTTATAAACTGGCATAATCATTTTGGGAAACTGTTTTCATGGTGCCTGTCGAACAATGTAAACCCTGTGACACGGATTACACTCCCATCTACATAGTTGAGAGATACGTCAGTAAGCTCACAAAAGACGTAGAAAGTGTTAAATGGACAATGAAAGTTTAAAACTGGTACTATTTACTGATTTTTTTAAATGCAGATGCCTAGGGTATAAACCCAACAAAACATGTACAAGGCCTCTACTCTGATATTATAAAACATTAATAGAAAAAACCTAAATAAACACAGATATAGCAAGTTCATAGATTGGACGAGTTTACCATATTAGAGGTCAGTCAGAATTATAGCAAGCTTTAGGTTTTTTTTGTTTTTGGTGTATATGGAAATTGGGAAGCTGATTATAAACTCTATATGGATATGCAAGGGTCTAAAAATAGGCATTCTGAAAAAAGTGAACAAAGCTAGAGGGCTTATAGTACCAGATATTAAAGTGTAATGCAAAGCTCCAGTAATTAAAATAGTGCAGTATTGTCATAAGGATAAACAGCTAGCTCAGTGGAACAGAGTACAATACAGAACAAACCCACAGAATATAGCCTCCTGATTGATAACAGTACACTCTTAAAAATATGATCATTGCAGTAAATGATAACTGGTCAATTGGATATCCATATGGGGAAAAGCTGAATTTTAACCCTTACCTCACACCAGATGCAAAAATCAGTCTTATAAAGATTGTAGCTCTCAATGTGGAAGGAAAATGGTGAACTTTTAAAGATTAAAAGAAACACCTAGCAGAATATCTGCATAGCCTTGGGATGAAGATTTTCTTAAACAGAAAACAAAAACATGAACTATGTAGGAAAAAATGTTGGTAAGTTAGATTACATTATAATTAAGAGCTTTTCGGTTCATGCCACTTCATTTAAAGAGTGAAAAAGATGCTCAACTTTATTAATCTTCAGGGAAATGCCAATTTAAATGGTAATACAATACCATTACATACCCACAAAATGGTTAAAATTTAAAATATGGATACTATCAAGCATAGATAATGTAAAGAATGTTGAAATACTCATGGGCTAAAAATTGGTAAAACCTTTTATGAAAATGGTATTATCTACTAACATAGGATACATGTATAAACTATGACCCAGCAATTCCACTCTTTTATTTACCTCAGAGTTGATTACGTGTATTCCCCATGTACAAAACGCAGCAGTGTTGTTAACAATAGCCAGGAATTGTAAACAACCTAAATGCCAACAACAGTGGAATGGGCAAATAAACTGTGGTATGTTTATACACTGAAATACTATATAACAATGAGAATGTGTGAGGTGAAGCTGCATGTGAAAATATAAATGAATCTCACTAACATAATGCTAAGCTAAAACAGATGTAAAAGTGTATACTGTAAGATTGTATTTGTATATAAAGTTCCATGTGAGTTTTTTTATATAAAATCTCAAGCTGATTGAAAATTTTATATGGAAATGCAAAGATCCAAGATAATGTCTGGTATGGAAAATCTGATGTCAAAGTAGTGATTGAGGCATTGTCTGGAAGGGGACTCAAGGGAATTCAGGAGTTTTGATGGAATTCTCGTGATCTAGTTGCAGGTAATTCACTTTGGGGAAAACATTTAGCTTTGCATTAACTATTGATGTTTTTATTTCCCTTTATGTTACACTTACAGAGAAATTGTAAATGAGAGTATTTGCTTCTATGTGCAGTACATAATCTCTGGTAAGGTAAATAAGAAACTGGTGATAGTGTCTGTTGCTTCCAGGGAATGTTAGGTAGAGGTCAAGTCAGTACCTTTGACTTTGGAACCAAGTGAATGTATTATCTATTCAAAAACAAGTACTACAATTTGTATTTAAAAGAAAATAAGTCAAAGAGTTTATCATTTGTAACATAGTAAATGCTAATGAGTTGAATTCTATTAAAATCACTGTCAGGTTGATTAAAACACAAATCCCAATTGTATGTCATTTATAAGGAACAGATAAAGGTGGAAATAAGTACACAAAGAGATACCAATACTTTTTTTTTTTTAATAATAAATTGGTAGTATGTTAAATAAGGTAGAATAGCTAATAAACAAGTTGATGTGGAATGTTACGTAATGGCATAAGGCTCAGTTATGAAGCAGAAGTGTGGTAGACCAGGGAACCAGGCTGAGGGGCATATTGCCAGCATTATGTAAACTGTGGAAACAGCCATCCTTAAAGTTTTAAAGTTTGGGGATGCCATTTTTAAATATTATCCTAAAGTACACTTCATAGCAGTTCATAAATCTTAGCATGAGACAACATGTTTGTGCTGAAGAAAAATTAAGTACTATGGAAGGTATTTAACATTAGTTGAAGTTGCCCTTCTTCAATTCCCATAGTCCTCTTAACTGAAGTAACTACCATTAACCAGTTTATTTGTAACCTCTGGAACCTGATGACATGTTTTGAGAAACAGTACTCAGAAAAATGGGAAGCAACTTTTAATTTTTATTTTATTTAAAAATAAATATTTCCAACTTCATCTTTTGGTTGCTTTGTGCATAGCAGTGTAATGAAATAGACCTTAATGAAGACTTTATATTGCACAGGTTTTAGAATTACTTCTTGCCTTCTGTTCAGTGACTCAGCTGCGCCACGTGCTCACACAGATGATATTTGAGCAAACTCCATCTGGCAGCACCATTCTGGGAACCCGTTCTAAGTGTTTAGAACCTACTGTAGCTCTGCTTCGTTGGTCAAGCCAGCCTTTGGATGGATCAGAAAACTGTTCTATTTTAGTGCTGGAGTTGTTCAAGGAAATATTTGAGGTACTAGAGTGACTAACAAATTGACTATTCCATTCTTACGATTCTCATTAGACAGTTTTCTAAAATGTTTATTATATGTTTATAAAAAATTCCAAGTGTTCATACCCTTTAGGAAAACTTAGCAATTACTGCACTCCCTGCCTCTAGTAGTAACTCCCTAGTTACTGAAATTCGTTTTTCTGGCCAAGTCCCAAAAATTAGTGAGACTTCTGTGTTTTAACTAAATAACTTACATATACTCCTTTCAGTGTAATAAGTAAAGGTATGACTAAGATTTGTATGGTTTGTTGGTGTATGACTGTACTTGGCAATAGTTATATTCTGTCTCTCCATCTCAGTAGATACGGTCTGCTGTTTTTATTGAGTGGATATATAGGAACACTGAATTAAGTCAGTCAAATGGAGTAGAACATGTCAGGTATTTAAGGATGTAAACAAAATTCCTTTACTGGGAATTCCCTTATAGTATAGTGGGTTAGGGCTCTGCTCTTCTTCTGCAGGGGGCATGGGTTGAATCTGGGATCCAGAAACTGATCCCTCATGCCATACAGTGCAGGCTGAAAAACAGTCCTTTTCATAAAGGCCATTAAATTCTGATAGATTCTGTTACCCAGCTCATTGTGTTTTCTCTACTGTTCCCTGTTTTTGCACCCATTCTGTCTATACCAGCATTTTCCTAGGATGTTTACCCTCTCATGACTGCCATGACTAAATCCTGTGCACAAACCAAAATGTGTATGAGTGATTAAATAATTTGTTAAGGATTATCCACTAATTATTCTTTCTGTTTCGTGTTGATCTTGGCTTAACAATCAGTTTTAGCTTTGGAAAAGCCCTGTGAGATTCCTGATGGGAATTATTTGTGGTTGTAAAGTGTTAATACCAGTGTCTCTTTGTTATTGTAATTGCATTTAGCATCTTCACGATATTGGTTTTCAGTACATACTTAGAATAATTTTTAAGTCACAGAGCACACTTTAAAAAGTCTTGTTTGAGACTGGTCCGTTTGATTAAAAAAGTCGTCATAGCCCTCCAGACTGGATGAAAGGGTAGATTTTAAATAGACTCAGGTCAAGAATATCTGAAGTAATTACAATTGACCCTTGAACAGCATAGGATTGAACTACTTGGGTCCACTTACATGTAGATTTTTTTTTCCAATAGTGAACACTACAGTACTACACAGTCTGCAAGGCTGAATCCATAGATACAGAATCACAGATACAGGAGGCCAGGGCCAACTAGATTATACTCAGATTTCAGCTACATGGTGAGGTTAGCACCCCTAACCTTCACACTGTCAAGGATCATCTGTATAAGAAATTTAAAGAGAGTTGCAGTTCAGTGATGACTGTGCCTTCTGTATTCTCTCTCCTTTTTTTTTTTTTTAATCTTTGGTGGTGGTGAATTCTCCAGGATGTCATTGATACTGCTAACTGTTCCTCAGCTGATCGTTTTGTGACTCTTCTGCTGCCTACAATCCTTGATCAGCTTCAGTTCACAGAACAAAATCTAGATGAAGCCTTAATAAGGAAAAAATGTGCAAGAATGGTCAAGGCCATTGAAGTTTTGTTAAATATCCTTCAGTTTAACCATGGAAACTAACTGCTTATATTTTTTAGAATTTATTTCCTGCATTTTTACTGTCTTTATGTGTTTATTTATAATATTATACCTCTCATGCTTGAATCTGTACAGAATTACTGAATTCAAGTTTAAATTAAAGAACTGATACTCACGGAAGAGTCTCTTAGAAAAAGTTACCTAGTCTTCCCATTTTTTTCTGTGTAAAACTTTCAGACATTTTCAGAAATGCTTTTTAAGTTTGGTTTGTACATTTTTTTTATCATAATTGGAGGTTAGTAGATATATAAATAACTCTCCTGACATTCTCTTTTGATGCTGATTGCTGCCCCTGGATAATGTATGTTGTGATGGACTATATCAGAGAAGAAAAATATATTGGTAGTTACTATTTTAGCTTAGTTTTTTAGCTTGTCAATAAAGATGACATCACACTTACTTATAAAAAAGATAACTGTGTATTTCAGAGCAGCAAGAATGCAGTCAGTTTTGTCCTGCCCTATAGCAAACTCAGCATCTTTTTAATTTCTTCTCTGAGCTGCTCCTTCTTAATTTTCTTCTTTGTTGATGGCAGTGATTCTCAATTCTGGCTATGTATGAAAATCATCTGGAGAACATTTAAAAATACTGATGGCTTGACTCCTACTTCCAGAGACTGATTCAGTTAAAATAATATGGAACCTTGGGATGTGAAGGCATGTTTGTGACTGTTTAAACTATGCAGATGATTCTAACATGCAGCCAAAGTTAAAAACCACTGCTGTAAAGGCAGGATTATTTTGCTTGACCTTGAGATACTCTAAAATATTTAGGCCTCCTCTCATTGAATAGTACCAAACTTAGCCCCTTTTTAATAATAGATATTCAGATTAACTTACAGAGAAATCGAGAAAAAAACAAATGAGAAAATAACTTCCTTTATTTCAACAAGTATTTATTGACCCATTGTGAAACCTGTTAATAAAAAACTAACATCCAATGAAAAGCAGATCCTTTCTCTGTTTTACTTTTGAGTCAGAAACTTTGGTGGCAGTCCCATCGCTTGCCACTTGTCAGTCATTTTAAATGGCTCTGAGCTCCTAAATTCCTAATCTGTCATTGAGCTAATGTATCATTAATTACACCAAATTTCAGTGACAAGAATAATTTGTTTGAAATCATCCTAAATACTGTAAAGTGCTATATAAATATAAGGGGTTGTTTTGAGAATTTTTTGTTTTTCTTAACAAAACTTAACCTCTGTGTGGAGATGATACTCTAAAAATGCATGTTGCAAAAATTCTTACTACCATCAAGTGTACCACTCTGATAGAACAACAGTTTACATATGGCAAGATTGATATGGGCTTTGGAACAAAGGTAGCAGATTCTGAATTATGGTGAGTATATGAAATACAAATGGCAAAATGGTAAGTCCAAACTTAATAAAAATCAAAAGATGTAGTGATTCTCATTCGTTTTAGAGGATCATCCTTAGGTATGTTTTATTAACTCAAGATACAGAAGAAAATTTTAAATATATTCATAATGAATTTTTTTAAAAATTTGTTTAAGTCATAGATCATGTGCTTCTGAACAGAGATATTAATATCTGTGATTTGTTCTTCATTGTTTACGTTTGTTTGTCTTGTTTTAATTTACTGTGATTATCTACAAGTCTTTTATGCTTCAGTGCATTTTTTTTTCTAGGGTTCCTTCCTGACTTTGACTCAGTAATTATTTTATATTTAATTTTATATTTTGAAATGACAAAGCATGAAAAAAACAGATCATTTTTATTTCAAAGAAACCAATCACTGCTGAAAGTTTCTAGTAATAAAGACAACTCTTCTTTAGCATGTTAAGGCTTGCAGTTAAATGTGGATTTTCACTGATAGTAATGAGATTATTTTATCCCTGTCCTCCCCTATGAATTAAGTTCATCTAACAAGTGTTTGTTGAGGACCCACTGAATGCTAAACACTATAATTTGTTCCAATTTTCATAAATGTCATAATTGTCAGTAATTATACTCAAGAATAACAATGATCTCTTTTTACTTTTTTGTACTCCTTTTCAATTAAAAGGCTGTGTAAAACAGCTTGGTATAATTTGTTCAGTAAATGTTAGATACTCTACATTGCTAAAGGTTGCCCTCTTAGGCTTCCCAGGTGGCACTACTGATAAAGAACCCGCTTGCCAGTGCAGGAGACGTTAGAGATGCCAGTTCAATCCCTGGGTCTGGAAGATCCTCTGGAGGAGATCATGGCAACCCATTCCAGTATTCTTGCCTGGAGAATCCCATGGACAGAAGAGCCTCATGGGCTACAGTCACAGGGTCACAAAGAGTTGGACACACTGAAACGACAGTACCCACACATGCAGAATTGCCCTCTACTGTTAATATTCTAGCGACAAAACTAAGAATTAAATGAGTCCTGTTGCTAATACTACTAGTAATTTCAAGCAAAAGTTGAAACATGTTGGTATTTGAGATTAGAAAAAGAAACACTGTCCAAACTTAAACTTAATACCAGTTCTCTTTGGATCTTGGGTTATAAGGATGTTGGTCTCTGATATTTTTACTTCTCATGATAAACAGTGGTTAATCTTGAGGTTTAAGAACAAAGGTTTTGGGTTTTTATTTTCTTTAGATTTATGGACAGAAATAAGCTGTAAGCAGTTTTTGAGTTATCTAAGTTAAATATGGCTTATTTTTAAAGCAAACTTGCTGCTGATGTGATTTTGAAAACTCTTGATTTGATGAACAAACTTAAACAGTTGGTTCCTGGTATGGAAGTAAGCTTCTACAAAATCCTTCAGGTGAGTTTAAACTCTTAAAATATTGAAGTTGATTTATATATAAATGTTTTCTAATAGATGTTTCTGTTTTAATATTCTTAATCTTTAGAAGATTAGTGTTTTTCTTAGAACTGGCCATTGGAAAAAATTTGAAAATTGTTAATTGATAGAATATTCTCACTACAGTTATTTTATAGAGTTTCACAAGGATTAAACCTAAGTGCTGCTGATTCTGAAGTATGGGATATTCATGATAGCCGTGCTTCCACAGCTTTTTCCTTTCTTGTGTCTTATTTCTGGTTTCTTCATTTGTTTCTGTTGGCTTTATGGTAGGGGGGAGTGGTATTTATTTTGGAGTGTCTGGTTTTTGTTAAGGTTGATGAGGTAGAGTATTAAGGCAGGAAGAAGACATCTGGAAGAAGAGAACTTGATTGTGAGTGATAATTTGATAGGTGTGCAGAAAATAGCTAACTCACCAACTTTATTGACCATAGTAACTAAACACGAGTTCTAGATGTTTTCCTTGATAACCACAAAATTTGGCTTATAACAGATATTTAACAAACGTGTGAATTAAGTTACTATAATAACACAAATGTCTCCAGTGCCTATGTAGACAGGGTAGAAGCCAAAACTGGAACGTACTGGTATACTTTGAGAGCACGGGACTTAAAAGATGGGGTTTAGATTTTGACCCCACCATTTCTTAGTACAGACTTCCTTCACCTCTGTGAGCTCGTTTTCTTGACAACAAAGTAGAAATAATGGTCGCCCTTCAAGGAGGAGATATGAAGGGTTACCGTGAGGGTTTTAGAGGTAAAAGCCATCTCCTATGGTTCTGTGGCATTAGATTATATTTGAGTACCTATAAAACACTTAACATTTTAAAATGTTGATAATTATAAAGGATTTATATTGTAATATATATATAATGTAATATTTTTCTTACTCAAATTTTAAATTGAGTCACAGTGATTTTATGTCAATAAAAATTTTTTCACAATAGATGATTTGAGGCTTAAAGTACTAATGGGAATATTTACTGATATGAAGGACTTATACTTTAAAGTATAACTGTTTCATTCACTAAATTAAAATATTTTATGAAATTAATTTGAATTTTATTTTTTTAATTTGCAAATGATTTACCATTTTTCTTCTAGCCAGTTTTTCTTTTAAATGGTAGCTAGAAAAAGAAAACAGTAACTCAAAACATCAATCAGTTGTAGATGATATTTTAAACAAATCAAAATATTTAAGATACGATTTTCTTAGGCACAGTAAAAGGATTCAAAACTTTTGCCAGATTTTTTTAGACTAACATTAGGTAAAGACTAATAAATACATTCAGACATCAGATAGAAATAGTTTAGAATTTGCCTAGAATTTTTTATGATTTAGGTCTGCTTATTCACCTTACTCTGAAAGACCTGACTTTTTGCTTTCTGGTTTCTGATTTGCATAGGATCCTCGCCTGATCACTCCCTTGGCTTTTGCTTTAACATCAGATAATAGAGAACAAGTGCAGTCTGGATTGGGAATATTATTGGAAGCGTCTCCACTGCCAGATTTTCCTGCATTAGTGTGAGTTATAATCATTTGCAGTGTATCTCTTGTGGTGTTAGAATATCCTACCAATTTCTTTAATAGTCTTCAGTATGGACAAATTGGAAAAGTAGTGAATAGAAGACTTCATTGTAATAGTCATTCCTCAAATAAAAAAAACTTTCGATTAAAAATGTTTTGATTTCAGCAAATCAGAAGACCAGATGTATACTCATTTAGAAAATAGCTAGATCCATTCAGGTGATTAAATTTATTATTCAGATGCTATACCTGTCTCAACACCTCTGTTTAATGCAGTAGCTTCTGTACTAAGCTTACATCCTACCAATTTAGTTTCTCCATAGAAAGAGCTTTTCCTTCCCAGCTGTTTGAGTGTTAAATCTGAGTATTGCTTTCATTGACTAGATCTGGGTCATTTACCATGGAAAGGATTCCTAAAGAAAACTTCTGTCATTAAAGAAGGTAGGATAATGGCCAGACAGAATTATCTACTGTACTCATCAGTTTCAACCACTGAGATGGTATTTTCAGAAGCAGGGGGCAGAATGGTGGTCAGGTTGGTAAGAATAATATTGAGTGAGAAAAGGGAAGAGTGAAGGAAAACTAAAGGCCAGGTGTTATTGCCCATGGTTAGAAGGATGTTCTTATCAATAACAGTAACTTTAATTTTTACAAATAATCCATACTCACAAACTAGTTCTAAAGGCTCCAAACCAGAAGTGGAGTTGTCATTGTAAAGGGCTGCAAATAGAAAAGTTTTCCTCTGGCAAGTTTTAGGTATTTCTCCAAATTCTGCCTCATCATATAGTCCAAGATTATTTCAGAAATATTTGAAGACTTAATTCCCAAAGGACCCATTCTAAATGAGTCCCTGATTCTGTACTAACTCTGCCTTTTGCTCTATTTTCATATAATTATTTCTCTTTTTTACTTTGATTCCCACTCAGACTTGGAGAAAGTATAGCAGCAAACAATGCCTATAGACAACAGGAAACAGAACATATGCCTAGAAGAGTGCCTTTGCAGTCATTAAATCACAGTTTTCCAACATCAGTAAAATGTTTAACTCCTCCACTTTTGAAAGATAGAGTTCCTGGATTGAACATTGAGGAATTAATAGAGAAACTTCAATCTGGAGTTGTGGTGAGTGATAAATAGCCATGAAAAGTGGGATTCTGCCTGGTACATACCAGCTAAGGTGAAAGTGAAAGTCACTCAGTCGTGTCCAACTCTTTGCGACCCCATGGACTATACAGTCCATGGAATTCTCTAAGCCAGAATACTGGAGTGGGTAGCTTTTCCCTTCTGCAAGGGATCTTCCCAACCTAGGGATCAAACCCAGGTCTCCTGCATTGCAGGCAGATTCTTTACCAGCTGAGCCACAATATACCAACTAAATATCAATTCTTATTATAACATTTACTTAAACAGCTTTAGATACAGATTTGATCGTTGAAACATTTAATATAAAAAGTAGCAATATTCTGGAAAGTTTGGAAAGAGGAAAAACTCAGTCATAAAATTCCAACGTTTTAATACAGCTATCAATTTTCCCTTAGTTTTCTCATACAAGCCTACCTTCCTACCCTCGCCCCATCACCCCCAGTTTAAATATACTTTAAATTCCCACAAGCAGATCACCAAGATATTCTGCAATAGTCAAGTTAATGAAATGTTTGTGACCTGCCTCATATGACATCCTTTTTTTCACTTTGTTATTGAGTTTCAATTATTTGGTTTCAGTAGGGTTTTTTCTTTTTCAATTGAGTTCTAATGATTTCTGATTTTTTTTTTACTGTATTAAAACCAGGTAAAGGATCAAATTAATGATGTGAGACTATCTGACATAATGGATGTGTATGAGATGAAACTATCCACATTAGCTGTGAGTACAACCTTATTTTAATTATGTATATCAATTAAACCCTAAGAGATATTTTCCAGCAATTGAAGAAGATTTATGGTATGTTTTCTTACAGTCCAAAGAAAGCAGGCTACAGGATCTCTTAGAAGCAAAAGCTCTAGCCCTTGCGCAGGCTGATAGACTGATTGCTCAGTATCGCTGTCAAAGAACTCAAGCTGAGACTGAGGTGTGTACAATATAAAAACATCTGCTGCTGCTGCTGCTGCTGCTAAGTCACTTCAGTCGTGTCCTACTCTGTGCGACCCCATAGACGGCAGCCCACCTGGCTCCCCCATCCCGGGGATTCTCCAGGCAAGAACACTGGAGTGGGTTGCCATTTCCTTCTCCAGTGCATGAAAGTGAAAAGTGAAAGGGAAGTCGCTCAGATGTGTCTGATTCTTGGCGACCCCATGGACTGCAGCCCACCAGGCTCCTCCGTCCATGGGATTTTCCAGGCAAGAGTACTGGAGTGCAGTGCCATCGCCTTCTCCAATAAAGACATCTGATTAGTAGAAAAATAAATGAATAGAACATGTACAAAATATTAGTTTTACCTTCATTACTCTGATTGAAGTAAGTTATCCTTAGCATTTGGCACAACTACTTCCTCTGTCTTAAGACTGTCTCCCCTTTAATTTTGGTTACACAGTTATCTTTTTTCTACCTTAATGTATATTCTTTTCCTAAATCTTTTTTTACCTACTACTCACCCTTTAAATATCGAGTGGGATTATGTTCTAAGCCCTTTTCCTTTATTTAGGTGATTCATGGTTTCTACTTATTACCAGAATGTTTATTCACCACATTTTGTATGCTGAACCAGATCTTTTTCCTTAAGCACTGAGTATCTTCTGTGTAGTTCCATTTAAATACACAGCAAACACTTCAGACTCAATAGAACCAGTAATGAACTCATCACCCTCCCTTTTTAAAAAATGTATTCTTTCTTATGTACTCCCTGTACTGTTCTTAGAGTTCTCCAAACAAGAAATCTGGAAATCACAGTTTACCTTCTACAGTTAGTCATTCATCACATTCAATTGATTCTACTTTCTACATGATACTTTTTGCCTTGTCTCTGTTCTTCTGGCCATTTGTTACAGGCCAGGTCCTTTTTATTTTTTCACATGAATGACAGCAGAGTCTCTAATTAGTCTTCCTACTTCAGTCTAGGGCCCTCCTCTCATCCACCCTCTACATACAGTAGAGGGCTGTGTTTGGGTCTGCCCATCCTCTTTCCTCTTCCTTCACAGTCATACCTGAGGCAGTACTCTGATCCTATTGCTCCCTTGCCGAATATCCTTCAGTGTCTCACCTTTTAGCGCAAAAGAGAATTTAAATTCCTAAGAACTTACTGCACAAGGATTTTAACTACTTCTCATTCCCCATCTCCTTGCACTACTTTGCATTCTTTCCAGGTAAATACATTAGATTGCTTTGCAGTTTCTGAAACTTGACATACTTCTATGTTTTCCTGCCCTTGCACTTGCTCTTCTGTATCTGGAATACCTTTTCTTCTCTCTGTCTTTTAATAATCCTTTAGATTATTAAATCTATTAAATAAATTAAATCTATTAAAAGCTTCCTCCATTTCCCAGAAAGCTTTTCTCTGGTCTTCTGTTTCCCACACTTTTGGTGACCTTTCCTCCCCATGCTGCCTTCTTTACAGTACTTCTCACACCATGTGAGAATTGTATGACCCCACTGTCACCCTTGATGTTCGAGAGGAAAATTTTCCCTCTGTCACTCTAGACTGGCCTAATAATTGACAATAAGCAGATTGATTTCATTAATTTTTTAAATTATAGAAACAGCATATTATATAAATGATAGTAGAAAAGTATTCCATTGTCTTTTAGGCTCGGACACTTGCTAATATGTTGAGAGAAGTTGAAAGAAAAAACGAAGAGCTTGCTGTGTTGCTGAAGTCCCAGCAGGTTGAATCAGAAAGAGCCCAGAGTGATATTGAGCATCTCTTTCAACATAATAGGAAGTTAGAGTCTGTGGCTGAAGAACACGAAGTTCTGACAAAATCCTACATGGAACTTCTTCAGAGGTAAATTAATAAAGTAAAAATTTCTGTGTAAAGTTAGAATTTAGAATGAACATACAGCGTTTCTCTTCTCTGTCCCTAAAGTTCTTTTCTGAACATTCATATGTCCTAATAATACTATTAATATAAGTAGTTAGCAAGAAACTTATGTCATAGTGAAATGAAGTATTGTTTACTCAAATTCAGTACCACAGCTGGAAACAGAATATAAGTGTCTCAGAATATAAGTGTCTCTTTCCAGTTTCATTTATTCAGTCATCAGTCGTCTGGGATGTTAGCACCACAAGAACAAGTTTCACCTGTTTTATTCCCTGACAGATCTCTAGAGCCTAGAATAGTGCTGGATACATGGTTAGGCACAGCGTAAGTAAGTGTTGCATGACCTTAGTTGTCACAGTTCATACTAGGTTGAATCATATGAATTGGCCATTTCTGCAGATCAGAAGTGGTTGAATGTTAACAGTTGCCCTATCATCAGCCTAATAGCATAGAAATTTGGATGTTAGTGTTTTACTCACCTTGGAATTTGTAGTCAGTATTTCTCTTTAAAGTCCTTGAATGTAGTTTACTTATATGTATGACTATCTGCAAGATAAATTATTACAGGTGAATTGCTGGTTTAAAGGCCATATGCTTTTAAATTTTTGATTGATTGTCCAGTTTACCTTCAGAAAGGCTATGCCAATGCCAGTTTATACACTCACTAACAAAGTATGAGATTGATTATTACCCCCTTGTCACTTTTTATCTTTTAAGCCAGTTTTAACTTACTAATTATAAGGAAGATCAATAATAGTTATTTACTTCTGCCAAACAAAAATTACACTGTGGTTAACTTGTTTTTCTTTATATATACTTTAAGATAGGTTAAGACTTGAAAAAGTGTCCTCCTTTCTCTGGTATTAATATAGAGATACAGAAAAATTTACAGGTCTGTGTGCTTATTTTTTTAACTTCTTTTTTTTTTAAGCAAGATAATGTTTCTTTTTATTTTTTATTTTGCCTCACTGTGCAGCATACAGGATCTAATTCCCTGACCAGGAATTGCCCCCTGCGTTGAAAGCACAGGTTCTTTACCACTGTGCCACCTGAGAAGCCCTTATTTTATTTGCCCATCAATAAAAATGAAGGGTGGAAAATGTATAGCATCTACAAAATTTGTGAGGACACGGTGATTTTTAAATAGGATAGTCTCCCCTAGCAACTTTAAGTCTGATTGTTTGAGGCAGCCCTGATAATGTGGGCTATTAGTGTTCAGTGACCAACCTAGATAGCATATTCAAAAGCAGAGACTTTACTTTGCCGACTAAGGTCTGTCTAGTCAAGGCTATGGTTTTTCCAGTAGTCACGTATGGATGTGACAGTTGGACTGTGAAGAAGGCTGAGCACCGAAGAACTGATGCTTTTGAACTGTGGTGTTGGAGAAGACTCTTGAGAGTCCCTTGGACTGCAAGGAGATCCAACCAGTCCATTCTGAAGGAGATCAGCCCTGGGATTTCTTTGGAAGGACTGATGCTAAAGCTGAAACTCCAGTACTTTGGCCACCTCATGCGAAGAGTTGACTCATTGGAAAAGACTTTTAAGCTGGGAGAGACTGGGGGCAGGAGGAGAAGGGGACGACAGAGGATGAGATGGCTGGATGGCATCACTGACTCAATGGATGTGAATCTGAGTGAACTCCGGGAGTTGGTGATGGACAGGGAGGCCTGGCGGGCTGTGATTCATGGGGTCGCAAAGAGTCAAACACGACTGATCAACTGAACTGAACTGAGGATGTAAAAGAAAGTAGGCAGTGCTCCAAGAGAAAATAGGCTTTCTAGGATTTGCTTATGTTCCAGATAGTAAGTGAGGAATGGGCCAGAAAGTGAAACTCCAGCCTTGAGGGGCCTGGTGGATAACAAATGAAGCTGGCTGGGAAAGTTTATTTGTAATGGCAGGGATATCTCAAGGCATTCAAATTCAGAATTTTACAAACTCTTTGTGGGGTAAATAAAACTTCTGCTGGCCACATTTGGCCAGTGCCACCATTTTGTTTATCCTCTGAAAGGACATTTTATGCTTAAGATAGTTAGGTGTCAAAGTATCACTTTGGAAAGGATTTTTTATATGTTTACCTTACAGGTAAAATAAGCACAGGACTATATGATGCAGAACTATAAAGAGGCAAGAGAAACTTAAAATCTTCAACCACTTAATTCATTAATTTGATGTTTTTCCTTGAACATGTATTATGCCCACCAGGCTAGTGATGATAGGTGTATGTTTAATTTTTTTTGTTTTTAATACCTTATTCTTTAAGAGAAACTGTTTCAGTTTCTGGACTTGACTGTAAAGAAAAAGACATGTATTTTAATAGCAAATTTTGTAATGCAGCATTCTGTAAATCTTTTTATCAATAAATCTGAAGTTAATGTCCCGCATGTTTCCATTTCATAGTATTTTTTTACCTCTTCAGTCAGCCAAAACATACCTTTATTGTCTTTTAGAGTTAACCTAACTCTATATTTATGTCTTGCTTGTTCACATAGCATTCCAACTCTTCCTGTAGTATATGCAGTTTAGTCAGAAGAGGTAGGAAAGAAGACACTCAGTTTCTTTTTCTCTGTTTTCCTCTACTAAAAATATCTCCTTGTCTTTTCAGGAGTGAAACTGCTGAAAAGAAGAACAAAGATTTACAGGTCACTTGTGATTCTCTACATAAACAAATTGAGACTGTGAAAAAGCTGAATGAGTCACTCAAGCAACAAAATGAAAAGTAAAATTTACAGTTTTTTACTTTAATTATTTGGATTTTTCAAAAAGAAAATGATTCCCTATATATAGAACATTATGTTTTATATATAAAATTAGTTATTATAGATATAAAGTACATATTTGGCAGAATTTAAGAGTAATTACTAGTCTTAGAAATTTCCTCTTAAAATACTTGTTGGAGAGAAAAAGAAATTATATGGTTCACTAATGTTTTCTTCTGTATTGTCTTATAACTTCAGAACTGTTGCCCAATTGATAGAGAAAGAAGAACAGAGAAAAGAAGTACAGAACCAACTAGTAGACAGAGAATGTAAGCTAGCAAGTAAGTAGCTTGTTTAATCAGTTGTCTATATTTTAATAAATCTTATGTTGGAAGAAAAAGCATGAGTGGTTTTTAGTTTGCTGTTTCATTTTCTACTTCTGTCATTTTTTTTAATCCTTAAATCATATCTTAAAAGTTCTCCTTTTCTTGCCACAAAGCAGTTTAGTTAAACTAAAAAAGCAATACATTTTTTCTGAAATCAGGAGTTATAGGAAATGATTGCCCTTTTTAAAATAAAAAAATTTTTAAAGAAAATAACAGCAGGTGGCAGTGCTAGGTAACTTATAGTTGCTAGCTTCTTAATGGTAGTAACTCTAAAGTGATCTACAAAAATGTTCTGACTCACTTGCCTTAAAGCACAGACATCTACCTATATAATTGTTCATAATTTTCTTTTACCCTTTCTTTTCTAACCCTTAAACTCTATAAGGATTATCCTTCCCCTCATTACTATATCTTGTATTTAGAACAGAGGAAGAGGGAAAGACAGGGACAATTTAGCATTTTCTATAGAATTCTGGGCTTCCCTTTTAGCTCAGTTGGTAAATAATCTGCCTGCAACACCGGAGACCTGGGTTCATTTCCTCGGTTGGGAAGATCCCATAAAGAAGGAAATGAAAACCCACTCCAGTATTGCCTGGAGAATCTCATGGACCAGAGGAGTCTGGCAGGCTACTGTGGGGTCACAAGAGTTGGACACAACTTAGCGACTAAACCACCACCGTAGAATCCTGGCACGGGAGGAAAGTTTCCTGATTTTTTTAAATTCATCAAATGCTATATAACTTATGTGTAGCAAGCTATTTCTTTTTTCTTTGTAATTGTCTTTTATAACATAATAGGTTCTAAACCTTTTCAGGGTAATGTCGGTATAGGACCTTTGAGTATAAAGCTGACTGTTTTAAGACCTTTGAGTATAAAGCTGACTGTTTGCTTTAAGACCTAGAACAAAAAATAAAAGTACAAGAAGAAAAGATTAAAGTCTTACAAAGAGAAAAAGAAGACAAAGAGGAAACCATTGGCGTCCTTAGAAAAGAATTAAATAGAACAGATCAGATAAGAAAAGAATTGAGCATTAAGGTAAGAATCTATTGCATTCTCATTTGCAATGAAATGATGAAATCTTATTTTGTGAAAAAGGTAAATCTGTATAAATTAGTGTTCTGTTTCTTCAGTAATTTTGCTTAGAAGATACCAGAAGCTCAAATTGATTTGACAGTTGTTTGTTATGAGGGCTCTCACAGTGTGAAAACTTGTATTTTCTAAAATTGTTACACATTGATTAAATGTATACTGTGTTCCAGCACTTGCTGCTTTCAAGAGGGCAAAGAATACAGAAAGAGATTCTCAGTTCATAATGTCACGTACAGATAGCTACCTGTATATATGTATATAACCGCATCTTTTTGCTTATAAGGATGGTGATAATAATAGAAGTTTGCATATATGTAAAATTTCATAATTTACAAAGGACTCTGAAATATTTTTCTTAATCTTCCTCACTTTAATAACTATACTAATATATAAGTATTTATAAATATTTTCATCCTACAAATGAAACTGAGTCTTAAGTTACTTGCTCAAGTTTGTCATGTAGCTATGTGAAATAGTAGGCATATATTCTAAGTTCATTGCTCTTTCTACATTAGCATGATTGCTTCAGTGTGGGCTATTTAGGTGGCTCAGACAGGAAAGAATCTGCCTGCAATGCAGGAGACACAGGTTCAATCCCTGGATCGGGAAAATTCCCTGGAGAAGGGAGTGGCTACCCACTCCAATATTCTTGCCTGAAAAATCCCATGGACAAAGGAGCCTGGCAGGCTACAGTCCATGGAGTCACAAAGAGTGACACACAGCTGAGCAACTAACAATTTCACTGAGTGTGGTAGCTATGAATAATGCTTTCTGGACCATCTACTTCAAGGAAGATGAGAACAGACCAAGATTAAAAAGACCGAACAACTACAGAATATAAGTGACAGGAGAGGCATACAATTTAGCTTTAATATGTTTACCTTAATATAATTCTAAATAGTAATATGTAGTATTTTCTGCAGAAGTACAGGCTTAAAAAGACAAATTGAATCATGTCTTCCCAATTTGTTTATTCTTGTTTAACAGTTACAGATCTTAAACTTACCATATAATTGTTAAATAAAGTATATTACATTAATGTGCCTTGATATGGTTGTCTTACAAATAAAACATAAGGACAGGTTTCTTAAAGCAGGTTTCTGTGAAGAGAAAACATGCTAAGTTGTTTTCTTCAATTTCTCTCTACCGCCCCCTTTTTTCAGGCTTCCTCCCTGGAAGTTCAAAAGGCTCAACTAGAAGGTCGTTTGGAAGAGAAAGAGTCCCTGGTAAAACTTCAGCAAGAGGAGTTAAACAAACATTCTCATATGATAGCAATGATCCATAGTCTAAGTGGTGGGAAAATAAATCCAGAAACTGTGAATCTCAGTATATAGACACTATATGTTTTATCTACTGGCAGGGTGGGGGAGGAAAGCTAATCTGTGACTCCAAAACAAGAGCAAATTATTATCTAATTATTAATTTAGTAAAGAACCTGATCTGACACGTGTTTTTATTTGGTCTTAAATTTTTTACTTCCTCTTTCTGTATTTTACTGCTTAAAACTTTCTTTAGTTCTTCAGAATATTCTTCTTAACCTTCATTATTTTTTCTAAGGTTTTTTTTTCCCTCTTCGTTAGTTGCTTTCCACTGTCTTCTGCTTGTTTATTCTCATTTGTGATTAGGTTTTTAAAATCAGGCATCAGTGAACTTTTCTTTCTCCTTTTATTGAAATATAGTTGACACATTTATAAATTATATATAGTTGACACAGTGTATAAATTTAAGATATACAACATAATAATTTGCCTTATGAACTGATGACCATAATAGGTTTAGTGAACATCCATTATCTTATATAAAAACAACGTTAAAGAAACAAAAAAGTTGTTTTTCCTTGTGAAGAGAACTCTTAGGATTTACTCTCTTAACAACTTTAATATGTAAGTTAAAGAAAGCAGTGTAAATTCTCTTTATCATGCTGTATGTTACATCTTCAGTACTTACTTACCTACAGCTGGAAATGTATGTCCTTTGATCACCTTCGTCTGAGTCTCCCTTCACCCCTATTCAGTGAATTTAAAATAACTTTATTACTGCATTTAAAATGTAGTAAGATACATGGTGTAAGTTCTAAATTTTTTTTAAAATACAGTAAATATTTGTAGAAATAATGTATAAATATTTAAAAGTAGCTGTTGTATTGTCTATATTGTCACATAAAAACCTGTAGTAACTTACAGAATTATTTATGGATACCTTTAGTTTTATTCTTTAAAATGTTACATGTTCGCCCACCAGTATCATTTTCAGTCAGTTATGAATTTCTTGTTAACATACAGATAACTTGGATTCTACCTTTGCCACATATTCAGAAATTTATTGTTAATTCTGATTTAAATTTCATTTAATATATCATCTTTTATTGAAATAGTTTTACATTAGGCCATTTAATTTTAAAGCGTAACTTTATCCTCATTCATGTATTTCTTTTATACAAGGGAATTTTTTAGTACTCTATTTTGAATTGAATGTTTTAAATGGTCTTTAAGAAGAATTTGTATATTTGTATTTTGGTTGATTTTATTACTATGCTACTACAACCATTGGTTTTACTTGGTGTATTCCTCATTATTTGTATCTCTATTTGACTTAGGTAAACTTAGATTTACTTCTGTTTTTTAACCATAGTATATCTGAATTTTTATTTAGAAAATACATTTTTTGTAATTCACTAGTTACACTAAACAATATCAAACTAATAAGTTTCATATATTTGTATGCATTTTGTATAGTTCTGAAAATTTTTCAAAAAGCATCGTGTCATATATTACATTTTAAATTGCTATGCATTCCTTAAGGGGTATAGTCTATTCAAGATACTGAGCCTAGCCCAGTGCTACCCAGTAGAATTTTTTGTGATGATGGAAATGTTCTTTGTCTGCACTATACAGTACCATAGCCTTTAGCCATGTGTGGTTAATGAGCACTTAAAATGTGTCTAGTGCAGTGGAAGAATTGAATTCTTAATTTTATTTAATTTTAATTGATTGTAACTTTAATTTCCATCCAACTGCACAGTTCAGATATAGACTATTTTTGCAAGTATTTGTTTATTTAAGCCACTCAATTTGCCTATTCTTAAAAACCTGTGTAGGCAGAGACTTCATGTAGTTTTCAGCCTTTTTTTTAATAAAATAGTTTTAATCTGTTAATCTCTTCTCTCTAAAGAAAAAAAACCCATATTTCAGATTTAACAGTGAGTACTAATTGTCATCCATCTTCATTTCTGTTTTTTCCTAGTTTTTCTGTCTCTTGTGGCATGTTTCATATTCCTGTTGTTTGTCTTAACCTTAGTATGTTGGGTACTGGTTTTTTTTGGGTTTTTTTTGCTTTTTGGTTCTGTATACACCTCAATCAAAAACCAAGTGTGTGTGTTTATGTGTGTATATGTTCTTTTGTAAAAAAGATTAATATTAATCTATCTTAAGCAAATTTGAATCTCTGCTATAGTCAGAGTTTTACAAATGATTCCTATTATGTATGTTCATTTTCTGATGAAGAATACAAGTAAGTGAATAAATATATCATATTGGAGTTCATATTCTTTAAGAATTTTGCTATGAAGTTTGAATTCAAGTATACATTAACACAATTCCTTGTAACCATTTGCATTTGTTATTTGAACAAATAGAGTTTTCTTAAAATTTGGCTGGTTGGAGTTTATACTATACTGTCACCCATTTAATGTCAGGGCAAAAAATAAGTCATGAAAACCTAATGCTCTGTTTTAGAGAAACGTCGTCAGATTGGTATCCTTTTAGTTTCATTTATTGTGTGTTGCAAAAACTAGTTGCCTGTGTTAAAAATATATTGAGGTTCTGTCTTGAGCTAGGACTGTTCATTAAATGAAAATATAACTGAATTTCAACTTCTGCTTGAGGCTTATTCTTATATTTTTGTTACCTCTAATCAAGGTATATTCCCTAAAATACATAACCTTATTTTACTTTGATTTTTTTCTTTTCCTCTTTTCAAATATCATTAGTTATGAATTGTATTTACCACTTTACTTTTGAGTTGCCTCCTGTTAGATAAAACACATGTCCTGTTTTAGACATTCTGAGACATGCAGCTTGGTCTCTTACATCCACTCAAATCTGCAAATGCAGCATGAAAGCAGCCATCCACAGTATGTAAATAAATGTGTGTGGTTCTGTTCTGATAAAATTTTATTTACAAAAACAGTCAAAACTTTGCTATTGAATGTTTTATCTTCTTGAATAATTCGACCCTTTTAGGATTAAGAAATGTATCATTATCTTTGGTGATCTCTGTCTTGATATTAATATAGCCTTTTTATCTATAAAATGCATGACTTGTAGACAGTATATAGTTGGGTCTTGCTTTTTTTTTTTTTCCCTACCTATTTTGACAAATAAGTCCTTAACTGTCAAAGTCCACTTGGAGTTAATGTTGTACTACTTAATAGAAAATGTAGAAAGCTTACAACTGTATGGACTCTTTTACTCATTTTAGTTGACACATATATGTACATTACTGACCCCCAAACTTGTATTTTTTTGCTTTAATCAAGTATGTATACATACCCTGGCTTTCAGCATCATAATATATTTACCTCCTTGCACACGGTAATATACACAAGATAGTATCTTCAATGTAGCATTACTATTTGTCCCTCTGAAAATAATTTATTAAGTAATTTATGGGAAGACACTGCAAATACCTGTTTCTTCTAACTTTCATCTACTAGTTTTAGTGTCCATTGGGATTCCCTGGTGGCTCAGAAATAAGAATGCACCTGCAGGAGACATGGGTTCAATCCTTGATCTAAGAAAATCCCGCATGCCACAGAGTAATTAAAGCCTGTGTGCCACAACAGGCTCTACAGCCTGGGAGCTGCTACTACTGAGCCCATGTGCTGCAGCTACTAAAGCGCACATGCCCTAGAGCCCGTGCTTTGCAACAAGAGAAGCCACTGCAGTGAGAAGCTCAGGCACTACAGTGAGCTTGTCCCTACTTGCTGCAGCCAGAAGAAAAGCCCGCGCAGCGATGAAGACTCAGCACTGCCCCCCAGAAAATACAGAGTCTCACTTCAATCAGTTGTTACTCTGATGGTTGCTGAGTGGTTATTTTCTTTACTATTCTGCTTTTTAAATAGGATAATGAACATTTTGTCTCAGCCATTTGCCTTGGCACTCTCAGTGATCTCCAGTAAATAATTGCATATTACCCATAATGATTTTTTTAAAAAAGTGTTTTGGATTAAGAAACTGATTGTATATTTTCAGCATTCACTGGGTTTATACTTGATTTTTTTTTTAACTGTACTATGTCTTTGTTGTAGTACGTGGACTTTAGTTGAGCACAGGCTTCTCTTATTGGAGGGCACATCTAAAGCACACAGGCTTAGTAGTTGTACACAGGTGGCGTGTGAGATCTTAGTTCCCAGAAGGATCAAGCCTGCGTCGTCTCTGCTGGAAGGTGGATTTTTAACCACTAGACCATTTGGGAAATCTCAAGACAATAGATTTTTAAAAAACAACTAAGATGAACAGAAAATATGACTTATGCCTTTAAAAGCTAGTTGGTTTTTAGAAAGGCAAGTCATAGAACCAAAGAAAAGCTAGTTAATTTTGTTATTATAATACATTATTGATAATGAGCCTGATAAGTACTTGAAGTTGTGAGCCTCTGTAATCCATAAGTTGGGAAGAAACATTATAAAAATTAAAAAAAATCATGGATTCCTTTGAATCTGCAATTTACTTTGAAATCTTTCACAGTCTTCTGCTTAGCATTTTGTAGCTAATTGGCTTTCTTCCTGTCATACAGAAAGGCCTGTTTATGCTTGTTTTTATCTAAGCATTTCAAAAATAACAGAAAAAACAATGATCAGCATGAATGAAGGAGTACCTTAATTCATAGAACATTGCCCTTTTGTACATTGAGCTTCAAATAACCCTTCATAAAGATACTAAATGTGAAGAGAGAAAGTGAGTATCTTTCCTCCCAACTAAATGCACGTTATTTTCCTTAACTTCCTGTCCCTCCCCCACACCTTTCTCCCTGGTAACCATAAGTTCATTCTCTCAAGTCTATGAGTCTGTTTCTGTTTGATAAATATATTTATGCCTTATTACTTTATATTCGGAATATAATGATAGCTTATACTTCTCTGACTTCACTTGTTATGACAATCTCTAGGTCCATCCATGTTCCTGCAAATGGCATAATTTCATTCTGTTAATGCCTGAGTCATTTGAAAAGACCCTGATGCTGGGAAAGATTGAGGGCAGGAGAAGAAAGGGACGACAGGGTGAGATGGTTGGATGGCATCACTGACTCAATGGACATGGATTTGGGTGGACTCTGGGAGTTGCTGATGGACAGGGAGGCCTGGCGTGCTGTGGTTCATGGGGTCGCAAAGAGTTGGACACGACTGAGCAACTGAACTGAACTGAATGGCTGAGTAGTAGTCCATTATGTGTGTGGGTGGTATACCACATCTTTTTCCATTCATCTGTCAAAGGACACTTGGGTTGCTTCCATGTCTTGGCTATTATAAGTAGTGCTGCTATGAACATTTGCAATATGTTCCATAATGCTGCATGTAGTAATATGTAAGTTGTTTAATATGGAGTAATATGTAAATAGTGTTGCATTTATCTTTTGAAATTAGAGTTTTCTCTGGATATATGCCCAGGAGTGGGATTGTTAGATCATAGTATAACTCTGTTTTTAGTTTTTTAAGAAACCTCCATACTGGTTTTCATAGTGGCTGCACCAGTTTACATTCCCACCAATAGTGTAGAGATTTTTCTTTTCTACACAACCCTCTCCAACACTTGTTTGTAGACTTTTTTGATGATGGCAGTTCTGACTGGTGTGAAGTGATATCTCATTGTAGTTTTGATTTTAATTTCTTTAATAATCGATGTTGAGCATGTTTTCATGTGCCTATTGGCCATCTTTATGTCTTCCTTGGAGAAATTTCTGTTTAGGTCTTCTGCCCTTTTTTGATTGGATTGTTTGGTTTCTTGTTATTCAGTTGTATGAGCTGTTTATATAGTTTGGAAATTAAGCCCTTGTTGTTCACATTATTTACAAATATTTTTTCCCATTCTTTGAGTTGTCTGTTCTTTTTGTTTATGGTTCCTTTTGGACTTCCCTTGTGGTTCATCTAGTAAAGAATCCACCTGCAATGCAGGAGAACTGGGTTCGATCCCTGGGTTGGGGTGATCCCCTGAAGAAGGGAAAGCCTACCTATGCCCGTATTATGGCCTGGAGAATTCCCTGGACTGTAGTCCGTGGGGTCTCACAGAGTCGGACACAACTGAACAACTTTCACTTTCATTGGGATTCCCTGGTTCAGATAGTAAAGAGTCTGCAATGCGGGAGACCTGGATTCAGTCCCTGGGTAGGGAAGATCCCCTGGAGAAGGAATTGGCAGTCCACTCCAGTACTTTTGCCTGGAAAATTCCAAGGATGGAGGAGCCTGGTGGGCTACAGTCCATGGGGTCACAAAGCTGGACACGACTGAGCAACTTCACTTTTCACTTTACTGTGCAAAAGCTTATGAGTTTGACTAGGTCCCATTTATTTGTTTTTACTTTTATTTTTTTTGCCTTAGGAGACTGACCTAAGAAAACATTGCTACAATTTTTGTCAGAGAATGTTTGGCCTATGTTCTCTTCTATGAGTCCTATAGTATCCTACCTTACATTTAACCTATTTTGAGTTCATTTCTGTTTATAATGTGAAGAGTGTATTCTGACTTCATTGATTTACATGCAGCTGTCCAACTTTCCCAATACCAGTTAGTATACAGATTCTTTTCCCTATTGTATATTCTGGCTTCTTTTGTTGAAGATTAACTGACCATAGGTGTGTGGGTTTATTTCTAAGCTCTGTATTCTGTTGCATTGATTCCTATGTCTGCTTATGCCAGTACCACACTGTTTTGATGACTAACTTTGTACTGTTGTCTGAAGACTTGGAGTTATGCCTCCAGCTTATTCTTTTTCCTCAGATTTGCTTCAACAATTGTGGGTCTTTTGTGACTCCATATAAATTTTAGGGTTATTTGTTCTAGTTCTGTGGAAAATGTAGTGGATATTTTGATAAGGATTGCATTAAATCTGTAGTTTGCTTTGGGCAGTATGGCCATTTTAACAATATTAATTCTTCCAATCCAAGAATTGGGGATATCTTTCCATTTGTTTAAATGGAAAATTTGCCTTTAATTTTCTTTCAGTTTTCATTTTCAGTTTCCTTTAATCAATGATTTATACTTCTCAGCATATAAGTCTTTCAGATCCTTGGCTCAGTTTATTCCTAAGGGTTTTTGGTGGGGGGAGCAGGCAGGTGGTGATTTTAAATGAATTTACTTCTTATTTTCTGATGTCTCATTGTTACTATAAAGAAATGCAACATATTTCTGGATGTTAATCATGTATTCTATTACCTTGTGAATTTATCAGTTTCAGTTTTTGTGTGGGGTCTGTCTTTAAAAGAGTTTCCTATGTATACAAAGGAAACTATAAGCAAGGTGAAAAGACAGCCTTCTGAATGGAAGTAAATAATAGCAAATGAAGCGACTGACAAACAACTAACCTCAAAAATATACAAGCAACTTATGCAGCTCAATTCCAGAAAAATAAACGACCCAGTCAAAAAATGGGCCAAAGAACTAAATAGACATTTCTCCAAAAAAGACATATAGATGGCTAACAAACACATGAAAAGATGCTCAACATCACTCATTATCAGAGAAATGCAAATCAAGACCACAATGAGGTACCATTTCACACCAGTCAGAATGGCTGCAATCCAAAAGTCTGCAAGCAATAAATGCTGGAGAGGGTGTGGAGAAAAGGGAACCCTCTTACACTTTTGGTGGGAATGCAAACTTGTACAGCCACTATGGAGAACAGTGTGGAGATTCCTTAAAAAATTGAAAATAGAACTGCCATATGACCCAGCAATCCCACTGCTGGGTATACACACCTAGGAAACCAGAATTGAAAGAGACACATGTACCCCAATGTTCATCGCAGCACTGTTTATAATAGCGGGGACATGGAAACAACCTAGATGTCCATCAGCAGATGAATGGATAAGAAAGCTGTGGTAAATATACACAATGGAGTATTACTCAGCCATTAAAAAGAATACATTTGAATCAGTGCTAATGAGATGGATGAAACTGGAGCCGATTATACAGAGTGAAGTAAGCCAGAAAGAAAAATACCAATACAGTATACTAACACATATATATGGAATTTAGAAAGATGGTAATGATAACCCTGTATGCGAGATAGCAAAAGAGACACAGATGTATAGAATGGACTTTTGGACTCTGAGGGAGAGGAAGAGGGTGGGCTGATTTGGGAGAATGGCACTGAAACATGTAAACTATCATGTAAGAAGCGAATCGCCAGTCTATGTTCGATACAGGATACATGATGCTTGGGGCTGGTGGCACGGGGATGATCCAGAGAGATGATATGGGGTGGGAGGTGGGAGGGGGGTTCAGGATTGGGAACTCATGTACACTCATGGTGGATTCATGTCAATGTATGGCAAAACCAATACAGTATTGTAAAGTAAAATAAATAAAATTTTTTTAAAAGTTTCCTATGTATAGTGTCCTCATCTGCATATAATGGCAGTTTTACCTCTTCCCTTCCAATGTGGATACCGCAAAGGGCTTTTTATATATAAAGTCTGAACAGTGCTGCCTAAGAGAATGACATTTCACAGTCAGTAGAGTAGGTTGAGGTATAGTTTCATTATGTTATTAAAAACTAATTTTTCACTAAGCAGCTAAGCATTTGGCAGGGATTTAGTAGTGAATGTGATTCTGCCTCTGTTACATTGTCTACATTCTTATTCCAAGAGTTACGTTTCATCTCACTTATCTCAGAAAGCCAAAAGATAACATGTATTAGAGTAGCCTTATTCTTTTCTCAAATTTCAAATAAGACTTGTGATTAGCCTTTAGAAAACACAGCACTGTTCATGTTCATTTAGGCAGGGTTTTCCTTTACCCACCAATAAAGACTAGTATTAACTACTACAAACTAATTAGCTCACAGTTAATCAGCATGTTGGATCTCTGGATTCTTAAAGAACAGTGAGCCCAAACCCTATGAGTTTTACAAAATGTTTAAGCTTTATATTGCATTTTCAGATAAGAAACCCTATGATTCAAACGCAAACTGATATGTAATTTAAAAACACTTAGGGCACTTTCACTTCTGGGAATTTATCTTAAGGAAATATAGATGTGCAATAAGATTTAGATAAAGTAATATTCATTACAGAACTGTTTATTGTGGTAGAAAATTGGAAATAACCAATGTATACAGTTAAAGTACTGTCATTCAATAGAATAATGTATAGTCTTTTTAAAAAGATGTAGAAATATATGAGTACATGGACAGAGATTCCTGTTGTGTTAACTGGAAAACTTAAGTTTTTCCACTTAAGTAGGTTAAGCGGAAAACCTACTGTGGGCAGGAATCCCTTAGAAGAAATGGAGTAGCCATCAACATAAGAGTCAACAAGAGAGTCCAAAATGCAGTACTTGGATGCAGTCTCAAAAGCGACAGAATGATCTCTTCATTTCCAAGGCAAACCATTCAATATCACAGTTACCCAAGTCTGTGCCCCAACTAATAACGCTGAAGAAGCTGAAGTTGAACAGTTCTATGAAGACCTACAAGACCTTTTAGAACTAACACCCCAAAAGATGTCCTTTTCATTATAGGGGACTGGAATGCAAAAGTAGGAAGTCAAGAAACACCTGGAGTAACGGAAATTTGGTCTTGGAGTACAGAATGAAGCAGGGCAAAGGCTAACAGAGTTCTGCCAAGAGAATGCACTGGTCATAGCAAACACCCTTTTCCAACACAAGAGAAGACTCTACACATGGACATGATCAGATGGTCGACACCGAAATTAGATTGATTATATTCTTTGCAGCCAAAGATGAGGAAGCTCTATACAATCAGCAAAAACAAGACCAGGAGCTGACTGTGGCTTGGATCATGAACTCCTTATTGCCAAATTCAGACTGAAATTAAAGAAAGTGGGGAAAACCACTAGACTATTCAGATATGACCTAAATCAATTCCCTTATGATTATACAGTGAAAGTGAGAAATAGGTTTAAGGGACTAGATCTGATAGAGTCCCTGATGAACTATGGAATGAGGTTCGTGACATTGTACAGGAGACAGGAATCAAGACCCTCCCCAAGAAAAAGAAATGCAAAAAGCAAAATGGCTGTCTGAGGAGGCCTTACAAACAGCTGTGAAAAGAAGGGAGAAGAAAAGGAAAGCTTTACCCATTTGAATGCAGAGTTCCAAAGAATAGCAAGGAGAGATAAGAAAGCCTTCCTCAGTGATCAATGCAAAGAAATAGAGGAAAACAATAGAATGGGAAAGACTAGAGATCTCTTCAAGAAAATTAGAGATAGCAAGAGAACATTTCATGCAAAGATGGGCTCAATAAAGGACAGAAATGGTATGGACCTAAAAGAAGCAGAAGATATTAAGAAGAGGTGGCAAGAATACACAGAAGAACTGTACAAAAAAGATCTTCACGACCCAGATAATCACGATGATGTGATCACTCACCTAGAGCCAGACATCCTGGAATGTGAAGTCAAGTGGGCCTTAGGAAGCATCACTATGAACAAAGCTAGTGGAGGTGATGGAATGCCAGTTGAACTATTTCAAATCCTGAAAGATGATGCTATGAAAGTGCTGCACTCACTAGATGAGCAAATCTGGAAAACTCAGCGGTGGCCACAGGACTGGAAAAGGTCAGTTTTCATTCCAATCCCAAAGAAAGGCAATGCCAAAGGATGCTCAAACTACTGCACAATTGCACTCATCTCACACACTAGTACGGAGAAGGCAATGGCACCCCACTCCAGTACTCTTGCCTGGAAAATCCCATGGACAGAGGACCCTGGAAGGCTGCAGTCCATGGGGTCACTGAGGGTCAGACACAACTGAGCGACTTCACTTCCACTTTTCACTTTCATGCATTGGAGAAGGAAGTGCAACCCACTCTAGTGTTCTTGCCTGGAGAATCCCAGGGAAGGGGGAGCCTGGTGGGCTGCCGTCTGTGGGGTCGCAGAGTCGAACACGACGGAAGTGACTTAGCAGTAGCACACACTAGTAAAGTAATGCTCAAAATTCTCCAAGCCAGGCTTCAGCAGTATGTGAACTGTGAACTTCCAGATGTTCAAGCTGGTTTTAGAAAAGGCAGAGGAACCAGAGATCAAATTGCCAACATCCACTGGATCATGGAAAAAGCAAGAGAGTTCCAGAAAACATCTACTCCTGCTTTAGTGACTATGCCAAAGCCTTTGACTTTGTGGATCACAATAAAGTGTGGAAAATTCTGAAAGAGATGGAAATAGCAGACCACCTGACCTACCTCTTGAGAAACCTATATGCAGGTCAGGAAACAACAGTTAGAACTGGACATGGAACAACAGACTGGTTCCAAATGGGAAAAGGAGTACGTGAAGGCTGTATTTTGTCACCCTGCTTATTTAACTTCTATGCAGAGTACATCATGAGAAATGCTGGGCTGGAGGAAGCACAAGCTGGAATCAACATTGCTGGGAGAAATATCAATAACCTCAGATATGCAGATGACACCACCCTCATGGCAGAAAGTGAAGAAGAACTAAAGAGCCTGTTGATGAAAGCGAAAGAGGAGAGTGAAAAAGTTGGCTTAAAGCCCAACATTCAGAAAACAGATCATGACACCTGGTTCCACCACTTCATGGCAAATAGATGGGGAAACAGTGGCTGACTTTTTCTGGGCTCCAAAGTCACTGCGGATGGTGATTGCAGCCATGAAATTAAAAGACGCTTAACCCTTGGAAGGAAAATTATGACCAACCTAGACAGTATATTAAAAAGCAGAGACATTACTTTGCCAACAAAGGTCCATCTAGTCAAGGCTATGTTTTTCCATTTGTCATGTATGGATGTGAGCATTGGACTATAAGGAAAACTGAGCACCAAAGAATTGATGCTTTTGAACTGTGGTGTTGGAGACGACTTGAGAGTCCCTTGGACTGCAAGGAGATCCAACCAGTCCATCTTAAAGGAGATCAGTCCTGGGTGTTCATTGGAAGTACTGATGTTGAAGCTGAGACTCCAGTACTTTGGCCACCTGATGCAAAGAGCTGACTCATTTGAAAAGATGGCAATGACGACCCTGTATGCAAGACAGCAAAAAAGACACGGATGTGTATAACGGACTTATGGACTCAGAGGGAGAGGGAGAGGGTGGGGTGATTTGGGAGAATGACATTCTAACATGTATACTATTATGTAAGAATCGAATCGCCAGTCTGTGTCTGACGCAGGATACAGCATGCTTGGGGCTGGTGCATGGGGATGACCCAGAGAGATGTTATGGGGAGGGAGGTGGGAGGGGGGTTCATGTTTGGGAACGCATGTAAGAATTAAAGATTTTAAAATTTAAAAAAATAAATAAATTGAAAAAAAAGACCTTGATGCTGGGAAAGATTGAGGGCAGGAGGAGAAGGGGATGACAGAGGATGAGATGGTTGGATGGTATCACCGACTCAATGGACATGAGTTTGGGTGGACTCCGGGAGTTGGTGATGGACAGGGAGGCCTGGTGTGCTGCAGTTCATGGGATCGCAAAGAGTCCGACACAATTGAGTGACTGAACTGAAGCCAGGTGACGGAAGGTGAGGGAGGAGCTCCTCTATCAAATCTGTTATTTTTCATTTTTCATGTCTTCACCTTTATAGCATCTGTTAGTCTTCCTCTGTGATACAGGTTTTTTTGTTTCTTTGGCCACATCTCAAGTCCACATCTTTTGGGAAGGAATATAGAGAAGAGTCCATCCTAATGGAAATCAGTCCTGAATATTCATGGAAGGACTGGTGCTGAATCTGAAACTCTAATACTTTGGCCACCTGATGTGAATAACTGACTCATTTGAAAAGACCCTGATGCTGAAAAAAATTGAAGACAGGAGGAGAAGAGGACTACAGAGGATGAGATAGTTGGATGGTGTCACCAACTCAATGGACATGAGTTTGAGTGAACTCCAGGAGTTGGTGATGGGCAGGGAGGCCTGATGTGCTGCAGTCCATGGGATCTCAAAGAGTCAGACACGACTGACTAACTGAACTGAACTGATAGAGAAGAGTAGGGAAGTGAGATGAGGACTGGGAAGCAGAATATCTAAAGACAATTCTTGATGCCAGCTTGTTGATTTAGGTAAATTGCCTGACTTCTCTGGGCAGGAGACCTGATACCAGCCTGAGGCAGATCAGGCCCTGTGGAGTGTTCCGCCACATGTTCTCCCCAGTATATTGGGCATAATGGTTGCTTCCCTTAACATTCCTTCCAACTGCGACTCACTTAACTGTTTTCATAAATAAAATGTCCTGTAATTGAGAAAACTAATATTACCACTTTGGTTTTATATCATTTGATATTTTCCAAGTATTTTTGCATGTTTCTTTGCACTTGAGACATTAAGTATTTCAGGCAGGGGTACAAAGTATAAAGTGGAACCAAATTGCGTATATTCTCATTCCCACTTTCTTCCACACACACGTTTATTATTACCTTGACCCTATTAAAATCATGAGCTTTATTCCACTTATTCCATCCTTTATTTGTACAAGCAATCACTTCCACAAAAATACTTGTTATGGGTTTCTATTCTGTGCAGTGTATCTGACTGCATGCTGCGTTGAGATACCAAAAGCTACCTGGGTAAGGGGAGTCTCTTGCACTTAATAAATGCTTGAAAGGATTAGAGGTGGGAAAGAAGAATTGGAGAGGAGAGAAAGCCTTCCTGCCTGATGTTCATGGGCTCCACTGCTGAATACAAGAGCTACTTGGCATGTGCAGTTATGAGCACTTGAAATGTGACTCGTCTGAATTGAGATGTGTTATAAGGGTAAAAAACACACCAAATTAGTGTGTGTGTCATTGTATTGTGAAATTTCTCAGTCATTTTTAGATTGCCTCCACATTTTGGGTATATGGATTTAAATAAAACATATCACCTGCTTAATTAGTAAAATTAATTTCACCTATTTTTCTTTACCTCTCCTAATGTGGCAACTAGAAATTTTTGCATTATTCACATGGCTTGAGTTCCATTGCCGTTAGACAGCACTCCTTCTAGGCATTAATTCACCACCTTCCATTTCCTAAGTTGCTTCTTTCCTTCTCTGTGTCTTTGCACATAACATTTCTCCTGCTTAAATCCATGTCCCCTCCTTCATAGCTTTGCTTATCAGAGAGTTTGACCTCATTCTATTAACCAGTTTACACTTAAAACCAAGCACCATCACAATACTAACATTCACACACCATATGAATTCTTCTGTTCCTTATATCTAAAAAGACCCAGTCTTCATGAAGTTTCAAAGAAATGCCATTTATTTACGTTGTTCCAGGATACCTTGTATAGCTCTAATAGTTCATCCAATGGGCTTGAATGCTGTCCTATAGATTTATCAAGTCATCAGCCTAAGAGACAGCACCACTGATCCTTCCCTGCAAATAAACTGCCAGACACACTAGGTACCCTTAGTAACAAAATGTAAACTGAAAAAACGAAACCATCCCCTACCTCTATTTCCACTGCTATTCTTTTAGGCCAAAAATCTCATTTCCCTGTTGTATTACTACAGTTATCTCTCATATCTTTGCCCCTGATTTCTCCATCAGTTCCATCCTGAATCTCTAGCCATTCAGTCTTCCCAAAATACCACTATTTTCATGTCAAATTTTGTTGAGAAGTCTTCAATGGCTCTGACAGCCCAGAGCAATAATTCTCAAACTGTGCTTTACTGAACCGTATGATTTTACTCATTAGCATTAATATTTCTTACCGAAGCAGCAATTTCTCTATTATCACATTCAATCTTTCTATTGGTTTCTTGAACATATGGAATATATTACAACAGTTAAATGTTCTTATCTACTCATTTCATCATCCATATCATATCTAGGTCAGTTTTGATTGACTGATTTTTCTTCTCATTTTAAGCTGTATTTTCCTGCTTCTTTGAATGCCTGGTAATTTTTAACTGGATGCCAGAAATTTTAGTTTACTGGTTGCTGGACATATTTATATTGCTATAAATATTTTTGAACTTTGTTCTAGTATACAGTTATTTGGAAACTAATTCATTCAATTCTGAGTTGAAGCTTTGTAGGAAGAGCTAGGCCTAATTTTGTCTACTATGAGGCAAAAATTTTTGAGTGCTCTTCCTTATCTTCCATGAAGTAAGATTTTCTACTCTGACTTGGGAAAACAGGAACTATTTTCCTGTGGGCACTGAGGATTCCCCTCTAGTCCTTTTGGGTGGTTCGTTCTTCACAGACATGTACTGATCACTACTCAGCTGAGGACTTGAGGAAGGTACCCTTTAGGTGCCCAGAACTCTCTGAGCAGCTCTGTCCTTTCCAGTGCTTCGTTGTATGAACACTAGCCACCTTGGTCACCTCAGACTCCCAGATCCATCTTCTTAACTCAAGGGTATTGCTAGACTTAGTCTGAGAACTCCCCATGTTCTGGCCTGGCAACACTCCAAGCAGTCGCTTGGGACCATTATGAGGCTCACCTCTGTTTTGTGTTTCAAGGATCATTGCCCTTCCTTGCTTGTTGAATGATGACTAGAAAACCACTGAATCACATTTTCTGTGAATATTTTCAGTTGTTTTAGGTGAGAGGGCAGATCTACTCCATCTCTCCATATTGCTGAAGGAATAAGTTTGAGTCAAGATGCTTGCATTGTAGTTTGTTTGAAAAATGTATTTGTCCCTTAAAAGAATGTTTTTAAAATCTAGAGTAAAATCTAAACTCCTTAGCCAGAGTGCCAAAACCTTCCACAGTCTGCCCTCAGTCTGAATTTCAAGTGTGTTGTCCTGTTGCAGGCAGAATGACTAAATACAGCTGTGTGTCTCCACCTCTTTATTCACAGGGCTCCCAGGCTGTCAACACATCTCTGTCTTCCTGGCTGTCTTCCTCATGTCTGATCCTCTATTTTGGTCTAGTAATTTTAGTTGCATTTACCTCATCTTACCAATAAGATCATATGCTCTTTTAATATGGGAACTATGTCTGATATTTTTAGATTTTTCCAAAAGCTTAGCACCAAGACTGGGCAGTGAGTGGACATTCAGCATATGTTTGTAATTTGTCTAACTAAATGTTGAATAGCCTGACAGCAGGAACCTAGTTTTGTTCTTGCTAGTCTTAATTTGCAGCACACAAATTACTATATGACAGAATAAAAATAGGCTATGATGTAATTTCTGAGTAATCACGAGATGACATTATAAATGTAATCAGCCTACTTTTAAAAAATCCAGACAGATGGTGAAACATTCCGTCTGATTTTATTCTATGTGCTCTGTCCAATCTAGCAACAGACAACTTCTCACTTCCCTTTTCTTAGACACCAAGGGTCATGGTGCTGAAATTTTCCACTCTCCTAAGTCTGTTCTGTGTACCTGGTAGGACAGGTATGTGATGTCACCTCTAATTTTCACTGACCCCAAATCTACATGAATCCTAATTATTTACTGAGAGTAGTTGTCACTGGGAACAACCCAGAGACAAGGGACCAGAGGATAAAGAGCATGGTGACTGGTGTCATCCTGCCTGATGCTTGAGTTCTGGTTCTGCTGGATGTTAGCACCGTGACCTTGTGCAGTCATTCCCTCCCCCAGGCTCAATTCCACCCCTATATATAAAACAGGAGATCATACCCAGAGTAGAGAGTCTTGTAGGAACATAGATCTTCCTACCACACTCAGTGGGAGTTTAGTGCTTTTGAAATGAATTGAGACATATGCTCAACATCCTAAACTGGGTCATTGCTCTTTAAGGACAAAATTCCATACCATGTTCAAAACCCATGGTAGTGAGTGCAGAAAGTCATAGCCATTATCCCCAATTTTAGTTTGTGAACTCAACCTCTTTTACCACAAAAACTATTGCAAGAAGTTGAAGATCCAAAGAAACTCATTTTATGCCTGCCTTTAGTCTTGCCAGGATATGACCACTCTTAATTAGTGAGAAACAATGAATTCTACTCCTATATGCCCCAATGTAGTTATAGTTCTTTTACTAATATAATGATAATTGCCGCTTATTGAATGCCTTCTCTTTTCCATGTACTATTCTGAGGACTTTATAGATAAAATTTTATTTAAAATAAAAACCCTAAGATGTAGGCATAATATGGGTGAGAATACTCAGGCACAGGGAAAATAAAGAACCTGCTCAGTGTGCCCTGGTGAGATAAGTGGAGTTGGCATTCATACTCAGGCAATCTGACTTCAGAGCCCATCAGTTAACCTACAGACTCTTCTGATAAATCAAGACAAGATTTTATGTAAGGTGAGGTATTTGTCAAACCTCAAATTGGCCTGACTAGTGTAGATACTGGGGAGTTCTAAGACATGGTCAACACAATATAGGAATGGTGAAAAATGCATTCCAGACATTACTTGGAGATTGGATGGTGATGATTTAAAAATGAAAATTAAAAGCTACCTAGAATAGCATAAATTCTCTCATAGAACATAGGCTGTGCAGCTGAGAGGCCTTTGCAATGGGAGGTCAAGAAGGATGCTTCCAGGTAGACCTGTGTGGGGTCAGGGCACCCTGGGAGGAAAACTTTCCTCTCTCGGAGTATGTAGAAGTACTAGTGTGTACCAGTGTCTTAAGTCACCACAGAGAGGTTAAGTGAGCCTGGTCTTTACAGCTGGTTGAGTGGGCCCTGGTAGGCTAGCAAAATCTCCCCACTTGCTTACTATTGTAGGAAATTCCTTTAGCACAGTTCTCAGAGTGAGGTACCCAGATCAGCAGCATCAGTATCAACTGGAAGCTTCTTTGAATACAAATCCTCAGGCTCCATCTCAGACCTACTGAAGGAGAAATGGGTGATGGCACACAGTAATCTGATTTCTAACAAACCCTCTAGATCATTTTGATAGATACTTCTAGCAGGATACCTTTTGAACTCCCCAATTAAAAATGAGTATTAAGGTGTAAAACCATAGTTGAGAGCTCTTCAGGATGAATTAGTTACAGATAATGTAAATGAAGTTTAACTCACTGCCTGTGATCTGTTTGACTGAGACAAATACATCAGATAAGTCTAATCCTTACCTCTCTCCTCAATCACATACATGACTAATGTTCCTAACATCAAGGCTTAGGGTTTGTAGCATAGATCAGATAGGCTGGGATTTATGACCAGTGTCAACTAGATGCTTCCATTGGAGAAAACATGTGAGTGATAGCAAGTAATATGTATTTTAAAACCTGTTCTAATTTATATATATATATATATATTTGTAATATCAAACATTTATATATCACTGATTCTCTGCATATTCTAATTTATATTTTTAAAAGAAAAATCTCTGGAAAACATAAGCACTACAAGTACTATTGTTCTGTTTAAAATAACTTGTAATGAGCCTCACCATAGGGCTGTGCAGTCTTGCTCTGGGGCCTGGGCTCCTGGCCTATTTACCAGTGTTCACCTCGTGACTGGCACATAACCCTATGCCCAATAGCCCAATAATCAGGGCATGAGCTGGATTGACTGGAAATGAGTAAAAAGATCAGAGAACATTACCCTCATAAGTGAGCAGACAGAGATAGGAAGAGGAAGCAGAACGGGGAAAATTTCAGACTTGACAACTTTGCCATCTTCACTTTACTATGAGGATCAGTAGAACTGTATGCCTTACAGCTGCAAAATCAGGTAACTCTGATCTGCTTGATTTATAACTTTAACATGTTTGTTGGTGGCATGAATTGATTAATAATAAAGTGCTACTGGAGAGTTTATCAAAGCATCAGTGCCTATATTGGCCCATTTCGTGCATTTGAGTTCAGTTTCAATCACAAGGGAAAAAGTCATACTGTTGAATAACAGATCCAGAAGATTTCAGAGACAGTGGAATTGTAAATGAGCAGCTCAGCACCGGATATTTATTTCTCCTTTTTTCTTTTATTACTATTGGACAGGATCAAAGGATAAAATAGACATATGTCTGCCTGTCATGTGGCTCTAATTCTAATTCCTGACCATATATTTAATAACACATATCTTTTAAAATTAGGGACTTAGTTTGTTCAAAAAGTCTGCATGATTTTCAATAGGTAGCAAATGGTGGTGAGATATATTTTGGAATTTATCTCTTAGATTCAAAAGGCAGCCAGATAACAGACCCACATCACAAACCATGGCATCTGTATTGCCTCTATTTCTATTTCTTAAAGATAAAATTTATTACATTCTTTTGCAGTCTTATTAAAAAATAAACTAGACATGAAAGCATCTATGCAGAAGTTACTCTTTTGAATTGAGCCAGTAGCCACTCATTTTTAAAAACCTGTAGCATTAACCCCCTCTAACTGGAAAATGTTTTTCCTCCCAGTGAATTCTTTCTTTAATCCTTTTTACCAGAGATCAAATTGCTAACATCTGTTGGATCATAGAAAAAGCAAGAGAATTCCAGAAAAACATCTGCTTCATTGACTATGCTAAAGCCTTTGAAGTGTGGATCACAACAAACTGTGGAAAATTCTTAAAGAGATGGGGAGTATCAGACCACCTTACCTGCCTCCCTGGTGGCTCAGAGGTTGAAGAGTCTTCCTGGAATGTGGGAGACCTGGGTTATCAGACCACCTTACCTGCCTCCCTGGTGGCTCAGAGGTTAAAGAGTCTTCCTGGAATGTGGGAGACCTGGGTTCGATCCCTGGGTCGAGAAGTCCCCTGGAGAAGGAAATGTCAACCCACTCCAGTACGCTTGCCTGGAGAATCCCATGGAGGGAGGAGCCTGTTAGGCTACAGTCCATGGGGTCGCAAAGAGTCGAACACGACTGAGTGACTTTGCTTTCACTTACCTGCCTCCTGAGAAACCTGTATGTAAGTCAAGAAGCAGCAGAACTGGACATTGAACAATGGACTGGTTCCAAATTGGGAAAGGAGTACATCAAGGCTATATATTGTCATCCTGCTTATTTAACTTACATGCAGAGTACATCATGCAAAATGCCAGGCTGGATGAAGCACAAGCTGGAATCAAGATTGCTAGGAGAAATATCAATAATCTCAGATATGCAGATGGATGACACAACCCTTAATGGCAGACGGCAAAGAGGAACTAAAGAATCTCTTGATGAAAGTGAAAGAGGAAAGTGAAAAAGCTGGCTTAAAACTCAACATTCAAAAAAACGAAGATCAGGGCATCTGATTCATCACTGGTCCCATCCCATCTGGTGCCATCACTTTATGGAAAATAGATGGGGAAACAATGGAAACAGTGATAGACTTTATATTCTTGTGCTCCAAAATTACTGCAGATGGTGACTTCAGCCATGAAACTGCTCCTAGGAAGAAAAGCTACGACAAACCTAGATAGCATATTAAAAGCAGAGATACCACTTTGCCAACAAAGGTCTGTCTAGTCAAAGCTATGGTTTTCCCAATAGTTGTGTATGGATGGGAGAGTTGGACCATAGAGAAGGCTGAGCACTGAAGAATTGATGCTTTAGAACTGTAGTGTTGGAGAATACTCTTGAGAGTCCCTTGAACTGCAAAGAGATCAAACCAGTCAATCCTGCATATTCATTGGAAGGACTGATGCTGAAGCTGAATCTCCAATACTTTGGCCATCTGATGTGAAGAGCTGACACTAGAAAAGACCCTGATGAACATTGGGGTACATGTGTCTCTTTCAATTCTGGTTTCCTCGGTGTGTATGCCCAGCAGGGGTTTGCTGGGTCATATGGCAGTTCTATTTGCAATTTTTTAAGGAATCTCCACACTGTTCTCCATAGTGGCTGTACAAGTTTGCATTCCCACCAACAGTGTAGGAGGGTTCCCTTTTCTCCACACCCTCTCCAGCATTTATTGCTTGCAGATTTTTGGATCGCAGCCATTCTGACTGGTGTGAAGTGGTACCTCATTGTGGTTTTGATTTGCATTTCTCTAATAATGAGTGATGTTGAGCATCTTTTCATGTGTTTGTTAGCCATCCGTATGTCTTCTTTGGAGAAATGTCTATTTAGTTCTTTGGCCCATTTTTTGATTGGGTTGTTTATTTTTCTGGAATTGAGCTGCAGAAGTTGCTTGTATATTTTTGAGATTAGTTGTTTGTCAGTTGCTTCATTTGCTATTATTTTCTCCCATTCAGAAGGCTGTCTTTTCACCTTGCTTATATTTTCCTTTGTTGTGCAGAAGCTTTTAATTTTAATTAGATCCCATTTGTTTATTTTTGCTTTTATTTCCAGAATTCTGGGAGGTGGATCCTAGAGGATCCTGCTGTGATTTATGTCGGAGAGTGTTTTGCCTATGTTCTCCTCTAGGAGTTTTATAGTTTCTGATCTTACATTTAGATCTTTAATCCATTTTGAGTTTATTTTTGTGTGCGGTGTTAGGAAGTGGTCTAGTTTCATTCTTTTACAAGTGGTTGACCAGTTTTCCCAGCACCACTTGTTAAAGAGATTGTCTTTACTCCATTGTATATTCTTGCCTCCTTTGTCAAAGATAAGGTGTCCATATGTGTGTGGATTTCTCTCTGGGCTTTCTATTTTGTTCCATTGATCTATATGTCTGTCTTTGTGCCAGTACCATACTGTTTTGATGACTGTGGCTTTGTAGTAGAGCCTGAAGTCAGGCAAGTTGATTCCTCCAGTTCCATTCTTATTTCTCAAGATTGCTTTGGCAATTCGAGGTTTTTGTATTTCCATACAAATCTTGAAATTATTTGTTCTAGTTCTGTGAAAAATGTGGCTGATAGCTTGATAGGGATTGCATTGAATTTGTAAATTGCTTTGGGTAGTATACTCATTTTCACTATATTGATTCTTCTTATCCATGAACATGGTATATTTCTCCATCTATTAGTGTCCTCTTTGATTTCTTTCATCAGTGTTTTATAGTTTTCTATATATAGGTCTTTAGTTTCTTTAGGTAGAGACACATGTACCCCAATGTTCATCGCAGCACTGTTTATAATAGCCAGGACATGGAAACAACCTAGATGTCCATCAGCAGATGAATGGATAAGAAAGCTGTGGTACATATACACAATGGAGTATTACTCAGCCGTAAAAAAGAATTCATTTGAATCAGTTCTGATGAGATGGATGAAACTGGAGCCGATTATACAGAGTGAAGTAAGCCAGAAAGAAAAACACCAATACAGTATACTAACACATATATATGGAATTTAGGAAGATGGCAATGACGACCCTGTATGCAAGACAGGGGAAGAGACACAGATGTGTATAACGGACTTTTGGACTCAGAGGGAGAGGGAGAGGGTGGGATGATTTGGGAGAATGACATTCTAACATGTATACTATCATGTAAGAATTGAATCGCCAGTCTATGTCTGACGCAGGATGCAGCATGCTTGGGGCTGGTGCATGGGGATGACCCAGAGAGATGTTATGGGGAGGGAGGTGGGAGGGGGGTTCATGTTTGGGAACGCATGTAAGAATTAAAGATTTAAAAAAAAAAAAAAAGACACACAAATTTGAACTATACCAAGCATGGCTGATCAGCTCTTCTAAAAATTAATTCTTATTTCTAAAATATAATGGATATACATTGAAATGAGGTTAAACACTAATATCCAGTGTATAATTTTGTCAATAAACTTTCTCATTTTAATAAATTCAAAAAAAAAAAAAAGAAAAGACCCTGATGCTGGGAAAAATTGAAGGCAGAGGAGAATGGGACAACAGAGGTTGAGATAGCTGGATGGCATCACCGACTCAATGGACATGAGTTGGAGGACGCTCCAAGAGATGGTAATGGACAGGGAAGCCTGGCATGCTGCAGTAATGGGGTTGCAAAGAGTCAGACCTGACTAAGTGACTGAACAACAACCACCAGACTCATGAAAGAAGTTTCCAGATTCTTGACAGCATTAGGCAATTGATGAACCTGAGCAATAGGTGATTAAAAAATAGTCTTTTTTAGGTAGTGGTGCCTGCTCACTTTTGGTTGATAGCAATTTTCCAAATAAGTAGGCATCATCTGCAATAAAATGTCTATTCCCACTTGGCTAGAGAATAAGATTATTGGAAAGTGGCTATGTTGGAAGAGAGAAGTTCTGCAAAGTAAATGAGCTCTGGAAAAATATTAGAAGTGAATTCATGAATGTATTTACTCATCATTTATGTATCTATTTAGAGTAGTATAAAGTCTTTATAAAAGATATATTTTCCCCAAATCTCTTAACTAATTGTTTTGAAACTGTTGTGGTGAGCGTTCCCCCATCTTCCAAAGTACTGAGACACCTAGTTTTTGACTGAGCACGAGGCCACATGAAGTAAAGACTGTTTCATTGTCTCTCTTCACTCTCCTCTCTCTTTTTTTCTGAGAAAAAATCCTTAAAGGGCTTGGCCCTTCTTTTTTCCTTCTGTCTTCTGAACTGGAAATGGACAAAATGACTGTATCTCCAACAGAATCTTGAGACATGAGCTGATGTGGGCAATGGAACCCACACACAAAATATCATCAGGGAAAAGAAACTTGACCCCTTGCGTTGGGATATACATGCAAGCTCTGGATGAACTCCTTGTTAACTTCACTTTATGACAGAAATAAACTTCTATCTTATTTGTCATTATTTTGGAGTTTTCTGTTCCCAACTTGTTCATTTGCAAAGGGCAATTTTGTTATTGTTGTCATTCCCTATGGCAACTAATACCAGGACTACCAAGAAATACTGGCTAAATATAACCATTTATAATCCCCCAAAGCTAGACAAAAATATTGTTAGTTATAAAAAGAAAAGATAGGTATATCTAACTGTATCAAAATATAATACAACTGTTACCACAAACAAATTCAGGAGACAAATGATATGATAAATTATACTGATAATACAGATGGCAGACAAAGGATTAGGATAAAAAATGTACAAAGAACAACTGCAAACTGACAAGAAAAACCAAGTACCCCCAAAATAGGCAAAATAAACAGGCAGAATAAACAACTCAAACAGGCATCAATTCAAATGGCTGATAAGCTTTTGAAAACATGTTCAAGTTATTTGACAGGGGAATGAAATTAAAGTTAAAAATTAGATATTACTTTATACTTGTTGGATTATCAGAAATTAAAAAGAATCAGTACTGTCAAGAGTACTTTCATGCATGCCTGGTGAAATTGTGAAGCATTACTGCCTTTTCAGAAAGCAATCTGGCCATATCTATTACAACTTTAGATGTATTTTCTCTGACTTAATATTCCCACTCCTTGGACACTTTCCCAAAGTAATAAAACTATGCATAAGGACACATGTACAAAGATGCCAATTATAGTATTTTTTATGGTTGCAAAAAAAATCTAGAAACTTCAGTAGGCTAACTGCTGAATGGCTCAGAACCCTCGTGGCTCAGATGGTAAAGAATCCACCTGCAATGCAGGAGACCTGGGTTCAATCCCTGGGTTGGGAAGATCCCCTGAAGAAGAGAATGGCTACCCACTCCAGTACTCTTGCCTGGAGAATTCCATGGACAGAGGAACCTGGTGGGCTACAGTCCATGGGGTCATAAAGAATTGGAAACAACTGAGCAACTAACACTTTCACTACTTTCACACCATGGAATAACACAACCGTTAAAATGAGGAATTAGAGTTCCTTTGATTAGTTTAACAGGTTTTCAATGACATTATTAAGTGAAGAAAGCATGACCTAGATACCTGTGTATAACTGATCCCATTTTGTTAAACAACCAGGAACAATGTGTGATGTGTTTCCATATCTACATGAGCATATCAGCATGGAGAAAACTCAAATTTTGAATTTTAAATTGTGAACCTGGGTCATTGTATGGGGCGATAGGGAAAAGCAAGAAAAATGATGTGAGTGAAGTATAAGAACATGCATGATACAGATTATGGCAAGAGGCCAAAGGCAAGCCAGAAAAAATTAAAAGTGTATAATATGTTTGACTCATTTATGTATTAATTATATGTGTACATGCATATAGTATACATTATATATATGAATATAAAGACATAACCTACTAACAACCCTAATTTACACCCAGAAATACCAGCATCTTATTCTAATTTTTTATTATATAAAAGTGTATGTTTATTATAGAATATTAGAAAATATAGAGATGTAAAATATATTTTTTAAGAATCCATAATCTGACCACCCAGAGACAGCCACTGTTTTTAGATCCATTGAGTAATTTTTCAATATACTATGATACTTTTATAACTCATTCTCATTTAAATGCCACTTCTTTAATAATTATCCTCATAAACTTACAATCTTATTTTCTAACAAATGTGAACATATCATTCTATTTCTACACATCAAGTCCTCTGATAAATGTGCTCATTGTCAAATCACATCGACAGAGTAGGGAAGGGAAAAGATGGGCACCCTGAAAAGGAGAGGACTTGATAATTTTGGTTTTTTTTTTTCCTTCTTTTGAATTGCAGCAAACTCCTCTCCATCCTCTCTCCCTAACATACTCTAACATCTTTTATGATATTGACCCTTCTATTTAAGTTAAAAACAGACCAACTTGTTATAAATTGTGATCTCAAATGGTTTAGTAACATCTGTGTAGTCAGTGTTGCAAAACATTTTGTCTTCAGCAATTATTATAGTAAGATTTGATATGTGACTTTTGGGTCTGTATATTAGAGTACTGTGTTGTTGTTTTTCAGTCACTAAGTCATGTCCAACACTCTGTGACCCCACGAAATGCAGCACACCAAGCTTTCCTGTCCTTCCCTATCTCCTGGAGTTTGCTTGATCAAGCTACATTTAGAGTATTTGATTAGCTGCATTTTAAGTAGAATGACTTCTTATCATCAGTATACAACAAATCTTCAAAGAGGTTTCTCTGTTGGGAGTACATGGTTACTTTAATGTGATTGTCCAGTCAATTATGTGTGGGGTTTGACCATTTGAATATAGCAGCTGTTGACAGAATTTAACTCTCATCTGCTTTATTTTTTTAAGATACAACTTACTTTACAAGAAGGCTCTTGTTTTGATCCCCACTCTCTATTTGAGCCAGAGAATCAGCAACCCTGCCTCACTCTCCTGGAATTATCATAATGATATCAGAGCCACGTTTGAATCTCCAGGGCTGGCCTGCCTATCTAACCCTGTAGACCAGTCAATTACCAAATGCCAACTGAGCCAAATCAGCAGCATCCTGATCCTGCCTTTTCTTGGGATTTTTTCCCCAATAGACTGGATCAGAATGCTCCCCTCCTCTCAGCATATCCACCTTTGCTCCCCACTGCCTGTCCTCAGAGTCTAGAGGAACTTGCCTCTCCTCCTGACTATTCACTGTTTATTACTTTCAACAGCTGTCTCTTATTTATTCCAGATTAGACCCTCCTGCAAATCCAATCTGGTTAGCTTCTGCATGTGGATATTTTGAAACCTCAGAGCTCCTTAAAATGCACATTAAACTGTTTTGTCCATTTTATCTGGATTGATTCTTCTTTAAATTTCTAAACACAAGAATACACCCCTTTTCTCAAGGCCCAAACGCACATGGTAAAGGGCTCCCAGTCTGCCAAAAGCCAAGTAAATACCTTCAATGTCCATGTACTACAGACTGAAAGCCAGCCAGGGTGATATTTCTCTTACTCATCTCATATTGCCTGGGATTCTGTGAGGTTACTGCTGTAGTTTACCCATTCTAATTAAATTGCATTCCTGTAAGAAGTAACAAGGATCATCTCAATTAGGCTGCCACATTCGCTCACTTTAGCATAACTGACTAGCTATAATTATGTAGTACTTGCTGCCGCATTTATTAGTAGTCCATTTCTGCCTGCAACACTGTGTAATAGGCCTCAGCAAAGGTGTCTCTCTACTCTCTTCTCTTTTTTCCCTCAGTGGGAAATGGTGAATTAACTGGTTTGGGGTAAGAGTTATGCAGAACTGGCCCATCAGTGCTGAGAACTAATTGCATGAGCTGTTTCCTATAACCTCAGAGAATTCCACTTCTTTACGATACTTCCCAAATTATTTTAAACATAGTTCAGAAAGTACTTTGCTCCAGGGAGACATTTTCAGGTTTTATAAATGGCTTTCAAGTCCTGGAAAAGTGATTCAAAGCCAAGAGTTTTGTCTAGCTGTTTCCCCTTTATAGCAATCAGCTAGCTGTCTGCTTCACCTAGAGACTGAGAGAAAATGTCCTGGCAGTTGGAAGAAGAAGATAGCAATATATCTCCTTGGATAGAAAGGACACTCTGTAGAATTATATTTTGGGGGGGAAGATATTAAAGAACTTTATCAGAATTAAGAATGAATAATTGTATACCGTAATGATTGCGAGAATTGATTTTTGAAGCCGAACATTCTAGGTTCAAATCTCGTCTCCAAAAATTACTAGCTTATCACCTCTGCCTCTGGAGAAGGCAATGACACCCTACTCCAGTACTCTTGCCTGGAAAATCCCATGGATGGAGGAGCCTGGTAAGCTGCAGTCCATGGGGTCGCGAAGAGTTGGACACGACTGAGCGACTTCACTTTCACTTTTCACTTTCATGCACTGGAGAAGGAAATGGCAACCCATTCCAGAGTTCTTGCCTGGAGAATCCCAGGGACGGGGGAGCCTGGTGGGCTGCTGTCTCTGGGGTCGCACAGAGTCGGACACGACTGAAGCGACTTAGCAGCAGCAGCAGCAGCACCTGGGAATAATGAAAGTCCTACCTTTTAGTGTTGATCTGAGGCTTAAATGAATTCATATATCCAGAGTACTTAGAACAGTGCTTAGAATATAGAAACTCATTAATATGTGTTCTTAGTATTCTTAGAGTGGCCTAAATGAATAGTAGAAAACTATTGCTTAACTGTTAACTTGGAAATGTGAAAAATGTTGAGACCCATAGCTTGATTGTTGAAAGTCACTGGGAGAAATAGCACTAACCCCAAGACTCCAAAATTGATGTCACAAGAGAGGGATATTGCTGCTTCTCTTATTAATATTGTCTAATCCTATTATGCAGCAAGCATTTAAAGAATGAGTTAAATTAGCCTGCGGATTTTGGTTATAGAAATGAAATAGTTTTCTGACATCCTACACCCACACCTCAGAGACATTTTGGGTGCCAAATCCAGATCCATGGGTTCAACTTCTCAAAAACCAGCAGACAAATTTAGAAACAATGGCAAAATTGTCTGAAGTTGTCACTGTTGACCTTTACAAAAGTGTATAAAGTCTTGATTCACCACTGGCCTGCTCATTTCCTTTGCTCTTTTCAAGGTAGGTTTTTCTCTTCTTCCTTTTCCACTGGTATGCTGAATGATGAGTATGAAGACAATTTGCTATCTTTACTGCTCTTTTTACCTTGGGCGTTATTCATTATATGAACCGAAATATTTTGAGAGAAAAAAAAAAAAACAACACAATGTGTTTACTGAATAGAATCCTTCTGGGATTAGAATTTTAACAATTTTATTTTCATTATAATCTCTTGGCAAATGTATATTCCTTATTGCATTTATGCTGGAAACAATTTGTTGACAAGTCTTGTCTCCTAGTAGATTTAAATCTTGAGAACAAAAGCCACGTATTAACTGCTCAGGTATCCCAAGTATTTTGCCAGTTTTTGTCATGTGCCATGTATTCAAAAAGTATTTGTTGAATTTATTGAACTAGAATACGTACTACTCCAGTTTTATTTTAGAGAAGTGTATCTTTGAATATCTATCATGTGAAGATGTTGATTATAATTGGATTATAATTATACATAATTGAAATTCATATAATTATCCTGGGTTAAGGTCATATCATTTAGAAAAATACAAAATCAATGAGAATAATACAAATAACACCTTTGATTTATATTATACATCAACTTTTAGAGTTACTTAAATATTTAATTCATATCATTTGGGTAATAATATTACTAGAAATTCTAAACTAGGTGTTAAGCTATTATGCCAATTATTGGTCACTGACCCCAAGGAATATTTTACTAGACTATGACAATGTTCTATTCTATCTATATTTTACTATCTGAGTGTGATTTTAACTAGTGTTCTATGGGAGAATATATTTGCCTTCAACTCTAAAGCACAAAGATACAACCCCTAATCTTAGTTTTCTTCAGGTTCCTCTTCATAGATCTATCATGAGTATTTTTTCTAAACTCTGCTCAGAACTGTCCACACTTTAAGCCTAGCCCCACCGTCACTGGCTGGTGAATTTAGGCCAATTTTTTATTTTATTGGTCCCTTTCATGCTCACCTCTAAATTATGGAGCACTGAGTGAACTGATAATAACTTTTAGTTCTAAAATTCCATTGATTCAAAAATCTTGGAATATAGTTTTGACTTCTTAACAATTATTAATATTTTTCTTTAAAAAATAAGCTATTTATTTAAACCTCTATGGGGTTGCACAGAGTCAGACACAACTGAAGCGACTTAGCAGCAGCAGTAGCTGCAAGTTCAGTTTTTTTAATACAATCAACCAGTTGATTATTATTCCAATTATACTCCTTTTATACCATAGACCTAGATTTTCATTTCTCATCAAAAGTAGAGAATGGGGTGGTGATACTTTTCTAACCAAGAACATGATGCCTCCTAAGCTGAAGCTCAGCGAGAATGCTGTATGGCATCATGCTTAGGAGCATGAGCTCAGGAGTCAGACTGATGGGTCTGATTTGCTTGTTGGTTCATTTCCTAAGCATTTATGAAGGCCCTAGTCTGTGCAGATGTCTGGCATCCGCTCTGAATGGAGCAGACCTACTCCCTGTCCTAAGGTCACTTATGTTTGGTCAGGAAGCTAGAATTTCAACAGATAATACAGAATGAAGATTACCATGATACATGTAGCAAAGGAATCTAAGAACATATCTAACAGAGACACAGCCTGGAGAATGCTTCCTGGAGAAACACTGCTTAATGGAGACCCAAAGAGTAATGAGGAACTAGCCAGAGGTAGAGGGGAAGGATTGAGTGCTCCAGCTAAAGGTCACCTCCTGCATGAATGCCCAGAGATCAGAGAGTACTCCTTGGTGCTTCCTAGGAATACACCAACCAGGGCTTATCTGTCATGAGAGGATGGGAGACAGTTTGGGGATGTCAGGCAGGACAAATGCTGGAGAGCTCTGCAAACCCTGTTAATATTTTGGACTTTATCTTAAATTTAAAAAAAAGAAAAAGTGGAAAGGTTTTAAATAAGATAGTAGTATGATTGTGCCCCTGTACATGTGACCTCACTCTGGATTGGCTGCTGTCAAGAGACCAAACCAGAGAGTAAAGCAATAAGCCAAGAGAGAAATGATAATGGCCTTGATTGGGTGCTGGTGGAGAATGGGAAAATATAGATGGTTCTGATCAATATTAAGATAAAGAGTCAACAGAGCTTGCAAATGATTGGATATGAAGGTGAAGAGAGAGAGAGGAATCAAGGATGACTTTCATGTATCCAGATTCCCAACCAGAGACATCACTTACTACCTCTCCAAGTCTGTGTCTTTATAAAATGTGGGTTATTATAAATGTCTTCATAGAACTGCTATGAGATTAAAAGAGTTAATATATGTAAAGCACATAAGCCAGGGCCTGGTGTCCAATCAGTTCAGTTCAGTCACTCAGTCGTGTCTGACTCCTTGCGACCCCATGAAGCGCAGCACGCCAGGCCTTGCTGTCCATCACCAACTCCCGGAGTCCACCCAAACCCATGTCCATTGTGTTAGTGATCCCATCCAACCATCTCATCCTCTGTCGTCCCCTTCTCCTCCTGCCCTCAATCTTTCCCAGCATCAGGGTCTTTTCAAATGAGTCAGCTCATCATATCAGGTGGCCAAAGTATTGGAGTTTCAGCTTCAACATCAGGCCCTCCAATGAACACCCAGGACTGATCTCCTTCAGAATGGACTGGTTGGATCTCTTTGCAGTCCAAGGGACTCTCAAGAGTCTTCTCCAACACCACAGTTCAAAAGCATCAATTCTTCGGCGCTCAGCTTTCTTTATATTCCAACTCTCACATCCATACATGACAGAATGTTATCCATTGGAGAAGGAATGGCAAACCACTTCAGTATTCTTGGCTTGAGAACCCCATGAACAGTATGAAAAAAAATGGTGTCCAATAAATCCTCAGAAACGGTAGCTATTATTTGCTCTTATAAAATAGTGTTGCTACTGACTCCATGGGTACCATTTTAAGGCCATTTGAGATTCTTGCCTTTGGAAACTTTTATTTTTTAAATACAGTTAGAAGTGAGGGGCATGCTTCCATGGTCTGCATCACCCTGTGTGCAGCTCTATCCTAGCATTTTTCATGGGGGATTATAAGAACTGATACATGGCTCTGTAGCCCAGCCCTCAGTTGGATGGGACCTTCTTAAGGTCTTATTACTCTTTTAACACATAGTGCCTAAGAGGGCATACTTGACAATGAATACATAACAGAATTTATTTAGAATTTTTTCCTTTGGGTAAATAGCAAATAGCTGAGTACAGAGAATCAGAATTTTGATCCAAGGTGGGGAGACAGGGAGAAATGAGACAAGGTGGCAAGGTGGCGTTGGACAGGATAGAAGGGGCCCCCAGAAGCTGGGAGGCGCACCAGTGGAAGGGGGGTGCTCAAGAGGAATGTCACTGATAAAAAGCACTGTGTTTGTTGGGGATGGGTCTTTGATTAGTTAATTAGCACAGGGGAAGAGAACAGAAAGAGGAAGGTATCCCAGAACCAGGGAGTAGGATTAGAGACCAAAAAGTACCATTAGGATCTGTTCTTTGAAAGAAGATCATTAGAAAGAACAGTTTCTGTGGCGTGATGGGAGGTGGTAGGCTGGAGAGATACTTGGAGGAGGGAGAGCAGAATGGCAAGTGAGCTCTGGACCACCCAGAGATGTAGAGCTGGAATCATTATCACTTCTTGGAGTGCTCCAGGTAATAATTTGCGCAACATGCTTGATTTATAATTCAATTCACCTCAATACTTTAACATTTCTCTCCTAAGACCCAGCTTTTTTAGAAAGCTAATCTGCATGTAAATAAATAAAATGTAGGTATTATAACTGGTTAAGGGGTGGTGGATTTATGCATAAAGACGAAGTCATCAGCAGTTTTGTACCAAGTAAACCTGGCTGAGTTGAGGCATGTAACAGGTTATCCCAGCAGCATGAATATTAGGAGATAGCGGCATCTTTGTTTGTCTCTCCAGTCATGCCCCTAATTAAGAGCATCTTGTAGCATTTACCCAGATTTGTGGTGTTCAGTGGGCCTTGTAAGTAAATGTATTTCACTTACTGCCTTGAGACACATGTTCCAGCTTGTTGGGAATCATTTAAGTGCTTGATAATTCTCCCCTTCCTCTGTTGACATCCGGATAAATCCATTCTTGTTTGCAGGCACTTTGTCTCCAATTTTAATAACGGAAGAGGCTTTGTTGAGAGATTCTTAGTGTTTGTTTACTCAGAGGAATATTAATATTTCTTCTTATTACTTGCATCACGGTTTCCCAGCAATCGAAGCCTTTGAAAGTAAACACACATAATAACCTAACTTCATGAAGAACTCAAGTGAATTAATCAATTATGATGAAACCAACTTGAAAACTGTTGGGGTTGCTAACACTTTACCTCTTTTAACAAATTACTTAGTAGACATTGAGTTTCTGCTTACAGTGAGGGCAATAAAATGCCGAGGTGGTGAGGATCTCAAAGGAGACAATCTCTGTGTTCCCTCCCTCTAGACATTTATCATCTAACCCTGACTGAAAGAGGAAAGACTGCTGGAAAGACCACCTACTGTGGTCATCCATGAGAGGACTAGAGTCAGTGTGACCTAGTCAGTGTGACCAGAGCACCACCCAAGTAAATGATCCCCTTGTCTCACCTGCATCCACCCAAATACAGCTGCCACTTTGTGAATTTCTGTCCCCCCTCTCTTCTTCCCAAAGGTATTGTCCTTTATTATGGTTTCACACATCTCAGATTCTCTAATCAATTTAGCATTGAAACCCAGAACAAATGCTTGTGAATAGTAATAAGAGTAGTTAACATACACTGAAATTTTACAATGCACCAGACACTGTGCTGACTTTTATTTGTATATAATCTTCACATCATTTTAGGAGATTAAGTAAGAATCTGTATTAGGACAAAGACTGGAACATCATGTCTTCATTAAGAATTTTTGATGGCAAAGCCAGAAGCACTCTTAAGATAATTTAAGGTTGAGTGTAAAGGAAAGAATTAGGGATTTTCTGGAAGGCTATTGAAAGACTTTTTGAAAACCAAAGACAGGGACTGAATCTAGGTCTCAAAATGTCTGTAACTGTGAAAGTTATTTGGCATATAAGCAAGCAGGCTCTCTTTCCCTTTCCTCAGTCCCTTATTGCTGCTTCCCCTCCTTTTTATGATTCCTATGATTCCCTCTCTGTTGAAGCTTCTGCTGATTAGCATGCATGTGACACCACATGACCACACCACAATGCCCACCTCAACCCCAAAGTCTGCACCACTCAGTTCAAGCAAAGGACCCAGGATGAGAGTGGCATCTAAGTCCTGAATCTGTCTTCCAGGAACAGACACCCTGCTTGGATCGGGCACTCAGACTTAGTGTGTTTGCTGGGCCAGGACAACAGTGTCACCTGACAGACACAACAGCTTGCGTTTTTTTGCCTGTGGATGATGGCAGGAGCTCCTCAGAGCAGTGTGTGGGCTCAGTGGGTATGCAAAATCGTGTCTGCTAAAAGTAGCTAAAAGCTGAATAATTATAGAATCAATAGGACTTGAGGATCAATTGAGTGTGGGCCCAAGAGAGAAGAGAAATTGTAAATGACTCACAGGGTTCATTTTGAAAGATGGGAACCCTTCTGTTGAAGCAGCAGGCAGGGGATAATTGGGGAGGGATGGGACCTGTCCGAGAACAGTGTCAAGAGCAGCATAACCCAGCCTGAGGTTTTAGCTGAGTGGGAGTCATGGCCACACAAACACCTCTTCCCTTGGCTTCCGCCATCTCCTGGGCTTCTGCTACATAACCAGCACTACTCCTTCCTGGGGGATGTGAAGATTTCCTCAGCAAATCTGACTAAGTGTAACCATAATTCAAGATGGAAGGAATACCCTCACCCAACCCTGCCTGACCTAGTTCCAATCTCTAGCTCTAAGAGAGCTAAGAGTGTATTTATCCTGCCCAACCCTGCAGCGCCCAAACCTAGTATGGGCAGTTACTGATGGGCAATATGAATATATTGAGTGGAGAATAAATGGATGTTTTCAAAAAGCTATTGACAAAATACCTAGAGAGAGACAGAACCACAGAAAATACCACCAGCAATCATAAAAATAGCTGATTTCCAAACTAGTGGTTTTATTCTTAAAATTACTGGATTACTCTAGACTTAAAAGGAGGGCAACCAACTTTTTCCAGCTTACATGGGACTTTCCTGGTTTGAGCACTTCAAGTCCCAAATCCTGGGAGATACTTCAATCCCCAGCCACTCTGGAATGGCTGGTCACTCAAGCTGGTGTCACTTCTCACACAGCTGTTAACTTACCCTCTGCCAAGGGCAGCTAGGTTCTGACCAGCATGATCCTTTCCAGGCTAAGGTGAAAAGCTCACATGTCAACTCTCCTTTCACATAAGGCCTTCCCACTCCTTGTCTTCACTTGGTAACCAAGATGTTTAACTCAGGAAATTGTGTCATGTGAAAGTAAATGGGATCATGGTAGTTTGTATACTTATTTACTCTGTCCCCAAAAAAGTGAAGGCTAGAACAGAGCAGGAATAGTTGTTTGGCTGTACAACAAATGTGTATGAGTATCTAAGGCCTTTCTCTGAGTCCAGCTTTCTGAGAGAAACATTGGCTACTGCTACTACTGCTGCTAAGTCGCTTCAGTCATGTCCAACTCTGTGCGACCCCATTGACGGCAGCCCACCAGGCTCCCCCATCCCTGGGATTCTCCAGGCAAGAACTCTGGAATGGGTTGCCATTTCCTTCTCCAATGCATGAAAGTAAAAAGTGAAAGTGAAATTGCTCAGTCATGTCCGACTCTTCACGACCCCATGGGCTGCAGCCTACCAGGCTCCTCCGTCCATGGGATTTTCCAGGCAAGACTACTGGAGTGGGGTGCAATTGCCTTCTCCCTTCTCTAAGTACTCTGTAAATGGGCTTCCCTGGTAGCTCAAACAGTAAAGAATCTGCCTGCAATGCAGGAGACTTGGGTTTGATTCCCAGGTCAGGAAGATCCCCTAGAGAAGGGAAAGCCAACCCACTCCAGTATTCTTTCCTAAAGAATTCCATACACAGAGGGGACTGGCAGTCCATGGGGTCACAAAGAGTTGGATATGACTGAGTGACTAACACCCCCTGTAAATAATGGATACATATAATGTGGACTTTGTACTCACTTCAGAGGCACTCAGGTGGGTCATCCTCTTGGCTTTAGTTACTTACCTCCAAACAGTTATACTCCTAGCAATGCAGTTTCCTCCTGGATAGGGCTCCTTTCTACATCTTTAATTATGCGAAGTGGTCCAGACTAGGAAAACGATTTACATAGCTATGTGATCTGTATCTTGATGTGAGCTCTTTATCCTTGGTGTTATAATAAGAACTACTTTAAAAAATCTGTTAAATATGAAAGTACATGCACATTCCACAAATTGAAATAGACCAGAATGGTATGAAGTGTGGAGTAACTGTCTCCTCCTCCCACCTATATCCTGTCCCCACTTCCCAGATATCCGTTTCTTAGGTATCTTTCCAGGAAATACGTACATACACACACAAACACACACTCACACTCCAGGAAATTTATGGATTTCTTCCATTTCAAAGTATGCTTCCTGAGCTCTACTGTCTATTGCAGACAAGTCACCAGGAAATCACACATAGTGAGAGGAGGATACGGTTCAGTTCTCTCACAGATACAGACTCACAACTCGTCTCCCTGACTACAGCTTCTCTCTTTTTCAATCCACCCTGAATGTGCTGCCAGAACCATTTTCCTAAAATACTGCTTCCCCTCATGCCCTTGCCCAGAGTTTATGATGTTTCCTAGAGTCTATTCCAAAATTTCTCTGCCTAACTTTCAGAGCTCTCCTTTATCTATTTTATCTATCTCCATTTTATCTATTCAAGTGCTTAATATGTATTATTGTTACAAATCCTGAATCTGAACGCTTACCTGCAGAAAGGTCAGTTTTGTCTTTTCCTCCTGGAAAATATCACCCCTGATCCTATCTCTGGGCTTTGGCTCATGGACTTCTGATGAGTACTTCTATCTTGGGAAATGTCCCTACAGATTATGACTAGTCCTTGCATTGTGTAGGGAAGGAAAGTGAACATAGAGAAATTGTGACTTTCTGTTACAGCATAAACTGTATGCTTATATTCTAGCAGCAATAAAACTAACTCTTGGGCTGGACCAGTAGACTTTGCTCTAAACCACACTCCAGAAATGCTGTCATGGATGCACCCAAGTCACCACAAAGCAGAAAATAGATTAAGTGCCATAAAATAAATGATTCAGTTCAGTTCAGTCACTCATCATGTCTGACTCTTTGCGACCCCATGAATTGCAGCACACCAGGCCTCCCTGTCCATCACCAACTCCCGGAGTTCACTCAAATTCATGTCCATCGAGTCGGTGATGCCATCCAGCCATCTCATCCTCTGTTGTCCCCTTCTCCTCCCACCTTCAATCTTTCCCAGCATCAGGGTCTTTTCCAATGAGTCAACTCTTCGCATGAGGTGGCCAAAGTATTGGAGTTTCAGCTTTAGCATCAGTCCTTCCAAAGAACACCCAGGATCGATCTCCTTTAGGATAGACTGGTTGGATCTCCTTGCAGTCCAAGGAACTCTCAAGAGTCTTCTCCAACACCACAGTTCAAAAGCATCAATTCTTTGGCGCTCAGCTTTGTTCACAGTCCAACTCTCACATCCATACATGACCACTGGAAAAACCATAGCCTTGACTAGACAGACCTTTGTTAGCAAAGTAATGTCTCTGCTTTTGAATATGCTGTCTAGGTTGGTCATAACTTTCCTTCCAAGGAGCAAGCGTCTTTTAATTTCATGGCTGCAATCACCATCTGCAGTGATTTTGGAGCCCAAAAAATAAAGTCTGACACTGTTTCCACTATTTCCCCATCTATTTGCCATGAAGTGATGGTACTGGATGCCATGACCTTCATTTTCTGAATGTTGAGCTTTAAGCCAACTTTTTCACTCTCCTCTTTCACTTTTGTCAAGAGGCTTTTGAGTTCCTCTTCACTTTTCTGCCATAAGGGTGGTGTCATCTGCATATCTGAGGTTATTGATATTTCTCCTGGCAATTTGATTCCAGCTTGTGCTTCTTCCAGCCCAGCGTTTATCATGATGTATTCTGCATGTAAGTTAAATAAGCAGGGCGACAATATATGATTAGGCTTGTTAATTTTCATGCATGTGTGAAGTAGCAAGTGATTGCAGTTCATTCAGAAGGGAATAGACCATGGAGCTCTTCAGTCATGAGGTAAATCAGAGCTAAGCCACCTTGGAAAGTCCTCTACCTTCTCATCTATAAAACTGGACTACTAAGACTTGCTCATGCAAATGAGTGGAGAGGAAAAAACCTAAGAACTTTTTGGTCCAATTAGAATGACCTCTCATTTGGGATTGTGACAGCCTAGATTTGTTTCTTCTCATTTTCAAATGTGAAGTGTGCAGATTAAAGATAAAATAAGTGAAGTGTAGGGTATAGCGTGAACATGCAATGAATTTAGTCCTGATAATTTGCCCAGCAACCCAGTCCATCCAAGGCTGGACACTGCCTGGCTCGAGCTGATGTACTCCTTACTCTGTTCACTCTGTTCACCACGAAGCCTGCTTCCCTCCTCTGGCACGTGCTGTCCTAGCTGCTGCTGCTGCTGCTGCTGAGTCGCTTCAGTCGTGTCCGACTCTGTGTGACCCCATAGATGGCAGCCCACCAGGCTCCCCCATCCCTGGGATTCTCCAGGCAAGAACACTGGAATGTGTTGCCATTTCCTTCTCCAAGGCATGAAAGTGAAAAGTGAAAGTGAAGTCGCTCAGTCGTGTTCGACTCTTAGTGACCCCATGGACTGCAGCCCACCAGCTCCCTAAATGTCTACCAGCAGTTTCATGTACTGCCTGCTCCCAGACACTCACCTCTGCTGCAGTACTCACCTTTTTGTTCCTTATTCACTAATGCTGAGCATTTGTCTGAAAAACATCCCTCTTTGCTGCCATGATCTGGCCACGATGCACCATCTTCCTGGGTGTACCTGGATACCTGCAAGCCTTTCCTCTACTCCTACAAGGGCCCTAGTGTCCATAACCCTCTGTTTCTCTGTCTTCTCCATCCCACCACCCACCAGGGTCAGAGCTCTGGGCTTCAGGGTTGCATAATGACTTTTATAGGCTGTGGGCATTTTTGTCTTTGCGGGTTCCTTCCTTCACAAAAAGTACTAAAAATTGGATTTTACAACCGTGTTGGTTGATACAAAGACTGATTAATATAATCCAGGCTGGTTTCATCATCATAGGTCATTAATATTATTTTCACATATTTCTTCTGCTGTTTTTTTTAAACCACTTTAAAGTCTTTAATTTGTTATAATATTGTTTCCATTTTATATTTCGGTTTTTTGGCCACAAAGCATGTGGGATCTTAGCTCCCTGACCAGAGGTCAAACCCACACCCCCTGCATTAGGAGGCAAAGTCTTAACCACTAGATCACCAGGGAAGTCCCTTTTTCTTCTGCTTTTAGAAGAAATTAAAATATTTTTGTGGCCCCCTAAAAGCATTGTGGACTCTAGGCATTGAACTTGCTGTGCCACCTGCATAAATGGATCCTGCTAGAGTCAGACTCTTTGTGTACAGCTTCATCATATACTTGAGACATGGCAGAAAGGTAGTTAAAAAGAAAACTCAACCCTTGATTGTCTGTCTATGGTGAATAATTTATCCCCTCAGTTCCTGATGCCTCCTTTCCCCTGGTTCCTTCCTACACCTGTCTTCTGCAGAGTGAATCTTTTCGGCTCACTTTAAGGTCTCGGCCTGACTGGGAGGATCACTTTAAGAAGGATGGACCTGTCGGAGCTTGGTGAGGCTGCGGCCTTCCTCAGGATAAGCAAGGATGAGCTGCTTCTGCTTAAGGCCATGGCCTTTGATGGTAAGTCTTGCGGCAGCTGCTAGCTTCACTTTATTTTACTGCTCCTGGGTGGCAACTGAGATATCAGAGTGGAGGAGCTGTCATTTCTGGAGCCTAACTTATTTGCTTGGAGTGCAGTCTGTCTCTGTGAACCTCTGAGCAATTGAGGAGTTCAGGGTGTGGAGGGTAAAGATGGGGGTTTGTGAGGAAGAGCAGGAGGCCTGTGAGGCAGCCAAGACCCTGGTTCTGGTTGCTATGACAGGTTTTCTCTCTAAGGAAGCACTGTTACAACACAGTAGTAGATATAACGGTTACCTGAGTTAAATTCACCCATTCCAGTCCATTTTAGTTCACTGATTCCTAAAATGTCGATGTTCACTCTTGCCATCCGTTTTACCACTGCAAATTTTGCCTTGATTCATGGACCTGACATTCCAGGTTCCTATGCAATATTGCTCTTTATAGCATTGGGCTTTACTTCCATCACCGGTCACATCCACAACTGGGTGTTGTTTTTGCTTTGGCTCCTTCTCTTTGTTCTTTCTGGAGTTATTTATTCACTGATCTCCAGTAGCATGTTGGCCTCCTACTGACCTGGGGAGTTCATCTTTCAGTGTCCTATCTTTTTGCCTTTTCACGCTGTTCATGGGGTGCTCAAGGCAAGAATACTGAAGTGGTTTGCCATTCCCTTCTCCAGGGGACCATGTTTTGTCAGAACTCTCCACCAAGACCCATCCATCTTGGGTGGCCCTTGGGCATGGCTTAAAGTTTCACTGAGTCAGACAAGTCTGTGGTCCATGTGATCAGTTTGGTTAGTTTTCTGTGACTGTGGTTTTCATTCTGTCTGCCCTCTGATGGCTAAGGATAAGAGGCTTATGGAAGTTTCCTGATGGGAGAGACTGACTGTGGGGGAAACTGAATCTTGTTCTGATGGGAAGGGCTACGCTCAGTAAAACTTTAATCCAATTTTCTGTTGATGGCCAGGGCTGTGTTCCCTCTTGTTGTTTGACCTAAGGCCAAAGTATGGTGGAGGTGATGGAGATAATAGAGACCTCCTTCAAAAGTTCCCATGCATGCACTGCTGCACTCAGTGCCCCAACACTGAAGCAGGCCCCTGCCGACCCACCCCTCTACCGGAGACTCCTGGACACTCACGGGCAAGTCTGGGTCAGTCTCTTGTGGGGTCACTCCTCCTTTCTCCTGGATACTGGTGCATACACACAAAGTTTTGTTTGTGTCCTCCAAGAATCTGTTTCCCCAGTTGTGTGTAAGTTCTAAGCTCTATGGTGGGATTAATGGCAACCTCCTCCAAAAGGGCTTATGCCATACCTAGGTCTGCTACATCCAGAGCCCTTGCCACTGTGGCAGGCCACTGCTGATGCATACCTCTGCAGGAGACACTCAAAAACAGTGCTGGCTCAGTCTCTGTGGGCTCTCTGGGTCCTGTTGCACACAAGGTTTGTTTGATCCCTCTGAGCATCTCTGGCGGTTATGAGGTTTGATTCTAAATGTGATTTCCTCCCTCCTACCGTCTTGCAGGGGCTTCTCCTTTGCCCTTGGATGTAGGGTATCTTTTTTTTGGTAGGATCCAACATTCTCCTGACGATGGCTCTTCAGCAGCGAATTGTAACTTTGGAGTTCTCTCAGGAGAAGATGAGCGCACACCCTTCTACTCCACCATCTTATAGATGGGTGACAATTGTATCTACTACTGTGGCGAGAATCCCTTAGAAGAAATGGAGTAGCCATCATAGTCAACAAAAGAGTCCAAAATGCAGTCCTTGGATGCAGTCTCAAAAACAACAAAATGATCTCTGTTCATTTCCAAGGCAAACTATTCAATATCACAGCAATCCAAGTCTATGGCCCAACCAGTAATGCTGAAGAAACTGAAGTTGAATGGTTCTATGAAGACCTACAAGACCTTCTAGAACTAACACCTGAAAAAGATGTCCTTTTTATTATAGGGGACTGGCATGCAAAAGTAGAAAGTCAAGAAACACCTGGAGTAATAGGCAAATTTGGCTTTGGACTACAAAATGAAGCAGGTCAAAGGCTAATGGAGTTTTGCCAAAAGAATGCACTGGTCATAGCAAACACTCTCTGCCAACAACACAAAAGACTCTACACATGGACATAACCAGGTGATCAATACCGAAATCAGATTGATTATATTCTTTTCAGCCAAAGATGGAGAAGCTCTATACAGTCAGCAAAAACAAGACTGGGAACTGACTGTGGCTCAGATCATGAACTCCTTATTGCCAAATTCAGACTAAAATTGAAGAAAGAAGGGAAAACCACTAGACCATTCAGGCATGACCTAAATCAAATCCCTTGTGATTATACAGTGGGAGTGACAAATAGATTCAAGGGGTTAGTTTGATAGAGAGAGTGCCTGAAGAACTATGGACAGAGGTTCATGACATTGTACAGGAGGCAGTGATCAAGACCATCCTCAAAAAAAGAAATGCAAAAAGGCAAAATGGTCATCTGAAGAGGTCTTACAAATAGCTGAGAAAAGAAGAGAAGCTAAAGGCAAAGAAGAAAAGGAAAGATATACCCATTTGAATTCAGAGTTCCATAGAATAGCAAGGACAGATAAGAAAGCCATCCTCAGTGATCAATACAAAGAAACAGAGGAAAACAATAGAATGGGAAACACTAGAGGTCTCTTCAAGAAAATTACAAATATAAGGGAACATTTCATGCAAAGATGGGCACAGTAAAGGACAGAAATGGTATGGACCTAACAGAAGCAGAAGATATTAGGAAGAGGTGGTAAGAATATACAGAAGAACTATACAAAAAAGACCTTCATGACCCAGATAACCATGATGGTGTGATCACTCATCTAGAGCCAGACATCCTGGAATGCGAAGTCAAGTGGGCCTTAGGAAACATCACTACGAACAAAGCTAGTGAAGGTGATGGCATTCCAGTTGAGCTATTTCAAATCCTAAAAGATGATGCTATAAAAGTGCTGCACTCAATATGCCAGCAAATTTGGAAAACTCAGCAGTGACCACTGGACTGGAAAAGGTCAGTTTTCATTCCAATCCCCAAAAAAGGCATTGCCAAAGAATGATGAAACTACCAGACAATTGTATTTATCTCACACACTAGCAAAGCACTGCTCAAAATTCTCCAAGCCAGCTTCAACAGAACATGAACCATGAACTTCCAGATAGTCAAGTGGGATTTAGAAAAGGCAGAGGAACCAGAGATCAAATTGTCAACATCTGCTGAATCATCAAAAAAGCAAGAGAGTTCTAGAAAAACATCTACTTCTGCTTTATTGACTACACCAAAGCCTTTGACTGTATGGATGGATCACAACAAACTGTGGAAAATTCTGAAACAGATTGGAATACCAGACCACCTGACCTGCCTCCTGAGAAATCTATATGCAGGTCAAGAAGCCAAAGTTAGAACTGGACATAGAACAACAGACTAGTTCCAAATTAGGAAAGGAGTACGTCAAGGCTATATATTGTCACCCTGCTTATTGAACTTATATGCAGAGTAAATTATGTGAAATACCAGGCTGGATGAAGACAAGCTGCAATCAAGCTTTGAAGGGAGAAATATCAATAACCTCAGATATGCAGATGACACCACCCTTATGGCAGAAAGCAAAGAACTAAAAAGCCTCTTGATGAAAGTGAAAGAGGAGAGTTAAAAATTTGACTTAAAACTCAACATTCAGAAAACTAAGATCATGGCATCTGGTCCCATCACTTCATGGCAAATAGATGGGGAAACAGTGGAAACATTGTCAGACTTTTATTTTGGGGGCTCCAAAATCACTGCAGATGGTGACTGCAGCCATGAAATTAAAAGACACTTACTCCTTGGAAAAAAAGCTATGACCAACCTAGACAGCATATTCAAAAGCAGAGACATTACTTTGCCAACAAAGGTCGGTCTAGTCAAAGCTAAGGTTTTTCCAGCGGTCATGTATGGATGTGAGAGTTGGACTATAAAGAAAGCTGAGCACCAAAGAATTGATGTTTTTGAACTGTGGTGTTGGAGAAGACTCTTGAGAGTGCCTTGGATTAAGTAGAAATCAAACCAGTCGATCCTAAAGGAAATCAGACCTGGTTATTCATAGGAAGGACTGATGCTAAAGCTGAAGCTCCAATACTTTGACCACCTGATGTGAAGAACTGACTCATTGGAGAAGACCCTGATACTAGGAAAGATTGAAGGTGGGAGCAGGAGGGGATGACAGAGGATGAGATGGTTGGATGGCATTACTGACTCGATGGCCATGAATTTGAGTAAACTCCTGAAATTGGTGATGGACAGGGAAGCCTGGCATGCTGCAGTCCATGGGGTCACAAAGAATCAGACACGGCTAAGCTACTGAACTGAACTGATTACAACACAGATATGCCCAGGTGGGCCCTAGATAAAACCTTTCTCAGAAGCCTCTTTGTGTGGTTAAATAGCAGGGTAAAGAGAGGGGCTGAGGTTAGACCTTAGGGGTTGGTGCACTGGGAAGAAGAATAAAGGAAGAGGCTCCAGGAAGGTGGATGAGACAGAAGTTGTCCCGGGCCCTCCTCAGGTTTTGCTGATGCTGGAACTTTGCCCCCTGGCTGTCTTCTAGATCAGGAGGGTCACTCAGCCAACACTAAACAGAAGATAATTGGGAGACTTGCTCTCCCTGATGAATAATTTCTTGGTAGTTACAGCAAGAACAAGGTTAATGAGGATTTATCCATAAGATAAAGGCTGAGTACTACATTAAAATCTCTAAATGTTCCCCCCCGCCGCCTTTCTTGACATGTCTGGGTTACATGGTTGTCTTCTGAATTTTGGTTATTTGGAGATTTAGAGTCAGATTCAGAGTGTGATCCAGCATCAAGACACTTATATATCTCAATTCAAAAAAAAAAGTGCTCAACAGTGCAGCATAAACCCTGACTGAGAGTCATTCTAGTACTCCGAAGTAGTCAACATTCGAGTTTAATATAACCAATTATAATTCAAGCCAGTTAGGCAGGATATTCTATTTCCATCATAGACCAGTCCTGGATCAGTTCCCAGTTTCCAGTCATTGGGTTTCATTTCTGTGATTGGATTTACAGGAGCTAATTATAATCCATCAAATCATATACAATAACAGAACTACCCCTGAGGTCAGAAGTGGTCATGCAGAAGCTCATCACAGGTAGTTAGATAATGAGGGACAAGATCCTAGTAGTGCCAGGAGAAAGTCAAAATGCCAAAGCATCTGAGATAATTGGATGATACAATTTAGAATCAGCACAGTAAAAATTACTTAAAATATCACAGTCCACACAATTTCTAATTAATTTTTTTTTTTTTTTTTTGGTCAAACAGTCCTTTCTCATAGAAATGCACTGGAAGCACAAAGAGAGTCAGCAGAAGTTTTCCATCCTCTTGGACCAGTAGACAATGGAGTATGCTTTTTGAACTCAGGCCAAATGGAAGCAGTGTGATAAGAGTATTTGCCAAGTAGGGCTTACCTGGTGACTCAGACAGTAAAGAATCTTCCTGCAATGCAGGAGACCTGGTACTCCACCCCTGGGTCAGGAAGATCCCTGGAGAAGGAAATGGCAACCCCGTCCAATATTCTTGCCTGGAGAATTCTATGGACAGAGGAGCCTGGCAGGCTACAGTCCATGGGATCACAAAGAGTCAGACACAACTGAGTGACTAACACTTTCAATTTGCTTTCAATCCCCTGTCCTTGATTCTTTCTGGCAGTCTAATTAGAGCAAATCACTTTACCTTACTGAGCCTCAGTTTCCTCATCTTTAAAATGGGACCATCTGTTTTCTCTGCCTACCTTCCTCCATGAGGATCAAATAAAGACAATAATGTGAAAAACAAACACAACACATTATTATAATACCTGGGAAAGAAAGCCGGAATCACTGGCTATCAGGGAGGAAGTGTGCTTTCAGAAATAGAAACAAAACACCATTTCAAGGTAAAGGCAAGTGATTTTTATAGAAAAAGTAAACTATTTAAATAACTTCAAAACTAAATATAGTGCTACTCCAATTTTAATCAGTATCATAGAAAACAGACTGGAAAAGAATGCTTCAGATAGATAACAGTTGTTATCTCTGAGTTCCATTATGGATGATTATTTAATTTCTTTTTCTTGATACAGTTCTCTACTTTTAAAGCTTTTTTGCAATACACATATGTTCCCTTTATCTTGGAAAAGGTATTTAATCATCTAAAAGTATGAAATCATAGAGATAAAACTCCTGAGTGTTCAGATGAGAAAACTAACGCTCAAAGAGTTGAGACCATTGTCTCACATATTTTTAAGCCAGGCCTAAAATCCAGGCAGCCTGAATCAAAGCCATTGCCCTCTGTTTCCATCCTTGCAATTATTCATGAGAATGCAAAGAAAAGTTGACTGAGTTCATTTACTTCATCTTCAAAACCATCCCGCCCTGAGACTGGGTCTTGGGTAGTTAAGTGCTTCTGAAAATTCTTCTCTTCCACAGTTTCCAGGGCTGATAAAAGAAAGAACTAATCAAGAGGCTGATAAAAGAAAGAACTAATCATGAACCTTATTTTTGAGGGAAAAATTGGAGGGAAAAAAGCCCAGCATATAAGATAGAGGAAGAACGTTTTAGTGGAAAAGTTCTGACTTGGGAGGTAAATGATCTAATTTCTACAGTCATTATTTTAATGACTGCCACTAATTATCTATGTGACTCTGGACAACTTCCTTAATCTCTTGTCCTAGGTTCTTTTTCTAATAAATAACAAAAGGAAAATCTGTGCCAGATGGTACCCCTGTTTCATTCAAGTAATAACACTTGGTTTATAAACACAGGCGGGGCAGGCAGCTCAGGACCACGGAGTGTGCATACTCTTGTGTTGTGAGCGCTCAAGCGAACGTGGCTCCCGGGAACCCTGGCTCTGTGTCCTCTTCATTGCGCTTGCCCAGTGTGAGTGGCACCAAGCTGGACATGGAGCCGCAGCAGAGGTCCCCATTGGTGGAAGTGAAGGGGAGAGTAGAGCTGAACAGACCCCCGCCCAAGGCCACTTCCTGGCTGTCTCTCTTGGGAGGCAGGCTGAAGAGGAGGCCTGACCAGATGGAGGAGGCCTTGAAGCCTGAGAAGAAAATAACAGGAGGCCTGGGCTGCAGTCTGGGAGGCCCCACTGGCTGAGCGGGAAAAATGTCTCCACGGGCTCGAGCCGGCAGTTACATAAGCAACTGCAGGAACTCAAAGGCAACATCTGTGTGTTCTGCTGGTTCCCCCCCATCCTTCCAGGGGAGTCCACCCCACCGCCTGGCTTTCTCCAGTTTCCCTCTGGCCCCTGTGGGCCCTCTGACCCTCCAACCCGCCTCAGCCTCTCCTGGTCTGACAAGCAGTGTGGGACCCTGAGTGGGGCGCCAGCTGCCCCTACCCACCATGACTTCTCCTTTGACCAGGTTTTCCCACCAGGGAGTGGACAGGATGAAGTGTTTGAGGAGATTTCTATGCTTGTCCAGTCAGCCCTGGATGGCTATCCAGTGTGCATCTTTGCCTATGGACAGACAGGCAGTGGTAAGACCTTCACCATCGGGGGTGGGCCTAGGGGAGACCCCCAGATGGAGGGGCTGATCCCTTGGGCCCTGCGGCACCTCTTTTCTGTGGCCCAGGAACTAAGTGGCCAGGGCTGGACCTACAGTTTTGTGGCAAGTTACTTAGATCTACAGCGAGACTGTCTGAGACCTACTGGCCACTGGGACCCGGAAGGGCCAAGGAGGTGAATGTGTGATTCACCAGGCAGGGCCAGGCAGCGAGGAGCTTAATGTCACTGGCATGCGCTATGTTCCGGTCTCCTGTGAGAGAGAGACTAGCCCACCAGAACTGGGCTGTCGCCCGTACAGTCCAGAAGGAGCGCTCCTCATGTATCACAGTGTGTTTCAGCTGCAGATCTCTGGGGAACATGCTGGCCGAGGCCTGCAGTGTGCAGCCCCCCTCAGCTTTGTGGACTTGGCTGGGAGTGAGCAGCTAGACCCTGGCTTATCCCTCGGCCCTGGGGAGCAGGAACACCTTCGGGAAACGCATGCCATTAATAGCAGCCTGTCCACGCTGGGGCTGGTCACCATGGCCTTGAGCAACAAGGAGTCCCATGGGCCTTACTGAAACAGCAAGCTCATCTACCTGCTTTAGAACTCTCTGAGTGGCAGTGCTAAGATGCTCATGTTTGTGAACATTTCTCCCCTAGAAGATAATGTCTCCAAGTCCCTCAACTCCCTACACTTTGCCTCCTAGGTGAACCAGTGTGTTATTGGTACTGCCCAGGTCAATAAGAAATGAAGATGGATCTAGATTTTGTGTGTGTGTGTGTGTGTATGTGTGAGACACATAGGGGGTGGTGTGGAGGGTGTTTTATTGGGAGAGAGCACTGAGACCTGGGTCTATCAAATAAAGAAGAGAATTTTAAAATATAGTACCTTTCCCTTAAATGCACACAATATATGCAAATGGTGCTTTTCAAAAACAAGCCTATTTTCATAAACACAGTTCAGTTCAGTTGCTCAGTCGTGTCCAACTCTTTGCGACCCCACGGACTGCAACACGCAAGGCCCCCTGTCCATCACCAACTCCCAGAGTTTACCCAAAATCATGTCCATTGAGTCGGTGATGCCATCTAACCATAAACACAACACAAAGCAAAATTAGTTTTTGCAAGAAGATCCAATGATAGATACAATTAAAGGCAGTATTTAAAACGCAAGCAAGTAGAAGCAAATGCAAACTCAACCAGGAAAACAAAAATTCTCTTGCCCAGCAGTTTGAGGGGTGAATTGGTTGTAATCAGGGAAATGAAAAGAGAGTACAGTGGAGGTTGTGACAGCAAGGAAGTAGGAAGCAGAGATTCTTTTCAGAGACAGACGTGATGGCAGAGGGGTGCATGCTGCCCAGTTTCAACTCTTTCTCACACTCTATCCTCAAGTCCTACCGTTTATCTCTGGGGGGTCGTCTGGTGAAGCTGCCTGTCCTGCAGGAGTGAGGCTTCCTAGCTATTGTGGTTCCTGGGTTGGGGAGATGGGATGGAGTTGACACTACCCTCCAATGCCAAGGCTGCAGTGGCGCCTTCTCTATGCCTCCCACCACCATGGACTTGGATTTTCCTTCTTCCAGCCAAATGCTCTCCTTCCTACCTCTCCCCGTCTACCTGAGCTTCTGATAAGACTCACTGGCATACATACACTATCATGTGTAAGATAGCTGGTGGGAAGGTGCTGCGTAGCACAGGCAGCTCAGTGCTCTGTGTTGACCTAGAGGGGTGTGATGGAGGGAGGGAGGGGATATATGTATACGTATAACTGATTCATGGTGTTGTATGGCAAAAACTAACACTATATTGTAAAGCAATTCTACTCCAATTAAAAATATAAAAACAAAAGATAAATAAAAAATAAAATCCATTAGTTAAAAAAGACTCACTTTCTTTTCAAAGTGTGTTTCTTATTCATCTTCCCTGGCTATCTGCCTCAGGTGGAAGAGGAGCTGAGAAGCATCTCAGTGAGGCCAAGAGAAGCTGCCTCAGCTGCTCGTAAGAATTCTGGCTTGTTTCACCCAGAGCCTCTTGTTGGTTAATCCCTTTGTAGGGCTGCTTTGCTAACGTGTGAGACATGGAGCAGAGGAGGCAGAGAGAAAGAAAAAAAATAATATATGGGGAAAGTATGAATCAGTTAAGATGTATGACAGAAATAACTCATTCTCTCTCCTCAATCATCCCCCGCCTCCAATTCTACCATATAATGTCTTTATTATTAATGCTTTCATTCCAAAATAAGGTCTAAAGAAACCCTGACAGACAGACATGCACAGTAATCTAAATTTTCACTTAGTTGTAACCAGACTTTTCTTGAGTGATGTTTTTTGGAGAGGAGCTAGAAAGGGTAAGAGCACCAGGCCAATCGCCCAGCACCTGGAGCTGTTAGTGGGAGGTAAATGCTGGGGATGGAGGGGTGGGCAATGGTTGGCACTTAACTGTCACGTAGCAAAATGTTTCCAGTCTCCATTGGCTAAAATATTTCTTGTTCCTATACAGTCCTTAAGTGGGTTTATCTTCAGGATGGGCTTTCATGATTTTATCTAACTTTGCAATTTCCTATGTTGGTGACTCCAAGTCAATAAGCACACCCCAGAAATGAGACCATGTCTGTCAGTATGAAACTGTCCAATGTACATTTCCTATAAGAACTGTAGTTAGGAATCCATTTTTTTCCTCTGTAGGGAAGAAAAAGTGCTGGATTCATGATGCGAAGAATGCTTATATTGAGGCTGAGATTAAAGGGAGTGGAGGTGATGGCAGACTACTTGTTGAGACCACAGATGGAAAGGTAAAGAAATCTTTATTTCATCCCTGGGGTGACTAAGTTAGCTGTTCAGTAATTAAGTTTTGTTAATAACCTGGGGTAGGAGACGCCACTGACCCACTTTAGAAAACTCATTTATTTTTAAGAAACTCCTCCACTTATTCTCAAAGATTTGATGGTAAACACTGAAGAATCAGAGTAAACCAATTGCTAGTGGTAAATCTCATTGATGCTAGCTAGCATGCACAGCTTTCCCACTTTTTTCGTCATATTTCAAGCTCTTTTTTAAAAGTACCTCTTGGAATAAGTAATAACCTTAGGAAATATTTACTTTGAGTAAATACTGTCCTTCTTAGGAAATATGAAGCAAGCTATGTTAGTAGGATCAGGAAAGAGTGGGATAATTTGAATAAGAATAGAACAGTGTCAGAGGAGCCAAGAAATGGGTAAGGGTCAGTAACATTAAATGCTAGAGAAAGAGATTTAGGGCTTGTGGAAAGCCTTGAACTTCAGAATCAGGAGGTCACCCATGACCTTTGAAAGAGGAACTTAGGTCAAATGTTGGGGCATAAGTTAGATGGTGAGGCATCTTAGAGAGAATGCGTAGTGAGGCTGTAACAGTCCCCAGCCCCTTCTCCCTGTCCCTTAGGCACTCAGAACCACAGGCAATAGACAGCCCATTGAGCAGACAGCCCATTCTCAGCACCTTTGTCAATATCATTGACCTCAGGTGCCTGCCAGCTCCATGGTGGAGAATTGGGCCTATTTCTGCTCTGACTCAACAAACATATCCTTTTGGATTTTACAGGTGATTTCCTGCCCATATGTAATTCTTCAGTCTCCTTCCAATTCTGCCCATTCCAACTCCATAACAGGCCACATCCTATAACAGACAGTTACAATCATTATCAAGAAAGTTTATCTTTTTCATACCCTTATCTTTGTATTTGTACAGTTTATGATTCAAAGTATCATCATTTGAACTGAAAAATTCTGGAGGCCACTCAAAAACTACCGTTATGGTGTCTTAATATGCCTTCCTTGCAGTGTCTGTACACTTAAAAAAATCACAAATTAGGTAAATTTTATATAACTAATTAATGGAATTAAGGGGAGAGCTTGGTCCTTATCAATAGGAACATACACATGTAGGCAAGGTTAAATTTAGAATGTCTTAAATAAGGAAACAGAAGGATTCAATTATTACCTCCGAATCTGTGTGTTGTCTTTGCACTTTCTTGTGTCTGGTTCAATTTTATTAGGCCTCCAGATGAGAAGTTTGTTCTTCGGAGTACATTTTTTAAAACTGCTGTCTTTTAAAACAGTAGTTAAGGTGATTTATGCATATAATGGGGTTACAACTATGAAAGAAATCATAGGAAGATCAGCATGAAAGCAGTAAATTAATAATGTAAAAAGAGGACTCTAAAGGTAGGTGGTTTGGTTCACCATATAATGGAAGTCTCATTCCCCCAGCCCCACTCTGCATCCCCCTGGCTCCAGGCTTCCTCCTCCTGATATTAGAAGTAACTACACTTCCAGTTACCTTTGGTCTTTGAAACATTCAGTTCAGTTCAGTCACTCAGTCGTGTCCAACTCTTTGTGAGCCCATGGACTGCAGCACGCCAGGCCTCCCTGTCCATCACCAACTCCTGGGGTCTACTCAAACTCATGTCCATTGGGTTGATGGTGCCATCCAACCATCTCATCTTTGAAACATTAACAAAGGCAATAAAGCCAGTGGGTGGGGAGTAATACTTAAAGTTGGCATTGAAAGAAGAGAGAAAAATTGAATCCGAGCTAAGGGGAGGTTTTTTATGTAAGAGACCTGATGATGTTCTACAAGAGAGAAGGAGTTCATGAAATATGGAAATTGAAAGGGACTCAAAAGAAAAGGGGTTATTGTTTGAACAGTGCCAAAAAAGATTTAATAGGAATGAGATAAAAAAAAAAATACGAAAAGTGTGGGAGCCTTAGAAGAAGTATTACCAACTGGGATTAAATGGAGCAATTAGCTGATACCAATATGTATTAATCAAGGAAAAGGGGCTACAGGAAATAGGGTTAGGAAACTTATCAGAGTAACTCTAAGCAACAATTTGATAGTTGCAATGCATCGCAATACAATGTTAATCAAGATATCAACACTTCTGAGTACCTTCTATGTCCTTAGCATTGTGATAAGAAGAAGAAACCATCAAGATCCCTTCTTCAGATGCTTATAATCTAGCTGAAAAGCATCCGAAGAAGGGATCTTGATGGTTTCTTCTTCTATAGTTATCAAAACCCTTATCACAATGCTAAGGACATTGAAGGTACTCAAGAAGTACCGATGGTATCGCTGGTGGTAAAGAATCTGTCTGCCAGTGCAGGAGACAAAAGAGACCTGGGTTCTATCCCTGGGTCAGGAAGATCCCCTGGAGAAGGGAATGGTAACCCACTCCATTATTCTTGCCTGGAGAATCCCATGGACAGAGGGGACTGGCAGGTTACAGTTCATAGGGTTGCAAAGAATTGGACATGACTGAAGCAACTTAGCATGCACACACAGCCAATTATTAAAACACAGACAAGAGTTAATACTATCAAGATAGTACAGGTTGTATATATGGTTAAAAGACTTAAGGATGGAAAAATAATGAGCTGGGGAAGTTGGGGAGGGCTTGAGGAAGAGAGTAGGTCTAAAGTAAGTCTGAAAGGATGAGTCTGTCTGCTTGATCCATTACCCTAAATTCCTCCTTTTAAACATTCAGGATATGCTGAGACATCTAGGGAGGGGCTAGATCAGTGCAATATAATGTGAGTTATCTCAGGGGCAGTCAGTCAGCGGGGAGCCACAGAATCAGGGTGATGCAATTTAGAACATTTTGATTCAACCAAAGCCCTTTTAAAGACTTTATCTTTGGGCAAAGAGAGAACATGAGTAGGAGGAACACCTGTTTCTTGGAAGAAACAGGTTGGCTTAACTTCCTTGGGCTCCATCCTCTGATGAGGCATCTTTTTCTTAACTCTTTGAATATTCTTCCCAATGCCGGGTAAAAATGAATGCGCACAGAAGCAGTAGGGGAATATATCTTATATTTTTCTCCTCTGTGCAGCATCTGAGTGTCAAGGAGGATGAAATTCAGCAGATGAATGCTCCAGAGTTTGAAATGATTGAAGACATGGCAACACTGACTCACCTCAATGAAGCATCTGTGTTGCATGCCCTGAGGAGGCGCTATGACCATTGGATGATCTATGTACGTGTACGTACCTCTCTGCTGACAGCATGCTGGCATCATATTGGTGATGTCCCAGCCCTCTCTTAGGTGAAAAAAGATATTGAGATAAGCATACTCATATAAGGATAATCTTTGCAAAATGCCCACTGGGGAGGGACCTTACTTTTTTCCAGTTTTATTTTGTTAGTATATATATATATATATATATATCCCTTTCCACAGATATTCATCCTAAAGTAAAGGCCCAAGGCTTAGAGAGTGATAGACCGGTGCCTTTTAAATGCCAACTTGGTCTCTTACTAGTTATTATTATTTTTAAAGTATTTATTTATTTAGGTTGTGCTGGGTCTCAGTGGCAGCACGTAAACAATTAGTTGCGGCATGCAAACTTTTAGCTGCCACATGTGGGATCTAGTTCCCTGACCAAGAATCTAACCTGGGCCCCCAGCATTGGGAGTGCAGAGTTGTAGCCACTGGACCATCAGGGAAGTCCCTAGTTATTTCTTCTCGGAGTGACCTTATCAGTAGTGTGGGGCAGTAACGCCTGTCTCTTCATGGTAGCTTGAAGGATAAAACAAAGAATGTAGGTAAAACATGTAGTTCAGTGCCTGTTATCTAGTTAGTGCTCAATAAATGGAATGATTTTTTTCCCCCATCATCATTGAATTGGGGAGGATTTGTTGCTCAGCTCCTTTAATTCACTCAGGATGCATCCAGCCAAAGCAACAATGAGTGGATTAGGCAAAGATAAAGGCTTTTGGGACCCACTACTGTGGAAGCCTAGCCATGTGACTGGCTTACTCCCGGGCACTCTGATTTGCTGCATGACTGTCTTCGTTTCCCTGGGATGCCGTAACAAAATCACCACCAACAGAGTGGCTTAAAACAAAGGAAATTTATTGTGTCCTAACGCTAGAGGCCAGAGTCCAAGATCAGATAAAGAGATCTGAGGCTCTCGCACTCCCGCCAGAGCCTCAAGGGGAGAACCAGTCTTCGCCTGTACTGGTTTCAGGTAGCAAGTGGCTGCGTCACTCCAGTCTCTGCCCCCGTCTCCACGTTGCCTTCTCCTCTGTGTGTCTCTTATGAGGTCTTTAGCTGTTGGATTTAAGACCCAACCAGATATCATCTTGAGATCTTGCCTCAATTATACCTGCAAAGATCCTTTTTCCAAATAAGATCAAATTTTCTGGTGATTAGGATGTGGACATACCCTTTGGGGAGCCACAATGCAACCACCGCTGCAAGTGACCCACATGAGCTATTCCCCTCAGGGCCTAAAGCATCACGTTCCTAACCCTGCTGAGACACAGATTCCCTTCAGGCCTCAAGGCCTGAGAGTGGGTTCCTCAAATCAGCAGTCCTGCTGTCAGCATCCTCCTTGTCTTTGAAAGGCCTGTGTGTGTGTCAGACAAGTTCGTGGTTGACAGCTCTCCCAGGGAAGAGGTAATCCCAGGTCCCCTGTTACTCTAACCTGGTTCTGTCTCTTTCTGTTCGAAGTCCCTTCTCTGTCAGAATCCAAAAGCCCTTTTCCTCTTCGTTCCTTTGTAAGTAAATATTCGAGCGAATGTTACCCGACAGTGAAAGAGCTGACAGACCTGCAAGTGTCCCTAACCTATCTTCAGAAATCTCTTCTGATCTTCCGTCAGACATATTCAGGGCTCTCCTGTGTGAGCATCAACCCGCACAAGCAGCTTCCAGTGTATCACAAAGCAGTGGCGGCAGCCTATAAAGGCAGGAGGCGATCAGACGCTCCCCCTCACATCTTCGCTGTGGCCAGTAATGCCTTTCAGGATATGCTTCACAGTAAGTGTCTGCCCTACAAAATGAAGGGTAAAAATATCTGATCTAGTTTTTGTCCATGTCGCTAAGAGGCAGGTAGGCATTGTGAACGGAGCATGGCCTTTAGAGCTGCCTTGTCACTTGAAGCCCTGTTTCCTTCCAGATGAAACATGGGCAAAATAGGGCCTACCTCCTAGGGTTATGGGGACGATTAGCTCACATGTCAAATTAAGGGAGATAATGCCTTGAAAGTGCTCAGCCCAGTGGCAGGCCCAGAGTGAGCCCCCTGTAGCTGTCAGCTTTTATTACAAAAAGCACCTGCTAGAATGTTTGGCACAAAGAAGTTATTCTGTAGTTATTTTTACACCAGGCTTAATAAAAGCCTTAAAATAGTGATATGTCAACCGTTTGTCATTTATCATTTATATTTGGAGCAAGGAAATGGTGATGGAATTCGTATGTTCTTATGACTGGCCTACATAGGGTCAAGAGAAAAATCTATTTTACTTTGTACCATTTGAATAGTATCTTTTTTCTAACTGTATACTGAGCAAATCCTTCTCCTGTTCTCAAACTGTAACCAAGGAAATTTTGAATAAATTCATACCATACATAGAAATTCTAGCAGAAGAATGTTCTGACATTTTCCTTTCTTTTGTAGGTCGAGAGAATCAGTCTATACTCTTCACGTAAGTGCTTGCTTTTACTTTTTGGCCAGCAGTGAGACTTTCCATCAAAACAGACGCCTACATTTCACTGGATATGAAACATAAATTCACTGCCTTTGAATTGTTCTTCAGATACCAGATACAGGCTAGGCAATAGTAAGATACTCAGGAAATTGTCATAACATGTAAGTCAGTGCTTAGCCACATATGGTACCCACTAGGCTGCCTCCCATTTTAGAAGATCCTGTAGAACCTGCAGTGCACACGCTGGTCTTAATCATCTTGATGAAGACAGCTCCCTATCCCAGTGATCATTTTCAGAGTTCCCTGGCTGGCTAATTGGGTTGAAAGACTGGAGGTCCAGTGGGCATGACCACTGAACAGATGACATGCTATTGCGAGCAGCCAGACTAGAGCAGGCCAAGGTGTTTCATGCCTGCATGCTCAGTCTGTCAGCTGTGTCCTTCTCTTTGCGACCCCATAGACTGGGGCCTGCCAGGTTCCTCTTTCCATGGAATTTTCCAGGCAAGAATACTGGAGCAGGTTGCCATTTCCCCCTCCAGGAGATTTTCCGGGCCAGGGATCACACCCCACCTCTTGTGTCTCCTGCACTGGCAGGTGGACTCTTTACTACTGTGCCACCTGGGAAGCCCCGTACATTAGGTAGTGGGAATTGAAGATGCTGCTCGGAGGGGCAAGAGAAGGGAGTGAAGAGGAAGGAAGGAAAGGATTTCACTGAGAACATGTTGTGTGTTAATCTGCAGGGAGGAGCACTGGCTGGCCAGGTGAACTGTCAGCACAGGGACTGAGGCAGAGGCTAGGACTCGAGAGGCAGGGAAATGCTCAAGTTCTTGCTCTTCCTAAGCAATGATGATGCCAGCTCATGTATCTGTTGGCTTTAGTCATCCCCAGAAAAATAATAGGGTCTCAGAAACTTAGAGCCAGAAGAGGGGTTAGAGTTCAATCCTTTGCAGAGAGGACAGACTTATTTTTTAGAGTTTCAGACAGATAAAAGCAGAGCTTAAACCTATGATGCTTTGGGCAATGAGGCTATAAATTCACCACGGTGTTCTCCCCATATTACAAAGCTAGCTGACTGTCAAAGGTAAAAGGGGAGTGTAAAGCTCAACATCCTGGTGGAGTGACTGATTGGTTCTCTTCTGAGGGAGAGGGTTGGACCTGGCCATGTGGTCATAGCCTTCATATGTGACAGTCTCTTGAACAGTTGGTAATGAGGAGACCTATCTAATTAGCAAAGATACCCTTAACCTTTTGGTTAACGGGACCAAGAAGGGCAGGCTTCTTATTTTCATAAAAGTCTTTGATCTTTCTCTACTCCAGATTTTTTTGCTAATGCTGCATTTCTAGCCTAAGATATACCCCACCCCCTCCCAACCAATTAAATGTCTGCCTCTCCTTCAAGTTCCCTCTAAAGTTCCACATTTCCATAAAACTGTCCCTCTTAGTTAATGTGGTTAAAATTATTTGTTTTTCATTGCATTTATAATCTGAACCAGTTAACTGTCACTGAATTTCTGATCATAGAGGAGAATCTGGTGCTGGAAAGACAGTGAACACCAAACATATTATCCAGTATTTTGCCACTGTAGCAACCACGGGTGAATCCAAGGAAAAGCTGGTAAGCATTTCTGCATATTGGCAGAAAAGGTGAGGTGGCCCTATCCACTAATGATGGAGGCTCTGCCCTGATCACTTATGGGAAGAAAGGAGGGGACAATGCCACAGAACAATTTAAAAAGTATGAAAAGTCTTTTTTCCCCATATTTTCCTCTCAGGAAAATCATCAAGTGCTTTGAACCAATCATCCAAAACCATGAAATTACATAATCTGCTTCATATTGCTTCAAGGGGCCCTTATTGGCCTGATCTTTCTTGGTTGGGCTCTTTGAGAATTAGGTACTTAAGATCCACACCATCTTCTGCTCAAACTGTGGTCACCAGTGCCCTGAATGGCCACTTTTTGTATTACTATTTCTTAATCCCTTTAGCTACTGTGAGATGTCAGACTTCCTCAAATATGCACTGAGAGAACTCTGCTTCCTTTACCCCTAACTTCTGGTTCAAATTCCAAACGCTCAGTGGATGTACCCTCAACTTTAACCACATTCTAGGTTCTGAAAAACTTTACCTTCTATTTAAATGTTTTTATACTTGGTAATGTTTGCTTTAGCTTACTGGTAATAATCTAAGGATACCTAAACATGATAGTTGGTCTGTAAAATAAGGTTAGATAATGCTGCTGCTGCTGCTAAGTCACTTCAGTCATGTCTGACTGTTAGCAACCCCATGGTCTGTAGCCTACCAGGCTCCTCCGTCCATGGGGTTTTCCAAGCAAGAGTACTGGATTGGGGTGCCAATGCTGAGCAGTGCTCAGAATCAGTGAGCTATTGAGCTGTTGGAGCCTCTCGTCTTTCTATGCCTGAATTTGCTATCTTGCTTTTCGTTTTGATACTGGATGTTTCCTGCTGTTTTTCCAAAGTAAAAGTATGTCAAAATAGCAATCTAGTCCAATTTTCAAACCTTAGAAAGTTTCTTTTCCAGCTACCACATTCCTGAATTTGATTAATTTCTTTGGTTATCACTGAATTCTATTATCCACTATGTGATACTTTATTTTTGTGTACATTTTAGGTTATTTGGTGTGCATTTGTTTGGTCTAACCATTGAGCCCTGTGATAATATGTAACACAATACATAATACAAAAACTTTTATGAAAAATTTTGCTCATATAGCCCAATTACTTAAAGTAAACCGACAATGCATAGAAAGAACATAGTATTTATAAGTCTATAGATTCTGAAATACTACATACTGTGAAATTCTCCTCATACAAAGAGTATTTGGGACTCAGTGGAAAGTTTAGGCAGTGGCAGTTTAGGTGCTAAGTGGTAATTAAGACTCACTCAATGAGGGGAAAAAAGACTTGCCCAAAGTAGATAACCTGCTTTGCCCCATCAGCCTGAGCACATAGGATTTAAACTTAAGACTAATAAATACTGTTTCAAGTCACTTCTTGGCATGAACCTCTAGATTACTTAGGAATAATAGCAAGCAAAAATATAACTGATAATGCCAAGAGTCTGCTGTATTATCTTAGAATAAATTTCTAGGTGTAAGGATTGAATGGGAAGAGCAGCAGATTAGCAATGAGGAGGAGTATATGGAATGAAGTTTGGAAATAGGCTATGGTATTAGTTATTATTTACTTTGGTAAAATATCAACTTTCTTTTCCTACTCATACCAATGCCAACCAAAAAATAAACATGGTAAGTAAATGACCTCCAACCTATAGTCTTAGGGGCATCATATACTGTCAGTCTTTCCTCCATCTATTTTTCTAAGTTCCCATTCCAAAGTAATATTTTATCACCAAATTCAGAAGTGGTTTTTTGCCACTTATTATCAAAACAAGAATGAGATTTGACCTTGGTATGGAGGGCTTGCCACATTACAGAATTCTGCTAAACACTTCATCAGTTGTATTTCTCTTACCTGTATCCAAGGAAACTCTACAAGATCAAATCAAACAAGTGAATCCTGTCTTGGAAGCATTTGGAAATGCCAAAACCCTGAGAAATGACAACTCTTCTCGTTTTGTAAGTAACTGAATTGAGCAGTATATTGGAATCTTTAATTTTTAGCTAATGGTTAACTTCATGCCTGAGCACACAGATCTGAAAAAAATTTTTCTAGAACATCAAAGAAGGTTTTTGATGACTGTACACAATATTGTTAGAGTCCTCAAAAAATTTTACTAGCTTCATCATTAATACAATTAAGATGAGTACCTGAGAAGCTTCTACTAGGTGGTCAATTTCAGGAAGAAAATATGTTAATACTTTAAAATTCCTTACCACTCCCAGTAGGAAAGCTCACTCAGTGAACTCTAATGATGTTTTATATTTTACTACATTTTACAGATTTGAAAGTAATTTCTTCTTTGTAATTTCCTATACTCCTTGTAAAAGTCATTTTGGTAAGCACTTCCGAATTCACTTGCTACAATTATTGTTTCTACTTTTGCCTATGAACTCCCTGCCCCTGGATGTATTTCACTGGAGATTTTTTTTTTGACAGGGAAAAAAAACACACTTTTTAAAGTATTTTTTGATAACTAACAGTCCCAAGATAAAACGATTTGGGTTAAGGTCACTAACCCATTTTATGCCAAGAATGAGTGTCAGGGAGCCATTATATAATTTACAAGGAAATTTGTAAAAGGCTTCCTTTTGAGTCTCTGCTGCTGCTGCTGCTGAGTCTCTAGGAGTGATTAAATAATAGCCTTCTGCTTATTTGACTGCTTTCCCTCCAAAAACCTTAGAGCTGCCCTGACCACACTTACCTCTGCTTGTGGTATCTGGCTGTGTAGCAGGTACTAATACTGGTCCAGAAAACAATGGATAGATTTGGGATTTGTCAGAATGTGGTGAAAATTGCTGCTTAAATACTAAAGAATAAAACTGGGGGGAGAAAAGGCCAAGAGAGGGAAAAGGGAAGGATGGAAAAGAGGGAGGAGCAAAAGAAGATAAAGAAAAGAGTAGAATAAAAGGAAGAAAGAAGAGAATAGCAAGTGGAAAGAAAAATAAATAAGGAAAGAAAGCAATTGAAAAAGACCAAGAACAAGAAAAACCTTGGAAGGATGGAAGGAAAGAAGTAGCAAAGTGAATTAAACAAAGATGGATGACTGGAAAGAAGGAAGGAAGGACAAGAGAAAGAAAGGGTAGATAGAAAAATCAAGAAATCCAGGTTAAATTCTTTAGATTAATACTCCATACATGAAGTTGGAGACAAGCAGGATACTGGCCCTAGATAGTTAAGGAGCATATCAAAGGAGTAATTTCAGTGAGCCAGACTCTTGCATCTTCCCATAAATAGATAAGCACTAAACTCATTAACTTGAGATGGTCTATTTTCTTTGATTAGCAGCGTCTTTTGATGTTCTGATTACCTGGTTTTTGTTGCAAAGACTCCTGTATACCCAGGCACCTCCCTTACCTCTGTGGAGCAGTCCCTCAGACATATCTGAGAGGCTGTCTTCCGGGCTTAAGTCCTCAGTAAGTCCACTGAATAAACATAATTCTCAACTTTTAGGTTGTGAGTTTTTTTCAGTTGACAGTACATAAATGTATATGTGTGTAAATGCACATACACATACAGGGACACCTATGTTCATGTTTGTGTGTGTAGAGGTACAAATGTGTGTTTGTGTGTATGGATCCTGTTAGACTGTATTTTTTAACTTAATGGCTTACTCACCCTGTATGTATGTGGCTGCTCTCCCCTTGCCAGTCTGCATCCTGCTGTGATTCTTTCCTTGCCTGGATTCACCTCCTCCAGGTTGCCTTCCCTTCTGCATTGACTTCCTCATCCTGGGGGCCGTAGCCCACTGGACTGCCTCCTTGACTGTGTCTTGATGCACCTGGGCTCTGTAACCTCTGGGCAGACTTTCTGTCCCATCAGACACTGTCTTATGGTTTTTCATTGACAAGGAAGGAAGGGAGCCTCATATATAATCATGCCAAGGTGATGTTTTGAAACTTAAGTCCCATCATGTTGCTTTTCTGCTTAAAACCTCCCAGTACCTTCTGAGCACACACAAAGTAAAACCCCACTCCTTCCTGTGGCCACATGGCTGACCTAATATGGTGCCTGCTGCCTGCCTACTCTCAGACTCTGCTTTCTTCTCTGCTTTCTCTTACTTGCTGCACTCCTTCACATCTGCCTTTTCTTTTGATTTCAAAACACATCAAAATATTCCTCAGTCAGAGCTGTTGCATTTGCTTCTTACACCTAGAATTTAGATTTGGGGCACACCTACTTTTCCAATGTGGTATCTCCAGTGTCTAGCAGGTTTTCTGGATCATAGTAGATGTTCAACAAATGTTTCCTGGTAAACGAAAGAATATACCAAGCAGATATTATTTTTCTCATTTTTAGATAAGAACACTGAGACCTGGAGAGATTCTATAATGCACATAAGAATGCACAGCCAAAGGAGAAGGGAGGGATAAATTACAGGTTTGGGGTTAACATGTACACACTATTATATATAAAATAGATAGCCAATGGGGACCTATTGTACAGTGCAGGGACTTATACTCAATGTCTTGTAGTGACCTGTAATGGAAAAAAATCTGAAAAAAATATGTGTATAGGTATATATATGTAAATTATATATAAATAAATTGTTTATATATGAAATTATATATGTTATATAAATAACAATTATACATTTATATATATGAAAATTATACATTTATATATATAAAACTGAATCTCTTTGTACACCTGAAACCAGCACAACAGTGTAAATCAGCTACTCTTCAATTAAAAAAAATTAAAAAACAAAAGAATACACAGCCAGTGATAAGCAGATCTGAGGCTAGACTCTGGGCCCACTGTCAGTCCTGATGACACCCTGGCTGCTTCTTGACATTAACTGGTGCCATCACAGCCCATGTGGAAATTTTTTTTTTTTTTAACTTTGGAGGAGTAGTTACTTTGGGAGTGATGTGTATAATGAAACCATTGCAGCTGTTTGACATGTTGAATAGGAGACTGTGTTCTGTGTTCACTCAGGGCAAGTTCATCAGGATGCACTTTTGTGCCAGAGGCAAGCTGTCATCTGCAGATATCGACATCTGTAAGTAGGCACTGCACTGTCTGATCACTTTTCTTCTAAGTTTTGCAAGAACACCTACATTTGAATCTTTACTCATGCCTTATGCAGATTTGCTTGAAAAATCCCGGGTGATTTTCCAGCCCCCCGGAGAGAGGAACTACCACATATTCTATCAAATTCTGTCTGGAAAAAAAGAACTTCGTGGTAAGTGTATTATTCTGGGGCTGAGTGTCATTCTAAAATAAGACAGTTGTCAGATTATCAGACCTGGAAAAGTACTGTTTAATGTCTACTAGCCTGTTTAGAGGGACCTCGGTTTATTTATCCTAAAATGTAAGAAATTGAACCAAATACAGACCCAATGTTCTACAATTTTATATAGGTAGAGAGTAAATGGTAACACTTTTCTTTTTTCAAACACTTTCGGAGGTAGGTAGGATTCCCAGCAGAGGTAAATGAATGTGTATGTGTGTGCACATGTGCACACGTGTGTGTGTGTGTGTGTGTGTAAAAGGCATTAGATAGTTTAAGGCCTTAAATGATTAAAATCACTTATCACTTAAGTGGGTAGTAGAGATGAGGCCAGAGGTGGCAGACATTACTATGGTGTGTAGTGCTCAATGTGAGTTCTATATAGAAGGGAGGATTTGTATTGTGACATGAAGAATGGGAATGGGGTTTAACCAGAGTGATGAGTAGAGGGCATTTCTGGTAGCAGGAATACTGTACACAATGTCAGGAAAATCAAAGCAAAATCAGGGAACAGAGAGAGCAGGTGACCTATAGGAAAGTGTTTTCATAGAAGACTAGTAGAGGTCTTATTTGGATGGTTTCTAAACTCAGGAAGTTGAGGGGGTGTTGTATGCATGTGTGTGAGTAAGTGTGTGGGGTGTGGTGTTTTGTGGAGGGGGATGGGGTAATGGGAGGTCATGATCTGTTGATGGCAGTGGCAGTTAAGCTGGTGTGATAGGCAGGATGCTCTGGAGGCAGAAATACTGAGGAAAGTGATTGCAACAGTCCTAGGATAAGACGATGAGACAACAGTCTAAGGGAGGGGTCCCCAGCCTCCAGGCTTCAGACTCGTATCTCCTGTCAGATCAGCAGCAGCATTAGATTAAAAATAAAACGCACAATAAATGTAATGCACCGGAATCATACTGAAATCAACCCCCCAACCTAGTCTGTAGAAAAAATGTCTTCCATGATGCAGGTCACTGGTGCTGAAAAGGTTGGAGACCACTGATCTAAGACACTATGGGCATAGAGGGAAAAGGGGGTGGGCGCATGAAAGAGTAGAAAAGTCTTGGCAATGACTGAACACAAAAATGAGAATGATGAGTCAAAAATACTCCCAAATTCAGTAATTTGACTAGGATAAAAGAAGTGCCATGAATGGAAATAGAAAAGTAACTTATAGGGTAAGAGAATGAATTTCATGTATTCATTCAACAAATATTTATTGTGGGGTCATCAAGTATACACTGCTTCTTAAAGGATAGGTGATAGGGAAGTAAACAGGGCCCACAGGTCCTGGCCCTCATGAGCTTACATTCTAGTATGAAAGACAATAACAAATAAGTAAACAAAAAATATATAATTTCAGACAATGGTAGGTCTATAGAGAAGAATAAGGTGGATGAGGGGATGGAGTGAATTAGGAATTGGTAGGGCAATGAAAGTTCGTATCTTATTTAATTTTGTTTCTTGCGGGGGCGCACCATGTGGCTTGCAGTTCTCCAACCAGGGACTGAAACGAGGCCACATGGCAGTGAAAGCCTGGAATCTCCACAGGTGGTTATATTTTAGATATTAAGAGTCGGGTGAGATCTCTGTAAGGAGGCAATGTTTCGGGAATTCCCTGGCAGTCCAAAGGTTAGGACTTGACACTCTCACTGCTGTGGCCTGGATTTGGTTCCTAGTCAGGGAACTAAGATCTGGCAAGCTGTGCAGTGAAGCCAGAGGGTGGGGGCGGGGGGTGGGGAAGAAGGCTATGCTTTTCCAGTCACTTGAATGAGGGAACAAGTAGGCAAAGACTTCCAGGAAGAGACTTCCTGAGGGAAGAAACAGTGAGCGCAAAGGCCCTGAGGCAGGAGTGTATTTGGTTTATTCTTGGAATAGCATAACAGCCATTGTTGGGGGCAGAGTGGGGGAATAGAGCAGGTAATGTAGGAGCAGACAGGTAGGGCCAGGCCAAGCAGCACCTCGCATGGCATGGCAGAGAGTTTATGTCTCCAGTGCTCTGGAAAGTCACTGGAAGGGAAGAATCACAAGCTGATTGGGTTTCAAAGGTATTATATCTGCCATTGAGGACAACAGTGCTCCCACAGGAGTGACTGTGGGGTGATTGGAGATCCAGGTGAACAAATTGATGGGAAACAATCCCCTCAGACTGTCCTGCTTAGATGAAGTATGGTATGCATCCAGCAGGGTTTTAACTACCTGGTCTCTAACTCCTAAGTGCCCTCAGCAAATAGAGAAAGCTCTACAAATTGGACAGTTATATTTTGCCATAGGTGCAGTTGGTGGTATGAAAGCAGCAGCTATTCTTCTTACTAATCTTCCCTCTATCTCAACCTGGAACAGAATTTTTTTTTAGTTTTCCTTTGAGTAGCTCTGCCAGATGACACTCATTTCTATACAATATAGAGCAGCTAACATGTAGGGTCCAGTGTGGATACAGCAGTGACTGCAAGATTTTTTGGAGCATCTCTGTTTGCTAATAGAACAGTCTGAAGACCCTGGGCTGCTATGGAAAATTCCTATCATGAATTCATGAGCTCATGTACTTTGTTGAGTCTGTGGCCTGTTGAGATTGATTAGTGTATAAAGGCTGACATCTGGTGGTTCAGGTTGAGTATTGTTGGTTCACTTGTTTATGACACCAATGATCATTCTTTGGAATATTTAAAAATGTTAAACTGTTTGTATTCATCGCTGCCAAAGAAGAGCTTCTGAGTATCCTGAGGAGGGACACAAGAGGGTAGAGCTTAGCATGTGAAGATTGTGTCCAAATTTCCTAAAATAGGAGCATTTGTGTATGACAAGCAAATCAGGTGTGGAAGATGACAGCAGAGGGTGGAGGCTCTGTGGGAGCAGTCGCTCGTCCCACAGAAGGAGCCAAGGAAATGGAGTGATGTGTCATCCAAAGAGCCAGCCCCATTTTAGCCTCTACCCTGGAAGATTCCTGCTCCTCTTTTTTTTTTTTTCAGTTAGTTCTGATTCTTGTTCCAGGCACAGCTAAAACTCACTCCTCTACTTCCCTTAGACATGGCTCCTTAAAATTCTTCAGTTTTTTTTTTTTTTTCAATGTGAACCATTTTCAAAGACTTTATTGTATTTGCTACAGTCTGCTTCCGTTTTATGTTTTGGTTTTTGGTCTACAGGCATGTAGGTTTTTAGCTCCCCGACCAGGGATCGAATCCCCACCCCCTGCATTGGAAGGGGAAGTCTTAACCACCAGACCACTAGAGAAGTCCCAAACCCTTTAGTTCTGAATGCCATCTATATAGTTTGGTCTACCACTTATCTTCCTTTTCTCTTCTTTGATTTTTTTCTTTATATTCATTTATTGTGCCCACTCTTGCTATTCAACTGGTGTGTAAACTCCAGAAGGAGAGGTCAGGAAACAAATCTTTGCCTCTTGGAATCCTTGACACTTTGCCTCATGCCCTGAGAACTCCATAAAGTGTGTGACAGTACTACACAGTGGTGGCAGCCAAGAGCTGCCCTTGACCTGTCTACTGGGACCCCGAGTGCCCTTGGAGAAGGGAATGGTCAGCATCTGGGCCTGTTTTGGAGCTTATTCAGTTTACCCTCTTTACCCATTAGATCTCTCTTGAACTAGCCTCATATCTTCACTCCCTTTCCCCGCATTGGTTATTAGGGGGTGTAAGGTATCTGAATGCTTCCCAAATCCAGAGAATGTTATTCAAATCATAAGCTATGTGAATGACTGTCTCTGGAGTTGGGCAGTGCACGACCTCTTCAGCTGTACATAGCAGCACTGAGGAACAGCTAATGATAGGTGATGTGGCATAGAGGCGCTAGCCGCAGAACTTGGTTCCTAAGATGATAAACTTCTTTTGGCCCACTGTCAGTTTCACTGTTTTTCATAGTAAACACAATCTTGGAGAACATTCACCCATTCTGAAAGAAGAATGTAATGTTAGGATGACATGTGAAACAATGCCTTGAATGATAAAACACTCACTCTTAATGGGTTCTAGGCATCTCCAACTGGACTCTGGGCTCTAGAAATGAGCTGTTGACACCTATACTTTTTGAAAGTGTAAAGCGATTAACTTTTACAGTTAGCATCCTCTCATTCATTCTCTCTCTGCTCCCCCACCTCACTTCCCTCCCATCCCTATCCTCCACATGCCCACAGCCTGGTTAACAATCTTCTATATGGGACCTTTCTGGCCTAGACAGTCTCTCTGACTCAGTGTCTCACGAAATGCATATACTTTTTTTCATTCTCTCAAGGCCATTTCTCATGGTAGAAATGAAATTAATTAAATAAAGGAATCCCTGTTTACATGATACTCTTCTGAGAAAACCTCAATCCTCAACCCAATTAAAATTTATTGCTCCTTGAAAAGAAGTTTTGATAAGGCCCAGTGGGGAAGATGTTTGAGCTAAAGGCCTTTTTGGCTTCCTCAAACACTCTTGCTTCTCTAGAGCGGCCACCTCCTGCCAAGGGCAGCTGCCCCAGGGAATGGTTACTCCAGTGCAGCAGCCATATTTCTGGTTGTAAGGAGATAGAAGAAAAGTCCATTGGGTGTGCTAAATGACTTCTAGAAATGATGCTTCTGGAAGAGGGGAGATTGAGGGAGAATTCACACGTAGCACTTGGGCCCAACATTCTGGCTTATTACCAGCCCCCTCCTGAATCTTGGCTCTTTCCTCCGCCTGGTCTTCCAGTCCTCAGGCACACAGTGTTCTTGCTCTCTGCTCCATCTCCCTCTGTGCTTGTCCAGTGTTGAGCTTGCACAGAAGAAAGACCCTCCTTCTGTCTATGACAAAGGAGGAAATGGAGTCCTGTCATAGTCACTCACACAGGTTGGAGCAGTGGGTGGCATAGTCTAGCAGAAGCACTAGAGACTATGTTCTAAATTCAGTTTTTCATTAATTTGCCTCTGGGCAATTAGGATGCCTTTCTAGCCTTTTATTTTCCTTATATTTAACATGGAGAAAACAATGTCAGATATAGCACATTTGATCATCATGACTAGGATGAAATGATAAAAAATGATATAATAAACACTAGTAAAATAAAAATTCTGTAAAAGGTGGATCTAGAATGATCTAAAAGGTAATCTTGGCAGACCAATCTTGGAAAATAGATTTCGTTTTTAATGTCAGCCAACTAAAACATGCCTCCACCCTAAAGTACAGCATTTTCTTTTTTTTAAAATTTTAATTGTAGGTTAATTACTTTACAATATTGTATTGGTTTTGCCATACATCAACATGAATCTGCCACAGGTATACACGTGTTCCCCATTTTTGTATGGTTTAGGTATATGATTCCTCTAGCCTCCTTGATGGAAAGGACTATTTCAGTTTTGTATCCTTTCCTCCTCCCATAGCATATGCCTACAGTAGAGAAAATAGGTTAAATAAATGCTTTGATTTGAAAGACATGGAGATGATGTCTGCATTTGAGCTGAGTGAAGGGACAAGGCATTGTGGCACCCAGGTGTCTGGCCTAGGTGTGTTGGTGACATTCACTTGCATAAGAAACCACAGAAGAATAGCTTCAGGGCAGACACAGTAAACATCATTGATTCAATTGTGGTAATGCTGGGTTTGAGCTACTTGTGGCCATTCACCTTGAAATGTCTAACAAGAAGTTGGAGATCTAGGTCTGGAGCTCAGAAAATATAGATTTGAAGGTCATCAGTAAAGTCATGAATGAATCTTGCATAAAATACAGAGAGAGTCTTGATAGCGTATAGTCAGGACAGTATTTGATACCGTTGATGACTCCCTCTTCCTGAAAATCTTCCCCCTCGGCCTCTCCCCTAAACCTCTGGGCATTGCGTAGCAGGTTGCTCTCTTTCATCCAGCACATGAACTTAGAGGGCCCTGGGGCTCAGTCCCTGGCTTTGTCTTGTGGTGACAGATCATCTAAGGATCATTTCTATCTGATGACTTGCAAAGTTTGATCCTAAGTCTAGACTTTTCTTTAGCATTCCAGACTCACAGATAACAGACTTTTTTATGTCTCCACTTGGATGTTTAATAGGCGTCTCAAACTTCACATGCCTACAACCTCGTTCCTAAACTCCACCCCACCAGACTTATTCCCACCACAGTGTTTAGTGGCTCATCTGAAGGCATCTCCATCCTTCTGCTTGCCTGGGCACAAACCCTTGGAGTTATCCTTGATCAGAATTTTCTCCCACATTATTCTCATTTGTTTCATCAGCAAATCCTGTTGACTCTACTCCATTCAAAATCCAAGCTCTAGCTACTTCTTACGATGTCTGCTATCACCCCCAAGTCAAGTACCATTTTTTCCCTCCTGAATTAACTTTCTTGTTATCCCTGATTCCACCCTCTCCCTCTGTCTTTAACCGCAGCCACAGTAAATTAAAAAAAAAAAAAAAGAATCAGATGATGTCACTCTTCTGTTCAAAAACCTCTTGCGACTTCCTATCTCACACAGAGCAGAAATGCCCATATCCTCACCATGGCCTGTGAGGCACTATAATCTGGCCTCTGGATGCTTCTTGGACCTCATGGCCTACTCTTTCTTTTACCAACCTTAGCCACTCAAAATTCCAGGCAAGCACCCCACCTCAAGGCCTTTTCATTTGCTTTTTTTCTTCTTAGAAATTTCTTCCTGCACTTATGACTCTCTCCTGTAACTCTCTTTACGCAAATGTCACCTTATGGAGGCCTTCTCTGATCACTGGGTTAAAAATGGAAACTCTGCATATCCAAGACTTTTTCTTCCTTTTCCCTTTTATTTTACTCCTTAGCACTTACTACTGTTTTACATGTCATATTTTTACTAATTTACTTTTAATTCTGTCTTCTGTTGGAATATAAGCTTTATGAGGGCAGGAATGACTTTTTTTTTCACTGATGTATCCATAAAACTTACAATAATTCCTGGCATATTACTGGATCTCTAATAGATATTGATATAAAGTGAGGCATGAGGAATAATATAGGAGATTCCTGAGAAGTATTAACATGTAAAGGACATTTAAATCTCCACTGAAATAAATACTTTAAAAATTATTATGAATTATATTTCTATTTAAAATATATATTATACTTGAATTCAGCCTGATTTCTTTTGGGTTAGCCCAATTACTTTTATCAAAAAGCTTTATTGAAGTATTATTGACCTAAGTGTAAACATTGACGTGTGTATCTATAAGGTGAAACCATCATCACAATTGAGATAATGCATATATCCATTCAGAAGTTTTCTGATCTCTTGAAATCCCTCCCTCCTGCCCCTTCTGACTCCTTCAAGCCCTCCTCTCCCAACCCAGTACCTAGGCAACCACTAATGTGCTTTGTCACGACAAATTAGTTAATGTTTCTAGAATTTTATAAGATGGAATCTTGCAGTGGATACTCTTTTGTCTGGCTTATTTCACTCAGCAAATTATTTTGAGATGCTTCCATGCTGTAGCACATGTTCATAGTGCATGCTTTTGTTTGCTGAGGAATAATTAATGATGGATGTTTGGATTGTTTCCAAATAGAGCATTTGGAACATTCACATAGTCCAATTTCTTTGTTTCTAACTTCAGGATAATAGAACTTCACTTCATTGAGTGCTAAACAGAAAACTCAGATGGGCTCTACAAAACTTCACTGGGAGCGAGTGTCAGGCTTTAAGAGGTTAATGTGATTTGGCCAAGTTGACTGCAGACATGCTGCTGATGGCCTGCCTTGGCTTCAGCCTGCATTATGCTTCCTGACTAGGTGAATCATGTCAGGAGTCTTAGACATATCAGAGGTGCAGCAGTGAACACACTAGCTGATTTATGGATCCCTTGAAAGACAGACTCAGCCTCCTAATAGGGAGGACATGATGTGACAGGGTTATACTGCTAATGTTCCCTGGGTTTTGACCCCAGTTTCTGCCTGCTGCCTAGCTTTTGAAGCTCAGGCCTGTTATACTTAAAATTTTACAAACCATATTTTGTTGTTGTTGTTGTTGTTGTTCTCTGGCCCTCAACCACATATCTAGGCCAAATTCCTGTTTTCAAGTTTTGCCAACATGCATTATCTGTTTTCTTTTTCACACCAATTCAAGTGGCTGCAATTGAATCTGCTTTCCGATTTGGCCTGTCTGATCTTCTCTTGGGAGGCATTAGAACATGACTGACAAGTTAATAGAGGGCAGAAATTGATTGCAGAGGTTTGGGTGTAGAATATGGATTTTATTTTGGCTTGTTTACAAGTATGCTGTAAGCCGTAAGAGTAAACTGTGAATATTGGTCAATTATTTTCTGAACCCTTGTGGATTTCTGTAAGCTGTTTAACTGATGGTTTTCCCACTGCAGATATGTGCCTGGTGTCTGAAAATCCCTCTGACTTTCACTTTTGCTCTCATGGAACAGTTGCTGTGGAGAGCTTGGATGATGCTGAAGAACTGCTGGCCACGGATGTAAGGCTTGTTAGTTATCAGAGCAAAGTCTGGTAATGACAATGAGACATGGAAAAAAGCATCTTAGATCTCCTCTCTTCCGAAGGGTCCTGGAGAAGTGACCTTCCTTCCCCTAGGGGTGGAGAGTGGAAGGTGCCCCTACAGGACTGCTTCTGTCCAGAGTTTTATACTTATTTATTTCGTCAGTATTTTTTGATGCATATAGAAAAGTAGGAAGATGCTTCAATGCAATGATAATGACTGTTTTCATTCTTTTATTTTTTTTCTCTTTGGGATTGCTGTTATGTAGTTGTTTTGGTGTTTTTTAAAATCAAGGATCATAATCATTCTACAAATGCTATTTGATATATTGTTTGCTTTTTGATTAACGTTTAGCATTTTCAGTGTTATTACATACTCTTCATAAACATTTAATGGATACTTAATATTTTATCAGACATTTGTTCTATAGTTTATTTAACCATTCTATTGTTAGACTCAAGGTTGAGGGGTTTTTTTTCTACTATGGTGAATATCTTTGTAGGTGAGTATATTCCTGTATATCAGATTCATCTTATGCTAGATTTCTAAAAGGTAGGATTATGAAATTTTTATAGTCTCTCGATACATATTCTAAATTAACTACTAGAAGGATTACCAATTTCCACCCTCCTGGAGTGTGTGAGATCACACTTCTTACCATGTGCAGTGGCTTCTTAGGATGCTGTTCTTTGGTGACATAGTTCTTCTTTTCTTAAATACTTCCTTTTGCCAGTTGTTAAAATGAATCTGGAATAAATATGGGAGAACATATGGGATCCCAGAAATAAGCAACCCATCAGATATGGTGCTACTTTATCCCATAACCATGAAGGCAAAATAATTGAGCTCATATAGCCAGTTAATGATAGATTATTGGAAGGGAGAAGAGAGGAACAGGAGAGGAGAAGGCATCTGAGGAGAGTTCTAAAACTACTGAGTTAAACAAGTCAAGTCATATGCCTTCCTAATTCTCTTTTAAAGGGATGAGCAGGCTACAGGTGACCAAGAGCCAACAGGGCACTTTCAAACCAATTTGCATTACTTTGAACAGAACTGTCACACTTCAGGGCTATGGTAATCCATCTCCTTCCCTCCGGCAGGCAGCCCACGGCCCGCAAGTGGAGGGAGGTGTGATACACAGCAGAGGTGAGGTGCTTACTACAGCTATTAAGCAAATGAATACTTGGCCATCTGCTTCTCTTTTTACAGCAAGCCATGGACATCTTAGGCTTTCTTTCTGATGAGAAGTATGGATCTTATAAACTCACTGGAGCCATCCTGCACTTTGGAAACATGAAATTTAAGCAGAAACCCAGAGAAGACCAAGTGGAAGCAGATGGCACAGAAAGTAAGGATTACTTCTGTAAACAGGGCATACAGGCACTTCAAATCCCTGACCCTAGGTAGACCTACTCCCTTTCCTTGCAGTTAGCCTCACCTCTTAGTTTTTAGGAAATGTTGAAATTAATCAGTGATCTCCCTCAATTGATGCCCCCCGAATATTATATCTTTCAGTCATCATTTCTTTGTAGAGTCCTTGTATCTCAAAATAAGACACATTCCTTAATTAATTATTGATGATGCCAGTAAATTTGCTAAACTTGGGTGATAATAGGATTGACTAAGATTCAGTGTGCCTTCAGGATATAGACTCTGGAGAAGAACAGAAAAAGGAGCCAATCACTATGAGATGTATGAAGTGACATAATGAAGGTGTAAACAAAGATTTTTAGAATTCCAAAGCGGGAGTGTTCACTAAGTTGAAAACAACATGGCTTCTTTTCCCTTTGCTTTTTATTCACATTATAAAAATTTATAGTCATGCCTACTTACCAAAAAGATCTATAGTGAGTGATCTGTCTAGAATGATCATTAAAATAGAAAATTACAATTATGAAAAGGAGGAATAATAGTCATCATGACTTCATTTAATAAAATTCCTGGCATCTGAAACAAAAATAAAAAAGAATATTCACTCAAATCTTTCAACAAATATTTTTTTTTTAATTTTGTATTTTCAATTGTGGTAAAATATACACAACATAAAATCTTACCCATTTTTACGTGTTCATATCAGTGGCATTAAGTACTTTCACATTGTTGTGCAACCACCATTGCTGTTAATCACCAGAACTTTTTTGTCATCCCAAACTGAAACTCTGTATAAAGCAATAACTCCCTATTACTCCCTTCCCCTAACCCCTAGAAAACATGATTTTACTTTCTGCCTCTATGAATTTGACTATTATACATACTTTATATAAATGAAATCATACCATGTTTGTCCTTTTGTGTCTGGTCTATTTCACTTAGCGTAATGTTTTCAGAACATGTTGCGGTAAGTGTCAGAATTTCATTCCTTTTTAAAGGCGAAATAATATTCCATCACATGTATATTCCACTTTTTGTTTACCTGTTCATTTGCAGATGTGTGAGTTGCTTCTACTTTTCACTGCTGAGTAATGCTGCTGTTAACATTAGTGTTCACATATCTGTTTGAGCCTATGTATTTATTCTTTTTTGTGTATACCCAGAAGTAGAATTGCTGGATTAAATGATAATTCTATGTTTAATCTTTTGAGGAACCACCATACTGTTTCTCTGTGGTGGCAGCACCATTTCACATTTCCACCAGTGATGCACAAAGGTTCCAATTTTTCTACATCCTCACCAACGCTTGTTGTTTTCTGTTTTGTTTTGTTTTGTATTTGATAAGAGCCATCTGTATGGGTACACGGTGGTATCTCAGTTGTGCTTTTATTTTCATTTCCCTAATGATTAGTGATGTTGAGTATCTTTCATGGACTTACTAGACATTTGTATATCTTCTTTGGAGAACTATCTATTCAATTCCTTTGCCTGTTTTTGCATTGGGTTGTTTGTTTTTCTATTGTTTGACAAAAAGTTTTTGAGGCCAGTCTGTGCAGGGATTATACCTGATGCTAGAGATATACCTGTGAACATATCATCTCTGTCTTGACTGTCTAGTGTGAAAGATAGACAATATACACATAAACGGACAAATACATGCATGAAATCAGAATGAAAAGGCAGAATAAAAGAATAAAGAATAATAAGAATTGAAGGTTTTTGTTGATAGGGTGGGCAAAAAGTCCCCTTAGAGAAGAGGAGCCTGGGGCTCAGAGGAGAATACAGTGAGAGAGTGTACTCTGTTGCTCTCGTTGCTCAGTCACTCAGTTGTGTCAATTGTTAGCGCAATATATACATGGTACCAACATATTAATATATACTTCCATGGTCTCTTGTTGCCTTTTTTTGTTATTTTTGTCATTGTTGTTGGTTTTTTGCTTTTCCATGCTTTGAAACAAAGTTTTAGAAATTATTTTTATTACACAAGCAGGATATAATTATTAAGCAGAAAATAAAGATAAGCAAATGAAGCAAGTCCTCTCATCCAATCTCCCCGGTGGTTCCTTCTCAGCTTTTTTGCTGGTGTATGCTCATCTTCCTTACTTCTAACTGCTCCAGAATTGCTGGTCTCAACTCTTGACACTTTTCTCTGCTCATTTTTTAGCTAATTATCTCAAACTCAACTTGTATGGAACCGAATTCTCCACCTCTTCCTGCCCCTGCTACCAGCTCTTCATTTCTCAGTCTTCTTGCTAAATGTCACCTGGACTCTCGCAGTTGCCCTGACTCAAATCATGGGTAGCTTAGAGTCATCCTGAACTCCTCTCTTTTTCATTGTCTCTACCTTTAAACATACGTAAAACTCACAGCCATCCACAGCTATCATGTTCACTCCCACCACCTAGCCTAAGCCTCCATTTCTTACCAGACAATCCAGAGAGCCTCTTTCCTGATCTCCCTGCCTCCACCCTCACCCCATTACTGCACACAGAGCAGCCAGCAATGACCCTTTCACAGTATAAGCCATCCCATATCCCCTCCTCTCACAAATGGCTCCCATCTTACTCAAATAAGCTCCGAATCCTCAGTATAGCCTCCTTGTCTTCTCTGATATCTCTCCAAATCTCTCTCTAATTTCATCTCCCTATTGTGACCGATAATATGAAATTTATCTTTGGTCTTTGTCCTAGTTTATGGCACAGAGCTCTTAATTTGGAATTTTCTGAGTTATGAGATCAATAAAGGTGCATTTTATGTTAACAAGGTGACTTTTGGACTGTGCCTATAGATGGGGTCTGGTCACCACAAGAACTAACCATGTGATTAGAGAGTTGGAACTTTCAGTCCCATCTCTGTCAGGACAGAGGAGAGGGGCTAGAGATGAGGTTCAATCACCAGTGGTCAATGCCTATGTAATGAAGCCTCCATGAAATCTTAAAAGCATAGTGTTCAGAGAGCTTTTGGGTGGCTGAACTTGGGGAAATTTGGCAAGATTGGCATCCTTGGAGAGGGTGTGGAGGCTCCGCACCCTTTCCCCATAACTTTCTCTAGGCATCTCTCCTATTTAGCTATTATTCAATTATATTCTTTTATAATAAATCATTGATTTAGTATATAAAGTGTTTTTCTGAGTTCTGTGAGCCTCTAGCAAATTCAGTTCAGTTCAGTCATGTCCGATTCTTTGCGATCCCATGGACCGCAACACGCCAGGCCTCCCTATCCATCACCAAGTTCCAGAGTTTACTCAAACTCATGTCCATTGAGTCAGTGATGCCATCCAAAACTCTCATCCTCTGTTGTCCCCTTCTCCTCCTGCCTTCCATCTTTCTCAGCATCAGGGTCTTTTCAAATGAATCAGTTCTTCTCATCAGGTGGCCAAAGTATTGGAGTTTCAGCTTCAGCATCAGTCCTTCCAATGAACACCCAGGACTGATCTCCTTTAGGATGGACTGGTTGGATCTCCTTACAGTCCAGGGGACTCTCAAGAATCTACTCCAACACCACAGTTCAAAAGCATCAATTCTTTGGCGCTCAGCTTTCTTTATAGTCCAGCTCTCACAACCATACACGATTACTGCAAAAACCATAGCTTTGACCAGATGGACCTTTGTTGGCAAAGTAATATCTCTGCTTTTTAATATGCTCTCTAGGTTGGTCATAACTTTTCTTCCAAGGAGTAAGCCTCTTTTAATTTCATGGCTGTAGTCACCATCTGCAATGATTTTGGAAATTCTGTCACTGTTTCCCCATCTATTTGCCATGAAGTGATGCCATGATCTTAATTTTCTGAATGTTGAGTTTTAAGCAAACTTTTTCACCCTCCTCTTTCACTTTCATCAAGAGGCTCTTTAGTTCTTCTACTTTCTGCCAGAAGGGTGGTGTCATTTGCATATCTGAGGTTATTGTTATTTCTCCCGGCAGTCTTGACTCCAGCATGTGCTTCATCCAGTCCAGCATTTCTCATAATGCACACTACATATGTTAAATAAGCAGGGTGACAATATACAGCCTTGACATACTCCTTTCCCTATTTGGAACCAGTCTGTTGTTCCATGTCCAGTTCTAACTATGGCTTCTTGACCTGCATACAGATTTCTCAGGAGGCAGGTCAGGTGGTCTAGTATTCCCATCTCTTTAAGAATTTTCCACAGTTTGTTGTGATCCACACAGTCAAAGGCTTTGGCATAGTCAATAAAGCAGAAGTAGATGTTTTTCTGGAACTTTCTTGCTTTTTAGATGGTCCAACGGATGTTGGCAATTTGATCTCTGGTTCCTCTGCCTTTTCTAAAACCAGCTTGAACATCTGGAAGTTCACTGTTCATGTACTGTTGAAGCCTGGCTTGGAGAATTTTGAGCATTACTTTACTAGTATGTGAGATGAGTGCAACTGTGCAATAATTTGAACATTCTTTGGCATTGCCTTCTTTGAGGATTGGAATAAAGACTGACCTTTTCCAGTCCTGTGGCCACTGCTGAGTTTTCCAAATTTGCTCATCTAGTGAGTGCAGCACTTTCACAGCATCATCTTTTAGGATTGAAATAGCTCAACTGGAATGCCATCACCTCCACTGGTTTTGTTCGTAGTGATGCTTTCTAAGGCCCACTTGACTTCGCATTCCAGGATGTCTGGCTCTAGGTGAGTGATCACTCTATCGTGATTATGTGGGTTGTGAAGATCTTTTTTGTATAGTTCTTCTGTATATTCTTGCCACCTCTTCCTAATATCTTCTGCTTCTGTTAGATCCCTACCATTTCTGTCCTTTATTGTGCCCATCTTTGCATGAAATGTTCCCCTGATATCTCTAATTTTCTTGAAGAGATCTCTAGTCTTTCCCATTCTGTTGTCTTCCTTTATTTCTTTGCACTGATCACTGAGGAAGGCTTTCTTATCTCTCCTTGCTATTCTTTTGGAACTCTGCATTTAAATGAGTATATCTTTTCCTTCCATCCCTGGCTTTCGCTTCTCTTCTTTTCATAGCTATTCTTAAGGCCTCCTCACACAATCATTTTGCCTTTTTGCATTTCTTTTTTTGGGGATGGTCTTGATCCCTGCCTCCTATACAATGCCACAAACCTCTGTCCATAGTTCTTCAGGCACTCTGTCTATCAGATCTAATCCCTTGAAAATTAAATCTAGCAAATTAGCTGAACCCAAGTAGGGTGTCGTTGGAACCTCCAAACTATAGCTGGTTGGTCAATAGCCTAAGCAACAACATGGACTTTCATTTGGCTTTTGAAGTGGAGGAAGCAGTCTTGTATTAATAGGACTGCACTCAACCTGTGGACTCTGATGCTGTCTCAGGTAGTTGGTGTCAGAATTGTGCTGAACTGTAGGACTTCCATCTGGTGCCACAGAACTGCTTGGTGTGGACGCACCCACCTCCGTGGAATCAGGAGCAGAGCCCTCACCTACCCTTTCCCCAGTCTCTCACTCCTCTCACTCAGTCCACTGATCTCTTGGCTCCGCTGGGAGTATTCGAGCAATCCTGTTGGAGGACTGTTTCACCAGCTCCTCCTCCTCTCTGGAACTCTTCCTAGGCATCCTCATGGCTCACTCCCTCACTTTGTCAAGGCGCCATCTTGGCTGTCACCTTATCAGGAAACTTCCCTGACGACCCTTACCTCCTTCTTACCATTCTCTGTCTCCTTACTCTGAATATTTTTGTTTGTGTCATTCATAATAGCTGCTCTTTATTGGCTGTCTTACTCCCCAATCTCCATCAGATGGGCGCTCCAAAAGAGCAGGGGTCTAATTTGGTGTGGCTGCTGTATTTCCAGGCATTAATACAGTGTCTGGCTCTGTATTATAGTAGAATTTACCATAGTAGTAATTAACTATTTGTTAAATGAATCCTACCTACTCAGGAACAGTCAGTTAATATCATAGGACATATCCTTCGTGTTTTTTTTTTTTTTTTCTAGTTGAGTGACCTTCTCACTATACTCATCAATATTAGCAGTTGTTTTCCACTTGTCAATTAGCCAGGTTTTATTTTATTTTTATGTATTAATAAAGCTAACATTTGTGTAGGTTATCAACTATTTATATTGTTTCTTTTTTAAATTTTTGTTTCCATCATTAGCCCATTTTTAAAATTGAGGCACAGATTTTTTTCTTATTGATTTCTAAGGGCTCTTAATATATTAAGCCTTGGTAATTTTCTTCCAGTTAATCATTTACAAAATCGTTGAAGGAGTTGGACAGATGGAGAAGAGAGTGAAAAGAGGAAGGGCCCCAAACCAAAGGGGACATTCTTAGCTTTACCTCTTTCTTGAGTTCAAGTCCCACATTTCTAACTTTCTACTGCATGTTCTCCTGCTACTCTAAACTCTGCATGGCGAAAACGCAGTGTATCATCTTCTTCAAGTGATGTCTTGCTGTTGACTCTTCTATTCATATTCACAGTACTGTCCTTCTCTCTGCTTCTCAGACTAGAAACATCTTCATCATGTTTCTCAGGCTTTTGCTCTTTCTTGTTACTAGTTTAGACTTTTCAGCCCCTTGCACTCCCCTGTCCCACAGTAGGTTCACTTTCTATAATTGCCTCCCTCTGGTCTGCTTTGCACACTTCCACAAAATTAATCTTTCTGATTAGTTTGCCATTAATTCGCCATACTGATTAAATTGCTGTTCTAATTTGCCACTTCTCTGCCAAATGCCCCTTTAATATATCCCCATTATTTAAATAATACCTTTCAGAAGTATCAGATGTCTCCTGTGGCCACAAGTCACCTGCTCTTCTGTTTATCTCACTTTCTAACTTCTTGGTCCAGTCTGCCATCTTTGACCATCACTGCACTGCCCGCCTCTGGGCCTTTAAGTCATGTTGTTCTCTGTCTCAGAAATGCTTGTTCTCCCATATTTGCCCATCAAAACCCTCCTCATCCTTCAAGGCTCAGACCAAATGTTGTTTCTTTCTTGAAATCTTCCCTGTTCATGCAGTCCAAAAGAGATCTTTCTCTCTCTTTCAAACTTTGATGACACTCATAATTTGTCTCTTTATAACAGTTGTTTTATTGACTTGCTATTTTTGTCTGTTTTATTTACTGTCGTGAATTATAAACTCCTTGCTGTCAAGGATTTTTGTCTTGTTTATCTGTCCTCTTACCATAGCATCTGGTACCAGGCCTTGCACATAGCAAGTGCTCAGAAACTGTTCAATAAATTAAGAAAGGGTGAACAGCTCAGAAACCACATTATAACCTTATATATAAGATGAACTGAAGGTCATTTTCAAAACCCTTTTTCACATTAGCCAGATTGCCATCTGACAAAACTGAATTTTGTTTCTGTCTTTATATCTTGTTATTTATATATCAGACTGTACTGGGATAGAATTGTCCCTTTGTTTCTCTCTACTTATTTATCTCTTTTCAGGTGCCATCAGAATTCTCTCCATCTTCTAATTATACTTACCAAATCTGGATACCATTCTCTAGAGAGTAGTTCTCAGACTTGGCTGCACATTAGAATCACTGGGAGAGCTTTTCTATTCCTGAAGCTCAGGCCTTACCCAGACCAAAGGAAATCAATCTCTGAGGGCGGATGCAGGCGTCAGGGTTTGTGGTTACGACTTGCCAGGTGACCCCAATGTGCAGCCAAGGTTGAGGACTGTTCTCCAACCCTCATACCCTCATGTGTATCAGAATCACCTGGTGAAATGCTAAAAATAAACCCTAACCTCCTCTAGTGGGCAAGTACTTTGTTCTTTTATGAACTCTCCAGGCTATCCTGATCCATACCAGTGACAAGAACCCTTCTAGCTAAACCTCTCCCAGGTAAGATGGTACAACCTGGTTAAAATTCATGGTTTTATCCACCAGGTCCTAGAAAATGATGTTTATTTTGGTGGGATTTTTATAAAGCTTCTTCTGGGAATACATCAGGTCACACAATCAACATATGTTTATAGGCAGTGCTGTCTTCATGATGGCATCTCCTGAATGTTAGAAGGATGTTTTTTCACCAGTTTAAACTATTTTCATCTAGGTTGTAACACTATAAACTTTTAATGCAAAGGAAGTAATTTTGAGGAGGGGAACATGACAACTGTTATTTTCTGTTAAAAAAAGAAGATGAGTAAATGTGGTGTTTAATGTACGCCTTTGGGATAAATCCAAGGAACACTACTCCCCTGTCTGCAGATTATTGAATGTCTCTGGAGTGGGAAAGAAATAATTCTGCAATGTTGAAGGCTATTTCTGTTAGAACTTAAGGTGGGATACTACCTTAAGAGAATTTGGGTTTCCTTTGTTCATGGATAAAAATAGACTCAAAGAACTGTCATTAACAGTGGAAAAAGATTGTGTGAAATTGAGACTACTATTACCTACATTGTCCATCTGAATGCTTCCAAAGCATAGAGAGCTGAAGTCCTGTCTGTTTTTCCTGGACGGATATTGTGGAATTGTTCATTTTTCACATCATTGGTTACTGTTCAGCTCCACTCGGATTCATCAGGCACATTGCATTTCTCCCTTCCTTTGAAATATTTTCATTTTGGGTTAGATGCTCTTTAAATTCTCCTTTGGCTCAAAAAGTCTTTGATTCCTACCCCTTGGCGTTTCAACTTGAAATAATCAGGCTTTTGTCTCCAAACATGGTGCTCTTAACAAGAATAACTCAGTATAGGATCAGAATGTCTGCTCTACTTTTGATTTTTCCACTTATTTTCCCAAACAGTCTTTGCATTTTGAAAGATTTCATAGCAATGGAGTTCCTAGGCCATTATCACTGATTAGGAGTAGATATGGAATTTGTAGATACATTTCTAGAATGTATAATATATATTGACTTTGCATACTAAGTCACTTCAGTTGTGTCTGACTCTTTGTGACCCTATGGACTGTAGCTGACCAGGCTCCTCTGTCCATGGGATTCTCTAGACAAGAATACTGGAGTGGGTTGCTATTTCCTTTAGTTAACAAATAAATCAAACATTTCAAGCTTTTCTAGTCTTTGTGAAAACTTTAAAGGCCCCACAAAAAGGAAATGGATATTGTTAATACAGATGACATATAGCTATTTAATTGTGTTTTGTTTTTAATTTATTTTCTATTTGTGGTCATTGCTCAGGAAATTTTGTACTTCTTAATGAGGTAAGGAAAGACTGCATTTCCTTCTATTCTAAGACATAAACTTTATGGAGTGGCTACATCAGATATATATCTCGGGATTCATTTAAAATGGGAGACAGCAGAGAGGTTTCAACTGAGCAAAATATTCCTTTTGTTTGATAACTGAAAAAAAAACACACAGTTTAAAATGTGTTTATAGCTTTTCGCCTGTGGCATTCTTTCGTGTTATTGTCATTTTTTAAACACCTGATGTGATACATGCTTATTTACTTTTCCTTCTGAGAACACTCATTCTTCATTTCTTTCCTTAGAAAATGAAAATACCATTCTATATAAGAATAAGTGTGCGGGTTGTAAGTCTTCTTGTTAGGCAGCAGAGGGCACTGTGGGGCAGAGACTCACAGGAAGAGGAAAGGTGAGAAATACTGGGCAAGTGTTCTGGCTTCTGTTGATAGGTCTTGAATTACCCAAATATATGGTCCAAGTTCTGGTTCCATTGAAAGGAGCTACAAATATATATGTAGAAGGGGAAAATAGGCAAATAATGAAAATATGATTTTCATCCTCTTCAGATGAACAATTCTTTTCAGAAGAGGGGCAATATCAAGAAATGGATTTTTTTTTAAATTGGGCTATAATTCTCATATTATAAAATTATTCTTTAAAAATATACAGTTCAGTGAGTTTAAGCATATTCAGAAGGTGGTTTGACTAACATGTCATTACTCCCAAAAAGACATCTTGTATACAAAAGTAGTTACTCTCCATTCCTTTTTCCCCTAGCCCCTGGCAACTACAAATCTACTTTCTGTCTCTCTAGATTTACCTATTCTGGACAGTTCATATAAATAAAACCATACAATATATGGCCTTTGTGTCAGGCTTCTTCACTCACTATGATGTTTCCAACCCTCAACCATGTTGCAGCATACATCAATACTTTATTCTTTTTTGTAGTTAAAAAAATGTTCGGTGGAATTAATATCCTGCATTTTGTTTATCCATTTATCAGTTGATGAACATTTGTGTTTTTTTTTTCCTTTCTTTGACCATTGTGAGTAATGCTGCTAGGAACATTTGTGTACAACTATTTCGTGTGAACATATGTTTTTATTTCTCTTGGATGTATACCTCGGGGTGGAATTGTTGGATCCTGCAGTCACTATGTTTAATTTCTGAGTGGCTGCCAAACAGTTTCCTACAGTGGCTATACCATTTTACATTCTAGGAGTGTATGAAGTTTTCAATTTTTCCACTTCTTCACCAAAACACTCATGTCTTTTTGATTACAGCCATTCTAGTGAGTGTGTAGTGGCATTTCACTGTGATTTTGATTTGCATTTACAAGACATAGAGTCTTTTAGGATCATTTAGGGTCCATGCATTTATTTCAGAACTACAATTTACCTTGCTACATCATTCTAACCACACCATCTTTCCGTCTTCTGGGCTGTCTATTGGGTTCACATGGAGATTGAATTTTGACAATGTTTTCCTTCTTCTCTCCTCCTCCCTCTTTTCTCTTACTATTTTCTCTCCCCTTCTCTCCCTCCCTCCTTCTCTTCTGCTTTTCCTTCCTTTCTTCTGACCAGATGCTGGCAAGGCTGCTTTCCTCATGGGCATTAACTCCTCTGAGCTGGTGAAGGGCTTGATCCATCCTAGAATCAAAGTTGGTAATGAATATGTTACTAGAAGTCAAAATGTAGAACAGGTAAGTTAATTCCAGAGTATTATGATTCTATCCTCTTGTACTAATTGTGCACAGGTTTTATTTGTGTATTTTTCAACTTCTGATGTCTGTAACAAGGCCTTCTATAAAAAAGTGAAAGAGAATTACTGTGAGGAGTATTCTGTTTTCATCTGTGATGCACCCCACAGTAAATGCTCTTGTGTTAAGAGTCTTTCTAGTCTGAAAGATACCATTTTGACAGTTTCCCCTTAAGCAACAAGCCTCTTCAGATTCAGGGAAGTCCTTTACATTTTATAATAAATATCTTTGTGGTCTAGCTAAGAGGCTCTTAAAAATATAGTTTCTGACATGACTAAAATTGATAAATTGAAATCTATCACCTATTTGGAATATTGACTTTTTAGGCTATCAGATGCATTCATTAAGAAAGGGTTTCAGCACCTACCTATGCTGAAGTTAGCGTTCAAAGAGGGGGAAAAATGAGAACCAAAGTGAGAGACGGAAGGTCATATAGGTTTTGTTCAGTATCCAGGAGAATATTTTAATGATAGAATAATGAGTGCTCTGAGAAGTGTTGGTCCTGAGGCTGTGCAGTAAATAGTCACAGGACAGGCAACTAGTAAGACCATCTAAATATGATAGTGTATTTCAAAATAATAATTGACATCTGGAATGTGCTAGTATGAGACAAGCCCTGCTACAGTAACATGCACACTAAAATCCTAGTGACAATAAAATAGGCATTTATGTCTTACTCACACCAGGCCTGATACAGATGAGACCACCTTCTTCAATTTTGTCCTCAGGCCATCTGAAATGCATGGCCTCCAGTGTTGCTGCACAGGGGAAAAAATTATTTGTGAAGAAAGTACACACACTTTAACTGCCTGGGGCTAGGAGTGATATCACTTTTAGTAAGATTCTATCGGTGAAAACTAGTCAAATTCTCTCCTTAGCTACTGTGGGGCTGAGAAGTGTAGTCTTTCTGGAAAGAGAAAGTGGTTTGATCACATATAACATGTAAAAAGCATTCATATTATCTCCTTCCATTCCTACAACAAAACTCAGAGGTAGGTAAGGCAAGGATACTTATGTTTTTTCCAGTTGAGGAAACCGAGGGTTAGGGTACATAAGTAACATTCCAAAGGATACCCAGCTAGTATTCAGGTGACACCTAGACCGTCTTGCTCTGTAGACATCCTAAATCTGAAAATGAGATAGACAAACGTGCAACTTTGTGACAGAAGACAGTTATTTTGACAACAATAAACTCTCTTTCTTTTGATATGTTGGTAGACAGGCATTTGGTGTGACTGTCATTTAAAACATTTCAACAACTAATCAAAATCAATTTCCTAGTTCAGCTTACTCTATAACTAAATAAGCTTCTCTCTACCATAATATCAACTCTATGGGAACAATTTGCCTGCATTTTTGTCCTCCCTGGTGACCTGAGCTCTTGAGGCCATGGACTGTGTCTAATTCATCTTAGTACCCCAGCATCTAGCACAGTGCCCTGCAAGCAGCAGGTGCTCCATAAATGTTAAAATAAATGAAATATTGGCTGACGTTAAGCCATGCTCAGTGGGACAAGTAGTTGAGCTATTTCTTCATAGTGAGGCTGGAGATGTCTGGCAGCTTCTTGCCTTTTAAGACATTCACCACCACATGCATGCATGACATGCTATGATTATAGAACAAGGACTTGCTCAGTGTAAAACTAATGAGCCCATAGGAGGACTGAAATCAAACCTTCGTCTCTTTAATACTGTGTTCTCGGGGACTGAGTTACCACACCAGCCTCTACTATAATGGAATCAGTGAAGCAAGCTAATATATTATTATTCAACATTAAAAGAAAGAAAACCCTCATCCTCCATGCCCCCCTCCCCTACCCACCTTCTTGCTTGAGCACTCTCTTTTCCTCCATCTCCTGAAAACAGAGTAAGAAAGCACACTGTAAGGCTTTTCTTTTCTTAGGAATTTTACTGACTTTATAGAGACAATTGTCACTGCTAAGAATAGAGATGTATATGCTCTGTTGATGACAATTGCAAAAGATGGCAAAAATTCTTGCAGTGTTAACACTTTATACAAAACTTAGTTCTAGCTCTTATGTTATCTAACTCTGGGACTTTGGTCAAATATTCCATCTCTCTGAGCACTGCAGGAAGAGGTTAAATTCTTCTGTGGGTCTCAGTGGAACAATGATTGGCATCTAAAGGAGATAATTCTTCATGTATGAGAGTGTCCCACACATTGAAGGAGGTTTCTCATTCCTGTTCCCAGGTGCTAACTGCCAGCAACACTCTCAGTCACTGATGAGGTGGAAATGCCCATCCTGTTCCAAAGTGCCCCCTTCCCTTGGGTGGGGGGTGTGCCATCTTGAATTGGGAGCCACTATACACGATTATCCGGAGAAGGCAATGGCACCCCACTCCAGCACTCTTGCCTGGAAAATCCCATGGACAGAGGAGCCTGGTGGGCTGCAGTCCATGGGGTCGCCAAGAGTCGGAGACGACTGAGTGACTTTACTTTCACTTTTCACTTTCATGCATTGAAGAAGGAAATGGTAACCCACTCCAGTGTTCTTGCCTGGAGAATCCCAGGGACAGGGGAGCCTGGTGGGCTGCCGTCTGTGGGGTCGCACAGAGTTGGACACAACTGAAGCGACTTAGCAGCAGCAGCATACGTGATTATCAGGAACCAAGGCTCTTCAGGTCTAGTATTTTAAGATTCTAGGAGAGTTCTAACTATGCTTATTAGAAATAGGTTATTTTACTTTGAAAAGATTAATAATGATCAAACAATAATAGTAATCAGTAGCCATTGAATGCTCACTGTGGATGCTGTGCTGTGTGCTTTGTATGCACGGTTCATTCAATCAAGCAGCACGTCTGCAAAGTTGATCTTATTTATGCTTCCACTGTATTAAAAACAGTCAGCTTAGAACGATTAACTGCTGAAAGCAACATGGATAGTAAATACTGGATCAAGGATGAGGAAGTGATAAAAGTGGAGAAGGGATAGGAAAGGGGGAACTAGCATTTATTGGATTGACTCTAAGTGCCAAATACTGTACTATGTATATTTACATCTTCTGTCTCTTTAAATCTCTTCCAACAACCATGAGACAAGCATATTTTAATATTATTTTGCAGATGAGGAAGGCAGGGATCAAGGTGGTTAAAAATACAGCTATTTGACTCCACTCCTTTTCAGTTTTGTTTTTTCTATCCTATATTATTGACCCCCAAGTAATCAAAGTCTTTGAGGTTATTTTTAAAAGAGCTCAGTCATGAGTCTGTTTAACCTCTGCTACAATTTCAGGCTTTCTTCCTGTTTTTCACTACTCCCCAGCTGCAGCCAGTTTCTCTCTCACTCCCACTTCTCAGGTATCTAGGGAATTAATGGGGGGGGGGGGGAAGCAAGTTAGTCACGTTCTTTTTAAACTTTCAAAGTGACTGCTGTAGACATAGAGTGATTTCCTAGATGCTCTGAAGAATAAAAATCATTCTCGGTGCTTTACTTGTGCGTGTCTGCTCTTGATGCCAATAATAAAAAACTGTGATGCCATCCGGCTTATGGATTACTGTGGAAATGACTCAAGATAACTGATCAGGGAGTGGGTGACTCATAACTAAATCACCGCCAGACACCAACTGGCTCCTGCTGTGTGCACTGTCCTGGGCAGCCGAAGGATGGATGTGATAGGCCTATTTTAAATGTTAAGTCGTTGAAGCGCATTCCCCTGCCAGGCTTGGAGACTGTCCAGCTGAAATTCACTCCTCCTTGGAGTCTGTCAGAAAGCTGCTGCGACAGCGGCGCCTGCACGTCACGGCAGCAGGATCTACATCCGCAAAGCAGCAGCATCACACGCAGAGGTTGGAGCTCTCCCCAGTAGGTTAGGAGAGCGCCTTTGACCCGCACCTCCAAGGAGGGGAAATGTGGCCTCAGTTTTACAGTAGAGGACTCTGAGTCAGAACGATGCACTAAATAGCCATTCTCCCTATGCAGAGTTGAGGGCAGCCCTGGGAACTAATAAAATAGGTGGAACCTGAGGCTGGAAAGAATCTTCAAGAGCATAACTCAGGGGAAGACACTGCACCCTAGAGAGATTGGGTCACTTGCCAAAAGTTATGCAATTTGTTAGCAGCAGCAGCAGGAAAGAGCTAGAGATTCCATATTCCTAACCTACTCTACCAGCATTTTTGAAACTTTATGGTGCGTGGGAGTCAGAGGGGATTGTGCCAGGGTGCAAATTCTGATTCATAGGTCTGGGATGAGATGCTGGGCATTGGCATCTTTAAAAAGCTCTCACATGATTCTGATGCTGCAGGTCTTAGGACCACACTCTGAACAGCAAGGTTTTAGAACATGTTGCCACCCTACCCCAGGAGGTTTGGTCCTTTAGCGGTAGGAACATGAATCTCTCACAGGAGTGTTGGGTGGGGAGGCACCAGGCAGCTCACCTCCTTTCCCGTAACTCTCCTCCCTTCTCCTCCTCTCTCCCTTCCTTCTCGCTTTACTCTTGTCCTTGTTTCTTTCTTCCTTTCCCCTCATCTTCAGCATAAAGCTATAACCACAGAAAGCAGATAAATATATGCTGGTTTTACTAGAAGGTGGTTACTGATAGAGAATGCCCAGGGTCAAAATGAACACTGTTGTCAGGCGAAGGACTACTTTTGATGTGATTTTCAGGTGACCTATGCTGTTGGTGCCTTGTCTAAGTCAATCTATGAGAGAATGTTTAAGTGGCTGGTGGCACGTATCAACAGGGTCCTGGACGCCAAGCTGTCAAGACAATTCTTCATTGGCATTCTTGACATCACTGGTTTTGAGATGCTTGATGTAAGTATATCTGGTAAGAGTGAAGTTGATGTATATTTACAAGAGGATTAGACTATGTGAATTGAATGCCAGAAGATGTAGTCAGAGCATGATGAGAATCATTCTGTGCTAACTTAAACAGCTACTTTGGTTGGAAAAAGCTGTTATTAATAGTAACAAATAACAATAAAAATCATTATGATTAATAGTGCTAGGAAGTTAATTCAACCTTAGATAAAGGTAAATTAAGACATCTTTTATGATTTTGAATTGTAATATCATTAAATGTTAATTTCCTATCATAATCTTAATTTTCAGATATATATGAAGGAGGTTAAGAATATAATTGAGCAGTTTTTACTTATTGGGTTTATTTGCCAACATATGATAGTGGTTGTGGTTTTCTCTTTATATTTTCCAAGTGAACCTCTATTTTATTTTTTTAATTGAAGTATGTTTGACAATTAAAAATATATATTTAAGCAGAACAACTTGATTCAGTGCACGTATACATTGTGAAATAATCTCTACAATTAAGTTAATTAACATATCCATCACCTCCAATAATTACTATTTTCTCAATTTTATTTCTGATCACAACCGTGAAGTATAACAGTCTTGAACAACTTTGCATTAATTTTACCAATGAAAAGTTACAACAGTTCTTCAATCAGCATACGTTGGTTTTGGAGCAAGAGGAATATAGGAGAGAAGGCATTGACTGGGTGTCCATCGACTGTGGCCTGGATTTGCAAGCCTGTGTGGATCTTGTTGAGAAGGTGAGGCATGTTTCTCCCCCATCCATTTTTGTTTAAGGAGAATTGGCCTTGCTTGCTGTGTTGATCCGTGTCAGGACCCTGGCTCTGTCAAGGGGATGGGAAATAGGGTAAAGAGCTCTGCACATATCCTCTTAGTGGTTTTTCTATGCAGCCCTGTGGCATCCTAACTAAACTCCCACATCAGTTACCTACTCCATCATCTCTAACTCACACTGTCGCTACACATTTACTGCTTATGCATGGCCTCCACTGTTAATGCATGAGGAAGCTTGTTGAGATTAAAAATGGTCACGCTCTTGACTGGAAAAACACAGAGCTGAAAATATGACCACTGTAGGGCTTGGCTGATTAACATAAGGTGAATGAGTAGACCCAGAGCAGCTTAACGAAATTTGGCAAATTAGCATGCAAACAAACAACCGCCATAAATCCTCAAGGCCACTACCTTGCAGGATGTAGTTTGTTCATTTAATTGGACAAGTACCAGTTAGTTTAAGTAATTTATGACAATACTTCATGGCTTATTAGTAAATTAGCTGCAGTGTATGGTTTCCAGATTCAGTGATGTTCCCACACTCTGAAATCTTTCCATGTGCTCTAGAAAAGATTAACCAGATTTGCCAGGGGAATTCAATATGGTTTTTCTGTGGCTTTGTCCAAGGGAGCAAGCATGATGAGGTGTGAGCAGCTATGTGGCCTTATCTTTTGCAATAGTTGTGGATTGCAGTGAATTCTGCACTTGTCTGGACAACTATGCTTTGCTCTCACATTTGATTCTTGGCAACCTTGTTTAGAAAGGGGTGAGGATGACTAACCTCTCACTGTCTTTTGTGGGGCCCAGATTTTATCAATCACTGTCCCATCCATTTTACATGTTAGATCTTTAGATGAAACTAAATCTTCTTTGAAAATAGCCATTATTCTTAACAGGAGTGGACATCACATTGATTTTACTTATTTTATAACCACTTCCTGGGGAGGGGATCGGCTGATTCAAAAAATGGTGATAATGAACCAACTCTTGAGTTGACTAAAAATAATGATAATAATGACCCGCCCATGATCTGGGAAATGTTTGATGGCATTATTAGAGTTGCAGTTTTCTAATTAGAAACGAAACAAGAGAACTGGAGCTCCTTCAAGGGACAGCTTTAACTTTGGGCAGTTGTCACCTGTAAAATCTACTTACTCTGAATATGATAAAACACTGTATTCAGGCAGGAAGGTGGGATGCAGACATTATTCAACTCCTGATACGCCTGTGAGTGTTACAGATTTGTAGTTGATCTGAAGCCTATTATCTTATTTATGACAATCAAACTTATTCTAAGACACCAGCAACATTGATATAATTTCCTATTGTACTTTCTAGTGATATGATAAAACAAGGGGAAAAATGAGTAAATGATAAAAGGAAAAGATAAGTGTTTGGTTTCCTGTGAGTTATTTCAAAGGTTCAGGTCAGGCAAATGTGGAATACTAAAACCTTTCTTGAACTGATTCTATATTTTGAAAAGATCATTGTGTTTGTTCAGTCTACATGAAGGAAATTTTTAGTAAATATTAATGATCAAACTCTCTCCTTGAAACAGACTGCATCATGGGAACTTTTCAAAGTTTGAAGGAACTAAAATACATCACTACATATAAAATATAGAATGCATCTGTGTGTTTATAAGGAAAAAGTTTTATACATATAAGTTTTGAGTCTTTATATTTTTAAAAAATTTATATCAAGCTAAAAAACACATTTTCATGCCAACCTTGTTAATTTGGTCTTCAAGCATACAGTAACCTCCTTATATAAATGCAATGAACAGATCTATTATAGGATTAACTTACACTTACCTTATTACTTGAATTATTCTAGTTTGTTTAGAACTTGAACATCAGTAATCAACATATTAAATATTAACGTATGATTACATATTTATGATTTTACATAGGTATTGGTAAAGAGATTATTTTTATTTTTTAAACAAATACATCCAAAATTATACATTTAGAAACTGTTGCCCCTGCAGTGGAGTCACCTTGAGAAGCTACATCCTTCTTTCAATAATTCAGCCATCTTGGAAAAAGTCCCTCACAGGATGGGGATTAGGATAAATTGTTAGATTTTTGCTGTCTTCAGGAGAAAATTGACTTCAATACCAATCATCTTAACTGTTTTTGAATCCTAACTGTATTACCTATTTTTCACATAATTTGTCTAACTTAGCTAAATAGCTCATAATTGTTTCTATGCAATAATCCACAGTCAGACTACAGGTCGTTTCCATGTGCCAATAGTCAAAGGTGTCAGATATCCCATAGTAGGTTCTAAAATAATTTTGAATTCTGGTAGCATCTTGGCAACGAGTGTTGCCACTTCCCTAATAGAGTTCTTTAGATAAGCTAATTCTAGTATTTTTGTTATAAAATTAATCACATTAATATCTCATTAGTTATCCCTTGAATGCATATGACTATTTTCTTTAAACATATTGCATTGTGTCTTTTTGCTCACAACTTTTACTTTCTGCCTAACCATTGCCCACAGTAAAGCAGCCCATCCCAAAGCGCAAACCTGTAAGTCTTAGTGTTCACTTATCAATTAATTCCTTTGTTGAGGACCTAGATTTTAGTCACCTCAGGACCTACTCTACTAAGTGTTGGGAGAAATACAAACCAGAGGCATCATCCTGGCACTCAAGGAACTGAGGATATAATTAGCAAGAGGTCTGAAGACCAAAACTTTTACTAGTTTTCAGCATTTAACAAGTGAGTGTATTTAGCAGCTACTTGTTTTGATCACTTTCTTGTTACCCCAGTGGTGAGGGAGAGATTCTTCTCCTAGGGTTATGGGAATGGCTGACCACAAGACACCTGTCAGTGGACAGATGAGATCGACAGCGGCTTAATAGTCACATATACCCACAGACTGGGGACGAGGACATGCACGCCATATGGGGCTGCACAGCAGTTGCACTTAGGAGCAGAATGAATAACTGAGAGCTGTGGGAAGCAGGCTTTGTGGTAATAATAGGGTGAGGCGACCAGTGATTCCCACTGGAGGATGTGATTGGCTTGTTTAAATAACTCCATGGGCTGGTAGGGAACTGAAGTCCCTTACTCAAGAATCAGCGGGCTCTGTGCCTGTTCCCATGAGGAAGTATGTTGCAACCCTGGAGGACATAACCCACAGGAGCATGTGGGGAGGGGAACCTGTGATTAGTTTCTCCTGGTGTTCCCCAAATGTCAAAGCCCACAAAATGTTGGACCTTAATTTTAGGCCTAATAACTCATTACTATTATAAAAACTTTGAATTAAATGCTGTGTAAAACTTAAGCATTTGTTATAAATAGCACTTGCCCTTAGGACATATGCAGTCAAACAGGAGATTTGTAAGTCTAATAAATGTAAAAATACGTTAGGATAAATGTGGTAAAGGCACAAAGGCTCACAGAACTCAAAAGAGCAGAGGTCACTTCTGCCTGCAGGAATATAGGAAGGCCTGGTGGGAAAGGGGTAAAATTTCAGCTGAGTCTGAAGAAATGGACATGATTTCAACAGGTGAAAAGAAGACGACAGTGAGCATGCGGAGGGATGGGCAAGAGCAAAGGCTTAGAGACAGGAAAGTAATGGATGCATTTAAAAATCTGATGAGAGTTAAAAATAATCAGAGGGAAGGATTTGGAAGTTTGAAAAGAGAGAGTCAGGCTGTGAAGGGATTTTAATGAATTTATAACTTATTTTTAGGTGATGGTGAGACAGAGAGGATTCCACACTGGGTAATGGGGTAGTCAGAGATGCTTGGGTTTACTCTGGTGGGTTTGTGTATGGGGTCAGGAATGGGAGAAAAGGCTACAGTCAGGGTGATTAAAAAGCTGTTACAGCAAGTGAGAAACAGAGGCCTTGAATCAGGATAGCGGAAATGGAAATAGCAAGAAAGTGACAGATGTAAAAGAGAGGAGGGCTGAATTGATAATATTTGAAGAGGGAGAGGTTATAGCATTAATGTTCAGAGTCAGGGCAACTGACTCAGACCATTTACTGTGCAATAGAGGACAATTGATGCTATGAGGCAGAACCTAATTACTTCTTTCCCTGACCTATTTGGAGATTAATTTGCTAGAGGGCTTCATGTTTATTAGAAGTTTTATACTTCCTAAGCATTGGAGAAACGGAGAGGACCCTGAAGAAATAGAGCTTTTCCCTCCTCAGTGGTTTAATTGTTACATTTTGAGCTGTGATATCTACTTGCTTTGCATAAAGCATCCGTTCATCCCCAAACGGAAGATGGCTTCATTTGAGTCCCAGGGACATGGCAGTCCTCATATATGGGAGGTGGCTCTGCTGGAGATGGGCTGCTGCTTGCTGTGAGGCTTTGGCATGTCCTTCTTGTTAACATGAACTACCCCAGGAGATGCTTACATTTTTTGAACGATTCATTCTAGTTTCTATGAAAGGTTGACTATTTCTGTGGCAGGAAAATATGCAATACGAAATGGAGTCCACACCTCCAAGACTTGGTGACTCGACTATTTAGTGTTATCAGATTTCCCTCCTTCTTGTCCCCCGCCACATTCATCATTTTGTCAAGAACCCACCAGGTCAATGCTGCCAGGAGCAAGCCTTTGCATATTTGCTCACTGCATCATTCCCCACTTGGATACTTGGGAGGGAAGAAGACATCTTCCCTGCTGGAGTACAAGAGTTGTACAGTATGTGCCAGATGTCCAAGAGTTGTTGATGGAATGTTGTTGAATGCGTTTGCTGTACAATGCAGGTTCTAAGTCTATGAGATTAGACAAAAGAGGTCGAAGACCATAATCCATGCATTAGAACAATAGACTCAGGTGGATCAAAACCATGTTCTTCAAGTATCTAATCATCCAAGTTAGACCCATTCGTATGGCTCCAGTGGCATAATTTCAAACAAAGGATTTTAAACTACAAACCATTTTCTTCTTGTATATCCCCCAGCCAGAGCCTTAACTTGATGTTGGTATGTTCTCTTTCCATGAAAATATTAAAGCCTAAGCTAGCCTACTTTTTAGAGGGAAATTGTGAAAGGAATTCAGTGAGCTTTTAGGTGGGTTGGGCGAGGACTGTAAGGTCTCCCCCACATCTGAGAGTTTCTGGTTCTTGGGTAGAATGGGTTGGTAGAGAATCACGAAATTTATGTTGTTGGGCCAAGGGATCATGGTTTTATCTTGGAACTCTCATGACATTTTCTGTTGCTTTAGAGTCTGCTTATTTATTATTATCTGCATGTCTTGTCTGTCCAGTTAGATGCTCTACAGCCAGAGCCCACATCTGATTTTCCTGTTTTAACCGGAAGTGTTTAGTACAGTGATTTGCTCATAGAAGGCATTTCAAAAATATTTGTGGAGATAAACGAACATATAAACACACAAGTAGATTTGCAAATATAAGAATCCTTGATCTTTCCCTCTCCAAAGCTGTTTTTTCCCTATATGCACCCTGTGTTAGTGAATGGCAACATCCACTACCCATTTGCTCAAACCAAAACCACAGTCAGCCTTCCTCTTTCTACTACACCCCACATTCTATCCATCAGCAAGTTGTGACCCAGCTCCACGTGTCAGTTCAGTACGTTCAGTCTCCACGTCACATTTCAGTAACCGTTCACAGTCTCCAACACTATCACTTGTTTAGATCAGGGGTCAGCAAACTGCGGCCCTGCAGGCCAAATCCAGCCTGTAGCCTGTTTTTGGAAACGAAGTTTGAATGCAACATCATCATACTCATTTTATTTACATATTGTCAATTGCTGCTTTTAGGACTGTAATGGCTGAGTTGATGGCAGGGAGCAGCAGAGACTCTATGGCCCACAAAGTCTAAGAGCTTTACTGTAAGGCCCTTAAGAGACAAAGGTTGCTGACTGGGTCCTCGATTTCCTATCACATATCCTTTCTTGTCTGCTTTTTTAAATCAGTTTAGTTCAGTTCAGTCGCTCAGTCATGTCTGACTCTATGCGACCCCATGAACTGCAGCATGCCAGGCCTCCCTGTCCATCACCAGCTCCCAGAGTTCACTCAGACTGACGTCCATTGAGTCGGTGATGCCATTCAGCCACCTCATCCTCTGTTGTCCCCTTCTCCTCCTGCCCCCAATCCCTCCCAGCATCAGAGTCTTTTCCAATGAGTCAGTTCTTCGCATGAGATGGCCAAAGTACTGGAGTTTCAGCTTTAGCATCATTCCTTCCAAATAACACCCAGGACTGATCTCCTTTAGGATGGACTGGTTGGATCTCAAACCATTTTTAGCTCACTGGCTTTCCAATAGAGACCACAGTCAGTATCGGCCAATAGGCTTTTCTTTGCCAATCAAAACAAATAATCCTTTTTAAGCATTAATTAAACCATAATCACCTTATTGTAAAACATCTCCAAAGGCCTCTCATTTTAAAATAAAATCCAAATGTCTTACCATGGCCTGGAAAGCCTCTAGGCTCCAGTACTGCATCCCTCTCTTTCCACACGCTATCTCCGACTAGTTCTGCTCAGTCCACATTTGTCTTTGGCAGGACCTCAAACTTGCTAAGAGTGTTCCTGCTTCAGGGCCTCTGCACTCTTCATTTTTCTGCCCAGAATACTTGTATACATGTCTTCTCAGGATTTGCTCTTCTCATTCAGAAGGTTTTACTGAACTCTCCTACTAAAAGAGTTCTCACATAGCCTCTGTCATTCTCTCTCTCTTTACTTTGCATGATTTCTTCAGGGTGCTTATAGCAAACTAAATTATTTATTTAGTGTTTATCTGTCTATTGCCGGTCAGCTCCACTAAAAGGTAAACACCTCGAGGACAGATACTTTGTGTATGTGGCTCATGACTACATTGACAGCTCCTGCTGGTGTCTAGTACCTAGTAGATATTTAATAAATATTTGTTGAATGGATGATGTTCTAGTTATATGTAGTGAAGATCCCTTGTCAACTAATTAGGTTTGTGGGGAAGAATTTACACTCATCCCCTAGTGAAAATACTGTTTATTAGTATTTTTGTTTTGTTTTGTTTTTTCATCTACTGTTCATCTGTATCTCCAAGCAGCCAATGGGCATCTTTTCCATCCTCGAAGAAGAATGCATGTTTCATCAGGCTACAGATGTGACTTTCAAGACCAAACTTTTCGACAACCATTTTGGAAAGTCGGTTCATTTCCAGAAGCCCAAGGCTGACAATAAGGAGAAATATGAAGCTCACTTTGAACTTGTCCATTATGCAGGAGTGGTAAGTTACTTCTAGACCCTCAGCCCTGAATTATCTTGCCTCTATTTCAAATGTACTCAGCCCAAATCTTTAGATAATATATAAGTAAATATATCTGTAAAGTTTAGATTAAATGAAGAAATGAACAAAATAAATCTCAGTTCCCCAAAAAAGTTGGTGTAGACTTTTAGTACTTAGGAAATGAAATACCATACTATAATAACAGAGGTCAAAATTTTCAAAAGTAGACTCTCTCACCCAATTCAAAGTAAGACAGTTTCAGAAAGTCTCAGAGACCATCAAAGGCATGGGCTTTTCCTTATTCATCCTTTCTTTCAACTGCACGTTGTGTGAATGAGTGATTTCAACTGATCTTTTCACTGAAGTTTTTTTTTTTTTTTTTCATTCTTTCATAAAGAGTCACTATGAGGTAATAGTCTCTAAACTATGACCAACAAAGATTCCTAATGCCCCTCACTCCCTCACCTCATTTCCCCACTGGGGGTATATGTGTGTGTGTGTGTGTGTGTTCACATACGTGTGTGTGCCTGTGCTCTTTCATTCTGCTTTTGTGATTCTGGTCAGTGATTCTGGGTGGAACAAAGAGAACTGATAAAGGATAAAATAATACTAGACCTAAAAGCAACCTGCCAATTATACCTAGATATGTTTGTAACTCTCTGATATCCTTGAATATTAATTACAACAATATTTACAGTGAAATGCTATAGCATTTATGGAGTGCTCACCTTGTGTCAGAGGCAGTTGTTTTATTTCATCTGCTTTTGCCTATGTGAAGGAGGGCTGATGTGAATTTTTTGTCCTGGAAACACCATCTATTTCTTCCACCCACTCTGGTTTAGTGTTCCTCTCCCTCCCTGCTTCTTCCCTCTCGCTCCCTCCCTCTCTCTTCCTTTTTTTCCACAGTGTAAATGGTAAAGCCTGAGAAGCTCTTTGGGTTGCACACAGGTTTCTGGAGTATTTATTCAGTACTGTTACATTAAACTGATTTAAATTCAAATGACGTACACAATGTATGATTTTTTAAAAAGAATTACATAATTTGCTAAGGAACTTATGCATTCTCCTTTTTTGTTACCTGAACTACATGCCTTTCCAAAGGTGCCTTATAACATCAGTGGCTGGCTTGAAAAGAACAAAGACTTTCTTAACGAAACAGTGGTGGCTATATTTCAGAAGTCATCCAACAGACTCCTGGCAAATCTTTTTGAAAATTACATCAGTACCAACACTGGTGAGTCAGACATTCTTCCTCAATTTTTCAGCCTTAGAATGGAGCCCACGTCTGCCTCAGCGCTTATAAAAATCCTGGCTTCTTTCCTGAGAGATGTGTGTCTGCTCCACGTGACCTGAGTCGTCCCCTCTTATTAGCCTTTCCATCCTCAGGCTGGTGGTTCTTCGGGGAAACGGTGCTCTAAGGTAGATAGGTTTCAAGGAGACTGCTCCAGCCTGCTTTTATCTTCTACTCAACCAAGTTGCAAAGAGAGAGCAGCAAACCATGTTTTGATGAATGATTTTGGGGAAATAACAGGCTCCTTTAATACATACCCCCCAAATATCTTGGAATTCTCCTTCACAGTGCTTTTATATTGCAGTAATGGAATTTTTATGAGCTTCTTGAGGGCAGAGATTATGTCTCACTTGTTCAAGTGTGGCCTCAAGCATGTAACAGATGCCTGTTTAGCAGGCACTCCATAAATACTTGTTGACCAACTAATAACTAATCTTGTTTAGTAGTTTGTAATTTACAAAGCAGGGCCCCCCAGGTAGCTTAGTGGTAAAGAATGTGCCTGCCAACGCAGGAGACATGGGTTCAATCCCTGGGCTGGGAAGATCCCTTGGAGAAGGAAATGGCAACCCACTCTAGTATTCTTGCCTGGAAAATCCTATGGATGGAGGAGCCTGGCAGATTGCTGTTCATGGTGTTGCAAAAGAATTTGACATGACTTAGTGACTAAACAACAGACAACAGCAGTTTCCAAACACTTCTAGATACGTTATCTTACTCAATCCTTGTCATGACTCTTTCCAGGAAATCTCTCCCTATCTTACAGGAACAAGTACAGAAGAATTAAATAGCACCCCCAGATCTCACAAATCTACTTTGAAAGATAAACCCAGGCATATTAAAATTTTTAAGAGTTTATTTGCGCAAAAAGCTATTTGAATTGGGCAGCACCAAACCAGAATGGGTTAAGGGCATTCCACCCACAGGAGCTCAAGGAGAGACTTTTATAGAGAAAAGGTGGAAGCAAAGTGAGGAAACTAGTGATTAGCTGTATCTAAAGCCCACGTGGCTGTTTGTGATTGGTTGTCCTTAATTTCAGTTTTGTAACCTTGAGGCTTTCAGAGGCATAGAGTTTGGTTGGCTTACACAGGCTGCCACAGCATTGGAGCCGCCTCAGTCTGACAGCCTGCTTGCTTCATTGATTTAACACTATTAAATGGCAAAGCTGAGGTCAGAGACAAAACTTGTGCTTACTAGCCTCATGCTTATTTCACTCTCACTGTCTTCTGGAAACAAAGAAAACAGAGAGATGGACAGACTCCCTGGACTCAGGATCTGATTCAGACCTCTGCAGTGTAACACTAAGCTTTTGAGGACACAAAGCCCAGGTTGCTGCCATCAGCCTCACATCTGGACTGCTGCCTGCTGCAGGGGAAAGTGCACCATGGTTCATAGCAGAAGTCCAAATTGGCAGTCCCTGAGCAGAACCTAGAATTCAAACATGGTTGGTCTACACTGGTTTAAAAAAATCAGATGTACACATTTGTATTTCCTTTTTCCTTTGAAAAATGGAAATTATGGGGAAAAAAAAATCTGGCCAACCTCGTTTTAGATGCTCTTGTGAAAAAAGAATTGATGCTTTTGAGCTGTGATGTTGAAGACTCTTGAGAGTCGCTTGGGCTGCAAGGAGATCGAACCAGTCAATCCTAAAGGAAATCAACCCTGAATATTCATTAGAAGGACTGATGCTGAAGCTGAAGCTCCAATACTTTGGCCACCTGATGTGAAGAGTCAACCAATTAGAAAAGACCCTGATGCTGGGAAAGACTGAAGGCAGGAGGAGAAGGGGACAACAGAGGACAAGATGGTTGAATGGTATCACCAACTCGATGGACATGAGTTTGTGCAAGCGCTGGGAGATGGTGAAGGACAGGGAAGCCTGGTGTGGTGCAGTCCATGGGGTCGCAGAGAGTCAGACACAACTGCGTGACTGAACAGCAACAACAACAAAATCTGGCCAACCTGATTTCAAATGCCCTGTGGCAGTGGGGCAAAGTGTTCTTTAAGTGTGGTGTGTCCTCTCACTTTCTGACATTCTCACCCTCCTGTTATCTTACTCCGAGCTTCAATAGGTGTCCCCTGTCACCTGTTTTGGGACTCCTGATCAACTTAGTCAGGGAATGGAGAAATTTAGCACTTCCCGACTCTGAAAGCACATGATGACATAATTTAGGAGCATGTCTGAAGTCCCATGGGCCCACCTCAAGAGGAGACTGAGAAATGGCAGCGATTGTATTTGGACCCTGAAAATCTTCAGGCAGTGCATTTGCCTGATTCTAATAGCTTCTGAAGTACCCCTGAGAAGTTTGATAAATAGTGACCATGTAAATATATGGCTCCCAGATGAGTAATTCTCTGATCATAAGAAATCAGAGAGTGGTTTGAGAGAGGAAATTATCTTCTGACTCTTCAGGTTGTGCTGTGTTCTTTTGAACTAGAAGAGAAGACTTGTCCAGAATATTCTTTTTCATAATTCTTTTAGGACCCTGGAAAACACTTGCCTCCAAGTTTCTGATTCATCCAAACACTGAATTACTCATGATAACCATACTTTCTTCTGGAGAATCCGAGTACTGTAAACCAGCTACAATTCTTTAAAACAATAAATGGGAGGTAGTGGTGTTCCCTTTCCCTGGATAAAAAGTGGAAGTACGAAGAAGTCGAGTAATTCCCTTAGAGGGCATGGAGCATGTCAAGAGGACGTCAGTGATTAAATTCTGATCCTTGCCTCGGCAATTTCATCAGTTTTTTATGCTGTTAGCTGGCCCATTTTTTCCAGATTGCCTATGGGTTTTGTACCTCTTAATGAATTAGCACTACATAAATGTTTGTAAAGCAATTTGGCTTAGCATAGATTTGTTTGCTTCAAGAAAATGGGGATGGATTGTTTTTTATAAATTACAAAAATAATGCATGAGTGTTGCCCCATAGACAATATGGAGAAACTAAAAAGAGGAAAATAAAGATTACCTGTAATGTCACAGAGAGAGATAACAATGGCTAACATTTTAGTATACACTGTACCCAACATTTTTTATGTATATAGTCAGCCATAATACAGCTACACTTATATATACATAGATATATACACTTAGGATCATAATATACAGATATTTTGTAACCTAATTTTTCCTCTCAAAATAAACCCTAGCATTCTTCCCAGATCAGTAATATGGATCTGCATCATCATTTTAAAAGATCACAGTGTTTCATTGTATGCATATCCTTTTTTTATACTTTAACTAGCCAATCTCTTATTGTTGACATTTAAATTTTTGCTTAATATTTTTGTAATGACTAAACAATGCTTCAGTGAGTATCTTTGCACAGTTGCCTGATATTTCTTTGAGAAAAAGCACGAGAAATAGACTTTTGTGTTGAGACATAAATATTTTTAAAGCTTTTGTAGACATTGCCTTATTGCTTCTAGAACTTTGACACATTTATGCTTTCATCACCAGGGTTTGATAATGTGACAAAAAGGTGCCTTTTTAGTACTTCTTTCTTCTTTTTTTAGCTCTACAGTTTGGGGAGAAGAAACGCAAGAAAGGAGCTTCGTTTCAAATGGTTGCATCTCTGCATAAAGTAATTTTTAATTGTATCTATTCATATATTAGCTACTTCACAATCTGCATATATTACTTATTTGTAATTTTACATCTTCATATGAGGATAAAGTATCAAAAGTTAACCAGGTTGGAAAAGTTGAATATTATCTTGGTATTTATGGATTTTAGTGGACAATGTTTATCTCCTACTTAGATCCCATTTATCAACCTGCCACTCATCTTACCACTGATGAAAGTATAGGCTCATAACAACTCACAGTTGCCAGAATGGAAAGCTAAGTAATCTCCTTTCCTGCCCCTCCAGACTTTGGTCCCTCCCTTGCCTCAGGGAGATACCAACTGTAGTATAATTGGTGCATTTATGCTCAGAGCTTTTGTAGGACTCAGACTAAACTGAGTCCATGCCATTGCTTTTTTCTTCCCCAGCCCTGCTTGGCTTCCCTCCTTCTCCAGATAAATCTCTTGAACCAGAAGCTCCATCTCAGATTCTGCTTCCAGATGAAGATAAAATTTTTACAGATAGAATACTTGAGAAACAATTTCTTTCTTCAAGTTATTTTACTGCCCTTCCATAAATTATTGCTACCAAATTGCTACCAAACAGGTAGATATGATTCACAACAGAACAGTTAGATAAATATTGACTTCTTATAGGAAGAAAATAATGTACTTTGGTAAGCAGGGAAAAATGTTGAATTCATTATTTCTTTGTTGGTTTGTATCTGGTTTTAAGATTAAGTTGATCATCATGGAGACTTGTGAGGTGGATTGGTCTTTTTAGTGATTTCTAAGTGATTTTGTGTTGGTTATGTTCTCCATTTTAGGAAAACCTAAATAAATTAATGACTAACCTGAAATCAACTGCACCTCATTTTGTGAGATGCATAAATCCCAATGTGAACAAAACACCAGGTAAGTAGATTTCTTGTAATCTACACTAGGAAATTCTTTTGATTTAAGCTATGTTGAATGTCTTTCAAAAAAGCATTCACCAGTCTCTTTTATATAAGGGTAGATTTTAATAAAGAAAACTAAAATAAGTTAAAAGTGAGTTTTTCAAAACTTGCTCAAGATTGCCTTTGAATTAAGATTCAGGTGGATATGCAGAAGGATTTCACAAAGCAGTTGGGTAACATTAGAATACTTAATATTATCATTTAAATTCCTTCTGGAATTTCATGCTAAAATGTGGATGAGCTTCTATGCCATTGTCTACAAGGGCAAAGTATAAAAAAAAGGGATTGAATAATCAGTTGGGGGATTAAGGTGGATATTTCAGCAAAAAGGAAATCATTTGGTCTAAATTATCTAAACTGACCATAAAGAGAGATTCTAAATCCATTTCTAATTGTTAAGAACTCCCTCTAGTCTTGCTTTATCATATTACTATCTTCCCTCTCCTTAATAGTACCCATCTCTTTAGTTATGTACTCCGGGGCAGTAGATACTTTTTAAAAAATGTTCTATTTTTTCTTCTATTTTATTGAGATATAATTAACATGCAGCGCCTACAAATTTAAAGTATACAGCATAATGGTTTGCCTTGTATACATTATGAAATGATTATAGGTTTAATTAACATCCATCATCTCTTATACATTCAAAACAAAGAGAAAAATAATTCTTGTGATGAGAACTCTTAGGATTTACTCTCTTAATAATTTTTGGTATACCATACTGCAATGTTAACTATAGTCATCATGGTGTACATTACACCCCTAAGACTTATTTATCTTAAAAATGAAAGCTCACACCTTTTGATGACCTTTCATCCAATTTCCCCTCCCCTACCCCACTTCCAGTAACCACAAAATTGAATCTATTTTTTTATACATTTGTTTGTTTGTATTTTTAAGATTTCATGTATAAGTGAGTGATATTTTCACCATAAGCTTCTTTGCTATTAACATCTTTGCACAAGCATTTTTGCAGCAAACTTTCACCTACAGAACCAATTAGCCATCAAGCAATTTTGTCATAAAAGATAAAACAACAACAACAAAAAGAGGGGCATTAAAAGAATATAATTAAACATGAAAAATGAGTAACAAAATTAAAAACACTTTATTGTGAAATATGAAATCTTTGAATGTACTTAAAATGTGTATAGATCCATGGCGATACTGCACACATAACTGATTTTACTTTGTGGGTTGAACCTAACCATTTATCTTCCAAGTTTTGTTCATAGTTCATTATACATTTTTTTTGGCTTATTGATTCACCTTTTTGTTCTGCACTACACTTTTTATTTTTTGCAAAAATTTCTTGCCTCAGTGAGAGAGCTGTCACTAAATACAAGTGCTAAAATAGATGTTTGTAACTGAGCTTTGTGTCGTGTTGTGAAAGCTTTCCACACTACTATTTGTTCTTGGCATATGGTCACATGTCTGTTGGTAGATGTTCCAAGTTCTATGGAAAATGTGGGTTCAACTCTGCACTGCGGAGGCCCTCGGCCTCTTTCAGATTCATGTAATATGAGAATGAGAGTACTGTGTCAATGGAGAAATGAAACCAAACTGTCAGTCAGTTGAAACCAGTTATTTTATCTTTTATGGCAAAATTGCTGCATGGCCAATTAGTTGTGCAATGAAATCACTAGTGGCAAGAAAGCTTTCAGGAAAGACATTTAGGATGAAAATATCTAGAATCATAAATGAGATCGTATGGTATTTGTCTTTCTCTGGCTTATTTTGTTTAGCATAATGACCTCAAGGTCCTTTTATGTTTTCATACATGGGAGGATATCTTCCTTTTATATGGCTGAATAACATTCCATTATATATATATACCACATCTCTTTTAGCTGTTCATCCATCAGTGGACACTTAGATCGTTTCCATTTCTTGGCTTTTGTAGTGGACACTTTTTAATGAATGGATAGTACTGGGGTGGGGGTGATGAGAAAGATAGGTGGTGGTGAATTATTTATGTTTTAATTAACAAAGGAAAGTTTCTACAGATATTAATTACAGGGATTGCTTTCCTTACTTCTTGGATTTGAAGATTCCCAGCCTTCTCTTGAATAACTGGCTTTTATGGAGCTTGGTTGGAGGCTGTCAGCCTCGAAGCTGTGTATGTGACAAGCAATTACTATCTTCAGAGCACTAATCATCCTTGGATTAGGTAGCCAAATGTTGCTGATCCTGATTTCTGAGGTTCTGTAAAACCTTGCATTTTTATTAGCATCCTGTAATTAAGACCCCAATCTTGACAGTCTGTGACCTGTTTGGGGAAAGTGTGATGCTAAACAGTGATGCTGCAGTTTGAGTTTTTGCAATGCAAACACTTCGTGTTCATTCACGCTGTATGTTTTTTGCCTTATTGTTTCTCATCAGCTGGGTTTCTGAATGCATCTAGGGACACTGCTTCCATCCAGCAAGGAATCTAATTAGCTGCCTCTATTTTGAAGCAAATCTGTTGCCTATTAGAGTTGCCTCCCATCGAGCCAGCTCTGATATCAGCAGGTTTTTTTTTTTTTTTAATTCTGAAGACAAAGTCATAAGAAAAGCTTCATGATCTAATCAGAACAGTTCTTCATATGTCCTTAAAGGGAGTAAGCATGCTTGATGCTATTGTGTCACAGAACTCGGCTTTCTCTCCTTCTCACAGATGATCTGTTTCTGTCTGTGACAGGGATGGGAGTACAGGACTATGGATATATGTCCTACCGTTTATTTCTGTGACCCTGGGCAGAGGCAAAAAATCATCTCTTTCCCATTTTCCTTATAACATTCTAGCAGGTCTTTGTTAGGAGAGTGCCATTTGGCTTCTTCCAGATGCCTTACTGAGAGCCAGATACAATGGCTTATTGGTTGGCTTTTCAAAGGCTTCTATCAGAGACTGCAGCTGCAGCTCTAGTGGGCTTCATCTCAGGAACAAAGGGGTACTAGGAGAAGGCTTATACTTTAGAACACAACTTAAGTTTTCTCAAGATCACCAGAAGATAATGTAGGCTGGGTGTGGCCAGTTCTTCCCAAATGCGAAACAGTAAACAGAATTTTGTGGCTGTGCTTACCTTCCCCTTTATTTGCATTCTCCCTTTTTGTAATCCCTTCCCCTTCCTACTTGGAGGTGCCAGTTCTCTTTTGTGTTTTATCCCCACTATATCCCCACTATAGTTGATTTTTGACTGGCAAATGGATGTCATACCAGCCATTTACATTAGGACAAAAATGTATTTTTTCACCTTCTAGGAGTATTTGCTTATATAATCTTGACTAACTGAGAACTAAAGGATTCATCCCAGGTAAATCCTACTTAGAGACTCCTATATTATAGGTGGGGACTTTGAGAGCCATCAGGCTGACAGTGAATGAATCCTTTTAACTATCATGTAGAGAACAGCAGATTCAGACTCTTTTAACCCAAGATGCAGCAGCTAGGACAAAATCTAGGGTAACCATCATTTTGGACATGGACTCACAGTGAACCTCCTTCTTCAGGTGTAATGGACCCTTATTTGGTTCTACAGCAGCTGCGCTGTAATGGTGTCGTAGAAGGGATCAGGATATGCCGCGAAGGTTTTCCACACCGACTGCTGTATGCTGATTTTAAGCAAAGGTAAACATACATCCTGGGATTCAAGAAGCCTGGAGCATTTCTCTTTCCCCTCTCTCTTTCTGAGCACTTAGGCATGCATTGTTTGTTGGTGGATATCCTCCAGACGACAGATCGATGTGTTTTGGTGGTGGTGAGATATATGATGACAGAGTTCCATTATTATTTCCCCTTAAATCCAACATCCATGTAGCTGTAATATCCTTAAATCTCTATTACTGGATAATAGACCCACATATAGAAGAAATATATAGAGAAGAACGATACAGAGGCTGGATTGAATCTCTGCAATGTTGTTGGTACTTAATCGTAGCTGCCATCCAAGCGGGCTGTTTCTTTCCTAGCAGAGCCTGTGAAAGGCAGAAAGCCAGCAGGGTATGCGGCAGGAGGCAAGACAGGCATTTTTACTTTCTATTTCCTGAATTCTGAAAGTGTCAATTATAAGTCATCAAGCTAATTTGAGCAAAGTAGAGTAGAGTAGAAAGAGTACCTGTGTCAGTATTGAGAAGCATATTTCTAGCTCTCCAGCAACTCACCATTAGGATGAGGGAATCCTGGAAAAGTTCTTTAATGTCTCTGCTTCTCAGTGTCCTTATCTGTACTTAGAGACACTTACGCCTGTCTCTTTGTCTTTCCTCTGATCCCTACTCCACTCTCTCCCTCCTTCCTCTTGAGCATAAAATCAAGTGAGGTGGTCTTGACAGCACAATGAAAAGTAAGGAAAGAATTATTGCTTGTATCCTGTTATTATTGCCAAGAGTTTTGAAAAAAATTGAACATATTGATAGGAGAGGTGGAAGTTTATATATATATATACACTTTCCTTTGCCTTACTTGTCCAAATTATTCTTTATTCGCACCCCTGACCTGGATTTGTTTTTTACTTAAATTAGGTACTACATTCTGAACCCAAGGGTGTTTCCAAAGAGCAAATTTGCAAGCAACAGAAAAGCAGCTGAAGAATTACTTGACTCCTTAGAGACAGACCATACCCAGTACCGCTTTGGAATCACTAAGGTAACCAGAGAACCACAAAGAATGCATTTGGAAAAGAGTGGGAGGAAAGTCTGTATATCCTAAAATACCCATGAAAATGCAATTGTAAGGCTTTTACAGCTCTTGTGACCACAAATAATACTAACAGAACTCTGTTGAGAGTGAAAACTTTGGCTTTGTTGAGAGAGAAAATTTGAAAGTCAATGCTCTTTGAAACTTAGCCTTGATTACATTTTTTGCTCTATCATGTATATATATATATTTTTTTAATTGGAGGATAATTGCTTTACAATATTGTGTTGGTTTCTGCGATATATCAACATGAATTGGCCATCGGTATATGCATGAGATGGTTAGACAGTATCACTCAATGGACATGAATTTGAGCAAACTCTGGGAGATAGTAAAGGACAGGGGAGCCTGGTGTGCTACAAGTCCATGGGGTTGCAAAGAGGCAGACACGACTTAGTGACTGAACACACACATATATCCGTCCCCTCCTTCTTGAGCCTCTCTCCTGCCTCCTACTCCATCCCACCCTTCTAGGCTGTCGTAGAGAAATATTTCCTCGTGTACAACTTCTTTATTCACCTCTCTGTCAATGGACATCTAGGTTGCTTCCATGTTCTAGCTATTGTAAATAGTACTGCAATGAACATTGGGATACATGTGTCTTTTTCAATTATGGTTTTCTTAGGGAATATGCCCAGTAGTGAGATTGCTGGGCTATATTATAATTTTATTTCTAGTTTTTTAAGGAATCTCCATACTGTTCTCCATAGTGGCTGTATCAATTTGCATTCCTACCCCAAAAGATGACTCCCTTTTCTCCACACCCTTTCCAGCATTTATTGTTTATAGATTCTTAATGATGGCCTTGATTATATTTATTAATACATCTTCATAATTACTTATCTAAGCAAGTTTGTGCCAAGATATAAAATAATGAATCAACTTTAGGGTGATAAAAATTGTTTATACACATCAGAGCTAGACAAAATTGAATCAGCTTACTGGAGATAACTGCCTGTCTGCATGTGAACGGATTCATCCATAAGAACCTTTCAGGAAATTCATTCTGAAAGACTGTCTGAGTAACTGAAAACAGTAAGATCAACCCTACTATCCAAAAAGTTAGTCCAAAGCTAACTTCCTTAAATGTGATTCGCTAAATTCTGCTTCATCTTGGAGATTCTGGCACGATCCACATGTTTTGGGAAACCTCTCTCACATTTGGTTTTCACCTGACAGTATCAGGTTGTTTCTAATGATATCCATGTGTTAAGTTGCTTTAATCATGTTTAACTCTTGCGACCCCATGGCCTGTAGGCCGCCAGCCTTCTCTGTCCGTGGAATTCTCCAGGCAAGAACACTGGAGTGGGTTGCCATTTCCTTCTGGGGATCTTCCTGACCCAGGGATCAAACCTGAGTCTCCTGTGTCTCCTGAATTGCAGGCAGATTCTTTACTGCTGAGCCGCTGGGGAAGCCATATAAGGGCCAGATTACTTAAAGGAGAATTGCAGGATGTATGATAGAGAGCTTACAGAAAGAGAACTCTGTTGGACATGCTTATAAAATGTTACTCAACTCCTACCTTTTGAGTACCTGTTTATGCTGATTTTCACTCCTGGTACCTTGCTTCCTTGTATGTTTAGTTATTTTTGTTGTGTACCACTTACCTAGGCTAGGACTATTACGAGTTGAGGGGCTTCCCAGGTAGCACCAGTGATAACGAATCCAGCTGCCAATGCAGAAGACTTGAGTTTGGTCCCTGGGTTGGGAAGATCCCTTGGGGAAGGGCATGGCTACCCACTCCAATATTTTTGCCTAGAGAATCCTATGGACAGAGAAGCGTGGTGGTCCATAGGGTCACAAAGAATCACACAACATGAATTGAGAGAGCCTCCTAAAGCACAGAATCTGAGGCAGCACTCACTCGTAGGGTGGTATAAGTACTGACTTGTACAACCCTGAAAGTGGATGCTTCCTTAAAATTTGCGCTTTAAATACCTCACTCACCTCATCTTGACCCTTACTAATGATTCTTTAAAAAAAAAAATTGTGTGTATATTTTTTTATTGTCTAAGATGAAGGTGACTTTCTCTAGAGCAGTGGTCAGCAAACTATGGCCTAAGGGCCATATCAAAGGCCTATTTTTTATATGGCCCCCTTGCTAAAAATGATTTGGCATTTTTAAAGAGGAAGAAAAATAAACGAAGAGGAGTAGGCACAGGTAGAGGAGGCAGGGAGAAGGGAGGGAGTGGTGTGGGAGTAGAGGTTCTACAGAGACTGAGTGTGGCCTGCAAAGCCTAAAAATTTTCACTATCTGGCACTTTACAGATAAAGTGTGCAGACCCCTGCCTGGGCCTAGCTTAAAATTAAAACCAAATTCCTTGAACAACCTAGACATAGCTAATAGATCAGGAGGAAGAGAGTCTAAGTTCTTAAGGAACTAATACAACCACAGGATTAAATGAAGTTTTTTGCTTAGGCAAGCTTTAGGTTTATAAAACCAAACTTTCTAGAATTTACATTTTGCACATTATGAAAAATTAACAAGAAATAGAACTGATCATCAAATACATCAGTCGCTCATATGGCCATTCAGTAGACATTTACTGAATGCCTACTAGGACTGGAACTGACATTTGACATTTCTTTTAGGTGCTTTTAAAAGCTGGTTTTCTGGGCAAGCTGGAAGCCATGAGAGACGAGAGATTATCAAAAATCTTCACATTGTTCCAAGCCAGAGTACGGGGAAAACTGATGCAAATGAAATTCCAAAGGATCCTGGAAGAGAGGTATGATATCCAACCCTGCACCCCCACTGCTAGAGCAACAGTGTGCCTCAGTCTAGGCAACTTCTCCCTGCTTTATAATGAGTCAGGGTAAAGAGCTCTGCCGCCTTTGCTTAGTCTGGGACTTAATGTGAAATTTTTAAAATTATGGAACACCAAACAGAGCACAAACAGCTTTTATTTCCCTAACTAAGAATAAGCATAATTCAGATATTTCTTGCATTGCTTCCAGTCTTCCCTTTGGAGGGATTCTTTATAGTTGGCAAAGTGTGGCTCTCTCAGAGTGGTGTGACTCATAATTCAAAACAGAAGCAGACCTAGAAGGGCTGGCAGGCATCTCACAGCCAACTCTGTGGGGAAATCTGCTGTAAAGTAGGTAGGTTTTCTGACCACTTTACAGCATCCCCTGGGTCAGAAACTGACTCTTGGTGACATGTAACCATAACTCTCTTACTTCAATTCGAGCAGGTTCATTAGGGACATTTATCACCACCTCTGGACACTGAGTGTATGTTTTGTTAATCCTTTAATATAATTATGGAAAAGCAAGCTCTAAACAAAGGGATTTCGAGCAAGGGGTTCTGTGGTTGTCATATTCACTTTTTACCTTAGATAGATCCGCAGGTCTTGGTATGATTTGCATACTTGAAAGTTGTTAATTCCTTCTGTTTCCCCAAAGAAGAGAGAAACCGTTACATTATCACAGATATCAGAGAGACATCTCCTAAGAGTTTTCCATGACTCCCATGTAGTATCCAACATGGTATGGAAGTTTATGAGAGTTCAGGGATCAGGAGATATGACTTCTGTGACAGGTTTTGTAAACGTGTATGAGACTCTTAATTTTCTCAGTTCACCTCCTTCATCTCTAAAATGAGGTATTTACTATCCATCCTGTCTAATTGACTTTAGACATTTAAAGAATGACTTTAAAAGAATTATTATGAAATATTTCAAACACATACAATAGAGAAAATACTATAATGTGTACTCATGGAGCTGTCATCAATGTATATCAATTCCGAACATTTTCTCTGCAATTCCTCACAACTTAAAAATAAATAATTAAATTAATAGACAAAGTAGAAGCCTTTCACGTGTTTCTTCCTTGATCCAGGTCCTATTCCTAGCTCCCCAGATCCTGAATTTGTGTTTGTCACTGTTTCATTCATGTTTCACATATAAAACAGAAAAACATATAACATTTTTCTGTAGTTACAATATATTCTGAAAAATAAATAAACAGACACAGTTGAAGTCCCTTGTGTATTTCTCCCTTGATCCAAGTTCTACAGAGATATGCAGATATCCTTAAAAGGTTACATGATTCTGCAAGTTTTTAGTCTCCATGGAAACACTGTGTGTGTGTTATCTTAAAATTTGTTCTTTACACTCAGTACTAGTTTTGAAATTAGTTGATATTGATAAATCTATGATAGATTATTGATCTTAACTGTTGGACAGTATTCTGTTGCATGAATATACTACAATTTGTTTATTCACTTGCCAGCTCAAGTAAACTTATTTGTTATGTTTTATATTACAAACAATTCTGCAGTGATATTTTTGTAAATGTCTCCCCTGGCACATATGCAAGAGTTTTTTGAGGGTGGTGGTGATGGTGGTAGTGGTGGTGGTTTAGTTGCTAAGTTGTGTCCGACTCTTGTGACCCCATGGATAGTAACTCACCAGGCTCCTCTGTCCATGAGGTTCTCCAGGTAAGAATACTGGAGTGGGTTGCCATTTCCTTCTACAGGGGATCTTCCCAACCCAGGAATCAAACCTGGATCCCCTGCATTGCAGGCAGATTCTTTCCCTTATAAGGGAAGCCCTTCTTGAGGGTAGTGTGACTCAAAATGCTGGTGCAATGGCTGATAGTATGTAGGTAGCAGTTGGCCAAGGCTCACACTTTGAGTGGCATTTCTCTAGGTATGAATTATAATATTAGGTTTTAGGCTATACACAGTTCCAGCTTTATGAGATGTTGCCAAAATGCTTTTCATTTTACTCTTTACCAGAAGTTTATGGAAGTCCCATGACTCTATATCCTCACCAACTTGTGGCATTTCAATTTCAAAGACTTTTGCCAGACTGAGTCATATTTCTGACTTTGGGGGAAGATATAATTTTCCTCAATATCATGTTTTCCATATTTTTTTTTATAGATATGAAATGTTATATAGAAGACATTTGTGCCATCTTATGTTGTTAATCATGTTTACCAAGAAATGATTAAATTCTTTTTTGCATCTATGAAATAATTACGTGGTTGGACTTCCCAGGAGGCACTAGTGGTAAAGAACCAGCTTGCCAGTGCAGGAGACACCAGAGACATGGGTTTGATCCCTGAGTCAGGAAGATCCCATGGAGGGTGGAATGGCAATCCCCTCTAGTTTTTATCCCTGGAGAATCTCAAGGAGAGAGGAGCCTGGTGTACTGCAGTCCACGGGGTCGCAAAGAGTCAGACACGACTGAGCAACTAACACTTTCACTTTCACTCTTTCTCCATTAACTCATAAATGTGTTAAATTAATAGATTAAAAAGTGTTAAACCCACTTTGTTTATGAAATATGATCTTTTTCATACATTGTAGGATTGGTTATAACATTATAGTATTTCTGCATCAATGTTCATGAATAAGTTTGGCCTGTAATTGTTTCCCCTGCTTTTATCTGACTTTTAATCAAAGTTACCTTAATCTCATAAAAGAATTAGGCAGTGTTTCCTCTTTTCAAAACATGAAATGATTTATTTTGATTATTTATTTTTGAGTTTTTGGTAAAATTTTCCTATAAAACCATCCAGATCTGGTATTTCTTTCATGATAGATTTTACAGATTTGATTTAATTTATTTAATACTTATGTCTATTGAGATTTTGTTTTAGATCAGTTTAGATCAATTTCTTTAGAAAAAGAAATTTTACACTTTTAAAAAATCTTCCAATTTGCTAGATTATAATTTTTAATCTCTGTCATATCTACAATTATGTTTCTAGAACATAATCATAGATTATTATACTCTTAGGATTCTTAGGTATTACCATTCCTAATACTATTTGTGCTTTTTATTTTTCTTGATTATTCATGTCTGATGTTTATTTAATTAGATTATTTAAATTTAAGTGAAAGTCTCTAGTCATGTCAAACTCTTTGCAACCCCATGGATTATACAGTCCATGGAATTCTCCAGGCTAGAATACTGGAGTGGGTAGCCTTTTCCTTCTCCAGAGGATCTTCCCAACCCAGGGAATGAACCAAGGTCTCCCAGATTGCAGGCAGACTTTTTACCAGCTAAGCCACAAGGGAAGAAAATAAAAATTTTCGTTTAGTTAAAAATTTAAATACTTTAAAGCATTTAAATTGTTTATCTAAAGAATTAAAATTTTTTGTTTGTTTGTTTTCTAGTTCATTAGTTTCTGATCTCAGCTTTATTCTGTCCTTCCTTCCGCTTGCTTGGGTTTATTTTAATTCACAATTTTTTTTTCAGCGTGTTTAATCAGCTGCTTAATTCTTCCATTGAGTATTTTATTTCAGCAACTATACTTTTCAGTGCTAGACATTTTATGTGGTCCTCTTTCAAATCTGTCTGCCTTTTTCTTTTCATAGTGGCTCATTCTTTTCTTGCTTTGTTTTTTTTCAGTTCTGTCTTTTATGTCTTTAAGAACTTTTAGTAATTACTGTATGGTCTCCACTAGATGGTTCCATTTTCTGAAATTCTTGGGGATTTAATTAAATTCTTTATTGTGGGTGTCCACATCAATAACCTCAGATATGCAGATGACACCACCCTTATGGCAGAAAGTGAAGAAGATCTAAAGAGCCTCTTGATGAAGGTGAAAGAGGAGAGTGAAAAAGTTGGCTTAAAGCTCAACATGAAGAAAACTAAGATCATGGCATCTGGTGCCATCACTTCATGGCAAATAGATGGGGAAACAGTGGCTGACTATTTTTCGGGGCTCCAAAATTACTGCAGATGGTGATTGCAGCCATGAAATTAAAAGACACTTACTCCTTGGAAGGAAAGTTATGACCAACCTAGACAGCATATTGAAAAGCAGAGACATTACTTTGTCAACAAAGGTCCATCTAGTTAAGGCTATGATTTTTCCGGTGGTCGTGTATGGATGTGAGACTTGGACTATAAAGAAAGCTGAGCGCCGAAGAATTGATGCTTTTGAACTGTGGTGTTGGAGAAGACTCTTGAGAGGCCCTTGGACTGCAAGGAGACCCAGCCAGTTCTTCCTGGCTGGATATTCATTGGAATATTCATTGGAAGGATTGATGCTGAAGCTGAAACTCCAATACTTTGGCCACCTGATGTAAAGAGCTGACTCATTTGAAAAGACCCTGATGCTGGCAAAGATTGAGGGGAGGAGAAGAAGACGACGACAGAGGATGAGATGGCTGGATGGCATCACCGACTCGATGAACATGGGTTTGGGTGGACTCCGGGAGTTGGTGACGGACAGAGAGGCCTGGTGTGCTGTGGTTCATGGGGTCGCCAAGAGTCGGACACGACTGAGCAACTGTGGTTGAATTTTTTTCTATATGTGTTTTGTAATTTTGAATTGTAAGCTAATCTTCAAGGGGACTTTAAGAAAATCTCTAGTGCTTGATTTTAGAGTATTTTCTTCAATGCACTTTTGCATTTTCCCCCCAGGGACCCAAAGGGTATTTATTACCAGTGTAAAAAGTGATTATGCTAATTTCTTGGGTATTTCTGCACCAATCAGATTTAAACTTCAAACACTTGAGTGGTGCTGGCTCATAGTTTTAAAAAAAAATTCCTAGTGTAAAAAAAAATTTTTTCACCCTGAGCCCAGACCAAATCAGATGTACTTCTCTTTGACTTCTCTGTGCCAGTGGGTGAATTTTTAAATCCTCCTTTTCATTAAGAGTGAAATTCTTTGAAAATCTCAACCTGTCTCTTTATCCACAAGGATATAAAAATACAAACTCTACAATACCAAGCCTGGCTTCCTCCTTCCGTGAGGATGGTCAGGCTGCACAAGCATTCACTTTTTGCTCCTTTTTTTTTTAAGCTCCCTTTATACTTCTTACCCTCTTTAAGGGTCACCTCTCATTATAGAATGTTTGTAGTGGAAGCATTTTCAGGACACCTAGTCTACAACATTGTTAGCCCCAAAAGTCCCTCAAAGAGTTTTTGCTAGAATCAAACGAGAGCTTGGATGTAGAAGTTCTTTGAAGACTAATGAGAGTTTATGACTCCTAAAAAGATGTGCTTATTAAGGATCTTAATGTGAAAAATAACTCTCTTATAGTCTAGGTTAACTTGCTTTTCTTTTTTTCCCCCAAACCCTCGATTTAGGGATGCACTTCTTTTGATCCAGTGGAACATAAGAGCTTTCATGGCTGTGAAGAGCTGGCCTTGGATGAGGCTCTTCTTCGAGATCAAGCCTCTTGTTAGATCTGCTGGAATGGGAAAGGAGGGAGCTGGACTGAAGGAAGAGTGTATGCAGCTGCAAAAAGCCTTGGAGAAGTCAGAATTTCAGAGGGAGGAGCTGAAATCAAAGCAAGTCTCCCTCCTCCAGGAAAAGAATGACCTGCTTCTTCAGCTGCAGGCTGTGAGTGGCCCCACCATTTCTTCTTCAAATCTAGATTCCCTTGTTTTGCAGGCAGTGTTGACTTGAAAAAATAGAGACATGTGCTTTTCTAGTGCTATAGGATTTCATCCAACACAATGGGAACACCCTGTTTTATAGTGAAGTGATTTCACTGGGAAGATGCCTTTGAAAAGGGGATGGATTTTATTAGATAGATTTTTAACTGTGTAAACATATAAATCTATCTTGGGAGCCAGGAAGCTCTTGATCTTAATTTAAATTCTGTAGGTAGCAGGAAACCCATTAGCAAATCAAAAGGTAGGATTTTAGTAGGTCCTGAGAAAAGCTTTACTGAGATCTTCAGGATTATTGCAGTATGCCTCTAACTGGTTTTCCTGATTTTGATCTCCCTATTTGCCCTTCCCCAGTCCAAATCAGCATTATAATCAGTTGAGTTCTTAAAACGGCAGTGTTCAACCTTGACTTTGCCTCAAACTCATTTGTGAAACACTAGCAGATGGCAAACCACTCCAGTGTTCTTGCCTGGAGAATCCCAGGGATGGGGGAGCCTGGTGGGCTGCCATCTATGGGGGAGTCGGACACGACTGAAGCGACCTAGCAGCAGCAGCAGCAATTAAAAGAAAGATTCCTAGACTTGAATCTCAGATATTTGGGTTAAACAGGCCCTGTGTGGGTCTAAATCATCTGTATGGGGGATTCTGATATCCAGTCAGGATTAAGAACCTCTGCCTTGAACAAATATCGTGTTGTTTCCCTGATGAACAAACTTCAGATCAAAGAATATCTGAACTCGGCCTTGGCATCTGAGCCTCCTTCTCCAATCTGATGCTGAAGTGCCATTCAGTTCAGTCACTCAGTCATCTCCAACTCTTTGCAACCCCATAAACTGCAGCACACCAGGCTTCCCTGTCCATCACCAACTCCTGGAGCCTACTCAAACTCATGTTCATTGAGTCGGTGATGCCATCCAACCATCTCACCCTCTGTCATCCCCTTCTCCTCCTACCTTCACTTTTTCCCAGCATCAAGGTCTTTTCAAATGAGTCAGCTCTTCGCATCAGGTGGCCAAAGTATTGGAGTTTCAGCTTCAGCATTAGTCCTTCCAATGAATATTCAGGACTAATTGCTTTAGGATTGACTGGTTGGATCTCCTTGCAGTCCAAGGGCCTCTCAAGAGTCTTCTCCAACACCACAGTTCAAAAACATCAATTGTTCAGCACTCAGCTTTTCTTTATAGTCCAGCTCTCACATTCATACATGACTACTGGAAAAACCACAGCTTTGATGAGATGCAACTTTGTTGGTAAAGTGATGTCTGTGCTTTTTAATATGCTGTCTAGGTTTGTCATAGCTTTTCTTCCAAGGAGAAGCATCTTTTAATTTCACGGCTGCAATAACCATCTGCAGTGATTTTGGAGCTCCCTAAAATAAAGTCTGTCACTGTTTCCACTCTTTCCCATCTATTTCCCATGAAGTGATGGGACCGGATGCCATGATCTTCGTTTTCTTCATGTTGAGCTTTAAGCCAACTTCTTCACTCTCCTCTTTCACCTTCATCAAGAGGCTCTTTAGATCTTCTTCACTTTCTGCCATAAGGGTGGTGTCATCTGCATATCTGAGGTTATTGATATTTCTCCTGGCAGTCTTGATTCCAGCTGGTGCTTCATCTAGCCAGGCATTTCACATGATATACTCTGCATGTAAGTTAAATAAGCACAATGACAATATACAGCCTTGACATACTCCTTTTCTGATTTGGAACTAGTCTGTTATTCCATGTCGAGTTCTAACTGTTGCTTCCTGACCTGCATACAGATTTCTCAGGAGGCAGGTCAGGTGGTCTGGTATTCCCATCTCTTTCAGAATTTTCCACAGTTTGTTGTGATCCACACAGTCAAAGGCTTTGGTGTAGTCAATAATGCAAAAATACATGTTTTCCTGGAACTCTTTTGCTTTTTCGATGATCCAGTGGATGTTGGCAATTTGACCTCTGGTTCCTCTACCTTTTCTAAATCCAGCTTGAACATCTGGAAGTTCACAGTACACATACTATTGAAGCCTGGCTTAGAGAATTTTGAGCATTACTTTACTAGCGTGTGAGATGAGTACAATTGTGTGGTAGTTTGAACATTCTTTGGCATTACCTTTCCTTGGGATTGGAATGAAAACTGACCTTTTCCAGTCCTGTGGTCACTGCTGAGTTTTCCAAATTTGGGGGCATATTGAGTGCAGCACTTTCACAGCATCATTTTTCAGGATTTGAAATAGCTCAACTGGAATGCCATCACCTCCACTAGCTTTGTTCGTAGTGATGCTTTCTAAGGCCCACTTGACTTCACATTCCAGGATGTCTGGCTCTAGGTGAGTAATCACACCATTATGGTTATCTGGGTAGTGAAGATCTTTTTTGTATAGTTCTTCTGTGTGTTCTTGCCACCTCTTCTTAATATCTTCTGCTTCTGTTAGGTCCATACCATTTCTGTCCTTTACTGAGCCCATCTTTGCATGAAATATTCTGTTGGTATCTCTCATTTTCTTGAAAAGATCTCTATCTTTCCCTTTCTATTGTTTTCCTCTATTTCTTTGCATTGATCCCTGAGGAAGGCTTTCTTATCTCTGCCTTGATATTCTCTGGAACTCTGCGTTCAGATGGGTATATCTTTCCTTTTCTCCTTTGCCTTGCCCTTCTCTTTTCACAGCTATTTGTAAGGCCTCATCAGACAATCATTTTGCCTTTTTGCATTTGTTTTTCTTGGGGATGGTCTTGATTACTGCCTCCTGTACAGTGTCACAAACCTCCATCCATAGTTCTTCAGGCACTGTGTCTATCGAATATAAGCTTTTCAATCTATTGGTCACTTCCACTGTATAGTCGTAAGACGTTTGATTTGGGTCATACCCAGATGGTCTAATGGTTTTCCCTACTGTCTTCTATTTAAGCCTGAATTTAAGTCTGAGACAGATCTGTGTTGGGTGTCTCCTGAGGAGATCTGGGTCAGCAGTGGCCCGCTGCAGGGGCAGGGGCTCTGGGTGCAGTAGACCTGGGTATGGCACAAGCCCTCTTGGAGGAGGTCACCATTAACCCACATTAGAGCCTCCAGAACTTATACACGACTGGGGAAACAGACTCTTGGAGGGCACAAGCAGAACCTTGTGTGCACCAGGACCCAGGAGAAAGGGGCAGTGACCCCACAAGAGACTGACTGAGTCTGACCCATGAGTGTCCAGGAGTCTCTGGCAGAGGCATGGGTCAGCGGTAGCCTGCTGCAGGGTTGGGGACATTGAGTGTAGCAGTGCATGCATGGGACCTTTCGAAAGAGGTGGACATTAGCTTCATTACCTCCACCATAGTTTGGCCTCAGGTCAAATAACAGGGAGGGAACACAGCCCTGCCCTTTAACAGAAAATTGGATTAAAGATTTACTGAGCATGGCTCAATAAAGTAAAATAATGCTCAAAATTCTCCAAGTCAGGCTTCAACAGTACATGAATCCTGAAATTCCAGATGTTCAAGCTGTATTTAGAAAAGGTAGAGGAACCAGAGATAAAATTGCCAACATCCACTGGATCATCAAAAAAGCAAGAGAGTTCCAGAAAAACACCTACTTCTGCTTTATTGACTATGCCAAAGCCTTTGACTGTGTGGATCACAACAAACTGTGGAAAATTCTTCAAGAGATGGGAATACTAGACCATCTGACCTGCCTTCTGAGAAATCTGTATGCAGGTCAGGAAGCAACAGTTAGAACTGGACATGGAACAACACACTGGTTACAAATAAGGAAAGGAGTATACCAAGGCTATATATCGTCACCCTGTTTGACTTATATGCAGAGTGCATCATGAGAAATGCTGGGCTGGAGGAAGCACCAGCTGGAATCAAGATTGCTGGGAGAAATATCAATAACCTCAGATATGCAGATGATACCACCTTATGGCAGAAAGCAGAACTCAAGAGCCTCTTGATGAAAGTGAAAGAGGAGAGTGAAAAAGTTGGCTTAAAGCTCAACATTCAGAAAACTAAGATCATGGTATCTGGTCTTATCACTTCATGGCAAATAGATGGGGAAAGAGTGGAAACAGTGACAGACTTTATTTTGAGGGGCTCCAGGTGGCTCAGAGGTTAAAGCATCTGCTTGCAATGCAGGAGACCTGGGTTCAATCCCTGGGTCGGGAAGATCCCCTGGAGAAGGAAATGGCAACCCACTCCAGTATTCTTGCCTGGAGAATCCCATGGACAGTGGAACCTGGTGGGCTACAGTCCACGGGGTCGCAAAGAGTCAGACACGACTGAGCGACCTCACTTTCAAGATCACTGCAGATGGTGGCTGCAGCCATGAAATTAAAAGACCCTTTCTCCTTGGAAGAAAAGTTATGACCCACCAAGACAGCATATTAAAAAGCAGAAACATTACTTTGCAAACAAAAGTCTGTCTAGTCAAAGTTATGGTTTTTCCAGTGGTCATGTATGTATGTGAGAGTTGGAGTATTAAGAAAGCTGAGTGCCGAAGAATTGATGCTTTTGAACTGTGGTGCTGGAGAAGACTCTTGAGAGGCCTTTGAACTGCAAGGAGATCCAACCAGTCCATTCTAAAGGAGATCAGTCCTGAGTATTCATTGGAAGGACTGATGCTGAAGCTGAAACTCCAATATTTTGGCCACATGATGTGAAGAACTGACTCATCTGAAAAGACCCTGATGCTGGCAAAGATTGAAGGCAGGAGGAGAAGGGGACAACAGAGGGTGAGATGGTTAAATGACATCACTGACTCAATGGACATGAGTTTGAGTAAACACCAGGAGTTGGTGATAGACAGGGAGGCCTGGTATGCTGCAATCCATGGGGTCACAAAGAATTGGAGATGACTGAGTGACTGAACGGAACTGAACTGAGCATGGCTCCGCCCATCAGAATAAAGCCGTTTCACCCTCAGTCAGTCTCTCCCACCAGGAAGCTTCCACATGTTTCTTATCCTTCTCCATCAGAGGCAGACAGACGAAAGCCACAATCACAGAAAACTATCCAATCTGATCCCATGGACCAGCCTTGGCTAACTCAGTGGAATTATGAGTGGCCGTGTAGGGCCACCCAATATGGACAGGTCATGGTGGAGAGTTCTGACAAAATGTGGTCTGCTGGAGAAGGGAATGGCAAACCTCTTCAGTATTCTTCCCTTGAGAACCCCATAAACAGTATGAAAAGGCAAAAAGAGGACACTGAAAGATGAACTCCCCAGGTTGGTAGGTGCCTAATATGCTACTGGAGATCAATGAAGAACTAACTCCACAAAGAATGAAGAGACAACGCCAAAGCAAAAACAGCATCCAGTTGTGGATGTGACTGGTGATGGAAGTAAAGTCTGATGGTGTAAAGAGCAATATTGCATAGGAATCTGGAATGTTAGGTCCATGAATCAAGGCAAATTGCAAGTAGTCAAATAGGTGATGGCAAGAGTGAACATCGACATTTTAGGAATCAGCGAACTAAAATGGACTGGAATGGGTGAATTTAACTCAGATGACCATTATATCTACTACTGCGGACAGGAATCCCTAGAAGAAATGGAGTAGCCACCATGGTCAACAGAAGAGTCTGAAATGCAATACTTGGATGCAGTCTCATAAATGACAGAATGATCTCTGTTTGTTTCCAAGGCAAACCATTCAGTATCACAGTAATCCAAGTTTATGCCTCGACCAGTAATGCTAATGAAGTTTAAGATGAATGGTTCTATGAAGACCTACAAGACCTTCAAGAACTAACACCCCAAAAAGATGTCCTCTTCATTATAGGTGACCGGAATGGAAAAGTAGGAAGTCAAGAAATACCTAGAGTAACAGGCAAATTTGGCATTGGAGTACAGAATGAGGCATGGCAAAGGCTAACAGAGTTTTGCCAAGAGAACGCACTGGTCTTAGCAAACACCCTCTGCCCACAACACAAGAGAAGACTCTACACATGGACATCACCAGATGGTCAGTACTGAAGTCAGATTGATTATATTCTTTGTAGCCAAAGATGGAGAAGCTCTATACTGTCAGCAAAAATAAGACCAGGAGCTGACTGTGGCTCAGATCATGAACTCCTTGTTGACAAATTCAGATTTAAATTGAAGTGCCATTACTGATTCCTTTTTATTAATATTCCCCTTCTCTAGCTACCCAGACCACTGTTATGCCCAAACATTCCAAAGGCAGGTATGAAATTATATCCATCTTTATTGTATTCTCCACCCCACTTAGAACAGTACTAAGTTAAAAAAAAATACTGGGTTTAAATACAGCTATATAAATAGAAGTTTTTCTTGCTGTTTGGACTTATTGAAAACAGAAAATTTAGTAATTTTAGACTAAAAATCATTCTTTTCTTTTGGGGCTGTGCTACCCATTGATGTTTCAATAGGCCATGTTTTATATGAGAATTTACACTCAGACTCACACTTCCGATGCATATTTATCATAACAGTGGTTCTAGAACTTCTGTGTTTATCAGCCTCACCTAGGATTCTTGTTAGAACTACAAATTCCTGGGCCCCACTCAAACCTACATTAAGATCCATACTGTGAGAATCACAGCTTGTAATGTCATATTTTGTCTGGCTTATGAGAAAGGCAGGTTTGAATAAGAGAAATACAGTTTTGAGTAAGAGTAAGGTAAGTTTGAATAGGAGAAAGGCAGGTTTGAATAAGAGAAAGGCAGGTTTGAATAAGACCCAGCCTCCTAGTTTTCATCATTCTTTCTCTCAACAAAGAGAGTGGCCAGTGCTACTTGGGCTGACGTAGGGATAGAAAAGGACTCGACTTTTGAAGGGAGTGGAGGGTAAAAGTCTGGGATATATGATCAAAGTGCATAGGAAATACATGAAGCCAATTCCAGGGCAAATCCAGGAAGGCTGAGATGGGTTCAAATTGTAATTAATTTAAAAAGCTGAATTGGCTATGAAATATTTTATTATTGTTAATTTTTAAGAAACACAGCTCAATACAGTACAAATCAAGGAAATAAAGATTCTTTTAAAATCATTCACTAACTCAAAACTGAGTGAACCCATTTCAATTAGCACTGCAAGTACGTGAGAAAATTACTACAGGGGAAAGGATGTCCCTGCTGTTAAACTGTTACACCACTGCTTGGCTGGCTTCAGACACGCTGTCATGTTTAATGAGGGATCGATGATGGTCGATTGGATTGTCCTCTTCATTTGGTGATGGTGACAGGTCCTATACACACGCTGAATGGAAGAGAGCAAACAGCTGTTCTACTTGTCAGCTGGGGTGAACTGAGATCAAATGTCCCCCTTGTTGCTCAAGCATTGGAACTTCTCTGATTTGCATGAATCCTTTTGCTTCCATATTTTTGTTTTTACTTAGCCCTTCTCTTGGTCTTCAGTGATGTTGGAGATTCACTATACTATATGTCTCCCATCTGTGCCTCCTTGAGCGCCACCTGTTGGACAGATAGGATGAGAGATAGCCAGAAAACAGTAGCCTGGATTTTTGTGTTTTTTCTGCTCTTGGTCTAAGTAGATGCAACAGTTTATGCCAAGTAACTAGAGTTAGGTTGGAGAAGGAAATGGCAACCCACTCCAGTGTTCTTGCCTGGAGAATCCCAGGGATGGGGGAGCCTGGTAGGCTGCCGTCTATGGGGTCACACAGAATCGGACACGACTGAAGTGACTTAGCAGCAACTAGTTAGGTGATAGGTTATCAAAACTGTAGAGGATGGATGAGGTCTAGAGATGGAAGATAGAGATATGAGTGAAGTTATATCTCAATAAGACCTACAGTAATTAAGAACTTGCTCACAGAGAAGAGATTTCATTTAGCCTCTAAATGGAGACAAATGAGAGGAGTTCAAAGTTACAAAAGGTGCTTTTGTAGCAAAAGGACTCAGCCCCTTCGTTTTTGACTTAGTCCATAATACTGAAACAGTGGGGCACTCAGCAAGGGTTGGAGGCAGTATGTTTGAAAAGATGAAAGGAAGGAGGATTTTGCACTCTCTGTGTATAACTTGTGGAATTTACTGCTGGCAGAACCATTGAGAAAAAGATTTTAGTTGGAAATAATAGTGAAATCTAGTTAGTGATGTGCAAGGAACGTCATGAATTCTAAATTCAACCTATGAATAATATACAGCCCAGCTCTATTTATTAGAAGATGTTTATATACTAAACAAGTGCATCCGGACCCTTATAATAATATGATAAATATTCTATTGTCTGAGGGGACAGAGCTTTCCTCAAAAAGACTGTATTCTGAGCAGGTACCACCCTCAAACTATATGCCCACAGGGATGCTTCCAGTAGCTGTGATTTAATCAGCACACTGCTGATTTTTGGAGGCATGTTAGCTCCTTTAGGCCACTAGGATTCTATTAAGTGCTTTAGAAGAGGTAATCTAATCTAGTGAATGGCCTGAAAGATTGAAAGCACCTCCAAACACAAGCAACTCCGCCACTTGTCAACAATAGGATTGGGGAACTGGGAATATTATTTCAACTGCTTAGGAAAGATAGGTGAAAGTGCTGGACAGAGGGCAGGCAATTATCTCTTTGCTATGTGTTAAGCAGCATTTCTCCTGGCTGATAAATTACTTCCAGCTGTTGGCAACAATTTTCTCCTCATCATGGCAGGAGCGAGAGACCCTGGCAAATGTTGAAGAACAGTGCGAGCTGCTGATTAAATCCAAGATCCAGCTGGAGGCCAGCGTCAAGGCGCTGTCTGCGCGGGTGGAGGAAGAAGAGGAGATAAATTCCAAGCTGACTGCCAGGGGGCAGAAACTTGAAGATGAATGTTCTGAGTTGAAGAAAGAAATCGATGACCTGGAAACGCTATTGGCGAAGTCACAGAAGGAGAAGCACGCTACAGAGCTCAAGGTACTTTTCCTATGATGTCAGGAAGGTCTAGCTGCCTCAATTCCAGACTCCCGACTGGGCTCTGGAACCAGGCTTGCTTTGTTTAAATTAATGAACATAGTGGTCTGCAATTTATGGCCCTTGAAGTCAGAACTGGCATCGAATGAGGACCTAATTCAAATTTCCAGCTTGAATTTATGGAACCCTGCTTAATCTCCCAAATGAAACATTTTCATTTGTTCTGATCTTATTGCATCTGAAATCTGATAGAAAGAGTAAAACGGTTTCACTGGGCCTCTAAGAATTATTTTTTGGAAGGAGAGGGAGCAGGATGCAGCTTACTGAAAGGTGGTTTGGTATGTATCTTAGTCCCCACCTCAGTTGTTAACTTGGAGTTTGACCTTCAGATGTCATTTTAATTCCAGCTAAAACTTTTTTCGTTTTCTTTGAGGTTTTTAACTTGTGTATCTGTATATAGACTGAAGTTAGCTAAGGAATCTGTATCAAACATTTGATTGAAAAAAGCATCCAGAATAATAGCGTAATTTTGGCAGATGATTAAATAGCAACTCTTGTACATGGGTCCCTTTCATAAAAAGCCAATGGGCCTGATATAAATGGCTTCCATTTTTGCCTATTTTATCTGCTGGACCTCTTCTCTAACTGCCACTTTCTTAGGATCCTGAGGCATAACAAGATTAATGTGTGCCCTGAATACTTAAAAGAAAGCAAAATTAGTAGTGTTCTTGTTATAGAATGGCATGACACTGAAAACTGGCCGTCCATGGACCTACGCTGATATTTGATTAACCAGAACACCCCATTCCCTGGCTGTGAGAGATAACAGATCATTCGTGTCTGTGTGTAAAAGAAAATGCGAATTTAGAGTTTTAAAACGTCCAACAGAAATTTGGCTACATGTGATTCCTTATGACAGTGGATATGTCATGAGATTTTTGGTCCTAGAAAAGAGAGAAGATGGCCCTTCGCATTTATGCCCCTGCTTCCAGGAGCGGTTCTCATGGAGCTGTTGTTTTCTCCCGGCAGGTCAAGAACCTGACTGAGGAGGTGGAGTCTCTCAATGAGGATGTGAGCAAACTGCATCGAGCAGCCAGGGCTGCACAGGAGACCCACCAGCAGACCCTGGAGGACTTGCACAATGAGGAGGAGAAACTCCACACCCTGAGCAAGGCCAAGTTGACACTGGAGCAGCGAGTGAATGAGGTCAGGAGTGATATGTCTGCCTAGTTAGCTGCCTGTCTACATCTATAGAAACTTTCACTTTTTACTTAGTTAATTTATCTTGACATTTTCATGAAAACTTAGTAGCATGGTTCATTTCCCTCATTTAGAAACAGAGGTGAACCGCTACAGTGGAAGAGAGGCCCTGGTATGTGTTCTGTCTGTTGTTAAATGAAACTTTCATAACAACCCTGGGCAGTGGGAGAATACTGAGATGAATCGTGAGGCAGGAGCACTCTACATGACTGACTTCCCCACAGAACCTGGTGTTTCGCCCCGCAAATGTGCTGGTGCTCTATCTGACGCTAGCACTGAAGGATTGCTTAAAGGCCCCATGTCTCCAGCAGTGCACTGAGGTTTGTTATAGAAGAAAGATATGTAAGTCGCAAGCTGTGTTCTACCACGTATTTATCGGAATATACTTGTGAGATTCTGGAGATGGTGCTTCTGTTCTGCTTCCAAAACCCTGTGAAATAAAGATGTTTCAGACCAGTCTCAGTGGGTAGGTTCATCACTCTTCCTGTCTCCTCCCCAGCTGACAAAGAGTGTATGCATTCACTGTTTTATTAGTCCTCAAAGCTTAGCTTTTATAAAATTGCTGGCAAGTGTGGTTAGCTTTTTTTTTATCTGCTTCTTTTTCCTCGTGCCTCTCTACAGTTTTCCTCTGTTACCTATTAGTTGTCTCACTTCTCTTCCTATTTCCATGGATATATATCTTCAGTTCAGTTCAGTCGCTCAGTCGTGTCCGACTCTGCGATGCCATGAATCACAGCACGCCAGGCCTCCCTGTCCATCACCAACTCCCGGAGTTCACTCAGACTCACGTCCATCGAGTCAGTGATGCCATCCAGCCATCTCATCCTCTGTCGTCCCCTTCTCCTCCTGCCCCCAATCCTTCCCAGCATCAGGGTCTTTTCCAATGAGTCAACTCTTTGCATGAGGTGGCCAAAGTACTGAAACAAAGCCTCAATATGGGAATTTGCTGGTGTGTGTACACAACACACACACACACTCTCACACATGTATTTTCACACACTTGTTCTCTCCTAGAGTTCATTTATTTTTTGGTTTTGCATACACCTTCCAGAAATTCTCCCTTCTCCCCTATTTGAATTTTATATCTTTCGCTGCTTACAGGAAATAGCTTCTATTATGGCAAAGTTAATATATCAGGGAAAAATAGCCATATTGTAACTATTATTTTGCCTCCTGCTAAACTGACCTCAATATCATTGTTGGCAACACTAATTCGGACAGAACTGTAGTATTCTGGCCACCTTGCTGGAGGTACCAGAAGATGACATAATGCTATGGACCAGAGAGGGTACCAGAGTGGTGAAGGAGAGTATGGAAATTATGTTGTGTGAGGTGCATTTGAAATGGTCAGTGATGCTGAGTTGGGAGACTCAGGACAGCTGCCTAATATTCATGAATGGTCACATGGAGACAGATTTGCTTGGTGTTGCTCCAGGGAGCAGAGCCTAGATTTGTGGGACGGATTTACAGGGACTATTTTGGCCTCTTACAAGGAAGCACTCCTGAGTAAATGGACTTATCCACCCATGAAATGAGCTGCCATGTGAAGAAGTGAGCTTCTCATCAGCGGAAAGCTATCAAACAGGGTCTCACTAGGCATTTATTATTTGTTTTTTCTGTATTCTAGAGCACGTATTCCTTAATCTCTAAAGATTTCCTTTGTCGGTGACTTCTAGATTCTTTTGTAATCCCATTGATGTGTGCAACATTTATTTTAAAATATCTATATGACTGGGCATCATTTACAGACTCTGCTTATATTTTTCTTTCTTTTTCCAGAAGGTAAGTGGTTAATGAACACATCTGTAAAGTATAAACTTAACCTAAACATCTCCTTTTGTCAGCTTGAGGGTGCCCTTGAGCAGGAGAGCAAAGCGAGAATGAACTGTGAGAAGGAAAAGTGCAAAGTGGAGGGCGAGTTAAAGCTGAATCAGGAGAGCGTGGAGGACCTGGAGAGCAGGCAACTGCAACTAGCAGAAAAGCTGAGGAGGTGAGCCACCTTTCTGTGGACACAAGATTCTGGGAGACCTTATATTGAAGGAGAGTTCTCTCACGGTGTTTATCCCTGTGACCCTAGGGCCAGATATCTCAAGACCTGCAGGGGAGGATAAAAAGGATAACAAGCCTAGGAAGCTGAGGGATTTTTATTTTTTGCTAGACTTTATGATATTACTCTTCTTTTTATAATTATATAATAACCTGCAAGAAAGTGATTGAGAAGTCTGACTAGCAGATGTGAATGAAAGGTGTAAGGCATAGCAGATGCAAATTATTAGAATTTGAAGTTACAAGTCAAAAAATAAAAGAGGCTCACTTCTTTTACTCATGAGGTCAATGGCCTAAAGTAAAAAAGTAAATCAAAAGTAAATTCTAATGTGAAGTCCCATATACCCTCTGATCATTTTTAAAAAGAAAACAAAACTTATATGCCAGATGTAACTTCATTAGACATTTATACAACTTTTTTGGTCTAGTAATTTATATAACCTTTTTGGTCTAGTAATTTACTTTTAAAGTATTAAACTTTAAAATTGAAAGCATGATCAAAATGAATAGACCTTCAGTTCAGATTCCCAAGGAGCTCAGGGCAAGATGGCCCCCTCAGTTGAACTTCATTATTCATTGAAACAGATTTTCTTACCTTGTCCCTTTTGTCTCCCTCTGTTTAGCTAGACTTTCTTCTAAATCTTCTAGGGATTTTCAAGTTATTTTAAATAAATCAAATAAGAAAGGGAAACAGTGAAATCTAAGAGTAAGATAAGGCTTGTCTGAAGTGGAGAGCATACTGGTGAAGAGAATCAATGAGCAGCTATGAGCTTCTGGTTTTCCCATCTGTGTATACAAGTTTCCATGATGCATGCTTGTGGTCAGACTGGATTAATAGCCTATCAATAAGTTACTAAACTTGATAGGTGTTTGTAGACTTAATAGCTTATTAATAACTTATTGAACTTGGTAGGTGTTTGGAAAAGATGAAATAAGTAACCCTATGAATGTAGTGGAATAGTGAAAGGCAAAATGATGATACAGTTCCTTCGGCATTTAATTTTGAAGATTGTGTTTCAGTTTGAGAAAGTGAAATGATACTCCATGTCCTTGTAGGCCACAGGTCAAAGAGCGCTGGCATTTTAGAAACCTGTGTTTTGAGGAAATTATGAATTTATTATACAACCTTTTCTTTAAATGGACCTGTGTATATATTAAAACTTAATATATGAAAATGTGGCATTTTCAAATGATGATGAGAGGATAGAATACTTAATAAATAGTGCCAAGATTATTAGCTATTCATCTTATGAGATAAAAGTTAAATTTCTTCATCATGCTATTCACACACACACAATCCAATTGCATTAAAGAATTAAGTGCAAAAATAAAGCTATAAAATCATTAGAAGTTGCAGCATTATTCACAATAGCCAAGATGTAGAAACAACCTAAATGCCCATTGATTGAATGAATGAATAAAGAAAATGTGATGTATACATTTAATGGATTATTATTCTGCCACTTTTTAAAGGAATTCCTGCCCTATGTGACAACAGGGATAAACCTGAAGGACTTTATGCTAAATTAAATGTCAGCCACAGAAGGACAAATGCTGCATGATTCCATTTATAGGAGGCATCTAAAAACAGTCAAACTCCTAGAAACAGAGAGTAGAATGGTGGTTGCCAGGGTCTGGGAGGCAAGGGAAATGCAGGGTTGCTGTTCAGTGGTTATAAAGCTTCCATTAGGCAAGATGACGGAGTCCTAGAGATCTGTGTGATGTTCCGCCTATAGTTAATATTGCGCTGCGCACTTAAATATTTGTCGAGAGGGTAGATCTCATGTTAAATGTTCTTCAGTTAAAAAAAAAAAAAAACAATTAAGACAATATGGGTGGTAAGTCTTAGGAAATTGGCAGGCCAGACTTCCTGAATAAGTCACAAACCCCATCCAAAGGCATAAAAGGACTGTATTGATAAACTTGATGTTAATACATCAGCATTTAAAACATTTAGTGGCAAAAGCCAACATAAATGAAATTGGAACAAATTTGAAGCAGATATCAAAAAATAAATATCAAGAATGTTAAAGGAAAATGTGTAATTCAATAATTAGATGAACAACCTAACAGAAAAATGGACAAAGGACACAAGTGAGCTCATTTGTTTTATTGCCCATTTTATTTATTTATTTTTTTAATTGCCCATTTTAAAATCCTCATAGTTGATAACATGCTAGTTACTAGTAAACAAGGACACTTGTTTAAGGACATTCATAGTAAAACAAGGACACACTAGAAGTGTGCTAATATTAAATGTGAATGTAGAGAAATAACCTCACACTGCTATTGGAGGCCAAAGTTAACAGTTTTTAGATACATACCTATAACTGACGCAGCAATTCCCTGCTCAGTATCCACTCTAGAAACACTCACATGTACACAAGGATGCCCCAGATGAACCGCATTATTTGTAAAAGTAAAATTTAGGGGGGAAACTCAGTGCTTATTAATAGGGAAGTGGATAAGAAAACCGCATAATATTTAAGTCATAGACTAGTATTTCACAGTTAACGTCCAAGTGAAGTAATCTACGTGTGTGCTTCTGTGGTGGCTCAGTGGTAAAGAATCTAACTGTCAAGCAGGAGACATGGGCTCGATCCCTGGATCAGGAAGATCTCCTGGAGAAGGAAATGGCAACCTACCCCAGTTTTCTTGCCTAGGAAAGCCCACGTAGAGAAATAATCTCAGGAGGAGGAGCCTGGCTAGCTGTAGTCTTTGGGGTTACAAAAGAGTCAGACACGACTTAGTGACGAAACAATAACAAATCTATGTGTAGGCCCAAGTGGAAAAATCTCCGTGTGTTATTGGGTTAAAAATGTTGCACAGGGACTTCCCGGGTGGTTTAGTGGTTAAGAATCTGCCTCGCGATACAAGAGATGTGGATTCAGTCCCTCGTTGGGGAACTGAGACCCAAATGCCGCAGAGCAACTAAGCCTGGCACCACAGCTGCTGATCCCTGTGCTCTGGAGCCTGTGAGCCACAGCTAGGAAGCTGCACTGCAACAAAAGATTCCTAGTGCCACAACCAAGATTCAGCACAGTCAAATAAATACAATAAATATTAAAAATGTGAAATTATAAATCTAAATGTATATAATATTATACCATTCACAGTAAAGAAAATGAAACTATTCCTACTGATACATAAGTACAAACATATGTCAGTACTTAGAAAAATGTCCAGAAGGAGCCACATCAAATTAATTATGGTGGTTACCTCTAGGGAAGGAACAGAGGCTGGGTATAATAGCCAAGGAGACTTCAGCTCTAGATGTAATAGTTGAATTTTTACAATGCATGGCTTCATATATTATTACAATAATTTGAAGACTATTTAAACAAAATGTTATTACTCTGAGCAATTTCATTTGACTCTTTCCCTAACAGGAAAGAATTAGAAATGAATCAGATGAGGTCAAAGGTGGAGAATGAGAAAAACCTGGTGGCTCAGCTTCAGAAGATGGTTAAAGAGTTCCAGGTGATCATTTATCAAATACCTGTGTGCATCTGTAGTTCAATCCCTGGTTGATGACTGGTGCTTCGGTGACAAATGTTCTGCTAAGGTAGCCATAACCCTAGCCAACTATCGACAGAAGCAGGAAAGAACACTGGTTGAGAAGGTAACCTGGCATTCTACAGATAGGTGACTCTGGGGAATATTACTTAAGCTTAGATTTCCTTATCATGAAGATAATAAAAACAAATAGCTAAGACGTTGAATGTTTGACATAAACTAGGCATTGTACTAAAACACAGGACATCTATATTTTTACTCATTAATCTTCCTGACAATGTTTGAACGAAAATGAAACTACATTTAAGTGGTAAGCTCAGTGCCTGACCCATGGTAAGCATTCAGTATAAACAATTTAATTTTTCATGATGATTAGCCTTTGTAATTGTAAGACAGTTACACTGAAAATCTGTTTTGTAGCTACTTGTAGCCTCAAAACGTTATTTGATAATGAGCAGCTATTTATAAGTTCAGACTATGTGACTGTTTTATACACAGTCACATAGTGTATATTATATATTACCATATTATGTTGTTCAGTTGCTAAGTCATGTCCAACTCTTTGCGACCCCATGGACTACAGCACACCAGACCTCCCTGTCCTTCACTCTCTCCTGGAGTTTGCTCAAACTCATAGGAAGTTGGTCCTGCTATCCAACCATCTCATCCTCTGTTGCCCTCTTCTCTTCCTGCCCTCAACCGAGTCAGCTCCTTGATTCAGTACTTTGGCCAAAGTATTTGAGCTTTAGCTTCAGCATCAGTCCTACCAATGAATATTCAGGGTTGATTTCCTTTAGGATTGACTGGTTTGATCTCCTTGCAGTCCGAGGGATCCTCAAGAGTCTTTTCCACATTATAAAATAATTTAAACCATATAACTCCTCACATATACATGGAGATGGGTTCTTTTCCTTTGGAGCGAGATAGTTATCTCATTAATGTAACTATTACTCAAAATAATTTTGGAATTTTTTCCTGATTATTACTTTCTGAGACATTTGAGTCAAATACAGCCAGTCTCCCTGCTTTATGGATGTGCTTTCAGACATTATCAATCTTCAAGCAGTTGTCTATCATATTTACCAGACTTCTCTTCAAATGATAGTTGATCCAAAAAAATGTTCAATCAATCCAAAATACAAACTTTCTTACCCTGATGATTTAAAATAATGTTCCAAAGATTATTTCTAAGGAAATGTTTCAGAAATGTTTGACCTGGTTAGAGTATTGTTTGGAATGAAGGTATTGTATCTCAAGATAACTAATTGTAAGGGGATCATGATTAGTTGGGTGTGGAAATCATAAATTTTTTAGCACCTCTGTCACAATTCATCCAGATTAGATAGCCTTATTTATTTGGTTCGGTCTAAAAATTACCTTCCTCTTAGCAATCATACTCTTACTTAATGGAAAGAAAAGTATATTCTAAAATATGTCATTCCTTTTTCCTTCTGCCCTAACCTATGCCCAGTTGTTTAAGGTGATGTTAATGACCATCATCAGTTTTACTGTGCTGTCCCACAATGATGCTACCAAGATTTGTAAAGCTCTTTGCCCTTACACCAAAAGACTTTTGCGCTCTTGAGAATTCCTATCACTGCTTCTTTGTCTTGTAATTCTGCTTCTAATAATATCAGGTTACTACCCCAATTAATAATCCCATTCCTCCACCAATTTTAATTTGTTACTTCAACTTTCCTGCTACTTGAAATCACCTTCAGACTAAGAGACAAGTAACCAAGTTTGTCAGAATTTGTATAAAATTAAATTGATGTTGTTTCTTACGAGTTAGCTGCTTGAACTCAGGGGTATTTAATCTGTTGATGAGATTTTTGCCCAAGTTGGCAATAGTTCAGGTTTTCAGATAAATAAATTTCAGATAAATGAGGTATTGTATATAAAATTCATCAAGTTATTTTTTATAAGCTTTCCTTAAAGTGTTTCCTTGTAATATGAAAGATGTTTTCTAGTCCTTTGCAAAGTGCTTTTTATTAAAATGTCCTCTTCATGTATATAATCTAATGAGGTTGCTCATCACCATGGTCTGGGAAATTGGGAGGAATTACGAATTTTAATTCTGGTCTCGGTACTGCTTTGGAGCAAATTACTTAATTTCTCTGTATTCTGTCTTCTTTAGCTATAAACGAGAACCAAAAGTGTTATGTTGTTTTGCTTAGTTGTGAAAAAAAAAATACAGTAGAGCTCTTGAATATAAAATATGCTGTAAGTGCTTAGTGAAAGTTAAAGTTATTTGCTGCTATAGACTCAGATACAACTTTTGAAAGAAGAATTGGAAGCTGAAAGGACCACTCGAGCCAAGGTAGAGAGGGAGAGAGCTAACCTCATCCGAGAGCTGGAAGACATGAATGAGAGGCTGGAGGAGGCAGGAGGTGTCAGTTCGGCTCAGCTGGAGATAACTAAGAAACAAGAAACAAAATTCCAGAGGCTCCGCCGAGACCTGGAAGAGGCCACACTGCACTTTGAGGCAACCTCTGCCTCTTTGAAGAAGAGACACGCAGATAGCCTGGCTGAGCTGGAGAGCCAGGTAGAAAATTTACAACAGGTCAAGCAGACACTGGAAAAAGACAAGAGTGACCTGCAGCTGGAAGTGAACGATCTCCTGACCCAAGTTGAACAGATGACCAGAGCTAAGGTAAAGAATATTTACAAGCCCTCCTTGAGGATTTAGGACACGGAAGTAAGCAGAGGACAGGAGGGGAGAGAAAGTTAAAGTAAACTGGTGACTCAAAGTAGCTGCTAAAGGAAGCTAGACATCTTCAGATTGGCTCAGTTTAGTTTAGCCGCTCAGTCGTGTCTGACTCTATTTGACCCATGAATCACAGCACGCCAGGCCTCCCTGCCCATCACCAACTCCCAAGTTTACTCAAACTCATCTCCATTGAGTTGGTGATGCCATTCAGCCATCTCATCCTCTGTCGTCCCCATCTCCTCCTGCCCCCAATCCCTCCCAGCATCAGGGTCTTTTCCAATGAGTCAACTCTTCACACGAGGTGGCCAAAGTATTGGAGTTTCAGCTTCAGCATCAGTCCTTCCAAAGAACACCCAGGACTGATCTCCTTTAGGATGGACTGGTTGGATCTGCTTGCAGTCCAAGGGATTCTCAAGAGTCTTCTACAACACCACATTTCAAAAGCATCAATTCTTCGGCACTCAGCTTTCTTCACAGTCCAACTCTCACATCCATGCATGACCACTGGAAAAATCATAGCCTTGACTAGACAGACCTTTGTTGGCAAAGTGATCTCTCTGCTTTTGAATATGCCATGTAGGTTGGTCATAACTTTCCTTCTAAGGAGTAAGCGTCTTTTAATTTCATGGCTGCAGTCACCATCTGCAGTGATTTTGGAGCCACCCAAAATAAAGTCTGACACTGTTTCCACTGTTTCCCCATCTATTTCCCATGAAGTGATGGGATGAGATGCCATGATCTTAGTTTTCTAAATGTTGAGCTTTAAGCCAGCTTTTTCACTCTCCTCTTTCACTTTCATCAAAGGGTTTTCAGTTCTTCTTCACTTTCTGCCATAAGGGTGGTGTCATCTGCATATCTGAGATTATTGATATTTCTCCTGGCAGTCTTGGTTCCATCTTGTGCTTCTTCCAGCCCAGCATTTCTCATGATGTACTCTGCATATAAGTTAAATAAGCAGGGTGACAATATATAGCCTTGATGTACTCCTTTTCCTATTTGGTACCAATCTGTTGTTCCATGTCCAGTTCTAACTGTTGCTTCCTGACCTGCATATAGGTTTCCCAAGAGGCAGGTCAGATGGTCTGGTATTCCCATCTCTTTCAGAATTTTCCACAGTTTGTTGTGATCCACACAATCAAAGACTTCGGCATAGTCAATAAAGCAGAAATAGATGTTTTTTTTTTTCTGGAACTCCCTTGCTTTTCCATGATCCAGCGAATGTTGGTAATTTGATCTCTGGTTCCTCTGCCTTTTCTAAAACCAGCTTGACCATCTGGAAGTTCACGGTTCACGTATTGCTGAAGCCTGGCTTAGAGAATTTTGAGCATTATTTTACTAGTGTGTGCAATGAGTGCAATTGTGTGGTAGTTTGAGCATTCTTTGGCATTGCCTTTCCTTGGGATTGGAATGAACACTGACCTTTTCCAGTCCTGTGGCCACTGCTGCATTTTCCAAATTTGGGGGCATATTGAGTGCAGCACTTTCACAGCATCATCTTTCAGGATTTGAAATACCTCAACTGGAATTCCATCCCCTCCACTAGCTTTGTTCACAGTGATGCTTTCTAGGCCCACTTGACTTCACATTCCAAGATGTCTGAGTGATCACACCATCATGATTATCTGGGTCGTGAAGCTCTTTTTTGTACAGTTCTTCTGTGTATTCTTGCCACCTCTTCTTAATATCTTCCGCTTCTGTTAGGTCCCTACCATTTCTGTCCTTTCTCGAGCCCATCTTTGCATGAAATGTTCCCTGGGATCTTTAATTTTCTTGAAGAGATCTCTAGTCTTTCCCATTCTGTTGATTTCCTCTATTTCTTTGCATTGATCACTGAGGAAGGCTTTCTTATCTTTCCTTGCTATTCTTTGGAACTCTGCATTCAAATGGGTATATCTTTCCTTTTCTCCTTTGCTTTTCACTTCTCTTCTTCTCACAGCTATTTGTAAGGCCTCCTCAGACAGCCATTTTGCTTTTTTACATTTCTTTTCCATGGGGATGGTCTTGATCCCTGTCTCCTGCACAATGTCACGAACCTCCATCCATAGTTCATCAGACAGTCTGTCTATCAGATCTAGTCCCTTAAATCTATTTCTCACTTCCACTGTATAATCATAAGGGATTTGATTTAGGTCATACTTGAATAGTCTAGTGGTTTTCCCCACTTTCTTCAATTTAAGTCTGAATCTGGCAATAAGGAGTTCATGATCTGAGCCACAGTAAGCCCCCAGTCTTGTTTTTGCTGACTGTATAGAGTTTCTCCATCTTTGGCTGCAAAGAATATAATCAATCTGATTTCGGTGTTGACCATCTGGTGATGTCCATGTGTAGAGTTGTCTCTTGTGTTGTTGGAAGAGGGTGTTTGCTATGACCAGTGCATTCTCTTGGCAAAACTCTATTAGCATTTGCCCTACTTCATTCTGTACTCCAAGCCCAAATTTGCCTGTTACTCCAGGTGTTTCTTGACTTTCTACTTTTGCATTCTAGTCCCCTATAATGAAAAGGACATCTTTTTGGGTGTTAGTTCTAAAAGGTCTTGTAGGTCTTCAACTTCAGCTTCTTCAGTGTTACTGGTTGGGGCATAGACTTGGATTACTGTGATATTGAATGGTTTGCCTTGGAAATGAACAGAGATCATTCTGTCATTTTTGAGATTGCATCCAAGTACTGCATTTCGGACTCTCTTGTTGACCATGATGGCTACTCCATTTCTTCCAATGGATTCCTGCCCACAATAGTAGATATAATGGTCATCTGAGTTAAATTCACCCATTCCAGTCCATTTTAGTTCACTGATTCCTAGAATGTCGACTTTCACTCTTGCCATCTCCTGTTTGACCGCTTCCAATTTACCTTGATTCATGGACCTGACATTCCAGCTTCCTATGCAATATTGTTCTTTACAGCATCGGAGCTTACTTCTATCACCCATCACATCCACAACTGGGTATTGTTTTTATTTAGCTCCATCCCTTCATTCTTTCTGGAGGTATTTCTCCACTGATCTCCAGTAGCATATTGGGCACCTACCGACCCAGGGAGTTCCCCTGTCAGTATCCTATCAGTTTGTCTCTTCATACTGTTCATGGGGTTCTCAAGGCAAGAATATTGAAGTGGTTTGCCATTCCCTTCTCCAGTGGACCACATTGTGTCAGACCTCTCCACCATGACCCGCCCATCTTGGGTGGCTCCACAGGGCATGGCTTAGTTTCATTGAGTTAGACAAGGCTGCAGCCCATGTGATCAGATTGGCTAGTTTTCTGTGATTATGGTTTCAGTGTGTCTGCCCTCTGATGCCCTCTTGCAACACCTACCATCTTACTTGGGTTTCTCTTACCTTGGACGTGGGGTATCTCTTCAAGGCTGCTCCAGCAAAGCACAGCCGCTGCTCCTTACCTTGGATGAGGGGTATCTCCTCACGGCCACGTCTCCTGACCTTGAACGTGGAGTAGCTCCTCTCGGCCCTCCTTTGCCCGCACAGCCGCCGCTCCTTGGATGTGGCATTGTTCCTCTCGACTGCCTCCCCTGACCTCGGGTGTGTGGTAGCTCCTCTCGGCTGCAGCCCTGACCTCAAGCATGGAGTAGCTCCTCTAGGCCGCCACCTCTGACCTCGGGCGTGGGGCAGCTCCTCTCTAGATCAGGTCTAAGCTCAGGCATTGCTAAAGTCCCATGACCATCCCCTGAAGGTAGCCTGACAATGGTTTCTGACCTTATTGGAATTCCAGTCTGTGTTCCTTGTGGGTCTTTCTGGTGATGACACAGTAGGTAGGCTGGACAAGGGATGCCACTAACTTGTGCATGGTGTGCGTGTGTCTCTCTTTTTTCGATTGGAGGATAGTTGCTTGACAATGTTGTATTAGCCTCTGCGGTGCAATAACCAGCATCAGCTATAAGTACACATACGTCCCCTCCCTCTTGTGCCTCCGCCTCCCACCCCATCTCGCTCCTCCTGGTTGTCACAGAGCACTGAGCTAAACTCCCTGAGCCATACAGCGGCTTCCCACTAACCATCTGTTTTACACACTGTAGTGTATATGTCAGTGCTGCTCTCTCAGTTCATCCCACCCTCTCCGTTCCCTCCCTGTGACTGTCTACAAGTCTGTTCTCTATGTCTTCATCTCTATTCCTGCTTTGCAAATAGATTCATCAGTGGTGTTTCTCTCTTGAAGGATGGCTTTGAGTTGGGAGCACTCCAAGCGGGGCTCAGGAATTTAAATCCATCCGAACAAATGGTGGTACAAACAGCTTTGGGGGAAGTTAAGAACTTTTTCTCCTTTGTGTCCTCTGGCATCTCTTTAATAAGCCAACACTAGGAGAATTTTCACCTGTTCTTTCTTCACCGAGCCCATTAATCTCTACTCTGCCAGCTCTCATCTCAAATGACTAGTATCAGATCACAGGTAAGAACCTCCTTACCTGCTGGCAGCTGAGAGGAGCCTTGATTGAGGTCATGCAGAGCAAATAACTGGTGCCAGATTCTTCCTGTGAGCAGAATCTGTAGTCATCTGGGAAGACAAACCAACAATAAAGCTTGATCTTTAAGGACGGCAACCATAGAAATGTACAATTTCTTCAGAGATACCGAGTGACTCCTGAAATGTTTAGTATTAATTTCCTTTAAATAGCACATCAATTAGAAAGAAGCACAACTACCCTGCTTTTCCTTCTCTTTTTTCCTCTCCACTGTCCCTGCCATCACACCTTCAATTATCATAAAATATAAATCTAGTGAGGACTTCGGACCTCTCTTCCTCTGTCTCTCCTGTATGCTGCATTTTGTTTGGATTCTGTCTTCAACTCAGCAATGAAAACATTCTCACTCCTTGCCCTTGTAGGCTTTATCTTCCTTTATCAGTCCAAGTGAGCACTAGAAGACCTTACTCTTTGCCTCTCATTCATCCTCAGGAACTCTTCTGTTGCTATATGTTTGAGTAGCAGTCATAAAATCATAAGAGCATTGATAGATTCACCATAAATCCATACTAATTATGTATTAATTTTATACTTACCAGCTTCCTCTGGAATTTCATTGCTGCTCAGAAGTTCTTATTCTTCTAACTTGTTTTATTTTAAAAGAGAAACAAAAATGTTTCCTCAAACTCCAACCCTGCCTTCCTGAATCCATCCTTTTACTAATTTGTTAACACTTAACTGATAAGATTAAGACCATTTATTATAACTTCTCTCTTCACCTTATAAGATATATAAGATATTCACTCAGCCGTTTCTTTCATTCTTGCTCCAAAGAATAAAATATTCTTCCACATAACCATCATTCTCTATTAAAAAAATAAAAACAGACTTTTCCATATTAGGGGTAGTATTTTGAGAGAAAAGCAAAACCTGTCTATGTCTGTCTTAATCTGACTCCTTGACCAAAGAGTAATGTTCTATTTATCTATTGATATGTAGCAAATCACCCTCAAAACCTTGAAGTTAAAACAATAATTTATCATTTTCTCTCTTGGTTCTGGGGCTTGACAGGCTCAGCGCAGATGGTGGTTGAGACTCAAGTCATCTGAAGGTTTATTCACTCGCCTGTCTGGCTCTTGGGCTGGGCTTGCTAGACAGCTGAGGGCTGTTTGGAAATGTCTCTTTCCTTGTGACCTCTCCATGTAAGCTAGCTTGACTTTCCTCACAGCGTGGTAGTCACTGGGGAGTTAGACTTCTTACACGGTAATTCAGGGCATTAAAGGCAAGTATTCCAAGAGACCAGAAACTGCAAAGACTTTTGTGAGGTTGGCTTGCAATATGGTGGAGTGATTCTGTATAACTCCCAAGAGTGATGAGTCATAGGATAGGGTCTGCACATGGGTGTGGATACTAGAGAGTGTGGCTCATTGGTGTGCCTTGTTTGGAAACTAGCTCCCACAAGTCAGTGTATATCTCACTACCTCCTCTCTCCTTTAACTCCTGCAATGTCTTTTATTTCCCCTGATTGGGCTTCCCTGGTAGCTCAGACAGTAAAGAACTGCCTGCAATGCAGGAGACCTGGATTCCATCCCTGGGTCAGGAAGATCCTCTGGTGAAGGGCATGGCAACCCACTCCAGTATTCTTGCCTGGAGAATCCCCTGGATAGAGGAGCCTGGTGGGCTACAGTCCATGAGGCTGCAAAGAGTCGGACATGACTGAGTGACTAAGCACACATCTCAAAAGTAGTTTCTTTATTGGTTCTTGCAAAGATCAGTAATGTCTCTCTTTCCTCAAAGTAGCATGTCTAAAGCCAGACTTGCCTCTCCTGAAGCTGACATATAATTCCTGTGAATATTTTTGCCACCAGCACCCTGTTTCTTCCATCACCCAGACTCTCAGCCTAGAACTGTTTGTTTGTTTCCTCTCTGTTCTTGGCTTTCCAATCAATGCTTACAGAAGGTCAATTTTGTACTGTCTTGTAATTTTTCATTCCATCCCCACTCATATGTAAAAATTTCATTATCTGTTAACTGGATTATTGCAGTGTTTTCTAAATTATCTTTTTTTCCCCAATCTTTTAAAAATAGTGCCCATATGAATATTTTGAGAGATGCATGGCTCTGTGGAATCATGTCCTTGCTTCAGAGTGAAATCCACACTTCTGCCCTTTAAGGTACCCTGCAGCCCATGATCTGACTCTACTCCTCCCGCCAGTTTTAGATTCTAGAGCTTTGTTTCCTAGACTCCCTACTCCCTCTACTTCAGCCATGCTAGAATGCCTGCCTTCCATCAAATATCCATTTTCCCACCAATATGCCTTTTCCAAACTAAACTGTCTGTCTGGAGTGCTCAAGTTCAACTTCCCTTATTGAAATTTTTACCTGAATTCTTTTCTGAATTCTTGTAGCCCTTTTGCCATCCCCTTTGTATTGCTGCATTGTAATCTTTTCAGTTTGCTTCAGTAGAAGACATCTCTAAGGCAGAAACTAGGTCTTCTTTTACTCATGTTGACTAAGTGCTTTCCATAATCTGTACACTCAGTTACTAGCATCAGTTTCCTACATATGCCTCTTGGGATTTCTGTGGCTCATAGATTTAATCATTTGTCCAGGGTCACAAAAATTATATGGCGGAGATGGGCCTCAACCCCTAATCCTGTGTATTTCTGTGGGTGATGGCATTCTGTTGCTGCCTTACATATTTCTTGGTGGGATAAATTGATTCTGTTCACTCTCATAGGCATATACATTTTGCTGAACTTTATCTTGAATTGTTTACTTCATCTTTTCCTGAATTATAATGCCAGAAATGCCAATACTCAGTGGTACAGTGGAAACCGAAGCATTTTCAAAAGCATATTAGGCTGACAGAGAGGCCCAGGGCAATTTAGAAGTTATAGGCAATCTCACAATTATCTTGATTATTTTGAATTCCCATTGGTTCCTGAATTTCTAGGAGGCAGCATTTTTATGTGTCATTTTAAGAACCAGCTTCAGAATAAATATGCGTTATTCCATTAACCCCTTCCTTCTTGGTATCAAATTTAGTGTCTATTTTAGGCTGAAACTTGAAGTACTTCTGAGGGTACCACCGTTTGAATGGCATGCCCCTGTCCAGGCCACTTTTAGATAAACAATCACATTGCCTTTGCAGATCCTGCTTATGAAAACACTTTTTCGACTGAAAACACAATACCAATGTTAGTGCCCATGGGTAACTACCATGGCTGTGCCTGAGGGCGAATGTCTTATGCCTGCCCAGTAGCTGCCTACTCTGCAGCTGTGCAGGGCCATGCAGGGCTTAATCACACAGGCTTGTCTTGAAACCAGGGGATTCTCTGGCTCCTTTGCTTGCCATTCCCCCAACACTGACTAAGCTGTCTTATGGAGATCTGTGTTCTTTCACCCTCAGCAAGCAGGTGTGCAGTAGAGCACACTCCTGGTCATAAGCAGAAGTGGCATTTCTCACATCTGGCTGTCTTCCTCCTGATCTAATTCACGGGTCATTTATTATTGGAGAGAACATAAAACAAAAATGGCTCACATAGTCATATTTTTATTCAGTTTCTTCCAGAATCCATCAGTTGGATCTGGAGTCCAATTTCACACAGGATTCATGACAATTTCAATCAACTAGAATGTTAAGTCAATTAATCCTTAACATTTCCTTTGTTATTACTTCATATAACAGATGCTTAGGAATCTAGTGTCTGACTTTTTCTTTTCTTGCACCAGTTCAAATCCTAAACCCAAGACATACTAGCTGTGTAAATTTGGGCCAGGTATTTAGCCTCTCTGACCATTTCCTCATTTATAAAACAGAGGCAATCTGAGTTCCTGAGGAATACTGTGAGGAAAATGAGTGTGCCAACTTTGACTGTCAGATTACTTTCAGAAGTAGTAAAGCAAACATATTCAACAATCAAAATATTTGAAATTACAGACTATTTAGAAATTGTTGCCTGTGTTGTTTCTATAGCTTCTGGTGATGAGTGGAGATTGTGGGTAGTTGAGTGTGCCTGGCATTGAACATCATTGTTCTAACCTTTGTGATGTACAGAAAGCTGATTGAGTCTCTGCCAGGTCTAGTATCATATCCACCACCAGATATTGCACATGGATGTGCAATATCTGTGAGTAAAATTACTGATATTTCTTGTCAGCCTCCAAATGGCCTCTTCCCTTGTTTGCTAATCAGTGGATAATATACCAACCCAGTTAAAAAAAAACAATTTGGGGGTTGAGGTTTATAGGGAAAGCTTGAATGTGACCTCTAAGTAAACTTTAGTGGGTCTGTTTGCCAACCTCTCACTAAAGTTTGTAGTAATTTGAGTTTCCTATTTTGTGTCAAGCACTGTATTTGGCCTTGGGGATATAAGATGTAATTTAGGAGTCTTCCATAAAAAAAGTTAGAATAGTCATTTCTAACTATAAAATAGAGTAAGTTTACAAAGAACAATCTTCATCACAGCACAGGCTCCAGCTGGAGAGCTCCAAAGTCTTTGCTGACTCAGAAGTTTCCCAAAGGACCAAACCTGGCATCATCCTGGAGATGTTTCTCTTCCTTGGCCATTGCTATATCATAAAAATTAGTTTAACATTGAAGACTATCAGGTTTACCACCAGATTTCACAGTTTTCACCATTTTCTTGAAATGCCACTGATGTGATCTTTTCTTTGTCAAAGTAATCTCCTCATCTCTCCTTCTTCTCTCTTGCTATCCCTTCCCCTACATCTCCCCTCCTTTTTCCATAGCACTATTTCTTTATAGAGACGAAAGTCTCATATGGACTGAGAGTTAATACACATAAAGAACGAAACACAAAACCAGTAATGTAAAATCCATAGAACTGTGAAGTCCCGCCAGTGTCGCTTTATGATTTCCGACCATATTAATGATAAGAATGAAAATTACAGCTATGTAAAGGGGCCAGCACCATCTTACATTTGGAAGCTCTTGGTCCTGAAAATATTGAATTTCAAAGTCATTGGCATTAGTTTTCAGTGTGGCAAAAATTTGATGATTAGATTGGTTACTTAAGCCAGGTAAAAGTGGATAGGTCACTTAGCATATCATTTTCTTTAAACATGAACAACCAATTCTGAGAAGTTGGAGTTTGGGATTGAAATGATAACCCAACAGGGTAATCATGAGCCTACAACCTTAGTGATTGGGAGGGTCCCGTTTTCTCAGTTCAAACTTCTGTTATTACGCTACTGTATCTCAGATTCATCTGCTTTCTCCTATCCTTCTTGGTCAACCCTCTGGACTTCCTTCCTTCCTCCTCCATCCTTCCCATCCTTTCTTTCTCATCCCTCTGAACTACCCTCTTGTTTATTGATCTCCTAGTATGTGTTAGATACTATTCTAGACATAGGGGGTATAATCTGTGATCAGATGGAATCTCTATCCTCATGAAGCTTATAGTCTAGAAGAAAGGAAAGATGGTTAAATATATAATGTCAGGAAGTAATTATGTACTTCATCAGTGTTTGACACATTTCCTTCTTCTGAAAAGCAAAGAATTCTAAGAGACATTCCCCAATACCAGAGACTTGTTTTTCCATTAATACCTATAATTTGAAAAGTTTGGGCCCCTTAGGGGCCCAGACTCTGAGTGTATCGTGCTGTTTAAAATTAGAAGGTATGGTTTTCCAATGCTAGCTGTGACTTTCAGGGCAGAGGAGAGCGCAAGGATCCTAGGAACCACCCCTCCCTTCCTTCCTTATGCAGCTAATTCAGCAGGTTCTCTATGAACCATGTCCAACCTCCCCTTCTCAACTTGTAGGCTAATGCTGAGAAGCTCTGTAGTCTGTATGAGGAACGCTTGAAAGAAGCAAATGCAAAACTGGATGAAGTGACTCAATTAGCAAATGACGTGACAGCGCAGAAGACCAAGCTACGGAGTGAGAATGGTAAGGAAACTTTCAGAGTTGCTTCACTTACAAGTCTCAAGCCCAGAAGAACGGTGGAGAAACCACTGAAATGATGAACCAATCACTGAGTCTGGGTGGGAATTTGAAAATTCGAGGGGCGTGGTGAGGCCCTTGATGTTATATTTTCCAAAACATGCTCTTGTTTGGGAAGGATCACCTCTGTGCCACCTTGAAAGGCCTTGCCCAACTCTCTTCCATGAAGGGGAAAAGCAATATGCAGTTGACTGGAATAGCTTTCATGATCCAAGAATGGTAGAGACTATCCGCACAGTCTATAAGACATGCTGCTTTATCATGTCCACCTCATTGAAATAGGCATTTCCCCTAATTTTCAATGATGAGCCCACACCTATTTTTTATATTTATATTTTTAAAAAATTGAAGAATAGTTAATTTATAATGTATTGATTTCAAGTGTACAGCAAAGTGATTCAATTACATATATGTATATGTGTATATATTCCTTTTTCAGATTCTTTTGCATGAAAGGTTATTACAAGATATTGAGTATAGTTCCCTATGCTATATAGCAGGTCTTTGATTACCTATTTTATATGCAGTAGTGTGTATATATTAATCCCAAACTCTGAATTTATGTCCTTCTTTGATCCCTGCTCTCCCCTTTGGTAACCACAAGTTTGTTTTCTGTCTATGAGTCTATTTCTGGTTTGTAAATAAGTTCATTTGTATCATTTTTCTTTTTAGATTCCACATATAAGTGGTATCATATGATCAGTCCTGGGTGTTCTTTGGAAGGACTGATGCTAAAGCTGAAACTCCAATACTTTGGCCACCTCATGTGAAGAGTTGACTCATTGGAAAAGACCCTGATGCTGGGAGGTATTGGGGGCAGGAGGAGAAGGGGACAACAGAGGATGAGATGGCTGAATGGCATCACTGACTCGATGGACATGAGTTTGAGTCAACTCTGGGAGTTGGTGATGGACAGGGAGGCCTGGTGTGCTGCAGTTCATGGGGTCGCAAAGAGTCAGACACGACTGAGCGACTGAACTGAAATGAACTGAACTGATATGATATTTGTCTTTTTCTGTCTGACTTACTTCACTTAATATGATAATCTCTATATCCATCCTTGTTGCTTTTGTTGTTGTTGTTGTTCAGTTGCTCAGTTGTGTCCGACTCTTTGTGACTCCATGGACTCCTGCATGCCAGGCTTCCCTGTCCTTCACCATCTCCTGGAGCTTGCTCAAACTCATGTCCATTAAGTTGGTGATGCCATCCAATCCTCTCATCCTCTGTCGTCCCCTTCTCCTCCTGCCTTCACCTTTCCCAGTATCAGGTCTTTTCTAATGAGTCACCTCTTCACAGCAGGTAGCCAAAATATTGGAGATTCAGCTTCAGCATCAGTCCTTCCAATGAATATTCCAGACTGATTTCCTTTAGGATTGACTGGTTTGATCTCCTTGCAGTCCAAGGGACTCTCAAGAGTCTTCTCCAACATCACAGTTCAAAAGCATCAATTCTTCGGTACTCAGCCTTCTTTATGGTTCAACTCTCACGTCCATACATGAGTATCTCTATATCCATCCAAGTTGCTTAAAGTGGCATTATTTCATTCTTTTTTTATGGCCAAGTAATATATATATGCGGAGAAGGTGATGGCACCCCACTCCAGTACTCTTGCCTGGAAAATCCCATGGACAGAGGAGCCTGGTAGGCTGCAGCCCATGGGGTCGGACACGACTGAGCGACTTCACTTTCACTTTTCACTTTCATGCATTGGAGAAGGAAATGGCAACCCACTCCAGTGTTCTTGACTGGAGAATCCCAGGGACGGAGGAGCCTGGTGGGCTGCCGTCTATGGGGTCACACAGAGTCGGACACAACTGATGTGACTCAGCAAAATATATATATGGGGCTTCCCTTGTGGCTCAGACAATAAAGAATCTCCCTACAATTTGGGAAATCTGGGTTTGATGCCTGTGTTGGGAAGATTCCCTGGAGGAAGAAATGGCAATGCACTCCAGTATTCTTGCCTGGACAGTTCCACGGGCAGAGGAGCCTGGCGGGCTATAGTCCATGGGGTCGCAAAGAGTCAGACACAACTTATATAGTATAGCCTTAAGTCAAAGAACATGATCCCTCCAGCCCTCTTCTTCTTTCTCAAGATTCTTTTGGCTACTCAGAGTCTTTGGTGTTTCCATACAAATCTTAAAACTTTTTGTTCTGGTTCTGAGGAAAATGCCATTGGTAATTTGATAGGGATTGCATTGAATCTGTAGATGCCTTGGATAGTATGAACCTACTCTCTTTTGACCTCTTTGCTATGTTTTGAAAATACCAGGCATACTCCCACCCTAGTGTCTTGCCCTGACTATTTTTTCTGCCTAGAGTACCCTACTCATCAATAAAAAACTTAAAGATGAGAGTTAATCAAATAGATCTGGGGGAAGTCAGGATAGGCCTTGTTGAGAAGGTGACATTTGAGTACTCTCAACCAGTTTTCTCCATGTGCTTCTTTTTTGATAGAATTTAATACCCTCAAAGAAACTACATGCTTGACATAATAAATAAGTTTGTCTTGTCTCCATCTGCCACAGTGTAAGCTACATGAGGGCAGGGGCCTTTATTATGTTCACTGATATGTTAGTCATTGAGAGCAATGCCTGCCATTTGTTGAGGATCCACAAACATTCAACCAGTTAAAATTAGAACAATGTTCCATGGCTTATTCTTAACCATCAACCACTATTAATGAGGTTTTCCCCCTCTATCTTTTACATGATGTCAATCTGTTTTCTTTTTCAATTCATCATGAGCTTTTTTGTATCTTGTATAGTCATTATGAGTGTCTCTCATCCATCAGTTAGATGGACAATGGTTACTTCATCTTGCCCTGTAACTGGCTTGTCTGCTGTGAACAGCATGTGGCTAGCTGTTTGTCTGTAATTAGAATGATTTTTAGTAATATATTCCCAGAGATAGACTTCCTAGGCCAGTGAAAATAAACAATGTGTTCTTGATACCCAGAGGCACTCACTTTAAAAGGACAGTGAAGGCCATCTATCCTTCCAGATGAAGACCATTTATCATTTTGCCTGTGGACACCTCTGTTTCTAGATGCTAAATCTGGTTGTTGTTAAGTTGCTCAATCATGTCAGACTCTTTGCGACCCCATGGACTGCAGCACGCCAGGCGTCCCTGTCCTTCACTATCTCCTGGAGTTTGCTCAAACTCATGCCCATTGAGTTGATGATGCCATCCAAACTACCGATTTGGAACTCCAAAAGAGGAAAGTGTTTTACATTCTAGCAGCGACACTAAGTAGGACTCTTCTCATGCTGATGACAGGGTGTGTGACACCTGGCCTCAATACAAAACCCCTAATTTGATCTTGGTGCCATTTAGGATATAGTCTGTGTGGGGACCGTGCAGTCTGGAGGCTAAGCTGCAGAATAACTATATGTCTGCTCTGAAGGAAGTGCTATGTACAATTTGTTTGATAGGCATTACCTACCTCCCTCTACTTATTGGTATTAATTTTCTATTCACTTTTTTGATGAGGAAATTGGTGGGTAAGTGAAATGAAATTGGATCTGAGATGATAATTCTGCTTAGGATGCAGGGCATTTTATGTCCTTTATTCTCGGCTTTACCTTTTAGCTCGTGTACAGATTAAATTTTAAGTATATACCTATCCAAACCTCCCCTCCTCTCACTAGGACGATGGTCCAGATTTTTGCTGCTTTTTTCTTTTTAGCTGCTGTTACCAAAGTTTCTTTCTCATGCCCTGTCCTGTCCACTGATTATAGTCTGCTTTCAAAGGAGACCAATAGTAGATGTGATCAGTTAAGCCATGTTAAGTGGATCCTAGTTCTGTAAAATATGTGTTATGTTAGTCTCAGTCCCTTAATGGATTGCCATTTCCTCAGAATACTTTTAAATATGGTGTGTGACCTAGAGTTTCTTAAAGTTTGGTCCATGGAACCCCAGCAATCATCAAGCCTCTTTCAGGGGAACTAAGTGAGAGGTTAGAGCGCTTTCATGCAATACTAAGATGCTGTTTGCTCTTTCAGTTCTTTTGCTGCTGTTCTAGATGGTGCAAAAGCAATGATGATTAAAACTGCTGGAGCCTTATCATAAACCAAGGCAGTAGCACCATGCTGTAGTATTAATCATTGTTTTTGCTGGTATATACTCAAAAGTTTAAAAAAGAGTCAGTTTTACTTAAGAATGTCTTAATGAAACAGTAAAAATTAATTATATATGAACCTCAAGTATAATCTTTTTAATATTCTGTGTAACAAAACAGAAAGTGTGCATAAAGCACTTCTGTTTCATACTAAAGTAGGATGTGTGATTGTTTAAGTTCTGAGCTAAACTAGCAATTTTTCAGGAAGAGTCGTATTTACTTGAAAGAATATTTGACAAACTATGCTTATTCAGTCTTAGATATTTGGCAGATATTTTTGCAAAAATGAACAAAGTGAGCCTGTCACTCTAAGGAAAACTACTGATAATATTTGTTGCCAATAATAAAAGTGGAGCTTTTAGGTAAAAATTAGATTTTGGAAAACATGTGTATGCCATAATGAGCTTGATGGCTCTCAATTCTTGAAGACTCCCCTCCCCCCCCCTTTTTTTTATTGTGTATAGTATTAGTTTCAGGTATATAATATAGTGATTCAGCATTTCTCTGTATTACAAATTGATCAACACAATAAGCCTAATAACCATCTGTTAACATACAAGATTATTTCAATACCATTGACTGTAACCCTTATGTTATACATCATAGCCCCATATTTTATAACTAAAATAAGAAGTTCATACCTCTTAATCCCCTTAACCTATTTCACTTAACTCCTCCATCCCCTCCCCCTCTGGCAGCTACCAGTTTGTTCTCTGTGTCTGTGAGTCTGTTTCTATATTGTTTTGTTTGTTCTTTTTTTTTTTTAAGATTCCACATGTAAGTGAAATAATATGTTATTTGTCTTTGTGTCTCCGTGTCTGATAACATTATACCCTCTAGGTTCATCCATGTTAATGCTAATGACACAATTTCATTTTTCATGGCTGAGTAGTATTCCATTACATTCCATTGATCTATGTGTCTATTTTTTACGCCAATATCATAGTTTTCATTGCTATAACTTTGTAGTATAGTTTGAAATCAGGTTGTGTGATACCTCCAGCTTTGTTCTTCTTTCTCATGATTGCTTTGGCTTTTCTGGGACTTCTGTGGTTCTATACAAATTTTAGGGTTATCTGTTCTAGTTTTGAGAACATTTTTGATAAGGGTTACATTGAATCTGTAGATTTCTTTCAGTAGTAATATTTTTTAATGATATTAATTCTTCCAGTCTATGAACATAGAGGATCTTTCCATTTACTTGTATCTTTAATTTCTTTCCTCAATTTCTTAGTCTTCCAAGAACAGGTCTTTTAACCTCTTGGTTACATTTAATCCTAGGTATTTTATACTTGTTGATGTAATTGTAAATGAAATTGTTTTCTTCATTTCTTTTCCTGATAGTTTGTTATTAGTGTACAGAAATGTATCTGATTCTGTATATTGATTTTGCATTTTGCAACTTTATTGAATTCATTTATTAGATCTGATAGTTTTTTGATGGAGGCTTTAGGGTTTTCTATGTATAGTATCATATTATCTGCAAATAGTGAGTTTTTTCCGCCCTTTCCTATTTAGATGTCTTTAAACCCTTTTTCTTTGTAATTGCTGTGGCTAGGACTTCTAGTACTGTGTTGACTAAAAGTGGCAAAAACAGACCTCCTTGTCTTGATTCTGATCTTTGAGAGGTCTGACCATTGAGTATCAGGTTAACTATAGTTTTGTCATAGATGATATTTATGATGTTTTCTGTCTCTCTCTCCTCCTTCTGCTGCTACTGCTGCTAAGTCGCTTCAGTCGTGTCTGACTCCGTGCGACCCCATAGATGGCAGCTCACCAGGCTCCCCCATCCCTGGGATTCTCCAGGCAAGAATGCTGGAGTGGGTTGCCATTTCCTTCTCCAATGCATGAAAGTGAAAAGTGAAAGTGAAGTCACTCAGTCGTGTCAGACTCGTAGGGACCCCATGGACTGCAGCCCACCAGGCTCCTCCATCCATGGGATTTTCCAGGCAAGAGTACTGGAGTGGGGTGCCATTGCCTTCTCCACTTCTCCTTCTGGGACCTCTCTAATGCTAATGGTAGTATGCCTGATGTCCCAGAGGTCCCTTAAACTAATCTCTGTTAAAAATTCTTATTTCTTTTTTCCTGTTCTCATTGGATGATTTCCAGTTCCTCATCTTCCAGACTGCTGATCTGTTCTGCATCTTTTAATCTGTTGTTGATTCTCTTAGTGTGTACTTTCATATCAGTTATTATAATCTTTGGTTCTGATTGGTTCTTTTTTATATTTTTGTTGAAGTTCTCACGCTGAGTTCATTCAGTCTTCTCCTGAGTTTAGTAAGTATCTTTATGAGTATTACTTTGAATTATTTTCTTACATATTGCTTAGCTCCATTTTATTTAGTTCTTTTTCTGGAGTTTTGTTTTGTTCTTTCATTTAGAAAGTATTCCTTTTTCTCCTCACTTTGCCTAACTCTATGTGTTTGCTTCTATGTATTAGGTAGATCAGCTCCATATCCCAGTCTTGAAAGAGTGACCTTATGTGGAAGGTTTCTGTGGGGCTTAGTGGCACAATTCCCATGGTCACCAGAGCCACTTGTTACTGAGGTTTTCCCTCTTTGGGCTGTGTTCATTTTCTTATTGTGGTTGGGCCACAACTGCTGTGGGCACACTAGTTGGGAGAGCTGGTACCAGGCCTGGCTGGCTACATCGCTTGGTTGTGACTGCTGTAGATGTGCTGTGGATGGAGCTAACCCCCAAGTGGGAGCTCCTTTGAAAGGAGTGCTGATGCTGGCCAAGATGTCCCACCAGGTCATTTGGTGTAAGATCCACTTTGGCAGGGCATTGGTGCAGCTCATGCCGCCTGTTTGGTGGGGCAGTCATGGAGTGGCTTTTGAGGGGTATGCTGATCCTCAGGGGAATGTTGGGGTGGAAGTATACCCTGTTAGCCAGGTTGATTGAAAGTAACAGAAATGGTGCCCACCAGCTCTGGGCCAGCTAGGTGGCAGAAGAGTTAATAAATAAATGAATAAAAATGTGACCACAAGTGCTTCTGCCCCTGGGGAAAGTTCTGCCAGATCCTGCCCTCCTGCATCCTAATAGTAGTCAATACTGGCCATCTCCTTCTTTATGACTCAGGTGTTTTTCAGGCTGTTGCCTCTGCATTGAGACCTGGAGCGAGTCTGTACATGAGCAGTGTTTCAGTTTCCCACTGCCTTTTGGCTTTCCCTGCCCTAAGCCCTGCTGATTTGCACAGCCAGAAATCATGGAAGTTTGTCTTCCCCATGCAAGTACACTGGGCTGGGGAGCCTGATGAGGGGCTTGGACCCCTCACTCCCTAGTGGGGACCTCAATAGTTGTGATATCCCTCTCACTTATTAGTGGCCTTAGTGGGGGTGCATGTTCTGACTAGACCATGTCTCTGCCCTCTTCCCCTTCCCCATATGGCCTTTTCTTTATATTCTCAGTTATAGAAAATCTGTTCTGCTAGTCTTTAGGTCATTCTCAGATAGTTGTTCTATATTTAGTTGTAGTTTGGTGTATCTGTGGGAGGAGGTGAGCTCAGGATTTTCCTTCTGCTCCATCTTGATCTGAACCTTAAAGGCTTTTTTAAATAAGATAAGTAGTGATGTTACCAAGTATGATTTTTTTTTATTGTGTGATGAAATGTGTTAACATTTGAAAAATCTGCATAATTGAGTAAACATATATTTTTCAAATCACCACTACCTGGAGCTGAAAAATGATGTATGGGTAAAAGATCCATTCAAAGTTTAAAACCAATCCATGAATTTTAATGGAACAGAATAAAAAATTTCATTTGTTTGGTTTATACCATTAACCCTTAGGAAACTTCTATTTGTTGAGTTTTGGTATAGCATCAAACAAGCATCACAATTATCTGAAAAAACTATCAAAATACATCTCCCTTTTCTAGCTACTTATGTCTGAGAGGCTGGATTTCTTCATATGCTTCAACCAGAACAGTTGGATTCCTCAACCAACTCACTTTTATTAAGCCAGAGAGTTTTTTAAAATGTAAAATAAGCTGATTTTTCTCACTAATTTTTTGTTTGTTTTGGAATATATAGCTTTGCCTCTAAAAACTGTTACTTCTGTTAACATGTCTTTAAGATTTTTATTATTTTAAAATGAGTAAATACGTATCTTAAATTTCTCTTTTAATTTCAAATACACTGTTAATATAAAACCCATATACACAATACCTCTGTGGGGTCCTCAGTGATTTTTGTGTATAAAGTGTTCCTAAGACTAAAAAGTTTGGCAATTGCAGTTTTAATCCAAACAGAGGCTTTCTTATAATGCTGAGAGTTTTAGAACTTCTTTGTATCAAGAGGAGTGGGAGTCATAAATATTTGAAGCTTTTGTTGTTGGACTAATTACATAATAGAATTAACATTTTTTGTTGAGGATTGGCTCTGCTTTAGTGCCATTTCTAATAACCAAGTCATTTCTCACCTATTATGAAAGAAATAAGCTAAGCTGGGAAGGTAGACTAGAGTGAAATAAAATCTACCCATCTCTTGATCACATTCTCTACTCTTTAATGAAAATTTCTAGTCTTTATTTAGCAATTCAGTCTACAAAGTACATTCACACTCAATTAATTTTCACTAACAATCTTTTATTGTTATCCTCAATTTACAAATGAGGCAAAGAAGTTGTAATTATCTAAAAATTATATGGCCAGAGATTTGTAGAATCATGCATAATAAACAAGAGAGCATGCCACAGAAGAAAGAATGTGTTCTTCAGGATTAAAAGCTTAATTTGACTCTACATCCATTGGTTACTAACTGTGCAGATTTGTGTCTCAATCACATTTAAGTAGGCAGCTGTTTTTTCCCTTCTGAAAAATGGGTAATATAATACCTACATTATCAAATAGTTATGAGAATTAAACTGGATAATATACATAAAATACTTACCCTGTGGAAGATTCTCAATAAATGATACCTACTCATCTCACACGCTAGTAAAGCAATGCTTAAAATTCTCCAAGCCAGGCTTCAGCAATACATGAACCGTGAACTTCCAGATGTTCAGGCTGGTTTTAGAAAAGGCAGAGGAACCAGAGATCAAATTGCCAGCATCCGCTGGATCATCGAAAAAGCAAGAGAATTCCAGAAAAAAACATCTATTTCTGCTTTATTGACTATGCCAAAGCCTTTGCCTGCATGGATCACAATAAACTGTGGATAATTCTGAAAGATATGGGAATACCAGACAACCTGAACTGCCTCCTGAGAAACCTGTATGCAGGTCAGGAAGCAACAATTAGAACTGGACATGGAACAACAGACTGGTTCCAAATAGGAAAAGAAGTACATCAAGGCTGTATATTGTCACCCTGCTTATTTAACTTATATGCAGAGTACATCATGAGAAACGCTTGGCTGGAGGAAGCTCAAGCTGGAATCAAGATTGCCGGGAGAAATATCAATAACCTCAGAAATGCAGATGGCACTACCCTTATGGAAGAAAGTGAAGAAGCACTAAAGAGCCTCTTGATGAAAGAGGAGAGTGAAAAAGTTGGCTTAAAACTCAACATTCAGAAAAGTAAGATCATGGCATCTGGTCCCATCACTTCATGGGAAATAGATGGGGAAACAGTGGAAACAGTGTCAGACTTTATTTTTCTGGGCTCCAAAATCACTGCAGATGGTGATTGCAGCCATGAAATTAAAAGATGCTTACTCCTTGGAGATCCAACCAGTCCATTCTGAAGGAGATCAGCCCTGGGATTTCTTTGGAGGGAATGATGCTGAAGCTGAAACTCCAATACTTTGGCCACCTCATGTGAAGAGTTGACTCATTGGAAAAGACTCTGATGCTGGGAGGGATTGGGGGCAGAAGGAGAAGGGGACGACCGAGGATGAGATGGCTGGATGGCATCACTGACTCAATGGACATGAGTCTGAGTGAACTCCGGGAGTTGGTGATGGACAGGAACGCCTGGCATGCTGCGATTCATGGGGTCGCAAAGAGTCGGACATGACTGTGTGTCTGAACTGAACTGAACTGGAAGGAAAGTTTTGACCAACCTAGACAGCATATTAAAAAGCAGAGACATCACTTTACCAACAAAGGTACATCTAGTCAAGGCTATGGTTTTCCAGTAGTCATGTATGGATGTGAGAGTTGGACTGTGAAGAAAGCTGAGCACTGAAGAATTGATGCTTTTGAACTGTGGTGTTGGAGAAGACTCTCGAGAGTCCCTTGGACTGCAAGGAGATCCAACCAGTCTATCCTAAAGGAGATCAGTCCTGGGTGTTCAATGGTATTAGTGATATTGAAGCTGAAACTCCAACACTTTGGCCACCTGATGTGAAGAGCAGACTCATTTGAAAAGACCCTGATGCTGGGAAAGATTGAGAGCAGAAGGAGAAGGGGACGACAGAGGATGAGATGGCTAGATGGCATCACCAACTCGATGGACATGGGTTTGGATGGACTCTGGGTGTTGGTGATGGACAGGAAGGCCTGGTGTGCTGCAGTCATGGAGTCGCAAAGAGTTGGACATGACTGAGCAACTGAACTGAACTGAATATTGGGTTGGTCGAAAAGTTCATTCGAGTTTTTCTAGAACATCTTACAGAAAACGTGCACAAGCTTTTTGCCCAACTGAATATTATGTTATCTAGTCATGCTTATTACCAAAAATTAGTTCTTTTTTAGGGCTCTCTTGTGAATTCTGGAAAGGATCATTTTCATGATTTGCTGGTAAGGACTCTTGTACTCTTTTAAATATAAAATATATATAGATCATATTAGTTGCTTTTAAACTCAGTAAGTTAAGTGGGAAAGGGAGTAGGTGAGAAAAAAGACCATGATTAACTTATTTTGTGAAATCTTTTTGTAGGTGAGTTCCGAAAAAGGCTGGAAGAAAAGGAAGCTCTGATAAACCAACTTTCCAGGGAAAAGAGTATCTTCACTCTGCAGATTCAAGACCTGAAAGGACAACTGGCAGAAGAAACCAAAGTAAGGCATCTATTATTTCTCACCAGGCATTTCACTGTATTTTTTTTTAATAGGGTTTGCTAGGTTGGCTTGAATATCTTCTTATATAAAAGAAGAAGAGTAAGTGCTCTAGTAGTTAAGGGGAAAAAGACCTGTTGGATCTTGGATATGCTGAAAAGGACTCTGACCACTGAAGGATCATCCTCAGTAATTCAAATTGCTTTTCTAGTTTGTCAGATTTAGAGCAAGGAAAGTATGTGTTTCCCTTTTGCATTATTACTTGAACAGAACGTCAGCAAAGTTCTTTATGGATTTTTGATTCTGAATTGCACAAAGAAGTGGAATTAATTAAAAGACCAGAATAAAATGAATGGGACTGGATTCATTCAATATTACATTTAAATTGTCAAATGAATTATAGATATTAGTTATTTCTTCCCAAGAGAATATATAATGTTGCTAGTAGGTGACCTCGGTGAATGTGATTCTTTAATGTTAAAGCATAGTGACTAAAATGAGAGATGGATTCTTTGAGCCCTGGTTTCCAAGTCTATTCTTATTTCATATTCAAGGCATCTTCTAAGACCCCAAAGGACTTCATTTGTATATAATCTCACTTCAAAGGCATCTAGTCCAAGGGTAAAAGTCATTGACTCTGCAGATTTCTCTTTTTAAATGTTTTCTTTTATCCCCCACATTCTCCTTATTTTCTATATTATATGTCCATTTAAAAATTACTACCATGATTCATGCTTCAGACATCATGCTGGATGCTTCTTTCATGCCATCTGAACCTTCAGATGTTAAGTCATATGAAACTGGTAGAATTAGTTTTGTTTTGTTTTTTACATGAAGTAACCAAGGCTGTGAGAAGACAAATAACTCATCCAAGGTCATGTAGCTAATAGTAGACTGTAGGAAGTTTAGCAGGTTCTGAAATGACTAGATTTACGGTTTAGAAGATCTCTCTGGCTGACTTCTCTGGTATACCAGGCTTCCAACTGGCATACCAGCCCCCCCTTTCTCAGTCCAAGCCTCCTTCTGTGACCCTACCTCCTATAGCTGCGTCTTGCATTTACTCACTTCTAATCACCCTGGCTGCCTCACTGCCTCTTAAATAAGCCGGCATCATTTGGACTATTCCTACTATTTGAAGGCCCTTCTTGGAGGCCTTTGGGGGATGAGGAGAAGAATCCAAACATGTGTCCTCATGTCAGTCTGTTTTATGATGTCAGCAATTTTATTTATTAATTTTTGTACATACTTGTTTTCATATATCCTCCTCCATTTAGGTTCTTTGGACAAAGGCTTTGTCTCCATTTTATTTACTTTGGTTAACACTATTGCTTAGAACAGGTGTTCACTAAATATATATTAAATGAGAGGAAGGATCACAATTTGAAGTCAAGTTTCCAAGATTCCAATCCCTGTGTCCTTCTCAGTGTTAGTTGCTCAGTCGTGTCTGACTCTTTGTGACCCCAAGGACTATAGCCTGCCAGGCTTCTCTATCCATGGGATTTCCCAGACAAAACCACTACAGTGGGTTGCCATTCCCTTCTCCAGGGAATCTTCCTGACCCAGGGATTGAACCTGGCTCTCCCGCATTGCAGGCAGATTCTTTACTGTCTGAGCCACCAAGGAACTGTATATTAATATTATTGCTCCTCATTCATAGCCCCTAGGTGTCTGCCTGAGCCTGCCATTAATCAAGCCTTGTGCTTTCAGAGCTGCATCTCTCTGAGAAGAGGTTTTTTCCTAATTTGTATTAAGGACCCATGAGGACTGGCAGAGACCCTGCTTCTTCCCACTAGACTAGGTTATCTCGTGGGAATGATGTTGCTAGGTTAATCAAACCATGCTTAAGTGACAAATAATTATTAGCTCTACAGTCCAATAAATACAGAAGCCACTACTATGCTACAGGTGGCTACCTGAATTTAAATTGACATTAATTAGAATTAAATAAAATTGAAATTCAGTTGGGCACATTTTGAATGTTTAGCAGCCACATGCCTAGTGGTTACCATATTGGACTATATATACATATAGAGAGAGAATATTTTCATCACTGTGGAAACTTCTATTGGATAGCACTGTTTTAAAGTAATAAATATTTTAGAGATTTGCATGTTAAATAAAAGATTTTGTTTTCTTTATCAATGGAATGAAAAGTCTAGACTAAACTCAGTGGTCCTTTCTAGTCCAAACAAGACCAGTGTCTTGTATATTGCTAAATAGAAATCTTACTACCTAAGTGATAGTGAGTGTTCTTACTACCTTTGCATGCTGCTCTATTTCTAGAACTCCAGGCCTGTCTATTATTGAAGCCCACATTGTCAGGCTGGCATTTCCCTAAATAGAACTCTCTTCCTTGTTTTAATGGCAGCAATTAGAGACTCTCTCCTTTCTCTTCTTGTCCCAAATTCTCTCCCGAGTATTAACTAACTAGGTTCAGGTTCAGCTTGCATTTGTGGCAGGCGGTTATTAACCTTATCTAAAAAAGATGATGTCACCTCTAAAGCTTTCATCATTAATGGTGGTGGTGCCTTTTTATACCTGTGTGTGTCCCCTGCAGTCACAGAGTGCCCTGGCCCAGGCTGTGAAGTCGGCCAAGCGTGATTGTGACCTTCTACGAGAGCAGTACGAGGAAGAGCAAGCGGCCAAGGCTGAGCTGCTGCAGGCCCTGCTCAAAGGCAATGCTGAAATGGTGAAGTGGAGGACCAAGTACGAGGATGACACCATCCAGCGTGCTGAGGACTTGGAGGATGCCAAGTGAGTGGGACAGGGCTACCCTGACCCTGGAGTTAGTTATGCAGAGGACTCTGAGAATAGTGGCTTTGTCTTCAAGGTTTCACATGTGCACTTAGCAAGTCCTCACCAACTGTGTGAATAAGCCCAAGACCAAAGCTGAAACAGCCACCACTGGCAAGAAGCACATACTCTAGAAAGGTTCAAAAATTAATATTATAATACAGAGTGACAAACATTAGAGAGAAATCCTGGGGGGAAAGAAGGTTCTTTCTAGAGATAGAAGTCTTCACAGATGTGACTGAGCTATGGTCTGAAAGCAGGCTAACATGTAAAATCCTGGGTTACATTTGGAACACCAGAATAATGGAGTCCATGTCTGTAAACATCTCCATACATTAAAGTTATCGAAAAATGTCTCTGATCTACAACTTGTAGACTACAAAGTCGTCTGTGAAGATGGACAGGGGCAGCTGGAAATGTGTTAGGATCTGTCATCCTGTCTATGGGACAAAGTGTCCTTTGAAAAGAAATCGCCTTTGGGCAACCTCTAAGGTTAGGACATGGGTTTTATAGCCAACACTACATAAAGGCTTTAGAAGTTCTTCCGGGAACTATAGAAGTTTGGGGCCTACGTGAATTAAGACTTAGTCCCAGGATGTAGTTCTAAAGCTTTTTGCTCAGAGGTCAAAGAACTGTCTGTCTTTGAGAAACAGTGTCAAACCAGCATTAAAAGTTGACTCAAAATAGTATGCCCCTGGCTTGGTAGCTTGGCAAAAATCCAGAGCAGATCAATACGTTTCTGTTTAGTATCAACCAAATATATTATTTTTCAGTTCTTCACCTAAATCTTTGAAAGACATTGTTGTACATGTGCTGAACAGCTGCTGTGTTCTCTCCCTAAAGGGGGGATACCAAGAGATCTGTCTCTGTAGCCACAATAACTTTAAAAGGGCTTTGTGATGACAGATACTAAAAATACCCATGGAAAATGTGTTAAAAACTCAGGACCACAGAAAAGTGGGGCCTTGAACTGAAACAGCTCCTCATATCCAAAATATGGCATTTACTTCTAAAGTTTTTTTTTTTTTTTCCTAATTGAAGAATTCCAGTGAAAGTTTCTACCAGTCATTCTGTTTGAAGGTTTCTGAGAGAGAGACAGAAAAGAGAGAAAGTATGTGGGTTGCTTATGACCACATAGATTTGTTTGAACTAACAAATCATGGTCTTATAGTCAACGACAACTAGAAAGAAATGGCAAATGTGATTATATCTGAAGACTTTTTTTTTTTGCTTTAAACTTAAACATCAAATAAATAAAGCATTGTCTCTATTATGCTTTGCCTCTAAATCCCCTCAGGGAGGTGGAATTACAAAAAAATTTAGGATTGTATTTTTTTGTTTTAAATTGTAAAGTTGAAGATCTGTCTGCTTAGATTTCCAGGCTTGGGTTCACACAATGAGTTAGTTTAGTGGAATCAAGCTCCCCCATGAGCCCGTTTAGTGCCTCTGAGCTCTGAGTTTCCCCAAGGAGAGGGATTTGATTTCTTCTTCTCCCACATCTTCTTGCATGTTCTAGGCAACCATGTAGGTGCTTATGGTTGGCAAGTTAAAGACCAAAATGGCAGGTGGCAATAAATGTAGAAAAACATCAGTCAAATGGAGGTGATCAGTTGTCCAGTTTGCCCTGGATTTGCCTGATTTGAGCCCTGATAGCCCTATGTCCTGGTACAACCCCTCAGTCCCTCAGCAGTTGGTCACCCAAAGGAAAATTCCTATTTTCTGGTTCCAGTTAAGCATTTCTAAAGTAAACATATGTATAATTATTTTACAAGATTCTTGTTTTAGGCAGGATAGAACATCAGAATCTCCTTTTTTTTATCCAGCTTTATAGAAATAAGATTAACATTTGCCATGGTGTAGGGTGTACAGTTAAGGTGTACAATATAATAATTTGAAATATGCACATATTGTGAAATCTTTACCACAGTATGGTTGGTTAATAACTCCTTTACCCCACAGAATTACCATTTTGTTGTTGTTGTTGTTACAGTGAGAAAATTAAAGCTCTATTCTCAGAGCAACTCTCACACGTATAATACAATATTATCAACAATAGTCACCGTGCAGTACATCAGAGTCTTTTCTTAACAGCTAAGAAGAATGAAGCAAAGACATGAAGTGACTACGGCTAGAAAGCCAGTGAGCAAGGAGTAGTTGTTGGAGCCCAGGTCCTTCCTGGACACTGAGCACAGATTGGTTTTTACAGGATTCTGCCTAAAGGGGGCTTTATGACCACATTGCTCTGTTGTGTTAGTTATGTGGCACATATTACTTCCTGAGGACCATTTTCTGTTTAATAACAGTAGATTGGAAAAAGCTTTGGTACATATAGTACCTTTCATGTAAGAGGTGTGACGAATGAGTAAGAATGGAACTACCAGTGTCCCTGCAGGAGACGTGAACAAGAGAACACTGCATCCATTAGGGAGCATAAGAGCACTGCATTGTAAGTGTGGTGGAAGGGAAGCATTTTAATAAGCTGCTCCATCTCAGCGTATGCTGAAGGGAGGATAGACAGAGGCTAAAGTGCCCCTAATAGCAGCGGGGCCTGAGAAGTGAGCATACCACTGGGATGGATGTGGGTATACACAGTGGGGAAGAGGAGCCCAGTTGGAGAAGAAATTCAGAGAAGAGAGAATCTGGGCATGTTTAAAAGTCACAAGATGAGAGGGGGAGGCAGTGAGCAGGAGCGAGCTGAAGAAGGCTCTTTGCAAGCAAGGTAGCCAAGGAACTCTTTAGAGACTAGACGTGCACGAAACTTTTAACAATTGCTTATTGCTGGGCGTTCAGTACCATCTTCCTCTTATTCCCATTTCCTGTTCTGGATAATGTCTGTATTGCTTATTTAAGGTTCAGAGGAGGCAGATACTTACAAGGATTCTGAGATTCTGAGTCTCAAGTCCAGGTTGCCAAAGGGTGAAAGTGAAGTGAAGTCACTCAGTCGTATCCGACTCTGCGACCCCATAGACTGTAGCCTACCAGGCTCCTCTGTCCATGGGATTTTCCAGGCAATAGTACTGGAGTGGATTGCCATTTCCTTCTCCAGGGGATCTTCCCAACCCAGGGCTCAAACCCGGGTCTCCCGCATTGCAGACAGATGCTTTACCATCTGAGCCACCAGGGAGAGCCAAAGGGTGGGGGAACATAAAGGACCTGTGGACACAGGAGCCAGAGGGCGGTGGTCAGCAGACATCTGGGTTCTACAGCACAAGGAGGTCTTTTTCAGACACAAGTTACTTCCCTTCATACTATGAAACCACCCTTGGGGGCTCCCCTATTTGTACCTCAGCGCTGTGTTTAATAAGGACACACTGGATGAGAGTTGTGGCTTCACTTGCCCTTTGGGTCTCCTCTTCTCAGGAAGAAGCTGGCACTTCGGTTGCAGGAGGCTGCCGAAGCCATGGGGGTGGCCAATGCCAGAAACGCCTCCCTGGAGAGGGCCAGGCTCCGACTGCAGCTGGAGCTCGGGGACACCCTGTCTGATCTCGGGCAGGCGCAGGCTGCGGCTGCCGCGCTCAACCAGAAGCAGCAGCATTTTGACAAGCGCCTGGACGACTGGAGGCAGAAGCACGAGGAGTCCCAGGCAATGCTGGATGCCTCAAAAAAAGAGGCCCGCGCCCTCAGCATCCAGCTCCTGGAGCTCAGGCACAGCTACGAGGAGAGCACCATGAGCCAGGAGGCCCTGCGGAGGGAGAATAAGCACCTGAAAGGTACATTGCGCTGAGAAGCCCGCGGGGCACCGGAAGTGCACTCGCCCAGGAACTGGCTGCCGCCTCCAGCATAGACGGCTCAGCATTTTCACAGCCCTGCTTGGGTCTTAACTTTGCCATTTGTAATACTTCCTTTGAATTTTGTTTTAATGACAGATGCAATTTTCATTAAATGAGTTCTAAAAATAAGACTACATTCCTACCTTCAGCCCCAATTCCCCACAGTAAAGTAAGCCTATTACGAATTTCTTTATATCTCTAGCCTTACCAAGATTTTCCATGCACATATGCAGGCAAGTTTTTTTTTTTTTTAACTTAAATTGCAGATTATTCTGTACCTTTTAAAAATTTATTAATATATTTTATCATTTAACAAATACTTCAAAAGCCCATCCTGTGTGCCAGGCACTGTTCTTTATACAAGTATTCATTAAGTCTCAGAACAATCTTATGAGTTAGTTTCTCTGTCTGTAAAATGCAGATTAGATTGAGTCATTTAAGGTTAAGAACTTGGCCAAATTCACATTTGCTAAGTAGCTGATATGAGATTTGAGCCCAGCCAGCTTGATTCTGGCACATACATATTTAACTATGGGCTTTGCTACTGGGCCTGTACCTGGAGGCCTACCACGTGATTGTTATTAGCAACAGAGTGTTTATGATCAGGATAATTAACACATTTCAATAGACCTTAGTCATTTTAGATACAGTTTTCCACAAGTATAAATAATCCTATATTGTACATCCCTGTACATATATTTGTGGACATGTACAAATATTTCAGTAGGATAAAGTCCTAGAAATGAAACTGCTGGGTTAAAGGAATGAATTTTTAAATTTTAAAATACTTCCCAGCAGCTCTTTAAAGAGGGCTGCCAATTTATAGCAGCACCAACAGTGACATGTGTTACAGTCCTGAGGTGCCCTGGGAATAAGTTCATTACTATTGGAGACATAAATAAACCTGCTTTCTCTGTTGATCTATACAGTCTGTGGATCCGTTCACTGACTGGGCCTGTGAGGGGTGCTGGAACAGTTAGAAAACTTTGATGGTGTCAGAAGCACCCAGAGGGCTTGTTAAAACCCCGTTGGCTGGGCCCCTCCCTCAGAGTTTCTGATCCAGTAAGTCTAGGAGGGGGTCTGAGAATTTGTATTTCTAGTAAGTTCCCAGAAATACAAATGGGGACCTCACTTGGTCTAGGGTGGAGCTTGGGCAGAAGTGTTTTTCAGAAGCTCTGCAAGTAATTCTAAGGTGTGGTCAGAGTAGAGAATCACTGCCTTGAGTTTTCTCTTGGGAGCCTGTCTTCTGGACAGGCTATATCAGACAAGAATCTGTTATTCACATGAGAATTATCGTCTATTGGGTTTGTTTTTGTAACTTAAAACTTCTTGTCCCATCCCGTCTTAAGCTAGGTATCCTCAGAGCCAGAGAAGCAGTCAGGCTCTTGAACGCCTTCCACTGCCTCTGGACTATGGGTAATTTTCCCTGAGCGCTTGGCCCTGCTCTGCTCCTTTTAGGTTCCAGAGGCTTCCTTAATGAAAAGGCAGAACTGACAGTAACAGTGTCTGGTGGTGGAGGTTTTACCACTTCTGGATGCCTTGCTCTGTCAAAGGCTTGTTTTCATGAGAGGGTTCATGCGCTGGCTCCTGGCAGACAATGACACGCTGTAAGTTCCCAGCCTGGTGTTGCAACCGCTCTCACAACAGCCGCCATTATTGGTGTTGATAGCTAAGCTCTTCCACTGAAATAATGATTCCAGGTCTATATCCTAGAGCCCCACCAGGCGATATCTGGTGTGACTCTGACAAGTGGGTTGGCATGTACAGTTGCACAGACTGATGCAAATATCCTAAGAAGCACCATTCTCACCAGTGGTTGTCGACAACTTTCTGGCAGATTCTAAAAGAATATATTGAAAAGGTATTCATTTTTTTCAAATTCAAACAAAGATCCCACAGTGCCAGCAGTGGCCTTGTCATCAAGTTACCGAGAATGGCATGACCAGGGTCCCAGCTGGCCTTCCAGAATAGTCTGTTGTGCCTGATAGCATGGGTCTGAGACTGGTTCCTTTCACTAATTTTGTCTTTCTTTCCTCCCCAGAGGAGATTTCTAATCTGACGAATCAGGTGAGAGAAGGAAAGAAGAACTTAAGTAAAATGGAAAAGGTCAAGAAACAGATTGAACAAGAAAAGACTGAAGTTCAGATGGCACTGGAAGAGGCTGAGGTATTACCTCTGGGGAGCAAAGAAGACTTTTATCATTGTGACAGTGTGGAAGATCTGCATTCTAATAACACCACCACCACAGTGACACTTAAGGCTTAACTGCATGCTTGGAACTATGCCAAGTGCTTTGCATGCACTATTTTATGTAATCACCCTAGCAGACTGTTGTTCTCATTGTGCAAATGAGGAAATTGAGGCTCAGAGAACAGGATAAACAATTGTGATGAAGACTCTTGACTGTAAGGAAAACAGGAACCGCGTGTATCTTGTTCCCTGACTTTTCCCCAGTACCTAGGCCCTTGCTGCTCTAAATGTGGCCTGGGGACCAGTTACATGGGCATCACTGGGGAGCTTGTTAGAAATTCAGACTCTCAGCCCTCTCCCCAGCTCTGTTGAATCAGAATCTGCATTTAAACAAGATTCCTGAGTGGTTCATATTTACCCTCACATTTGAGAGGCACTGGACTAGAACAATGTCTGGTGTATAAGAGAAGTTCAGTAAATATTGTTAGATGTTTCATATCTAAATATCCTCATACCTGACTCTCTCTTTAAATGAAATCAGTCAAAACCTTTTTTTTTTCCCAAAAAAACTTTGAGTAGTTTCAAAAATGAACTCAAAGCAATGTTCTCATTTGTTGCTGAAAACTCATCTTTGTGAGGGTTGTTTGATAGTGTTTTCAGTGTTATGAATTAAATATTCAGGAAGAATATCTGGCTTTATCCCTAGGCATGTGCTAGCTAGTAATTGAAGGGGCCTCCGAGAAAACCTTTTTGCCAAAGAGGCTGAATTAGAAGGAAGTTATCCTGCCATGGTCATTAAGTAGTTAACAAGGCCTACAAAGCTTCTGTTCTCACAGTTGAGTTGCATTTTCTTGACCCACCCTTTGACCAAGCACCAGGTAGCATTCAAAATGCACATCTCTTCCAGTTACCTTCCAACAGAGACAATCAGTTTTAAAAAGGCGTAGCAGTCAGTTTCAGGCACAGGCCTTTCGAAAGGTGCTGTAATGAAAAAATGAGACCCCAAAGGATTGCTCTATGTCAAGCAGTGTCAGTTTATCTCACCATCACATTTCTGTAAGAAATCTGCCAGGCAGATGTGTCAACTGGATGGCTCTTGACAGAGCACTTGCCTTTTTACGCAAATTGTTTTCTGAGATCTACATTGTATATAGAATCCTTTCACTTGGCAGTGTGGTGTCCCATAAAGCGGTTGAACTTTGTTTCATTTACTTGTTTCCTTTGGTTCTCCAGCCACCTTGGCTAGGAACTTTCTAAAGCCACTACCTTAACCTCCAAAAGTAAATTTTGCAGTAGAAATTTCAAGCAACATGAGAAGCCAATGAGAGCTATGATTGGGCAAGGTTAATTTTAGTCTTACATAACATGTAGAAGTCTTTTTAATTAAATTGACTGGCACAATGAAGGGAGATGGTTAAGGCCACAGCGTTCATACCGTTTAGTAGCACTGCTGCTGCTGCTAAGTCACTTCAGTCACGTCCGACTCTGCGACCCCATAGACGGCAGCCCACCAGGCTCCCCCATCCCTGGGATTCTCCAGGCAACAACACTGGAGTGGGTTGCCATTTCCTTCCCCAGTGCATGAAAGTGAAAAGTGAAAGTGAAGTCGCTCAGTCATGTCAGATTCTTAGCGACCCCATGGACTGCAGCCTTCCAGGCTCCTCCATCCATGGGATTTTCCAGGCAAGAGTACTGGAGTGGGGTGCCATTGCCTTCTCCGTTAGTAGCACTAGATGGCATTATATTCTATTCACATTTTCTCAAGTTTTGTCTTCACCTGCATCCATGAATACTTCATCAACTTGGACATGTATTTGTAACACTGAGTTATTTATTTTTCTGGGTGAGCCTTAATGAAAAACATTATCAGATTATTTTTGAAGTCACAAAGCTCAAACTATTGCAGATCACCTTCAAAGATTCACTTTCTCAGTGCATTCAAAAGGGTTAGAGGTGACAGTTTCCCTTGGAAGGAAAGGCACCATTCCCGCAGAGGAAATTGCTGTCCAAGCATTTTAAAAATTTTCTTCTATATTGAAGTTAGTAGTGTGAGAACAGCAGCAAGGCTTTAAGCCATATTAAATTCCCAACACCTTTCTTATTTTTATTTTGAAACTGCTACTTGGTCTTACTTTCCACTTTTGATATTATGTGCTAAGCACTCCTCAGAAGAGGCTACAAAAGTGACTTCTGCCCTCAGGACTGTCTGCCAGTGGTTAACTAACCAATAGATTGTTGTCACCTCTTGTCCCCTTTATAAACATCCTCCTCTGTCACCTCCAAGTGTTCTGTTTGTTTCTTCTTCTGTATGAAATTTTATCTATGGAACAGACTTTCAAATTTAATCAGACCTACCCTTTTCAACTTGAAACACCTTTATAACCTTTCTGGAAGTAATTGCCTTGCCTGTATTTAACATTCAAAGGAGCAGGAGCCCTCCCTGCCTGTCAGAGCAATCCATTTGAAGTAACAGTAATAGTTATGATGATAATGGCTCACACCAAGCATTATGTGTCAGGTACACCCCAGTTTCCTTTATTTGAGCACTCTCCTGTTTCTTGCTCCCCAAATGCTTTCAACTTTTCTCTATCCCTCTTCGATGCTCAAAATTGAAGTTTCCAAGTAGGAGTTATCACCTTCCTTGTTTTAGCTTTCGTACTTTTATTGATTCATCCTAAAGATGGAACCACTAAAAAAAGTCTAGAATAATAAATTTAAAAATTGAAATGTAGTCACAGACAAGATTGAAAATTTTAAAAAAATGCTTGAGATTCTAGTTCTTGAACTACAGCTGAAAGCCCTCTGGATGTCAGAGCGATAAGTAACATGGCAAAGAAAGGTAATCACTTGCCTCTCATCCTGTTCCAGTCTTCAGGGACCTGATTTGAACTTTGACTATTCCTAGCAATTCTAAAGAGAGCTGCATTAGTGACATATGTTTAGAGAAAAAAATACTTTTGTCCAAAAGTGGGCTTCATTTAATGCTTTTTAACTGTGTATTTCAGGGAGCTCTGGAGCGTAATGAAAGCAAGGTTCTTCGTTTGCAGCTTGAACTCTCGGAAACTAAAGCAGAACTGGAAAGGAAGCTTTCAGAGAAAGATGAAGAAATAGAAAATTTTAGGTATGTACAATTATTTTGATGAGCAACAATTACATATTTCAGGATCCTTAGCTGAACAGGGATTCATTGTGTTTGGCTACTTTTATAATCTTTGTTGGAATATTAGCACAGAGATAGCTGGTCTGACCCAACTCTAGACTCTTCCTAGTCAGCACAGCACTGTTAGTATAAAGGAATACCTCTAACATGATTACTATTAATGTTTATGATTTTCTTATTCAAGCACCTTCTGCTTGCGTACAAAACTCAAGATAATACACAAAAAAAGCCAAAGTATGTGGACAAGAACTGTGTATACTGCCTGGGTCTCCCTACAACAAGCTTCTTTCTTGAGTATTCAAGACACTGACTGATAGTGCCGAACAGTGAAGGAAAAGAACCAAAAAAAAAAAAGTGATGCTGGACATTAAAATTAATGTCAGATCAGAGAGAAGTTTCCACCTCCCCCATGACTGTACCTGTAGCCATTTGTTTGGAGAGGGGCTGAAGCTAAGAGCTAAGCTGCTTATTGAATCCCTGTTGAAGCAGCTGAGTCTTAATAGTCAGGAAACTGAATTAAATAGGAATCCTGGGTTGCAGGATCTTTTCTTAGCTTCATCATAACAAGCTGATGATTTTAAACATCTCACTTCTTAGCTTCTCAGTGAAGTGAGGGGATGAAAGCAGCCCCATCCGTGTCACAGAAGGTGGCAAGGAAGATCAGTAAGCCAATGTTGGCAAAGCACTTCACACTCTATAGATCAAAGGCACCATTATAAACACATGGAATTAGCTATGATTGTATTATCCATCTGATCTGTTCCCTTAAGTCAGTGCCATATGTCAGCAAGGAAAAGCATTTTTGAGTCTGAGGTTCAACTGACAATTTGCTTTCAACATGTTTGTTAAACCATTAAGAGAAAAGGTTACCATGTTCAGTTAAGCTGGCCTGTTCCCCATAGCCCATCTTCAGACAAAACTCCCATGGGGGTCATCTTTTTAATGAGGGTGTCAAGCCAAATTTGGTCTTCTGTATGCTTTGAGTTATCTTTGCTCTCACTCACCGGCACTTTCCTCTATAGGACTGACGGTGGGGATGAAATCTGGTCTACTTAAGAGGCTGTGCCTAAAAGACTTTTTTTTGATAAAGGGCGAAAACATTGGACCTTGATATTTGCCCTACTTCCTTCCACGAGGAACAAAAACGAATATCTCCTTGTACCATTAAAAAAAAAAAAAACCCAAAACTTGTTTCAGGTAACGTCAAACCTGTGCCTATTAATAAACCCAGCTAAGAAAAAATGAGTCCTCAGAGAGTCTGCGTCTTGTCAGGTACCTCTGAATGTCGTAGAGAGAGCTGTTCACCAATTATAATAATTTAAGTGCAAAGGAAGCTGGAGATCCAAACAGCTAGGGCTGGGAGAAGAAGGAATTGAAGCTGAGGCAGGAGCTGTCAAGGGGCTGAAAAAAGAAGGGCGGGCTGGAGGGAGGAGTGAGCGCTTCATGAGTTTTAGTTAATGATTCATAATAACTGTAATAGGTACATCCGTAAAGGAAAGATGAGTATATCTTAACAAAATATCACAAGTATCTTATAGACCCTTTCTGTCTGAGTCCCATGCCAGTGGAGATTGGATCAGAAACCCTTAGTTTAATCAGAGGGTCTAATCTGACTTCAGGGCTAGGAGAGGAAGGGATCTTAAGGAAGAGAACACCAGGGGGAAATACTAGCAAAACATGGGATTTTGAGCAACCAGAGATAAGCCAGGTAAAATCTAGAACTCAAGGGAAATATTGCCTGAGGAAAAGATGAGGCTCAAGGTCCCATTTCACATAATCCTTGGATAGCTCCATAGAAACTGAGGGAGGCATAGGACACAGGACTCAGGATGCTGAAAGGACCAGGAGTACAGGAGAGAGACTCAGAGGCAAAGGTAAAAACCTTGGTAGGGCTGCAAACTCTGGTAGTTCATTCACTTCACTGACTCTCTGCCTCCCAGCCAGCTGTTCTTCCATTAGGTGAGGGCTGACCCTGCATGAGCCGGGCTGGAAGCCTGTTGGGGTGAAAGAATGAGTGGCTTGTATGTGCGCTGTATGTTTCACTTGTTCCATAGTATTGAGCACTTCATGTTGGCAACATGCTGTGCCTGCTATTCTAGATAGGGCTTCCCAAACTTTTATGACTCGATACGGCTTTTTTGTTTCCTTACAAATGTTGTAATTAGCAGAGCTAGAGTTAGAGAGGTGATCATGCAGTCACTGATGGATGGAGGGGCTTTGATCCTCGCCCTCCTCTACCAGGAAAGCAAGAGTGATGTCCACGGCCAGCTTGAAGGCCAACTGGTGGCTGTGACTGCCATCTAAGTCAGGCTCTGCTGCAAGGCCCCAGCCGGAGTTGAAAATACGTTAGGTGTGTGTCCTGAATTTTCCGGGGCCACTGGCTAAGTACATCACCCTCCCAACTCGGTATTCATGAAAATGCTGAAATGTGTGGGGGCTTCTCAGTGGACCAAAACTGGGGTGTCCCAGCATGCATTCTGCTCTCTCCAGACACACCCAGAGAGGTGCTGGGGAAGGAGTTTTGGGGAGTGAGGCACCAAAATTCCCTACGCTATCAAAATGCATTTGTTTGCTTTACTTTGATCACCTATGGAAGGGTTAGGCAAGCTTCTTATTTATGGCATCAGATGGTAAATATTTTTGGCTTTGTGGACCATAGAGTCTCAGTTGCAGCTACTCAAGTCTGTAACCATGGCTTGAAAGCAGCCATAATAAGAGATCAAATGACATGGCCGAATTTGGCCCAGAGCCCATAGTTAGCTCACCCTGGCCTGTGACCTCAGGTTCCTAGTAATGATCCATCATCTTTTCCTTCCATATGGTTCACTCCTCTGAACTTAGTGATACTGAACTTTGCCACACGGTCTTCATCTACATGCACTATCCAACTTAATTTCTTGTATTGTCTGAGTCTCTTCCAGAAGAATATGTTTTTTTTTTTTTTTCTCATGTCTAAGTAAAATATTTTAGCACAACTTCAAGATGTAGGATCTCAAACTCAGGCATGGCACTTAGCGAAATATCTTGTTAATCATTTTAAAACTGAATCATATGTATTAGAATTAAGGGAAATCTTTCATTTCTGTGATATAGATGAGCAACGTTGCAAGAGAAAAATATTACTGATTGAATTGGCAGTTTAAAATCCTTAGCTTTTTCAAAATTTAAGCTCTTATTCTGATTCTGTTTGCATTTGTTTTCTTTCCTCAAATTATATTTCACAGTTTGGGAAAAATAGAAAAGGAACTTTCACCATATTGCCTTGGTCTTGACTGCTTCATTTTTCTTTAAAAATAAATGTGCTTGAGGAGTTTTCATTTGGAAGATTTCTTGACTCTGCGTGGAATGTGCTGATTGTTTAGTGGCAATTCTCCAAGCCTGTATTATATGGAAGCCTCTTAAACCATAGCACTTTCTACTTGTCTGTAGGTACTCATGAAATTGCATAAACAACTGTGGAAAAAGTACAGTTGAAACATCCATTTTGTCTGCTTAAGTAGATTATATCTCTGTACAGAGGATTTTGACACCAGCCTAGTGATGCTTTAGTGTTCCTGTATAAGTAGAGTCAGTTCAGCAAAAATGAGTTTCCTTACGTAAGACAGAGCTCTCAGTGATGTTGAGTGTGTGTCCCTGTAGTACTTGTGGGCTAGGGCTGCCATAACAAAACAGACTGGGTGGCTTAAATAGCAGAAATTTATTTTCTCACATTTCTGGGGGTTGGAGGTTCAAGATCGAGATGTTCCCCGAGACCTCTCTCCTTGGTTTGCTGGATCCTCGCATTTTCTTTCCTATGCGCACACTCATCCCTAAAGTTTCTGTGTCCATGTTTCCTATCCTTCTAAAGACATCAGTCAGATTGGATTAGGACCACCTAAGGGTTTCATTTAACTTAATCACCTCTTTAAAGGCCCTGTCATCAAATACACTCACATTCTGAGGTACCGGGGTTTACGGCTTCAAGATATGAGTTTGGTTGGGGTGGGGAGAGAGACACAATTCAGTCATAATAGTCTCTAGTGACTTTATATTCTGGCATCCCTGTGGGATCCTCTTCTGGCAGCCAGACAAAAGCCCAGGACCTAAGGGCAGGCAGGAGAGGCTGACCACAGCATGTGGAGGCCCAGGAGATGTGCTAATTCTGGCCTCTGGGGCCAGGAAGTTTTTTCTCATGCATTTGCATAATTACTTCTGAATGCCCCCTCCATCAGTGGGGTGAAGTGTGGTCATGAGAAGTGGCACCTCCACCTGTCACCTAGTTGAAAACTCTGACCACACTCTTACTGCTCTGTAGGCTGTGTGTCTTCCTGATTGGCCTCGGAGCTCAGAACACAGGCTCAGCAATAACTCAGTGTGGAACCTAATTCTGACTCAAAATGAGTATGTGTCTGCTATTTGGGCTGATAGACTCTATGAGTATGTCTTGTTTTATCTGTCCAGTATTAGGTCCTGCTTCACAGGGTGAGCTTAACAGGGCCTGTGTTAGTTATAACAGTTACATTGTTCTGACTCACAACCACCCAGTCTCAATGGCTTAAAAGTGTATTTTTACTTTGTGTCAGAGTCTAGCATTGGGTAGGATGGCGAGTGGGCCACTATTCTTCCAAGTCATTCAAAAACTCAGGTTCCTTCCATCTTTTGATGCCAGATGGTTCATGTGTGGCCATCAGGTTTGCCATTGATGGGGAAGAGATCACAGAATCATGAGTGAAAAGTTGTGTGTGAGGCTTGGAAACACTTTTGCCCATATCCATTGGTCAGAATTCAGTGACACAGTCCCAGACTTTCTGCAAGAAGGTTGGGAAATGATTTCTCTGGGTTCCCCATATTTTTTCTTTGTCTCCCCAAACTCATATCTATTGTGTAAGCTTCTAGCACTTAGCAAAAATGGTTTCAGCATGGATGTTATAAAGGCATGTTGAAGAAATTCAATATCACACAGCAGTTAGTTTTCTCAGCCTATCCTTGGTTTTACTCCTAAACTCCTGGAGAAAGATAACCATGCTATTCTAGGAGAATTAGGTGTCACAGGCCATTACAGCAGGATTGCTGGTGCAGGACTTGTTTCAACCCGGATGACTGTTTCTTGCTGTCTTCAAACATGTTTCACCATTGAAAGTATTTAAATATTATGCCCATCTGAAAGAGCATCCTCCCTTCACTCTTAGCCACTATAGAGAATCCAGATATTTGCCTTAGACTGTCTTTGAGGAGGTATTAGACAAGGCAAAGTCTGTCCCACAAGAATCTCAAAAATATTCTAGTGCTTTTCTCTTTTAAATTTTATTTTATTTTTATTTTTGGCTATGCTGGGTCTTCATTGCTGTGCAGGCTTTTGTCTAGTTGCAGTGAGTGGGGGCTACTCTCTACTTGTGGTGTGCAGGCTTCACATTGTGGTGGCTTCTCTTGTCGTGGAGCATGGGCTCCAGGACACATGGGCTTCAGTAGAAGCGGCAAGTGGGCTATCGAGCACAGGCTCAATTGCGGTGCACAGGCTTAGTTGCTCTGCAGCATGTGGGATCCTACCAAACCAGGGATCAAACCCGTGTCTCCTGCATTGGCAGACAATCTCTTTACCACTGAGCCACCAGCGAAGCCCACTAGTGATTTTCTTGATTTTTCTGGGGCGTTGACATGGAAAACAGTAGATCTGATACGATGTACAAATGCTCACTGATCTAATCAACTCTCCAACCTCCATGGTTCCCAAATGAAGACCCTTTAGACTTATTTTGTTAACTACACAGAATCTGTATTGAATTTTAAGTTTTTCCCTGATTCCTAAATTGCTGTGTGTACACAGAAGGTACCCTTTCTCAACCTGGGTGCATGATTTCCCCCCTGAATGTTATTCTAAAATTAGGAGGAAGCAGCAGTGTGCTATTGACTCCCTGCAGTCGAGTCTGGATTCTGAAGCTCGTTGCAGAATTGAGGCCACCCGGCTGAAGAGGAGCATGGAAGGGGACCTCACTGAGATGGAGCTCCAGCTTAGCTGTGCCAGCCGGCAGGCATCAGAGGCCACCAAGTCCCTGGGCCAGCTCCAAACCCAGATCAAGGTATTTTCAATTGTCACATGGGGATGAAGCAGGGACGCCTCTGCTTATGGGAGCAAACCAAGTAACAGGTTGTGTTCAATAATAAAAGTGAGGACACCAAATCTAGTCCTTCAGGAGACCTTACATTCAATTGGCTTATATTAATATGTGCTTATGTTTAACTGGTTTATGTTATGTTTAACTTTGTTGAGTGTGCACACACAAACTCAGGTCCCACTGAACTCCCAGGGACCCATGCCCAGGCCGGAGTTTTCTCTCCCAGGACCTGCAGGTGCAGGTGGATGACAGCAGATGCCTGAACAGCGAGCTGAAGGAGCAGGTGGCGGTGGCCGAGCGGCGCAATGCTCTTCTCCAGGCTGAAGTTGAGGAGCTAAGGTCCTTGCAGGAGCAGACAGAGCGTAGTCGCAGGCTGGCAGAAGAGGAGCTCCTGGAAGCTACAGAAAAAATCAATCTTTTCCATGCCCAGGTGGGACCCATAAACTCCCCATTAGCCACATCAGCTGGTTGGAGGCAGCAGTTTCCCCATAGTCAGCCTTGGTCTTGAACCATACGCACTTGCCACATGGAGCCTTGGGGGTGTCTGGTGAGACAGGGAGAGCTTTTGGCAGCAGAGTGGTGGCCGCATCCTTCATTTGTCCCCAAATGCATGGGCTCCCTAGGGCTGCAGCAACACAGTCCACAAACTGAGGAGCTTAAAACCACAGAAATGTAACCTCTCACAGTTCTAAAGGCTGGAAGTCTGAAATCAAGGCATTGGCAGGGAGCACTCCCTGTGAACCTCGTAGGGGAATCCTTCCTTGCCTTTTCCCAGCTTCTGGAGGTTTACTGGCTATCTTTGGCGTTCCTTAGTTTGTAGATGCGTCACGCCAATTCTCTGCCTTCACATGGCATTTTCTCTGTTTTAACATCATTTTCTCTCTGTATCTGTCATTGTCCAAATTTCCAAATTTTTATGAGGACATCAGTCAGATCTCCTGGAGGAGGGTATAGCAACCCACTCCAGTATTCTTGCCTGGAAAGTCCCATGAAGAGGGTCCTAGTAGGCTACAGTCCATGGGGTCACAAAGAGTTGGACATGACTGACCTCATTTTAACTTGATTGCCTCTGTAAGGAACCTGTTTCCAAGGTCACATTCTGAGAACTGGTGGTTAGGACTTCAACCTATGTTTCTTGTTTGGAGGGACACAATTTGACCCATAACATCAAGCCCTATGAGAAGAATGAACTGTCAGGACACTCACAGCTAGGATGCTGGGGAGAGAGAGCGGGGGCTGGGGGGGAGCCATTCACTAGTGTCCCAGAGTCATTTGCCTGTTCATCCTGTTCCCTCTATGCCATGTGTTCCCTGAGAATCCCAGGATTCAGGAAAAAAAAAAAAAGAGCTGCCTAAGAGCCAAGAGATTTCAAACAATTCTGCGTGGCTCCTGACAGTTTTAGTGAATTGTCAGGAGTCTGGCTTCTCATGGAAGGTTATGTAAGTGACACAAAACAAGAATTTTTAGAATTTTTACTATTCTTGTGGAATCAGGAGAAACCATAATGGTTAGACAAATGCATATAGTAAATGGGTCATTCAATAAACATTCTTAGTACATCTACCATAACCTAGACAGGTGTACATGGTATTGTTGTTTAGTCGCTCAGTCATGTCTGACTCTCTGGCGACTCCATGGACTGTAGCCCACCAGGCTCCGCTCTGTCCATGAGATTTTCCCAGTAAGAATACTGGAGTGGGTAGCCATTCTCTTCTCCAGGGGATCTTCCTGACCCGGGATCAAATCCGGGTCTCCTGCATTGTCAGGTGGATTCTTAACCACTGAGCCACTGGGGAAGATAGATGCAGATAGATGCAGAGTGTCTCCATCATCCTAAAGACGTGACCATCTAAGTAAACAAGCTGCAGCACATTGCCAGGAGTACAGTGACAGAGCAAGGACAGCCCCATAGAAAGCCTCCCTGACGGTCCTACCCTGCAGGGGGTGCACAGTCTGCTTGATCTGAGCTGTGAAGGACACGTAAGAAGTCAGCCAAGTAGACAGAAGAGTCAAGGGCAGAGGCATGAGGAGAGGAGGGGATTTAGGACGTTAAGGAAAATTGATATATTTACTGTAGCATACGGTGGGGGCAGGGTGGGAGAAATCAGCCGAATTGATGCTAAGGGAGAGGTGGACAGACCCAGATCCCCAGGGACTTGATTTTGAAACTGATGAAGTTTGAAGTCTGCTGAAGAGTTGTGGTAACTGGGAGCAAAGTTATTAGGTTTGCATATTCAGAAGTTTACTCTGATGATTGTTGTGAAGGATGGATTCATGCAGTTAGGGGCAGATGTGCCATGCTCGGGGCTATTTAGAAGTAGGATCATTGTGGTTGCCATAGTGACTGGGAAGTGCCACTGACATTTAGTAGACACGTTCCAAAGATACTAATGCTCCTGCAAAATACAGGTAATTCGCTATCACAAAGAATTACCCCTCCCAGAATGCCAACTGTAACTGAGAAACACTGGATAAAAGGAAGTATAAGCCAAAGATGCACCAGCTGGAAGGCACTGCATTTAGTTTGTGCCTACAGTCTGACTTTGTGTCCATGTGCACGACACGATCCTATTAGGGTACCACATGTATAAAACAGGCTATAGGCTCTGCATAATTCCTGACAGGCTAACTCACTTCAGTATTTTCTTTCTCTCTCAGGAAAGCTTAAATAAATAAAATGAGTAGAAGTGTTATAAAGTAGAATATTGAATTTTTAAAAAGTAAATCTGTAGTATTTAATAGCTATTGGTAACAAATCATTTGCCATGCATGGTTATAACTGATGATACACCAGTGGGTCTCCATATGATGATAAAGCACTAGCCTAGAGAGAGATGAGGACATCAACCAGAGCAAAAGCAGACAGAGAGAGGAGGAGATAGATCTGAAAAACAACAAAAAGAAAATTAGGCCACAGAGACTCGATCTCCAGAGCAGAGTTTCTGAAACTTTATGTGTAAAAGAGCAAATAACACAAAAATGTACATTCTCAGGCCTCATCCCAGACCCACTGCAGAATCTCTGCTATAGGAGGAATCAAGCGAGTTTTCAGAATCAAGCGAGTTTTCAGGTGACGCTGCCAGTTCAGAAACTACCCTTGGTGCAGTTCTGATCTAGGTGATCTGTGGCTCACAAGGACTCCTCTCCCTTGTGAGGTCCTACCTTGGGCAAGTAGGACCCCTTGCAATTCCGGGAACACCAGCTATCTTCTGATTGATGTATAGTGAGCATTTTATAGACCTCTAACCTAGACCAGACATATGAGGCCAAAGTTATCCCTGTCTGATTACGTGTCCTTTTGCAAACCTGAGCTGTGACCATCTAGCTTGCCCTTCACAGTACTCCCTCACCCTCTGCTTCCCAAAGAGAACCAATCATTTAGCTTGAAAATACTTTAACCATCAACTCCCTAGTGGATTTTAAGTGATTCTGTGTGTAAATGAATCAAGATTTACACTTGTACCTTTCTTTACAAAGAGTTTCTATGGAGTTTTGTGCTGTGAGCATCCCAACAAACTCCAGGAAATGCCCTCACCCCCACCACCCCCCAGGCTACACCCCTGGCAGCAGGAGCCCCTGGGCACACAGAGCCTGTCTCTTGATGAGGACTGAGGATAGCAACCTTGACAAAGATGCTTCCTGCCATTGAGGAAGCGGGACAGAACCTGTGAGGCTGGAATATCTCTCTTCCTGTTCCCAAGGTTTAATCTTGTCACTGAGAGAGGCACTAGCCAGAGGAAAAGTGAACAAACAGAAGAGAAATTAAAAATAGGAAGGCGATGCCTTTTAAATACATTCTCTCTGCTAAGCTTTCACACCCTCAGAAAAGCTGTGCTACAAACACAGACCAAAAAGGAGTTTCAGCTTCTAATGTCACAACCCAGGAAGGAAAGAATTAGGGCAGCACCAGCCAAAGAACACACGTAACCCTCCCGTGTGATGGAGCTTTCTAAGGGCTGGGGGGTGAGGCTCATCAGAATTGCTTTTCCCACCGCCTCTATCAGTGCAGAATTGATAGAAATGGAGGTCGATGATGAGAAAGATTTTTCCCCCTGGAGCAGCATGCAGGAAGCTCATTTTTATTTCCCAGACCCCTGCTTTTCAGATGTCTGCTTTTGACCCTGACTTCTACTCTGGGACACTTGCTGCTTTCCACATCAAAGAGCAAAAGGCAGAGAAACATACTCCTCAACAAGGGGAAAACCAAACACGTGTTTGGGACTCGTAGGTTGTCTGGATCCACTGCTCCTTTCGGATTCAGGCTGCCATCTCCCCAGTAGTGGACCACTCATAGATGAAATCCCATGCATTCAGTCTAATGTGGTCTCCTGACCCTGGAAGTGCTGCTTCACTGAGTATGGCTGCCCAGAGGAAAATGACCTCCTGGCCAGAGCCCCTCCCATTGCATGTCCTGAAGAGACCAGCTTGCGTTTCACCACTGATCTCAACTTGCCTAATGAGGATGCTGCTTTTCCTTAGAACACGAGTCTCCTCGGCCAGAAGAAGAAACTGGAGGTGGATGTAGCCAGGATGCAGAAGGAAACTGAGGAGGCGATGCAGGGGTGTCAAAATGCGGAAGAGAAGGCCAAGAAGGCAGCCACCGAGGTGGGCCCATAACTGCATGCTCACTCCTGTCTTCCAGAGCTGACAGGAGCAGTAGCCAAGGGGCAGGGGCAAGGGTGCAGCCAGAAGGGATTCCATTGATTCTCCATACCGCCAGAGGGGAGGTTAACTGACCCCTCTGCCTCTCTGCCCCCACTTTGGAAATTAGGCCAATCGGCTCCTCCCTTCCACCCAAACCACACAATGAAAAGAAGCAGCTGAATCACCATAAGCAAAATCTTCTGAAAGCAAGAGACTTTTTAAGATAGTCAAACCACTTTCCACTTGTGAATCAATATATCTAGTGTCTAGAAACAATTCTTATGTTTCCTTACCCATAGCTATTTTTCCTGGGGCCTGTAATGGCTTCATGACGATGATCTGGCAAGAATGCTTATTTCACTTATTTTTTTACAGCCCATACTGCTGCTTCAATAACAGAATCAGGTTGGTTAGGAAGACCTTCAGGATCGGTGTACCTTCCTTATCTGCAAGTTTAAAGTTGTTGATAGGTGTACTTTTCCTGAATGAGACCAAGCTCAGAGTTGACTGCCAGCCTTGACTATACCTTTGTGGGCACTGAAAAGGGATACCCTCTGGACACGCACTGTGGATAGATGCAGATTTCTCTCAAAAGGCATGGCAAACAGATGACAGTACTCAAAAAAAAAAAAAAAAAAAAAAAGGCCATGGAAGGAGGGAGGTGGGAGAAAAATCTGTGCGTCAAGGCCCCAGCCTTGCAGGACCCAGCATCTGCTGAGCAGAGCTTGGACTTGATTTCACCCTCCACTCACCGCTTCCCCATCAGGTGCTTCTGCACAGTACGTCGGATGCACAAACACTTGGAGCAGCCCAGAGCTTGCCCTGAGAATGAAAGCTGATCCTCTTGCTAACTAGTATATGGGAGCCAAAGAGATAAGATATTCAGTTAGGTTTTACATTAGTCATTTTAAAATTCAGAAGAAGGGGAAAACTTATGTCTGTATCTGTCTGAATCATCAAGCACTTGGGTAGTTAAAACTCTTGCACCAAATCCTAGCTCTAGGTCACTGTAGAATCCAGAAGAATGGGGAAAGCATGCCTAGCATTCAGCCATTTTGTATCAACGCGGATACTCTGCTTTCTGATGGAAAAGACATGTGAGAAAGCTTGAAAGTGTTTGGCCAAGAAAAAATAATATGCTCATTTCAAACATTTATGAAAATCTACACAGAAGTGGGGAAAAAAGAGCTTTTTGCTCCTGCTTGGTAAATTTATGCAGTCACACGTTAGGAAGATTCTATCTGCATAACTTCACCTTTAAAAGATCTTCTTGACAATGTTGAAAAATGAACTCACTACCTCTTCCCCTGCCTTAATTCTCCAGTAGTTCAGCTCTGAGCTCCAGCCCCACATAGCAAAACCTAGAGTTACCTTCATAATTTATTCTTTGCCCTCACCATCTGCACAGACGTCTCACACTTGAATTATGCAGATGGTTGGTAACCTGATAGACAGAGAAACTTTGGCTGAGAGGGCAGTTTTCTTACATTAAAGGCATTGAGAGATTCATGAAACAGTTCTTAATAATGGCAGCAAGACACCAAGCCCCTGTATACATGATCAAAGCCGAGAGCGGGCTTTGCAAGAATTAACCATCTTTGTGCCAGATTATTGGCACCGAGAGCATCAGTTGCTGCCAAATTCCTAGAGCCTAAACTCGTTTGCAGTTGCAAGTCATAGGATTACAGAAGTGAGATGTGAAAAAGATTCTCCTAGGCACACCACACTTTTCCTGGTGCAAGCTGCCACAGGACATGTCCTGTTGCTTTACTGAGTTAAAAACTCTGCCCTCAGCTGGTCATCTTTCTTTGAATAGAGATATTGTGTCGTAATGTTCACATGGTGTTTCATCTCTGGTCTGTTTCCACCACCCATCACCCTGATCTCCAGTAGCTGCTGCTATCTTGATTGCCTATGGTCACCAAACTCGAGGACCACAGAGGTTAGGGAGAGCATGGTGGGAAGAGATGAAGTACAGAGGTGAGGCATGGCCTTTAGTCACATCAGGAGCTGAAGACTAGGGACAAAATGTTCAGCTCTGTTGGCTGCCAGATTACCTCGGTCCCTTTCCTTCTTTTCTAGGTAGCAGACATGTCAGAAGCACTAAAGAAGGAGCAGGATACTAATGCCCACTTGGAAAGGATGAGAAAGAACATGGAGCAGACCATTAAAGACTTACAAGAGAGGTTGAATGATGCTGAGCAGACGGCCATAATGGGGAACAGAAAGCAAATCCAGAAACTAGAATCCAGGGTAGGAGTTTGCCTGTGTAATCGTGGGGTCTTGACAACTCCCAGTTCAAAGCTGTATGTCTTGGGATATCACTCAGATAGTCCTGCCTCCCTCTTCACTTGGGCTTGTACCACTTGCAGTCATCTGAGAGTGTCAGATCTCAGTATATTCATTCATTCTTCTTGACTTTGGGCCACTAAACAGGATTCTTCTTGGAGTGGGTGAAACCTGCCTTCCTGCTTAGTAGAATGTATCTCCCCCAGCTTCACCCGCCCCGGCCCTAGGCTCCCCATAGCCAGGGGACCCACTGTTTCCAAACATTCTCTCACACTCTTGATTCCCTGCCTTTGCTCCCACTATCTGCTCTATGGAGAATGCCCATATCCTAACAGCCAGAGAAAGCAGAGGGGAACAAGTAAATCAAGGACCAAAAAGACTTTAGTGCAGATATAGTGAGGACTGACAGAATTGATGTAGTACCTGCCTTCAGGGAGCTTCAAGATAGGAAGACTAGAAAGACCTATCTTGAAAATAGGATTTTTAAAATTATTGAATCAATTTCAGTGACAATTTACAGGTCATGTGACAGATGCTATAAGGATGGAAAGAATATTTGACTGGGATTTTCATGCCTCAGAAGGGCCTCTGAGAAAGTATTGCTATTGCACATTTATGATATATCTATATAATGGAATACCAATACACATTGACAGTATAATCATACTGATTAAAAAGGAGTGAGGAAGAGCGTTGTAATGTCCTGGAGTTCATGCCTAGTAGTATAATGATAATAAAGGCAGAGGCAATGTGGAGAGTATATAACCTGTGCAAGAAAGAGGGAAAATATGAAGACATGTACACATCTGCGTATATTTTCAAAAAGAATTGGTGGCAGGATAAAATGAAGACTCATAAAAGCCACTAGTCCCTTGGGCTACAAGGAGGTCCAGCCAGTTCATCCTAAAGGAAATCAGTCTTACATATTCATTGGAAGGACTGATGCTGAAGCTGAAACTCCAATACTTTGGCCACCTGATGTGAATAACTGACTCATCTGAAAAGACCCTGATGCTGGGAAAGATTGAAGGTGGGAGGAGAAGGGGATGACAGAGAATGCGCTAGTTAGATGGCATCACCAGCTCAATGGACATGAATTTGAGTAAATTCTGGGAGTTGGTGATGGACAGGGAGGCCTTGGCGTGCTGCAGTCCATGGGGTTGCAAAGAGTCGGACAGGACAGAATGACTGAATAAAAGCCACTATGCATAGGAGGAAAACACAGAGATGAAAGTTAGGCCTTCTGAATGGACCTTGTTTAGTTGGTTTGACTGCAAAATTGTGTGAAAAACACCCTTCCTTATCAACCCGCCTACTCCGTGTCCTGCTTTATTTCTCTCCATTCCACTTATCACCATCTAACATAATCTATATTTTACTTTGCTTTGTGTTTCATGCATTAGAATGGATGCTTGTAGAGGGGAGAGGTTTTTGTGTTTTGTTCCCTGCTGTATCCCTGCTGCATAGGAGGCATCATATTCATTGAATGAATGCTATGTTAACCTTGATCGTGTAATTCTATAAGGCTACAGGCCAGCTGCTCATCTGTACTACAGCTCTCCCACCTAGCAGGGCTGTAGGTGACATGTGTGACATAGACTCAGGGTCTGGTTTCTTTAGAGAAACAGCTGAACATGGAGAATGATGAGGCAGTATATTGGCTGAATCCTTAAAGAGAGCTATATATAGCTTATTCTCTATATATACTTACGTACTTTCTAATACGCACATGTGTATGTACTGTTGTAATCCAAGAGGGCATACTTATCTTCTCTGCATGGATTAGCCTTTCACATCCTTCAGAGTCTAAACAGTCCTTTTATGAGCTCACCTAGTTCGACCAGCTCACTTGGCCAGGCAGTTTTCCCAGACAGCTTGTTCTGTTCCACCACTACGGGAACCAGAGTAAACACATCTTCCCTTGATGGTGTCACTCTGTTCCAAGTGATGGTGTCAGTTGGCCACTGCAATACCCTCCTGGCTTGCTGGCTGTCCACCTGTCATCTGAGACCATGGTTTGCTTGCAGGTTCGTGAACTGGAGGCTGAACTGGAGAGTGAAGTCCGACGTAACTTGGAGGCCCAGAGGGGAGCCCACAGGCTTGAGCGGTGCATCAAGGAGCTGACCCGTCAGGTACTCTGAGAAGCCGCTCCCTGCTTGCCTGGCGCACCCTACCTCAGGCGGATGTGCTCCTTCAAGCCTGAAACCACCCCCTAGGACTCCTCTAGTTCTCTCTCCATCCTTCCTCTCCCTCAGCAGGAGACACCAACTTGCCCTTCCAGAGCTCCTCTGCTATTACTGATTTGGGTCAGTCCCTCTTTAGAGCTCTCAGGAAGCACAATGTGAGTGACAAGTTGCAATTAGAAGCGAAGAGCTATTTATACCATCCTTGTTTTTTCTCACGTAATGTCTGCAGCACTTTTGGAAAGATGCCTTCCTGTGAGAGGCTGAGTGAGAACAATGTGTAAATGAAGTGACTGGCGGAGACCGGGGTGGCGACTCAGCCAGCAGGTTGCATGAGACGCTAGCTAAATTGGAGCAGGGGACGTTTCCACTCTTGTTTTCTGGTCTCACACACTCCAGGCCACCGAGGACTCTATCTGGTGTTGGTGCCAGGTGGAAATACAGCAAATGCTGAGAGGCCCCCTGCAGCTTTCTGACTGTTTTCATGTCTAAGCAAATAATTGAAAAGAAGTGGGCAAACTTGTTACCAGTAACTAATGCATTGCCAGTGTAGCAATCTACTCCTTCACTTGTGTTTTCATTTTCCAGCTTGTCTTACCTTTTCTTCAAACAGAGAAAGCCAGATATCTCACGATAGCACATGTCTTGCTCATTCCTCTGGGCCCAGCACCTTCCTGGCACAGAGCAGATGGGTGTGTTTCAGTTAAATACAGATGCCAATGGTTACTCTCTAGCTCTCTCTGCCACACAATATAGCTTGTTCCAGTGAAAAGGCAAACTCACCCTAGGTGCCCACTTTACAGCAACTTAGCACTCAAGCGAGATCTGCCAGTCCTGATAGTGGCCCCTGAGGCTGAGTTGGTGTCAGAGACCTCAAAGTGTTCCTTCGTTGCACTAGGAAGGATGGTATTGTTAAGACAGCAGAGTGCTTCAGAAGCACCATCTTGGGCTAATTAAGATGAAATGAGCTATTTGTACCGTTCTTCTTTGCTGAATAAGTAGTTCTTTCCTAAGGCGAATTAGTCTGACACTTCTTTAGACCATGCTAGGTATTATAATGAAAACCACTGGGGACTGCACTCATGGTATGTGTGACGGAGGAAGTAAGCACCTGGGAAACGTGAACGATGTGCTATTCTATGCTTCTTTTGAGCAAGGATAAGAAACATGAGGAAGCAAAATGCTGCTTGTTAATTATGTCTGCTTTTTTCTTTTTATTTTCCTATGGGTTATTCTTACAGTTTTCTTCTGTAAACAGGTTCATTATACAACAATCCACGAAAGCTATACTTTCTCATTGTCCCAAGGAATACAGTCTCATTCTGTTGTGCTTTTATCTTTGTTTATTTATAGCAATAATCTGTCTTCCCCTTGTACTAGCATGGAAGTGTATTTTTTAATTTCTTCCAAGTGTCTGCACAACGCTTAGAGTATATCTATTCAATTATGCAATGATTTTCTGCCGTCAACTCAGGTAACACCTATTGAGTACCTTTTATTACAAGATAACAGGCTAGACCCTGTCGCTTTAAAGAGACATTAGAGAGCCCTCCATATTCCTTGATATCAGTACCTGGTTTTGAAATATTCAAGGTAGATGTTGAGTCAATTCAATCTGTTCTCCTTTAACATCAAAATAACCATCAGGACCGTGGGGCAGGGTGTTTTGTGATAGTACATCATAGGTGCCATTATAAAATGTCATTTTGAAAGGGATATAAATAGGGTTTTTCTTTCCTAGGAAAAATTCCTCTTGGAAAATCATACTGCATTGGAAAAGGGAACCAAGTGTCACTTCATCCACAAGAGTTTTAAGGCCAGTCCCCCACTGAGAATTTATCTCCCCTTATCTGTCCCTCTAGCATTTGGAAATTCATCCTGTTTTCCTCTCTCCAGTGTCTAGAAATGTATGCTATAAAGCAGGACATAGGATTAGGAACCTATGTTATTTACGGGAGGTAAAGACAGTTTTCCTCCCCACCACCACCCTCTACCGACCTGCTCTACTTTACATTTGTCTGCCTCCTATATTCAGGGACCTGTGTGTAGGTGTCATTTAATATATTTAGTAATCTAAATACGGATAAAGTATCTTCATTTCAAGGGATAAAAAAAAAAATTTGGTCTCAGGTGGGCTCTCCAGGAACCAGATGACAGGGTGGAGTCAGAAGTATAAGAGATTTATGGGAGGCAACACCTGGGAAAGATAAAGGGGAGAGCAAGCAGCCTGAGGCAGAGAAAGCTTCACGGATTTATTTTTACTTCTACTGCCTTTGCTTTCGGTGTCAAAAAAATTGATCAAGACCAATGTTATGGTACTTACCTTCTGTGTTGTCTGCTAGGAGTTTTATGATTTCAGGTCTTAGATTCAAGTTTTGATCCCCATTTTGAGTTCACGTTTACGTATGGTATAAGATAGTGGTCAGATGTCCTTTTTGGCTTGCGATTGCCCAGTTTTCCCAACACACCTTATTGAAGAACTAGCTGTCTTTTTCCCATTATATATTCTAGCTCCTTTGCATTAATTGGCCATGTATATATATCTGGGCTCTTTATTCCGTTCAGTTGATCTGCATGTCTGTTTTTATTCCAATATATACTGTTTCAGTGACTGTACCTTTGTAATATGTTTGAAATCAGAAAGCAAGACGTCTTCAGCTTTGTTCTTCTTCCTCAAGATTACTCTGACTACTCAGGGCCTTTTGTGGTTCCATTCTATTTTTGTGAAAAATAGTGAGTGCATTGACTCTGTAGATTGTTTAGGGTAGTATGGACATTTTAACATTAATTCTTCCAAACCACAAGCACAAAACAGCTTTCCACCGATTTGTGTCTTCTTCAGTTTCTCTCATCAGTGCTGTACTGTCGTGTTCTGGGCGCAGGTTGGAAAAGAATTTCCAGACATAAGACAAAACGAGAGGGAAATAAAGTTTATTAGAGTGGGAGATGCTGTTGGAACAGTGGGCCAGCTCAAGGGAAAACTGACGTTGAACAGGGGTCCTTAGTCCACTTTTATACCCAGGCTACAAGGAGTGGGACTGGGGTCTTGTGGCTCATTTGCTGATTGGATGGGGCACAAATACTGGGTGGGGGTAAGAGGAAGGCAAATACCTCCTCCCTGTGGGAGGGCTAGCCTCCCTTTGGGGGGCTTCCTTGATAGCTCAGTTGGTAAAGAATCCGCCTGCAATGCAGGAGACCGTGGTTTGATTCCTGGGTCAGGAAGATCCCCTGGAGAAGGGAAAGGCTACCCACTCCAGTATTCTGGCCTGGAGATTTCCATGGACAGACAGTCCATGGGGTCACAAAGAGTCGTACACGACTGAGTGACTTTCACTTTCACTTATATTGGGGCCCTTGAAACACCGACTTGATGGACATGAGTTTGAGTGAACTCCGGGAGTTGGTGATGGACAGGGTGGCCTGGCATGCTGCAATTCATGGGGTCGCAAAGAGTCGGACACGACTGAGCGACTTCACTTTCACTTTTACGCATTGGAGAAGGAAATGGCAACCCACTCCAGTATTCTTGCCTGGAGAACCCCAGGGATGGGGGAGCCAGGTGGGCTGCCATCTATGGGGTCGCACAGAGTCGGACACGACTGGAGGGACTTAGCAGCAGCAGCATGGGGTAGGAGGGGAGACAAATTATACTGTTTCCATTAATAGTTACAACATGGGGGTGGGAAGGACCATAAGGGTCTGGTTTTTCCATTCCTGCATTCCAAGACTCTCCTTGGTTCTCTCTCTTTCATCCCTGGGCCACCGCACACATATAGCTTTCAGTGTGCAAGTTTTCCACCTTCCCTCCTTGGTTAAATTTATTCCTAAGTATTTTATTATTTTCGATGCAATTATAAATGGGATTGTTTTCTTAATTTCTGATAGTTTATATTAGTATACAGAAACACAACTTATTTTTGTATAATGATTTTGTATCCTAAAAATTTACTTTTCTGCCTCTTTCTCTCTTCTCCTTCTGAGACCCTTGTAATCCAAATGCTGGTCCACTTGATGTTATTCCGTAAGTCCTTTAAGCTGTATTTACTCATTTCCCACCCGCCGCCCCCACCCCCCCCACCCCCCCACTTTTATGGGATGAATTCCGCTGCCTTGTCTTGAAGTTCACTGAGCCTTTCTTCTACTTCATCTAGTCTACTGTTGAATGCCTATATTGGAATTTTTGTTCAGATATCTATCTCTGTGATTTCTGCTTGGTACTTTTTTATATTTTCTTTTTGTTGAAATTTTCACTTTGTTCATGCATCGTTCTCCTGAGCTTGGTGAGCAGATTCATGACCATTATTTTGAACCTTTTATCAGGTAAATCATCTACCTTTATCCTTTTCTGGGGTTTTATCTTATTCCTTCATTTGGAGCATATTACTTTGTTTCTCCAACTTTTGATCTCTGTGTTGTTGTTTATCCATTAGATAAAACAACTCTTCCAATCTTAAATGGATAGTCTCATGTAAAAGAAGACGTTTATTGTTCAATCTACCCTAGCTGTTAGTTGTCTCTGAAATCTTTGTGACTGTCCAAGCAGCCTTCTTTGTTCTTAGGGCTCTTAGTTCAAAAACTGTCTATAATATTGCAAAGGGGAGGATCTCAGTCAGTACTTAGATGCAGGGCTGACTGGAGGCCAGACCCTTAGGCAGGAGCTTTTAAAGTATGCAAATACACCTCTTTCAGGGAATGACGTGCTATGCAGTTAAGAACTCTTTCTCTGTTTGCTATCATCTCATTGAACTTGTGAACACAAGCCCTTGCTTGAACACAAGCCCAGAGACAGAGTAAGAAATTTATCCTCTGGACATCAGCTACAAAAGTCAGTACACCAGACCTGTGCAGAAGCTCCTTTATCAGAGATACTGGTAGCCCTATGTGGGGCATGTGAAGATGGCACCCACTGGCTTTCCCAGGCATTTCAGTCTTCTGCCAAAGCTGAGGGGAGGAGGTGGTTAAAAACTGTTGCAGTCCTGTAGGACCCATGAATGTAAGTTCTGCTGACCACCAGAGCCAAGCTTGCGAGGGATGTACCCTGGGTGGCAGCCATGAAAGCTGGGCCACCAAACGTGCTCCTTTCCAAGAGACACTAGAAACCAAGAGTGAGGCGGAGAGTGTATGAAGATGGTGCCACCAGCCTCCCTGGTCTCCAGAGATGTGTGTTAAATTAGAAGACTGCCCCCTTGGGCCGCAGCTACTAAGATAAGCAAATAGGTCTCTTTCAAGGAAACAGCATTTCTGGCTGCTGCCTCTGTGCTGTGTCTGGGAGCTAAACATTAAACCTAGCAAGGAGGGAACAAGCAGGAGAACTATAGGGGCATAGGAGATGAGCCTGGTTGGAGTGAAGGCTGTTTATGGGGGGCTGAGGGAGATAAATGGGGAAACTATGAAAGCCACCAAAAAAGCTAATACTTGATGGAATAAGTAAGATGGAGCTAGGAAAAATGTTTGAGCAGTAGGTGTTTGTCTTGGTTAAATCATTCATCTCAACCATCAGTCTAAATACTCTCCTTCAGGGCAGTTCAACAGCTCCAAAGTGGAAGTACTCTAGTTAAAACGGTGTGGTAAAGGGGGTGGTAGGCAGAGCCTTCCTGCATGTCTGTCTCTTCCCTCCTTCCTCCTCAGAATACCCAGGACATCACAGAGCATGGTTGAAAAACACTCTCTTACTGGATTTCCTTTTCCCAGCCCAAGCCTGGATTTCAAAGGAAGCAATAAGAACACACAAAACAGGGTCCCCATAGCTTATGGAATTTTTCTATCTCTGCTAATGCCCACTCCACAATTCCAGTAAACTTAGTCTTTCTTATAGTTCTGTTGCAGGAAGGGGGACCCCTTCCAGGGCCTGAAACTGGGTTCTTGTCTAACAATCAGAAATGAATTGTCTGAGGAGACACATGTGCTGACAAAGCAAGAGATTTTATTGGGAAAGGGCACCCGGGTGGAGAGCAGTAGGGTAAGGGAACCCAGGAGAACTGCTCTGCCACATGGCTTGCAGTCTTGGGTTTTATGGTGATGGGATTAGTTTCCGTGTGGTCTTTGGCCAGTCATTCTGAGTCTTTCCTGGTGGCGCACGCATCGCTCAGCCAAGATGGATGCTAGCAAGAGGGATTCTGGCAAGTAGACGGACATGCGGTGTCTCCTTTCGACCTTTCCCAAACTCTTCCGGTTGGTGGTGGCTTATTAGTTCCGTATTCCTTATCAGGATCTCTTGTCATAAAACAACTCATGTAAATAGTTACTATGGTGCCTGGCCAGGGTGGGCGGTTTCAATCAGTGTGCTTCCCCTAACAGTTCCATTGCCCAAAGCCGAGGGTCAGTTAGAAAGTTCAAGGAAAGAATTGGTTTGATGGGGCGCTGCAGTGCAGGTGGGCACTGAGAAACCACAGGCAGATGTGGCTTGGCTGGGCTGGGAAGGCTGAAGACCAAATTGAAACTAGTGGCTTTAACTTCCATTTTAACAGAGGCTGGGAGTTCTGTGTCATTGCTCTGAGCTGTGTTTATTAATTTGTTGCAACTTGGGATGAATAGAGTTAAACTCATTTTTCAAATCATGGCTCTACATACGGTCTTTAATAAATTTTCCTTACTCTCATTTCCCCATGTAAGGCTACACCCAGTGCAAACTGCTGGATCCTTCAAATCACCTTCACATACAAACCTATACTTTGCAGGTAGAGGAAGATAAGAAAAATATGAGCAGGATGCAGACTCTGATGGATAATCTTCAGCTAAAAGTACAAAGTTACAAGCAGCAAATCGAGGCAGTGGTAAGTACCTGAGGCACTTGCAGCCTCATGGATTTCCTAGCCATTTACATTTGATTAATGGAGATATGTGGCCCTGAGCTAAACAAGCAGCTTGTCAGAGAGGACCAGCTCAGCTTAAAGTCTGCTCATTCTTTTTTTTTTTTTTTTTTTAATGTGTATGCTAGAATTATCACCTATAGTTAAAATTTGTGCAACTTTTCCCTTCAGGGAGCCAAAGCTCTCTCCCTTGACCTTTGCTTACACCCAAACATATGCATTGCACGATATGAGCCAAATAGGAGCATGGTGTCATGTAGAGATAGAAAATTTTGGTTGGGTAATCATCCTGTGGGGCTTCTCATGTGGCTCAGTGGTAAAGAATCCAGGAAACATCAATGCAGGAGACGTGGGTTCTAACTCTTAGTGGGGAAGATCCCCTGGAGCAGGAAATGGCAATCCACTCCAGTGTTCTTGCCTGGGAAATCCCATGGACAGAGGAGCCTGTTATAAGAGGAGCCTTATAACAGTAAAGACAAACACCCTCTACCCTGAATAGGATGTTAAATTGATTACAAAACAAATTATGGTTAATCTATCACATACCAAATCTGTGAAAGCTAGACTACATCCTATTGGTGGAAAATGCCGACTATGTTCTCAATTTCCAGGGGAAAAAATGTTATAAAATGGATCTGGTGCCTGCTAGGAAGTCTGAATCCATATACATCATACAAAAATATGGTATTTCATTCAACACTCAGAAGTTTAGATTCCTTTCTCACATTTTTCAACTTTCTCACATCAGGGCAGAAAAAAAAATATGATTATACAGGCTCAGGGATTTGTTTCATTTTTTATTTTTATAGGAAGCAGAAGCTAGTCAATACCTTTCCAAGTATAAGAAGCAGCAACACGAGTTGAATGAAGCTAAGGAAAGAGCAGAGATAGCCGAATCTCAAGTTACTAAACTCAAGATGAAAGCAAAAGAGTTTGGGAAAAAGGTGCGTCAGGTATTCAGTTCTGCTGTAACTTTTAAAGCGTTGGTGTTTCAGGCTCATGTCATCACATGGAAAAGTGTTTCTTCAGAGGCTTTTAAAAACATTGAAAAACAGCTTCTGATAAAATCTTCCCATGTTTATCAATTCTACTTGTCTGGGTAGTATGAGACAGGAAGCATGTGAGTGGGGTGCGCACTGCATTACGCTTCTCAAATGCTTAATTCTAGGATAATGTGCAGGTTCTGAGCTCCTGGGTCTAGATTCATGTGGGCAGGACAGTCAGGCGTCCAAGGGGAAAAGATGATTAAAGAAGCACAGATGGATCTGCTTGAAATTCTAGGCAAACTCTTCTGTGGTGGGCAAGTATCACACTGATATGGAGATCCCAGGGGGACAGGTTTAAAGTGGAGGCCATGAAGAACAAATGCAAGAGTCTTGCTTTCTGGTTTTCTTCCCTAAAACAGAGAAGGAACTCTCTACATCTGTGTCCACGAAAATTCTGTTCCAATAGTAGGGGCCACTGCCCTAATTTTCCTGGAAAGTGACAGAGAACATGGAGCTGTAGGCTTGGCAGGGCCAGTATCTTAGTCTGTTCAGAGATGTCATGCCAGAGATGGAGTGGCTTACAAACTGCAAACACTTCTCACAGGCCTGAAGGCTGTGAAGTCCAGGGTCATGGAGCTGGCAGATTTGGAATCAGGTGAGGGCTACTTCCTTATAGACAAGCCTCTTCCCACTGTAACCTCATATGGTAGAAAGAAGGGAAGAAGCTCTCTGGAGTCTTTTTTTCCTTAAGGACATTACTCCCAGGCATGAGGACTCAATCTCATGACCTAATCCCTTCACAAAGGCCTCAGCTCCTAATACCATCACCGTTGGGGTTAGGAATTCAACATGTGAATTTTGTGGGGGGACAGAAACATTCATACTATGTCAGTGAGCTCAGCTTCCTCACTGAGACTGTTACCAGAAACAGTTGTGAAATGAGATTTGGCTTTAGGAGAAGCAAATTTAAAGAGGTTGTATACAATCCATAGAATGCCTACAGAGCACTTAGCACAGGCACCACCATTTCAGTTTTTAAAATGAATTGCTGGTAAACTTTTTTAGTAAAGTTTTTAAAATGAATTACAGGAGGTCAAAGGATCTCTTGAAGAAGAGACTAAAAGTTGGTCATATTGAATATATTTGGATCCAAATATGAAAAATATGAGACTTTTGCGGGCTCTATACATTTCTTATTGATGAGCAAATAGTCTCAGGGAGAAGGCCTATATTGAGAGGTCCAGCTAAGTGGTTTGAACTCTGGCCTCAACGTGCAAAGTGTTACAGCCTGGGATCGGGGTCTTCTGTATGGAAGCTGCCCAGCAACCCCCTGTGATGGATTTGTTTAGGGAAATGCTTCGCACATGCTACAATTGCACTCAGCTGCATGAGGTCGGAGGGCCTCGGAAACAGATGTAATGCTTTCGACTTTGTCACAGTTATTTCCAACAAAGAATAAAATGAGTGAAGCAGAAATTGCTTCTGAGAGGCCAGAGATGAATAGGAAAATCATCCTTGGCAATGCAATGACTAATTGTTTTCCATTCACAGAAGGAGAGCCTGAACATCTCTCCACTGTCATAAACCAAAGGAAAAAGGTTTTCTGATAGAATTGTGCATCAGGTCTGGGGAGCGAATTGGTGATGCATGTCATCTCTCCCTTCTGGGGTCTTCTCCAGAGGGTGCTGCCTTTACTGGCAATGCAAGGCGGGCAGAAAATTGAGTGACTAAGCACGCCCTTGCGGTGAATTACTGGGGTCTGCTTTCTCTCATGCAGATAATTGCCTCAATTCCCTGCCTCCCTTTGAAGCTAATGAAGAGTTGGCTAAGGCCTGCTTATGACTGGAAAGGCCTGGGCTTCGTTCTGGGTGTATGTCCCACTGATGAAAGTCACAGGAATCTCATAGAACATGCTGATACTCTATTTTTCAGGTCCATGAAGAATGAGCAGTCCTCGTTTATACAGGACAGAGGTTGGAAAAGTACAAGGAGGTACTATTTTCTGACCAGAAACTTACGTTGCATTTGAAATATACACCTTTAGATTGATGTATAGTTGCTTTACAATGTTATATTAGTTTCAAGTGTAATAACATAGTGCTTCAATATTTGTAGATTATACTCGTTAAAATGACTATAAAATACTGGTTATATTCTCTATGGTGCACATTGCATTCTTGTGTCATTTACTTTGTACCTGGTGGTTTGTACCTTTTAATCCGCTTTCCCTCCCTGGTACCCCTCTCCCTACTGGTAACCACTAGTTTGTTCTTATATTTAAAAGTCTCTGTTTTGATGAATCCACTCATTTGGGAAACATTTTAAAAAACATGCCGCATCAAAAGTAGTTTAAACAAGGTGATCAGGAAACGTAATAATAAAAGGAAGTATTGTTGCTTTCAAGTGTAATGGGGAATTTGTTGATCCTCAGATGTAAGTAAACATTTCACAGGAAAGATTAAATAGATGCAAGAATCTTTTAAATTTTGATGTTAAAAAAATACTTTGTCCATATTGCATCTTAGTGAGTAATATTCATAGAAGACATGAGCTATGTTATGGTCCCTGGGGAGTTCTGCTTGACTCATTTCTACATCCATGAGTCTGTTTTTAGCCACTGATGGTGGGAGACAACAGGCTAGTCTTACTGTTCTACAGCGATTTACCTATAGTCATAGTTAGGCACTTTGTGCAGGAAAACCCTCCCAGCTGACACCCATGTAGGCTACATACTGGTGCAACACTGAAGCACCCTCCCACGCGAGACGCTCAGTTTAGTGATAACTGGTATGCTGTCTGTATTGTACCAATGTGGCTAAGCTGGAGGTACATTTCCTAGAATTCCCTTCTCTGTGTGGTTCTGGATTACAGTTGGTCACAAAAGAAAAGTGCACCCGATTTGAGAGGCAGAAGTGAAGGAGAAGCTGCTTTGTTTTTATGCTCATACGGTCAATGTATGGTCCCAGGTGCAGTGATAGCTGGCAGATATTACTCAAGGCTGAAAGGGTGAGCTAGCTGGGATAGGCCCAGCTCCTGTCAGAGTCCTCGCCAGGCAGGCCTGTGGCTCCTTGGCAGTAGGCGCTGGCCTGTCTTACAGGTCACTCCCAGCATAGACTCTAGAGGCTCCAAGGGACAGCACGGGATCCAGTTTGTTCTTATAAATTCCAGCTCATCCTCACTCCATGTCCAGCTCTCCTTCCTGACGCTGGCACATGTGCCCAACAGCGGCCTCAGGGACAGCACCAGATGTGGAGGGGGCAGCCTGGCGCAGGCTTTTCACCGCTGCCCACGGTGGTACAGTGTTGAACGTCCATAACAATCCTTCTGTCATCCTCAGCAGTCTGCCTCTGCGATCCAACCTGACTCTAAGATTAAGCTCAGCAGTGCTGAAAGACACAGGGTCCTTATCTGCCATCCTCAATGTGTTGGCTTTGGTCTTTAAATTTGTGACCCTCATCACAGTAAGATTAGAACAGTTCTGAGCATGTTCTCCTCACCAAGTGCCCTATGTCCTTTTCTAAAGATTTCTTTATGTGTCCTTCAGTCAGTTCAGTTCAGTCGCTCAGTCGTGTCCGACTCTTTGCGGCTCCATGAACTGCAGCACGCCAGGCCTCCCTGTCCATCGAGTTGGTGATGCCATCCAGCCATCTCATCCTCTGTCGTCCCCTTCTCCTCCTGCCCCCAGTCCCAGGGTCTTTGCCAATGAGTCAGCTCTTTGCCTGTGTGTCCTTAGTACTCTACAATTTGTGATGAACACTGGTCACAACACTGTAGCAAATACCTGAGGTCAACAAAACTCTGTGCAAAACAGACTGTGAAATAAGTCCAGCTGATACAGAAAACTGGACTAGGTGGCATGAATACACAATTGGGGTTGGTTTTCTCCCATAAACTATAGGCTTAAAAATTTGACTGTCATAAAAGTCCTAGTCAGGCTTCCTTTTTCACACATTGATAATAAAATTAAGGAGAACAGATTATCCAGTCAACTGAGTTATCCATTCTCTCCTTGCATAAAAATATATATGAAAATTTAAATTTATTAGAAATCTGATTAACAAAATGACAACTGAGCCAAAGAGTAAATTATCTTAATAACCGGGGTCATTCAGCTATGAAACCCTGGTGTTGGATAGTACAACCCAACCCCAGGGATGTCAGTTCTTGAGTTGATAGGGCCTTTTGCACCTTGCGTTGTCTTAGAGACACTGACATTCTTACTCTATGGGGTCCCTACGATCCACCATACTAAATCTAGTAGATTAGGCTGATATTAACCATTCATGTAAAACTAGAGTACAATACTTTAGCACATCAATTGCTTTGTTTTCTTGGCCCTGGTTTTTCACCTTTTCACTCAGATGATTTTTGCTTCTACTGCTCACCCATCATTAGTTGATCAGATTTTGAATCATCTCTTAGTGATTTGTTTCTTCTGAGTTCTTGGCAGAAACTTCACTGTAGCCTCCTGGGCTGGTTGCAGCAGGAATGTAAATAAATGAGAGAGTTCTTTTATCCAAGCTGAATTGGAATCCTTGGTATCCAGGCATTTATAATCTTGATGCAGGTGGGGGGCCCGAGAATGATTCTTCGTTTCTGAAGAGACAATGTGACTATTCTCTTTACAGTATCACAGCTTTTTGAAATGGTAGAATTGTCAGGTCATGACAAACCATTGCTGGAATCACAGTGAAGAAAGGGGAGGTGAGGTCATAGGATATTACAGATGTTTGTGTTGTGTTATAAACTTCTGTCTTCACTTTCTGTATTGGGTAGATAGTCTGAAAGAGCCTGGAACCAAGAAACAGGGACTCAGAATAGTTGTTGTTTATGTCAGAATAACCATTTTAGTATTAATGGTGGTAGTGTTTTGTTTTTTTGGAGGGGGGCAATTGTAAGCTACTGTTTGCATCTGTAATCAGAGATCCCTGAGACAGTTATAAGTAGTTATGAAGTTAGATCTTACCAATTTTAATTTCCCTTCTAGATGTTCCTGAGATTTTAACAAGTAGAAAAACAAGTTTATCCCACTCTTTGCTGTTATGTATCCTGATTAGTGGAAGTCATAAATAATAAAAGGTGTGCAGCAAAAAAGTATACAAGCAAGCTATAATTCGTAAGTGCATTATCAGTTCGGAAGGAACCTAGAAGTGGCTGGAAAAGTGTAGAAGGTCAGTAGTCTGAGTCTGGGCAGAAACTGTAGTTTGCTTTTCTCTACTTTATCTGTCTTTCCTTCCACTTCTATGGAAACCCGTGTTTCCAGCAGAAGAGTAAGCACATTGGTGCATAGTGCCATTTGAGATCTTTACAAGTAACAGTTGGAAATGAGATGAGCAAGCACTTATTTAAGTGACTAGAACCAGTTTAATTACAGACAGTGGAAGAGCCCAAGTGTATTTTTTCCTGTTCTATTATCCTGTAATCCCTCCTGCCTTTTTTCTGTGTAAAAGTCCTGCAAGATAATGTGTGAATCAGTCAAAGGTTCAATTAGCTTTTTACCATAGCATTCTTATAAATAGTTTGATAAAGGAAATGCCTTACCACATTTTCTTCTTCAGTACCAGCACTGCTAGAGTTCTGATTAGTAGGTGGATGCCTTTCTACAGGAAAAAAACAGAACTTAAAAAGACATCTCTTTGCCAAACCCCTATTCTCCCTTATTCCCACCTCAGTAACAACAAATAGTTGCTCAGTCATGTCCACCTCTTTGTGACCCCATGGGCTATAGCCTGCCAGGCTCCTCTGTCCATGGAATTCTCCAGGTAAGCATACTGGAGTGGGTTGCCATTCCCTTCTCCAGGGGATCTTACCAAGCCAGGGATCAAACCCAGGTCTCCTTCATTGCAGGCAGATTCTTTACCATGTGATTCACCAGGGATGCCCCAGCTGAGTATGATTATGTTATTAGAATCACATTAGTTACTCCCCTCTTTGTATCTTTTTCCAACAAACAGCATTAAAAATGTCCTTAATGTAGAAATACTTCATCAGAAACACACAGCAGTAAATTCAGGTGCTCCAAAGCAAGGATAAAGGCAGTTCAAGCAAGCCAGCAGCTCCTGGCTCTCTAAGATGGTTGGCCTGATGCCTACTAACTATAAACAATGGGAAAGAGCCAAGGTGGTGATGGACAGGAAAAGGGGGCATAATGTCATTTCTCGCCGAAGGCTTCAGACCACAAACTATGGAACACACTGTTTTATTTTTTTAAGTGGCCCACACCCCAGTGTGGTTTTTGCTGACATCTGACTGCTCCTCCAGAATCAGAATCCGTCCTGCTCTCTGCCATGGGATGCTGACCTGGGTGGGTTCTACCTGCAGGGCTTCCCTTCCCTCCGCTTTCATCTGGGGTGGAGGTCAGAGGGCAGGAGGGGCAAAATCAGGTGTTTCTTCTCCTAGCTCCTTCCGTGTCAGGCCACCTTAATCTGGCTGTGTGCTCTATGTGAAGGCCACCTTCCTTACAACACAGCTGGTCCTGTGACTCTCTCCTTTCAGGTTTGGGGCACTATTCCTCCTCCTTGTCCCTTTAGATTGAGCGCTTCCAGCAAAGCTCGCAGGGGTGCAGTCTCTTCTATGCTCCCCCTTCTCCAGTTTTGAGTGTGCCAGGTGCTTTGTGTTGGAACTTCACTTGTGCACACTTCCACTATAGAAACTAAACCATCATTCTGGAGTAGTGCCCCCTCTCCTAGAACTTGAACCTAATCTCAAGCACCATGATATTAGGGTTTGCATGTGGAAGACAAACTAGACTACCTGAAACCTCCCATTTTTCCCTACTTCTGGCAGCTAAGGGACAGGAACATCAAGGGCACTGGCCTGCTTATTCACATAGACAATCACAGGGCTGCAACAGATGAAATCCTTGCTCACTATCACCCTTAAAGTACTACCTTCAATAATGGTGTCCACGATGACCAAATAACCCTGACTTCAGCAGGGGAAATAGGCAAATATCAATCAGAAGAAGGGACACTGAATCTGTCTCAACCTCCCAGGACACTGAGAGCTTTCTTAGAGAGATGATGAAATCAGTGAGAGCTCCATGGGGCCGAGATCTACCTCTACCACTAGTTAGCTGGGTCATCTTAGGTGGTGCCTGTAAGTCTGTTTCAGATGCCTATTAGCATTTGCATTAACTTTTTTGATTCTAATTTCCTGGCCTGTAAAATGTGGAAATAAGTAAATCTAAGTTTTTCACAGATCTAAACTTGTTGATAAAAGCAAAGTCTTTTAAGAAGTCCTGTGACCATGGAATCTTAGTATCATGTTGAATTACTACAAGTAATTAAGTTACTGTAAGTAAGTTTTCTAGCAGAAAATTTAGAAAAAGGTTTTTAAAAATTTCACACGATTAAAATAAAATGGCCCTTCAAGGACAATGCTGTTTTGAGCAGTAGCAACTATTAACAAGGGTTTCCCTGATGGCTCAGCTGGTAAAGAATCTGCCAGCAATGTGGGAGATCTGGGTTCAATCCCTGGGTTGGGAAGACCTCCTGGAGACAGGAACAGCTACCCACCCCAGTATTCTGGCCTGGAGAATTCCATGGACTCACTTGTCATCTTGGATACACCTCCACCTGAACCCCTGGGCATGAGACCAAAGCCTCCATGAGATGATACCTTTGTGGAAATCGATGCATCTTTGTGATCTAACAGCTCGAGGGGCCACCGACAACAACAAAACTGCCGATATGATGGCCACCAAAACTAGAACAATTATCCCAGCAGGCGCTCTTGGGCTTGCTTCTAAATAAGACAAACAGAGAGTCTATGAGCTGGAAGAAAAGTTACCAGACAACAAAAGAAAATGTATAGCTGGGTGAGTATGTTTATTCAAAGTAGCTATTTCTGCTTTCTGCATGGGAAGCAGATATCATATTAGTGAAAATACTTTTTGTAATGAAAAGACCCATTAAAGATACAAACAACAGCCCTGTCTGGGTCAGTGTTTTTCATGAGCGTAAATAATACTTCCCAGTTCCCAGGTGGTGGTGCTGCTGCTAAGTCGCTTTAGTCGTGTCCAACTCTGTGCGACCCCATAGATGGCAGCCCACCAGGCTCCCCCGTCCCTGGGATTCTCCAGGCAAGAACACTGGAGTGGGTTGCCATTTCCTTCTCCAATGCATGAAAGTGAAAAGTGAAAGTGAAGTTGCTCAGTTGTGTCCGACTCTTCGCGACCCCATGGACTGCAGCCTACCAGGCTCCTCCATCCATGGGATTTTCCAGGCAAGAGTACTGGAGTGGGGTGCCATCGCCTTCTCCGCCAGGTGGTGCTAGTAGTAAAGAATTCTTCTGCCAATGCAGGAGACATAAGAGATGAATGTTTAATCCTTGGGTCAAGAAGATCCCCCTGGAGGAGGGCATGGCAACTCACTCCAGTATCTTTGCCTGGAGAATCTCACTGACAGAGGAGCCTGGCAGGCTACAGTCCATAGGGTCGAAAAGAGCTGGACATGACTGAGGCAACTTAGCACATCACCCCATCTAATATATATCTATTGGGGGAATCTGTCAAAGCTGATATTAAACAATTTGGGGCATAGTGGGGATGGGAGTCAAGAGAGGAAAAAGTCTGAAAACTTGAGAGGCAATGAGTTTTTCATGCATTTTAAGTCTTTGTTTTATATTGTAATAAGGGAATTAAACATACTTTTGTGTGTGTGTGCTCCGTCACATCAGTAGTGTCCGACTCTTTTGTGACCCCATGCACTGTAGCCCACTAGGCTCCTCTGTCCATGGGATTCTCCAGGCAAGAATACTGGAAGGGTTGCCATGCCCTTTTACAAAGGAGTAATTATGACTACAAACTAACCGCAGCCTAGTGTTTTCCTTGGGGGATGAAGGTGGGGCACAGTGTACCCTTGGCTTGGAAAAGGCAGGATCCTAGAGAAATAGAGATAAGAGGTGCAGAGATGATGAGGAAAGCTGATTAGGAGTCATGATCTTGAGTAAAAAGTGACAGATGACCACCAAGATAACCAATGGTGCTTGGAGTTCCTCAGGAATAACTGGAGCCTGTACTCTTTTCAGTCTCTTGATTGGAACGAGAATTGTTATAATTTGTATTAAAGGAAGTAACATTCAAAACTAGAATACCAAGAACATTTATAAAACATATGTTCCACTGACTCATTTTAATAAATACAGAGAGGTGCCATGGTCTCCCATGATGTCACCTGCTGAAGGATAAGGGTGATCAGCCCCCCTAGACAGTCAGCTTCATGAGTACACATTCCTTGACTCTATGGATACTGAACTAGAAATATTTTAAACAATGAGTTGTGGCAATTAGCTACCACTAGAGGTAAAAACGGAGAAGGTGATGGCACCCTCCTCCAGTACTCTTGCCTGGAAAATCCCATGGGCGGAGGAGCCTGGTAGGCTGCAGTCCATGGGGTCGCGAAGAGTTGGACATGACTGAGCGACCTCACTTTTACTTTTCACTTTCATGCACTGGAGAAGGAAATGGCAACCCACTCCAGTGTTCTTGCCTGGAGAATCCCAGGGACGGGGGAGCCTGGTGGGCTGCCGTCGATGGGGTCACACAGAGTCGGACACGACTGAAGCAACTTAGCAGCAGCAGCAGCAGAGGTAAAAAATGAGCCGAATCAGGCACAACCTTAATGTTTCAAATGTCCTCTGATGACTGTTTTCACCAGGTTTACAGACCATGCTTCAATAGCCTACAGCAGAAGCTTCAATTCTAACTTCCCACCATGTCTGCGCAGCTTTCTCTCCCCAAACCCAGACCCTAAGGCACATATCAGCACAATGGTAAGCAGGAATTGAAGATGCTCAGCCCACAGAGTAATAAAACATAGAGGTTCCGTCTTCATTTCTGAAGCTCTGAAACCCTAAAAGGGAAATCTTCTGGGAGTAATTTCCTTTTATTTTTCAGTGCAAGGCTTTCATGTGGTTGAAGGAAGGAAACTGTCTACCATTTTGACTGGAAGTATCCCTGTAAACAGTATTTTCAGAAATTCTATTCAAAGGTATTCTTGAAATGCCAACCTAATTTCCTATTTGATGTTCACAATTTCTACTGCTGTACCTGAAACCCATGTCCAGCCCTACTTGTAACTTACCTACACGCAGTGTTTGGGTGGTGAGTAAGGTACTTTTGTTTGATGAAATATTGCACAAATACTCCCCACTGTCTGAAAGACGCAGATCCTTCACAGTTAAAGAGAAGTCACGTGAGTTTATCAGCTCTTCCTTCCATGAAAGTCGAGGCTGATTGATTAGTGTTTCTTGTGAGGAGTTCTTAAAGTAAGCCAGGAGCGAGGAACTCCCACTTTCCACTCTGGACCAAGTGACTGTGAAGTCTTGATTTGCTGGGAAAAGACTGTTTTCAGGTTTACACAAGAGTAAAACGTTTTCACTTTGCATTTTATGAAGGACATCTAACAACAGGATAGAAAAGTAAAGATAAATGAAAACATTTTCAAATGAATTTTCTAAGTTATACTTAGAAATATCTTTGAAAAACTTTTTGGAAAGCAGTGAGATATTTGTGCTGTGGAGTTTCTTAAAACTTTACACCACTATTCTAAAGTCGCCCACCAAGGTTAAGTTTAGGCTTCAAGGAGGCCCAAGCCTGGGCCAGCTAGGGAGATGACACACCTGGTTTTCAGCTCCTACAACCTGAGCACGATCGCTCGAGTGCTGCTACCAGTTACCAGCGTTTTTAACTCAGCAATCTTCTGCTGACCTCTTGAATGCTGGTGTTACCCAGGCTGCCTTCGTGTCACGATGTATGACCTAGTAGTCTCTGCTGCGTCCGCGGTCTCAACCACTTTGTAATCTCTCTTCTGGACAAAGTCTTTTTTCTAGCACATGAGTATATTTCTAACCATGGGCAGGAATTCCCCACTGGACTGATCTTTTAGAGCAGGGAGTCTGCTGGGTATTCTCAGCTTCCCCTCCAGAGTTAGCACCACATTGTCCTTCCTGTTCTGCCAGCTGACTTCTATGGACCGCCATGGATTATCCTTCCTGGTTTTAGACTCACCTACTCTGCAGTCCACCTGCGAGAGAGTGATGCCAAAGCAAGCTATCTAAAACACAACAGTCCACCTGTGAAAGAGTGATACCAGAGAAGCCATCTAAAATACAACTTCCAGTCTCTCCAATGCTTCATATCCTTCTTTGGCGCCGTACTACCTCCAGGCCAGCTCAAGCTCCTTAGCAAGATGAAGGCATTTCACCTGGTTTTTGCCTTCCTCTCTAGGCTTAACTCTTGATACTTCAGTTTCTCTCTCAACCACTTATACTTCCACAAATTGAGGCAATATTTACCTCCATCTCTGCTTCTGCATATAGTGTGTTTTTTACCTGGAATGCCTATGTTCTCCTGAAATTTCCTACTACTACTTTAAAATTTGGCTTGTATGCAACTCCTTAAGCATATATTCTATAACAACCTGATCCATACCCAACCGTAGTGAACAGATTTAATCCCTCTCTTTGTATGCTACTTTCCTGGTTTAGTTTTATTTTTACATGTTTGTACTAGATACTGTGGATCCATAAGTGACTAAGAGTCCACAGCATCTAATATACACCTAGTTCTGAGGTTCACAGGCTGAGTGACAAAGTTTGGCATATAACAGATCCTCAATAAGACAAAACAGCACTAAGCGTAAGGAACCATTGGAACTTCAGGATACTCAGTTCTGAAATAAACAAGAGAAATTATGATTCTCCATATAAAATATTTACAGTTTAATATTTTCAACCCTTTCCCACATTTCCATTGCTACTTGGCTGATGAACAGTGAATATTAGCTGCCCATACTATTGACATCATATAAGGAGAATGAATAATTTTCCCAAATAAGACATACATATGACCAGTAGGTATCTGAAAAGTTCAACATCACTAATCATCAGGGAAATGCAAATCAATGCAACTACAATGAGCTATCATCTCACACCTGTCAGAATCACTATTATCAAACAAGGTGAAGGTGAAGTCGCTCAGTCGTGTCCGACTCTTTGAGACCCCGTGGACTGTAACCTACTAGGCTTCTCCGTCCATGGGATTCTCCAGGCAAGAATACTGGAGTGGAGTGCCAAACAAACAAATAAATAACAACTGTTGGTTAGATGTGGAGAAAAGGGAACCCTTGTGCATGGTTTGGCCCCAGGTAAATAGCAAGGAGGGAACACAGCTCTACCCATCAACAAAAAATTAGATTAAACATTTACTGAGCATGGCCCCACCCATCAGAACAAAACCCAGTTTCCCCCTCAGTCAGTCTCTCCCATCAGGAAGCTTCCATAAGCCTCTTATCCTTCTCCATCAGAGGGCAGACAGACTGAAGAACACAATCACAGAAAACTAACCAATCTAATCACATGGACCACAGCCTTGTCTAACTCAGTGGAACTATGAGCCACGTTGTGTGGGGCCACCCAAGATGGATAGGTCATGGTGGAGAGGTCTGACAAAATGTGGTCCACTGGAGAAGGGAATGGCAAACCACTTCAGTATTCTTGCCTTGAGAACCTCATGAACAGTATGAAAAAGCAAAAAGATAGGATACTGAAAGAGGAACTCCCCCAGTCGGTAGGTGCCCAATAAGCTACTGGAGATCAGTGGAGAAATAACTCCAGAAAGAATGAAGGGATGGAGCCAGAGCAAAAACAACACTCAGTTGTGGATGTGACTGGTGGTGGAAGCAAGGTCCAATGCTGTAAAGAGCAATATTGCACAGGAATCTGGAATGTCAGGTCCATGAATCAAGGTAAATTGGAAGTGGTCAAGCAGGAGATGGCAAGAGTGAACATCGACATTCTAGGAATCGGCAAACTAAGATGGACTGGAATGGGTGAATTTAACTCAGATGACCATTATATCTACTACTGTGGGCAGGAATCCCTTATAAGAAATGGAGTAGCCATCATGGTCAAGAAAAGAGTCCAAAATGCAGTACTTGGATGCAATCTCAAAATGACAGAATGATCTCTGTTCGTCTCCAAGGCAAACCATTCAATATCATAGTAATCCAAGTCTATGCCCCAACCAGTAATGCTGAAGAAGTTGAAGTTGAACAGTTCTATGAAGACCTACAAGACCTTTTAGAACTAACACCCAAAAAAGATGTCCTTTCCATTATAGGGGACTGGAATGCAAGAAACACCTGGAGTAACAGTCAAATTTGGCCTTGGAGTACAGAATGAAGCAGGGCAAAGGCTAATAGAGTTTTGCCAAGAGAACGCACTGGTCACAGCAAACACCCTCTTCCAACAACACAAGAGAAGACTCTACACATGGACATCACCAGATGGTCAACACCGAAATCAGATTGATTATATTCTTTGCAGCCAAAGATGGAGAAGCTCTATACAGTCAGCAAAAACAAGACCAGGAGCTGTGGCTCAGATCATGAACTTCTTACTGCCAAATTCAGACTGAAATTGAAGAACGTGGAGAAAACCACTAGACCATTCAGGTATGACCTAAATCAAATACCTTATGACTATACAGTGGAAGTGAGAAATAGATTTAAGGGACTAAATCTGATGGAGTGCCTGATGAACTATGGATGGAGGTTCATGACATTGTACAGGAGACAGGAATTAAGACCATCCCCAAGAAAAAGAAATGCAAAAAAGCAAAGTGGCTGTTTGAGGAGGCCTTACAAATAGCTGTGAAAAGAAGGGAAGTGAAAAGCAAAGGAGAAAAGGAAAGATATACCCATTTGAATGCAGAGTTCCAAAGAATAGCAAGAAGAGATAAGAAAGCCTTCCTCAGTGATCAATGCAAAGAAATAGAGGAAAACAATAGAATGGGAAAGACTAGAGATCTCTTCAAGAAAATTAGAGATACCAAGGGAACATTTCATGCAAAGATGGGCTCGAGAAAGGACAGAAATGGTAGGGACCTAACAGAAGCAGAAGATATTAAGAAGAGGTGGCAAGAATACACAGAAGAACTGTACAAAAAAGATCTTCACGACCTGGATAATCACGATGGTATTATCACTCACCCACAGCCAGACATCCTGGAATGTGAAGTCAAGTGGGCCTTAGAACGCATCACTATGAACAAAGCTAGTGGAGGAGATGGAATTCCAGTTGAGCTAATTCAAATCCTGAAAGATGACACTGTGAAAGTGCTGCACTCAGTATGCCAGCAAATTTGGAAAATGCAGCAGTAGCCACAGGACTGGAAAAGGTCAGTTTTCATTCCAATCCCAAAGAAAGGCAATGCCAAAGAATACTCAAATTACCGCACAATTGCACTCATCTCACATGCTAGTAAAGAAATACTCAAAATTCTCCAAGCCAGGCTTCAGCAATACGTGAACTGTGCACTTCCAGATGTTCAAACTGGTTTTAGAAAAGGCAGAGGAACCAGAGATCAAATTGCCAACATCTGCTGGATCATTGAAAAAGCAAGAGAGTTCCAGAAAAACTCTACACAATAAACTGTGGAAAATTCTGAAGGAGATGGGAATACCAGACCACCTGACCTGCCTCTTGAGAAACCTGCATGTAGGTCAGGAAGCAACAGTTAGAACTGGACATGGAACAACAGACTGGTTCCAAATAAGAAAAAGAGTACGTCAAGACTATATATTGTCACCCTGCTTATTTAACTTATATGTAGAGTACATCAGGAGAAATGCTGGGCTGGAGGAAGCATAAGCTGGAATCAAGATTGCTGGGAGAAATATCAATAACCTCAGATATGCAGATGATACCACCCTTGTGGCAGAAAGTGAAGAAGAACTAAAGAGCCTCTTGATGAAAGTGAAAGAGGAGAGAAAAAAAGTTGGCTTAAAGCTCAACATTCAGAAAATGAAGATCACGGTCCCATCACTTCATGGGAAATAGATGGGGAAACAGTGGAAACAGTGACAGACTTTATTTTTCTGGGTTCCAAAATCACTGCAGATGGTGATTACAGCCATGAAATTAAAAGACGCTTATTCCTTGGAAGGCAAGTTATGACCAACCTAGATAGCATATTAAAAAGCAGAGACATTACTTTGTCAACAAAAGTCTGTCTAGTCAAGGCTATGGTTTTTCCAGTGGTCATGTATGGATGTGAGTTGGACTATGAAGAAAGGTGAGCACCGAAGAACTGATGATTTTGAACTGTGGTGTTGGAGAAGACTCTTGAAGAGTCCTTTGGACTGCAAGGAGATCCAAGCAGTCCATCCTAAAGGAGATCAGTCCTGGGTGTTCATTGGAAGGACTGATGTTGAAGCTGAAACTCCAATACTTTGGCCACCTGATGTGAAGAGCTGACTCATTTGAAAGGACCCTGATGCTGGGAAAGATTAAGGGCAGGAGGAGAAGGGGACGACAGAGGATGAGATGGCTCAATGGCATCACTGACTCGATGGACGTGAGTCTGAGTGAACTCCGGAAGATGGTGATGGACAGGGAGGCCTGGCGTGCTGTGATTCATAGGGTCGCAAAGAGTCGGACACGACTGAGAGACTGAACTGAACTGATGGTGTGTAATCTATAAATATATCTAATTACTATATTTTATACCTGAAATAATATTGTAAGTCCACTGTACTTCAATATATTTGAAAGTTAAAAAAATTCAGGGGAAGGCCAAAAAAAGATAGCTAACCTCTACACTCCATATATAATGGAGATTCACAGAAAAAATTTGCTTTACTTCTGAGAGATGTTATGGGGAGGGAGGTGGGAGGGGGTTCATGTTTGGGAACGCATGTAAGAATTAAAGATTTTAAAATTTAAAAAAAAAAGGGAAAAAATTTGCTTTACTTCTAGTGAACTATAAAACAAATAATTTTCCTCAGTAATAGATAAATGGTGTTAAATTAATTTTTCTTCTCTTTAAACTCTTCTTAAACAGTATGCTATAGATAGATTGGTCAGAGTTTGGGTTTGTTCAGATACAGAGAGGAAGGTGTAGAATTGTTGATAAAGATTAATGGGCTAATGCTACTTAAGGAGACTAAACAGAAGCAATGCTAATTTTTGTTGGTTGAAAAACTGGCAAGAATCAGAGTTTGTGACCTGCTAGTAGATAAGCATCCTTTGCTTCTCCTCTGATCTTTTAAAGTGCAATGCAGGTAGAAAATTCTGTGTAGAAGAACCATAGAGAAATACACTAATACACACAAATATATTTGCTACTTTTCATTTCACACGTGTTTTCCTTTAACTCATAAACACCTTGCAAGGTAAGGATTACTTCCATTTTACCAACAAGGAACCAATACTCACAAATAAAAATGATTGCTTGAGGCAACAGAGCCATTAATATTAGGCCTGGGACTCTGGTCTGGACTTCTGACTGCTGCAAATGCATTTCCGTCCTTTTTGTATTCCTTTCTTATCTGTAAATCAATCCCCATTCCCTCCCATCCTCCGACAGCATGTTCACACAGAAAGCCTACCTTTCATTGTCCATCTCCCTGTCCATGTTTGCTTCAGCAGCGGATTTTCAATTGCACATTGATAAGATGAATTTGATCCTGTGATATTTACTCTGCTGTTTATATGAAAAGGACCCAAAGATCCAACTTCTTTCCCATTGTTTTCAGAGATAAATGTATTATTATCCACTTTCCATGTGATAATTGGATAAGGAAAAACACTTAACACACTGCATATTAAGAAGCTGTTGGTGGTGTTCTTTTCATACTTCATCACAGGTGTGACAAAAGCTATGAGGGAAAAAGACGGGCATGTGAGGAACTCTCATTAGTTTCTTTTTAGGCCACCTGTGCAGAACACTTATTATTTTAATACCTATGAACTGAAAAGCCAAGCTTTGTGAATAAAACTTGGCAGTTTTTGAAAGGAAAAACAACAAAAACTCTGTAGAATCTTAGGATATAGTCTGGTGATCGACAAGAAAAAAAAAGTATGCATGGCTACACAGCAACTAGCAAGCTCTACTCTCTAGAAAGAATTCTAGAAAAAAAATGGCCTCAGCTAGCAGTTAAAATGTGAGTGTCAGAAGTTGATAAACTGAAGCTCACGCAGCACTCTGTACTCCTCAGGTACTGACTCAGAGGCTTTTTGGTTCTTCATTTACCCATAATTCTTAGATTTCTGAGTCAAGGTTTGAAGCAGCTAAATGGAAGAGGGAGAAAGAACAAAGCCTATTAGAAAACGCCCCTCCCCCCAACAAATAAATGATTCGATAAGCAAAGTGAATAAAGATAGGGGAAAGCATAGAATATTAAAAATAACTTAATTTAGAAAATAGGAAATGTAATTTAAATCAATAATTCAATACTTTTAAGCTATCATATTGGCAGAATTTCTTAAAATTGGTAATATTAGGTGCTGATATAAGACTTAAGGGGAAATGGATACTCTTACGCTGCTGCTATATGTGCCATATTATAATTTTACTCCTGACCCTTTTGTTTCAGACCATTTCCTAGTATTAAATATAAGGATGTTCATCACAACATTTTTTGTAATGTAAAACACTATGAATACCTGAATACCTATTAATGGAATAATGGGTGTATCAATTTTATACCCTAAAATACTATGCATTAAAAATAATGACGTAGTTTGTATACGTTGTCTTAGAAGGAAGTCCACAGCTTATTAAATTAACAAGAAGGCATTCCAGGCAACATAGGATGGTACCACTGTCATGTTTTGTTAGAGCTTACGTGTACACTCACCTCCCACTTTTAGTACTACTTTCTTTGTGACTTTTCCAAGTGATGTTCCCACATAGCATACATAAATTCCTTCATCCTGAAGGGTTAATCTTCTGAAAGTCAGGGAGGCATTCCCATTGTGAATCTCACCACGGAAGAGGGATGTCCTGTTTACATATCTGGGATCTTGGTTTTCCAACTGGTCGCTGTCTTTGTAGTATGAATAAACACTGGTATCTTGATTCTTCCAGTGAATTACAACATTGGGTCCACTATCAAATGAGCAAGGGAGAATTATATCTTCACCTAGTCTTCCAGTGACGATTTGCTCATTCATACTAACATGACTGAAGGAAGCTAAAAAGGATCCATATGAAAACAAGAGCAGTTATGAAGTGAATTAGTGATGGGTGCTTATCAAGGGTTATATCAGGGCTACCTAGAACTATCCTAGGTCAGCAGCCTGATCATTAACATCTATCATCTATCTATCTATCAAGAACCTTTGCTAGTCTAATTCTCAGAAACAAGCCATGAAGCTCTGTATTTGAGCTGTATTTGAGTGCCTGCAATTTTAATTGAGTATCTTTTGGATTCAATGTAACAATTAGAATTGACAACAGTGTAAAGCATAGAAACCTTGCTTGATGCTTGATCAACAGTCTCATTTCTCCTCTGATCTTGGCCTACACAGTTGCTGGAAATTATATTACATAAATTAAAGATTCCTGTTGATTTTTATCCCTGAACATATACCTTTAATACTTACTATACAATAACAAATTATTAAATAGTTTATTCAGCTTCTGGAGCCAGCAGACTCTTACAGAATAGAAAAATCTTAACTTGGTTGGGTTAGGAAATATTTGGGACATGTAAAGACAATGCTGCATTCAGGGATCTGTTGGGAATATATAGACATTAGTTTCAAGAAATGGCACACAGAGGAGGAGTCCAAAAGGGGACATGAAGTGACTCATTTGTTTTGGCTTTAGGACAACTCACAGGGTATCCTATGAGTCAGTTAAAATACAGTTAAGAAATATTATTCTAAATATAAATGTAGAAGTCCAATCCTCCTAATACATATAAGTTTATATATGTGTTTGAAGTAAAGTTAAAGTGTTAGTCACTCACTCATGTCTGACTCTGACATGTCTGTGACTGCAGCCTGCCAGGATCCTCTGTCCATGGAATTATCCAGGCAAGAATACTGGATGGGTAACCATTCCCTTCTCCAGAGGATCTTCCTAACCCAGGGATCGAACCCGGGTCTCCTGCACTGCAGGCAGATTCTTTACCAGGGAAGCCCATATAAAGTCAACTTCAGAAGGTGATCTTAAAAAGCAAATGGACTCATCACAATCAGGTTTTTGCAAAGAAAATATACTTATTATCTCATAATCACTGCAAGTAGTATCCAATTTTCCCTGAACAAAAAGAAAAGTAGATCATGTGCCCTATCTATGAATTTTGTGATATTTTCACTGGAAAGGACATTATTTTACTAATAATGAAGTAAACTCTATTGACCTTGGCCAAAGCCACCTGAGATGGGAGAATTGGGTGTTCATGTGGCCAGGTCACAAAGCCTTTTTCCTTGGCCCTCTGAGGCTCTTTCCATTCTGCCATGTCTCTCTTTGCCTCAGAGAAACAGTCTATCCAAAGGCTAGAGGACTGTGGCATTAAGCTGAGAGATGTGGAAAGGTGGGAAAGAAAAGGAGTGGTTTTATTGACTTCCCTAATTGTTCTACTAAACATCTCTAATATTTTATTGGGTAATTAAAAATGCCTGTCATAGGACCTAGCAAAGCTGTAGCACCTTTTGTTGTGTCAAGTACCAAGCTAACACTTAAAAACCAATCAACCAACCAATCAAATTTGTCTTTATAGTGATTTTATATCTGGTAGCAGATAACAGATTAGAAAGAGCCTTAATCAGAGTAGACAGAAGAAAACATTTTTAATTTTCATGCAGACTTTCATCTGCTTCCTGTTTATTATTAATTAATCTTTTAGAAAAGTTGACAATGCTATGGCTACAGAAGAAACAGCCCCCTTGTATTGTGGCTCATGTTCTTATCTAATGATACAAACAACTAACACTTGGATTTAGTATAAAGGCTCTTACCTTGAGATCCACATAGAGATGGTATAAGAGTGAAGAAGAAAGACAGCACTGCCTGTGCCTTCATGTCTTGTGGAGATCATATTACTGATACTATCAAAGAGAAGCAAAATATGCAAGTTACAGATTTTAAGTGCAGACAGGAATTGGAAAAGAGAGAATTAATGTCTCTGCCTATAGGAGAATCATTAAATTAACTCTGGTGCATTCACACAAGTGATTCTTCTACAACCATTAAATCTTTAAAATTAAATACTGTAAAAGACAGTTCAATGGTATGGAAAGAAGCTCTTAATGTTATAGGAGAAAAATCAGATTACAAGGCAACTTTTAAGTAGCACAATCCCCTTTTGAAAGTGCACACATTTCTGCACGTAGGAGGCCAACAGGACATATCACTAAATGTATAGCAGGATGTTAATTCTGAAGAAGAGATTTCACATCTAAGGCAGTACCTGCTATATAACAGATTCTGAAAAATGGCTGTTGAATGAATAAAGATTTGGTGTACATTAAATGGTGGTTCTTTGGATATTTGAAGAATAAAAACTGTATGATCATCTCAATAAATGCAGAAACAGCTTTTGACAAAATTCAGAATCCATTTATGATAAAAACTCTCTGGAAACTGGGCATTAAGGGAATATACCACAACATAATAAAGTACATAGATGGCAAACTCACAGTTAGCATCGTACTCAACGGTGAAAAGCTGGAAGCCTTTCCTTTGAGATCATGATGCCCACTCCGGCCACTTTTATTCAAGATAGTATTGGAAATTCTAGTCACATCAATCAAACAAGACAAAGAAATAGAATTGAGACCAGAAAGGAAGAAGTAAAACTGTCACTATTTGCTGATGACTTGATATATACATAGAAATCCTAAAGAAGCAACCAGAAAACTACTAGAGCTTGTTACAAAATTAATATTCAGAAGTCTGTTGCATTTCTATACACAAATAATGAACTATCAGAAATTAAGGAAACAATCCAATTTACCATTGCATCAAAAAGAATAAAATATTTAGGAACGAACCTACCCAAGGAGGTAAAATACCTGTACATGGCAAACTATAAGACACTAGTGAAAGGAACCGAAGCTGACACAAACAGATGGAAAGATATACAATGTTCATGGGTGGGAAGAACACTGTTAAAATGACCAAATGCAACCCAGAGTCACTGCAATCCCTGTCAAAATGCTGAGGGCATTTTCTCAGAACTAGAACACCTAATTTTAAAATGTGTATGGAAATGAAGAAGACCGTGAGTAGCCAGGATAATCTTGAGAAAGAAGAAAAGGGCTAGAGATATCCCGCTCTCTGACTTCAGACCATACAGCCATCAAAGTAGTATGATACTGGCGCTAAATCAGACACGTAGGTCAGTGGGACAGATAGAGAGCCCAGAAACAAAACTACACACATATGGCCAATTAAACTATGACAAAGGAAGAATACACAGTGGAGAAAAGACACACCCTTTAATAAGTGGTGTTGGGAAAATGAGACAGCTACATGTAAAAGAATGAAATCAGAACATTCTCTAATGTCATACATAAAAATAAACTCAAAATGGATTAAAGACTTAAATATAAGACCAAGAATCATAAAACCGACCAAAGAAAACATAGGTAGAACACTCTGACATAAATCATAGCAATACTTTTTAGATGTCTCCTAAAGCAAAGGAAATAAATGCAAAAATGAACATATGGGACCTAATTAAACTTAGAAACTTTTCCACAGCAAAGGAAACTATTGACAAAATGAAAAAACCTATCAAATGGGAGAAAACATTTGCAAGTGATATGACCAATAAGTGTTGATGGGACACTTCTGTACAGGACATTCTCAGGACTTACGCTTTCTCTATACTCACTCCCTTGGTAAGCCTGTTACCCACCAGATCCAGCTGCTCACTGTTTGAAAATCAATACCTGAGAGACAAGTGTTGGTAGAAAAGAAATCTGCTTTTAATTAGAAAGCCATCAGTTTGGGAAGAAGGCAGACTCCTATCCCCCCAAAACCAACTCTGAAGATTCTGCTTGGCCCTGAAAATTGTTAAAGGGAAAATGGAAAGTAACAATCTCAGTTAATTATTGAGGTGGGGCCAGAGTCACCACCATCCCCCACTGTGTGCACTGTGATCTTTATTTAGATGCTATCTTCCTCACACACTTTGTTTATAAGATTACTGAAGGGGAAGCTAGGAAAGAGATCTGGTCATCTGTTACTTATTCTTCATTTCTACTCCTTTGATATCTGGAAAGAAACACCAGGTTAGGCAAGGGGACAAGACCAAGGGGTTTCCTGCTGAGTGTGGTTTCCTGCAAAGAGCTGCTTACAAGTCCTTCTGTCTCATGGCTCTGAATGACATTTGTACACCAAGGATTCTTAGATTTATCTACTGAGTCAAGGTCATATATTCAATTGCCCATTTGACCTGTTCATTTAGATGCCTTATAGGCATCACAGAACAAACATTCCATGCCGGTTAGTCTAGAAACTTAGAAATCAACTTGGATTCTTCCCTTCCCTCATGGTCCCATATCTAATCTACTAATCAGTCTTTTGTTAATGAAATAAAACTCCATTATTTGTGCACTTCTCTCCAACTCTACCATCACCTTCTACCCCAAGGCTATTATCATCTCTTACCTGGATATCAAAAACAGTTATCTGGATGGTTACCACTCTTCTACCCCTGCCTTCTTATAATCTACTGTCATTGCAGCATTCAAGGTCCTATCTTAAAAATATAAATAAGTTTACAATAGCCTTCTAATTAAATCACTTCAGTGACTTCCCATCACACTCAGATCAAATTCTTAACCCTAGCCTACCAAGCCTTGGATGGATTCTCTGGCTCCTGGTCCTGCCTGCCTCTCCAGCCTCTCATATAACAGCCCACAAAATCCATTCCAAAAGACTTGTGAGCACAAATGCTCCAATTCAAGGGTCAGCATGAGCTGAAAATTAGGCCCTTGAAAACTGGTTAATTCATGTCTTTTGGATAAAATGACAAATTGCCATAACTCATTTATCATCTAAGATGAAGTACTATGAATAAAAAAACATACTCAACCTCTTCTACACAAATGCTTGATTTAGCGCTTTTGAAATAAATTCAGCATTCAGCTAAGTGAGGCAGTTAATGAGTATTTGGCCCTATTTTTATGCCTGTTTTATTTTTAGACATTTATTTTCTTCCCCCAAAGCAGTCGAAATCTTCCACCTTGGATTAAACTGAAGCTACCCAAGTTGCAATCAGCACCCTTACAAAATGGCTCAAATGTTAGAAGCGCCTTGTTCTGATACATTGTGGCTGATTTCCAGATGTGGGGGAAGAAGGCAAAGAAGCAGACTCCCTAATGAAACATGGCAAAAAGAAATCCAGATGCTGAGACTAATCAAGACAGAAGAAAAAGCTGAAGCCTTTCTACAAGCATAAAATAAAGAGAACAGAATGGCTACCTCTGTGCTCATCTTAATAGCTACAGACCACACTGACTGAGGGTTTTCCTGGTGGCTCAGATGGTATAGAATCTGCCTGCAATATGGGAGACCTAGGTTCGATCCCTGGGTTGGGAAGCTCCCCTGGAGAAGGGCATGGCAACCCACTCCAGTATTCTGAATCCCATGGACAGAGGAGTCTGGCAGGCTAAGTCCATGGGGTTACAAAGAGTCAGACACGATTGAGCAACTAAGCACAGCACACTGACTGAGGCCTTCAGCACTAACTGTGACAGCAACAGACTCTACTTGTGTTCAGGTCAGGTTCTCCAGCCCGCACATCAGTAACATTAAAGACTGGTCTTGGCTCATAACTGCTGGCCTAGATATGACCAGACGCACACAGAAGGTCAGTTGTCTTGTTCAATAAACAAGAACGTTTCACATCATTTGCATCATGCTATTCACATTATGAATTCCTCCAGGAAAAATGGATTCCAGGGAGCTCCACTCTCCTCTGCATTGTTTTAAATTCAGTGCCTCTCACAACGCTCAGGGCACTGTGCCAATTTGGGAAAGAAGTCATAATAAGGGGAAACTCTCTGTAGCATCGTAGGGATTTCTCCTTAGCATCCACTTAGATTTTAATAGGATTGACTTTGTTTAGATAGAAAAAAAGAACAAAAGAACAATTTTAGGATTACCCACTCTTTACTCAAAAGAAATCTCCCTTGCTGTTTTATAGTGAAAATCCTCCACTTGAGGATTTATATATTGGGTTGAAATTTTGAATCTCGACATGTACTGTCTTTGCTTCAAGCTCCTTTTTTGAGTACGGGGTGCAGGTAGGTGTAGGGAGTAGCTCTTGGTTTGTTTGGAAACCAGGTTAAAAGTGTGTTCAACACATCTGGGAGGGAGGTGAAGAGGTGCAGCTGCAGAGCAGCAAGAGAGAAGGCAAAGGCGAAGCGAAACAAGAAAGGAAGAAAAGCAGGCGTTAGGTAGTGGTTGCCCTACTGGCCTCAGCTTTAGAACAGAACACAAGGCTACCCGCTCCCTCATAAGGGACACTCTCCAGGCCTCCTCTGCAGAACCACAGCACCTCAGAACAGTCCATCAGAGGAAGAGAGCAAAAGGGATTCATCGACAGATTTTCCCCATAGGCAAATTCTCCCCATGGGGCTTTAACCCCCATGCTCTTTCTGGTCCCCTTTGGCTACCACTCAGGAAGCCAGACCTCATGCCTCCCAGTATCATACCTTGAATATGGAATACGGGGCAAAGGAGACCACCATCTCTGGGAGTCTCCTTAGGTCATGTCTGCACCCTGTAATGGTGGCAGCTCTCACTGTGGAGGCATCAGTGGGGCACGTGCTGAAGCTGGCCTCCCCAGGGGAGGCTGCTGATGTTTTGGACGCAGTGGCATTGGGGACGGGGCTCTCTTTGTCCAACCAGTTGAAGGCTCAGGAAGTAAGCAAGGCCGAGAAAATCTAGGGAGGCTCATAAATCAGGCCCAATAAAAGTAGCTATATCAAAAATGCCACATATTTAATATCTGATATTTTGTATGTTAGCACAGCTTCCCTAATGGCTTCATGGTAAAGAACCTGTCTGCCAGTGCAGGAGACAGAAGTATAATGGGTCGGGAAGATTCCCTGGAGAGGAAAGTAACAATCCACTCCGGTATTCTTGCCTGGGAAATCCCATGGCCAGAGCAGCAGGGCGGCCTGCAGTCCACCGGGTCACAAAGAATCAGACACAACTTAGCAACTAAACAACAACAACAACAAGACCATTTGGCATTTGCTCAGATCCCCTGGGATCACTTTTAACCATTCAGTTTTCATGCACACGTTGCTCAGTTGGTGCTACCTGTTCACATCACTGCAGCCTTTTCAGAGGCTCGCCCTGAGATAATGGAAGCTGTGGTCTGGGAGTCACACTCCTTCCCTACTCTGTGCCCTAGTGGCGGCCTCAGTTCAGTTCAGTCGCTCAGCCGTGTGTGGTCCAGAGCCCCACTGTGGGAACATGGCTGAGACTCCACCTAAAGCTCTATCCTTGCTTAGCAACTTCTGTCCCATCCTGCTTCCCACACTTCCTCACAGGGGTCTTTTGAAAACACCACCTCATTACTTGTCCACACACCCCCATCTCCAAAGGGTTTGCTCTCCCAGAAGCGGAGCCCTAGACAAAGCACGAGTAAGGGAAACACACTACATCGAAGGGGCCAGGGCACTCACTAACCTTCAAGGGCCATTTTCCAGTTCAGAGTTCTGTCATGGAAATGTTTCTTCTTGCCAAAGGTGCAGATTATAAATCCCCCTAGATTGTGCTCTATACAAAAAAGAATACAGCTGGATTGAGTGGAGTCTTTTGTTTTTAGCAAGAAGGCTGCAAACCCATGACAACAGGCAAAAAAAAAAAGCAGGGTTAACAAGGCAGATAGCAGCTGTTTTGTCAGTCACAGAAAGATAGTAAGCAATTGAACAAGACGCCCTTAAGTAAAATGAGTTTTGAACATGCGCAGACATAAGTCCAAGGACTTCTTGGAAATAGTCACCTCTCCCTCTTTAACAGACCCTGAATAGATGTCCATGACACATCAAAGGCCCTGGGGAGCCAGTTGGCTGTGCCAGTCCACTTCTTCTCCCTTCAGTTCAGAAGGTATGTTGTCATCACTAAACAATCTGACTAAATATTATGTTAATTGACTACATGGGAGGACAAGGCATACTCGGTGTTTCTCCAACAACTAAGGTAAATAAGATGAATGCTTCGGAGAGCTAAATAAAGCACAAAAAAGGAGGCAAGAAAATTCAGCTGTTTGGATTAGGTGTGGGAGAGTCAATAGAGAAAGACTGAAAACAAACTGTAAAGCTCTAGAAGGAGTTGGATTCTTTTTAACAATTTGAATACAAAGTTCTCCAGTCACTTTCAAGAAACAAAAACTGGAAATATCAGATGCTGAGTTTTTATTGATTCGTTTGTGTAAAAAAGATAATATAGAAGATCAAACAGTGGCCCCATACTCAGAGCAAGGCCTTGGTGCCCTCCACTCAAAAAATCTAGAAAATGAATGGACAGCAGTGTATTATTTTAACTTAAAAAAAAATTAAATATGTAATATGGGTATCTCACTTCTTTTTAACTGTACTAACTGCTGGGGTTGATTATGTCCGATGTAAGGATTTCAACTAAATAATGAAAGCTCTAAAATGATACTGTGACTTCTCACCTCAGACAATGTGAGATGACATTTTTATATCAGAGGGGCGGTGACAGCACCTGGAGGTCAAAGAGTCTGGGCTAATCAGTAGAAGGCTTCCTTCCTAATGTTGATTTAGGTTGATCACCCAGGTCTGATATCAGAATCCCATGACGGTCACGGTTGTCATATATAAATATCCTACTGTGTGGGAAATGATATATTCAGTATTACTTAGAATGAAATTAACTATTCCAGCTCAGTCCCTGTGTCACTCTTTCAAATACAGAAGGAAAGAACTCCTCTTTGTATCTACCTGTCAGGGTGTTAGGGCTGAGTGACCTGTAATGAACATAGAGTGACCTGTAATGAGTATCAGAATCCAGGATTTAGTGTGAAGAAGAGGCAAAACCCAGTCAGGACAAGACTCTTAGCTGCCATGTTACTAACACTGTTGCCCCAGAACCTTACCCTGGCTCCTCCCTCCAGTAAACCCACAGAAAACCACACCTAACCGCACTCTCTGGCTGTGTTCACAGCGCAGGAATAAGACTAACTTGTGTCAGCTGAGTCAGCTTTGAAAGTGGGACGAAGGGCCCTGTGTGTCTCGTTACCATCTCACTGTAACAGTAAGAATGTCTGTGTGCACCAAGATGGTTCAAGCTGCTTCCCAACCAGATGCTAAAGGACCGTACAAGGGTTGAGAAGAGGCGGCATCCCAATTCCAGGAAGAACCCCGCCTATGCCCAGAAATCCAGTGCATACGCCTCCCTCTCATTAGTCCTGCCCTTAAAATCTTAATTGTCCCCCAGGCAAGAAGTTATTTGTGAACAAAGTTTCTGCTTCTGCATTCTCTGGCCACTGAATAAAGCTTGTGCTGCTTTAATCTCAGATTTGATTTTGTTTTCTTGACTGTGTGAACCTGAATGGGAAAAGAACTCTTCTGAATGAGGGAGGGGCCTTGGCTGGGCTAGGGTCCAAGCAGGGGTCCATACGACCTAATTGGGCAAGACTTATTGTTTATTAAGGGATGATTTACAATGCACTGCCTTCTGGCAGATACTTGTGCCCCTATATACCTGAATTGGTGGTTTTCAGTCCTTAGAATTTAAAGCTGTAGCTCACCTGACTAGCTGGTGCAAAAGGAAAGGAAAGACTGCTGGCCTAGTTCTGTGTGCACAGCTCAACGGGTCATTTCGAAAAGTACAGTGGTTATCAGTTTGGCTTTGTATCCATAAGCTCTCTGTACAGCTCAGAGTCAATCCTGCCAAACAACTTTTGTTTGTAAAGCTCTATTGCTTCAGCCCTATCTTTTCCTCACAAACCATTTCTAAATTAAAGTCAGAAACATTAAAATTCTGAGGAGCAAGAGAAAGTGAAATATCTCAAATTTATCCCTACCTTCTAGGTAACAGGACTAGATCTTTCTTTGTAAGGAAACCCAGTCATCCAGCAAGCCTACCATCTTTTTTTGCCATTAAAATACACAATTTGAACATCTTTCCTACATATCACAGGACCTTAAGTCAGACAGTCCCTAATCTCGAAAAGCTTAGTTTGGAACCAAAAAATAAATGGATTATATAAACAAATAAATCCAAATACACAGATACAGGCAGCACTAAGGAATCCCCTGCCCAGGTGCTATGGAAGGACAGAAGGAAAATACTGGAGCTTAAGAGGGAGCAGGGGTTTAAGAAAAGCTTTTTGAAGCATCAGTTTTGAAAGACAAGGAGAAACTGACTTGTAAGGAAGAGTAAAGGGAAGTGGAAGAGGGATGATATTCTAGGCAGACAATAGAACAAAGATGCAGCTGCAAGAGAACACAGAAACCAAACAGGCCACATGGAAGAGAAAATGCTGGAAAGGCATGCAAGGGCTCAATCATGACCATTCTTGTGATCCATATTAAGGAAATGGCAAGTTAATGATGAAGTCAAATTTGTGTTTTAGAAGATAAAGAAGCCAGCTTGTAAACATCAAATAAGTAGATATGACAGAAAACAATTTAAAAGCAAACAGTATGAAATGGATAAAGTGAAAAGGACACTGTGACAGTTACTAGTACCATTTCTCTTTCTTGCTAACTGAACCCCTTCTCTGCCCAGCCCTGTGCAGGATACAACCACTTCTACTGAAAAGGAGAACTGAAAAAGGGTTCAGAAAAAATAAATAAAATGACCATCACAACTCAGCATGGGTTAGGAGTCCTTTATATTTGGAAAAGGAGAAACTAGGGGTGACCACTGTGAAGAGCTGGGCCTATGTCAAGGGTGGAAGCCAGTCAGAACTTTCCAACTTTCTTGCAAACTGAGAGTCCAACAGCGAACCATGCTTACCTCACTCTTGAATACTGAACTCCCAATATATGTTTGTATGTCCACATTTTCCTCCTCCTAGCCCTGAGACTAAAAGACGATGACAAAAGGGTTCTCTGTATCCAAAATTAACTACTAAAATCAAACTGAAAAAAACAAATATTGATACTTTTTTGGACAATGGAACATAAACAAAAGTCTGTTGGGAGAATTTCCATGGAATCCTCATAACAGGGACAGATGCAAGAGCAGAACTTCACAGAAACCCCCTCGCCCCCCTTTCTCTATTTTCTGAGCATTGATTTGATGCCTGGAGCTGCAGCAGCCACCCTATGGATGTGAGGAAACACATGGGAGGACTAAAAAAATCAACAAAATAAGAATAATAGAGCAGGAGGATGGAAAGAATCTAATAGTATTTTTAAGTCCTTATACTTGGCAACCCACTCCAGTGTTCTTGCCTGGAGAATCCCAGGGACAGGGGAGCCTGGTGGGCTGCCATCTATGGGGTCGCACAGAGTCAGACATGACTGAAGTGACTTAGCACTTGCTTGTTATGGATTTTCTATCTTTAGAGTTCCTGTTAATTAAGTTTAAGTTGCTGTTAGTTAGGTCTTCAAATGTCTCTGAACATTCCAAAGTGACACAAAATAAAAATAACTTTTTTTACCTGATGAAGAGCTGCTGACACAGGAAGCAGGCTCCATTTTTGTCTACATAAAGAAAAAAGTCTGTTCTCCCTACATCAAAATACTAAAAGAACTTGTATTCAGTCTTAACAAAGTATAGTTAGAAATATGCATTTTCTTGCTAATGGTAACAAAACCACTTTTAATCTTGAAGCTAAAACAAACATTAGTTATGAGCCATTGGAACTTTGTAGTAAGTTTAATGTGCCTTCAGTTTTTTTTTTTTTTTTTATAGGAATAGATTTCTATTAGCAGAACCACATTAACCTTAAAATTCCTGTTTCTTTTTAGTGTCAACATTAAAAGGAAAATACTGATTCTCAGCTGAAGCTTTATCTTGCAAATAATGGAAGTTTTCTGTTATACACTAGAAAGAGTTTGCCTGGCTAATTTCACTCTCTAGGGTTCCTGTTTCTCCTTATTTCTTTCAAACAAAAGGAGTAGATACTTATTTTCAAGAAACCTTTAAAAATAAGTTTATAAAACAGTAAAGTAATTTCACAGTGTATGATACAACAAGGACATGAATATTTATAAAAAGAATACATTGGACACATCATGACATAATTATATGTACTTCTATGTCATAAGTTTATTGTTAAATTTGTAGAGTTAAGAGTAATGAGGGGACAATATAGAAGCTTTAAGTTGGTCTTCAGACTTTTTAAATGCAGAGTACATTCATTTGACTCATCTGGGCACGTGAGTATATTGGTCCCTTACAGACCAAGCTGACTAGGTAATGTGATGACTGAGACAGATCTGGATATTAAATGATGCCTGTGGCAATTCCTAGTAAGAGAATTGCAATAAAAGCTAGATTTTGAAGAAAGGCTTTGCTTCCTTTAGCAAGGGATTTTTCTTTCAGAAATTGTGTCTAGGAGGATCAGATAACACAGATTTTCTGAAGAAGATACTTCAGTTTTAGACTCTACAGATCAGAGATCCAATATCTACCACAATGTAAAAACAAAGCTGAGTACACCTTCCAGCATTCCATCAAGCTCTGAAAGACAAAATAAATTGTACAAGCAGATTGTTTACATGCCCACAGAGCCTACCACACTGCTGTTTCATCCTCAACCAGAGCTTATGGCCTCAAAGAGGGTTCCCTTAACAAGCTGTTGAGTACTAAGGATGGTTGGCTTCCTGGGTGGCCCTAGCAATAAAGAACCTGCCTGCCAATGCTGGAGACATAAGAGACGTGGGTTCGCGCGATCCCTGAGTTGGGAAGATCCCCTGGGGCAGAGCATGGCAACCCACTCCAGTATTCTTGCCTAGCAAATCCCATGGGCAGAGGAGCCTGGTGGGCTATAGCCCACAGGGTTGCAAAGAATCAATTACAACTGAAGTGGCCAAGTATGCGCGCACACACACGCCAAGGATGGTTTTGCAGGAGAAGAGCTGTTGTCCCCTGTGAGTAGGCTCTATAGGTTTAGAGCCCCTGACAGGTAAGCCTGAAGGGCAAGGGAGTAGGGGACAATGTCGCTAGGACATTGAATAGTGCCTAATGTAGCTTTGGCTGAATGAAGAGGAGGCTTTAGGCCAGGCTCTGTACCACGTTTTGGACTTGTTTGTTAAGGCGATGGAAGAAGGCTGATTGGAAGACTGAGGAAATGAAGAGAATACAGAACATTAGGAACGGATCCAGAGCATGAGGCTGATCAGGAGTCTACTGAGCAAGCGTGAAAAAAAGAGGCCAACCTAACCTGATTCCATCGTTACTTATTCATGTAACTGAGAGCCTCTTCTGTGGTGAACCCTTTCTGGTGAGCATTCGCATGGAACCCGAATAAGGCAGCTGTGGCTGTTCCTTTCCTGCATCAAAGCAAACCAGGCTATGCTACAGCTGACTGCCACTGCAGATTGCCACTGAGGACTTCCGGAACACTCCATGTGCCATTTTTTTATCCCACCTAAATTGGCTATGACGGGAGTTCCTTGATCAGAAACAAAGGCCAGGGACTAATTCAAATGTAACTCCTCCTTTTATGTTCCCTATCAATGAAGTTGTTAACCTTTTAACACGGTGGAGTGGTCTCTAAGAACCTAGCTCAGCAATCTCACAGGGCGTCTTCTTCCACCTTGGAAGTTACTTGACAGAGCTACTTGGCAGAGTACTGGTTAGGCTCTGAACCGTGTGCTAAATAAGGCACTGTCTCCTCATAGTGACAAGATATAGGTCTAAGAACCATAGAGTGTCTAAAAACGATAGCTGATTAACCCACTCTCCTATTTGTAACACACTGTCCCTTTAATGTCCATCCATCCTTTCTTTTAATACTTAAGGGAAGACTTTTACCATGGGACGCAGTTTGGTTCTTCTGAATTGAAGCTAAAACTGGTCATTTGAGCTCTTCATGCCAAGGAAAAAATAGCAGAAAAGTAGGATACTGTCTTGGCTGGGCTGACTGACCATGACTAATAAGATGATTTGCAATTACTGCTGTACAACTGGGAGGAATACGATAGGAACTTAGTGGATCCCTTTCTTTTTTGATATGCTGTGGGTGAGGTTAATGGGGGACTATATAGGGAAGAGCACCAAGAACTGAAACAGCTCAAGAATCAAAGTTCGGGCTACCCTGCTGGGGAAATAGCAGAGGGATGGGCTCAAGGTAAGATCACAGAATGAGTAATAGCAAAAAGAAGGCATGGGTATCAGCTCTGGCTTAGGGACAAGCGGCAGAAAGAATGACCATAGTCTGTGCTGTGACTTAGACTAAAACGTCTTCTCTTCTATCCATACTTTATGCGGTGTGTGCTGCTGGTAGTAAAGCATTTCTTCTGGACCATAGACTGAAACAGAATTTGAAGGGGAATATCCTCTAAAGCAGAGCTACTCAAAGTAGGGGGGTCTGCAGGCTGGTGCCAGTCAGTGAGCTGTTTATTACTGGTTCATAACACCAAAAGTATAGGAATACAGAATAAGTATTTAAAATTACTCTGTCAAATTGGTATCAAAATCTTTATGCCTATTGTATGTAATAATAAAAAATCAGGGCTTACATTTTATGTTCTTTCGAATTTCATTTTTCTGGAAATTCATTTTTATTACATCTTCCCAATGAATTTGTCCATGACAGATTAGAAACAAAACTTTACTGTTCCTTTAACTACAGAGCTGAGAAGCACTGATTTTAATGAGCGCTGGCTTTGTCAAATCTATTACTGCTCCTAGATGCAGCGCCTGTTTAGGGGGAGAAGTCTGGTTCACAGAACTTTAGTCAGTATGCAGAGAGAAGGGGCAGCAAACAGATACGGTTCCAGAAACAACTTGGAAGGTAAAGGTAGCTGGGAACTAGGATCATAAGTGAAGAGAACAATGGGGTCAAGGAATGTTGTTCAGTGTGTTTATAGGCCTGGGGAAAGAGGGAAGGAAGGGTGGCGGTGCATCCATGGAAGGGCGAGGGTCTAGAGGAAGGGCTAGGGTCTAGATCTCTCAAGGTGAGACAAGGAGGAATTACCAGAAGACAGGCTTGCTCAAGATGTGGATAGATGAGAAAATTTCTATTTCTCAAAGGCAGTGGTAGCTAATCTTTGAAGAGTAGGGACTGGAGGCCCATATGAAGAGAAGCAAAACCATCATCCCATAGGGAATCATGCTGGGCCTGGAACTCACCACCTGCACAGATGAGAACATGGGCAAGGATGCCTCACTTTGAAAAACCCTCTTAGTAGTGTTGGTTGGTTGGAGAAGGTGATGGCACCCCACTCCAGTACTCTTGCCTGGAAAATCCCATGGATGGAGGAGCCTGGGAGGCTGTAGTCCATGGGGTCACGAAGAGTCAGACACGACTAAGTGACTTCTCTTTCACTTTTCACTTTCATGCATTGGAGAAGGAAATGGCAACCCACTGCAGTGTTCTTGCCTGGAGAATCCCAGGGACGGGGGAGCCTGGTTGGCTGCCGTCTATGGTGTTGCACGGAGTCAGACACGACTGAATTGACTTAGCAGCAGCAGCAGCAGCAGCAGCAGCGTTGGTTGGTATCTCCCTCTCTCTGCCTGAATTTGCCAGTGTCTATTGAACCCAGAAGCCTCCACAGAAGAAGGAAGTGTTTCATAGACTAAAGTTCTGTGAACCAGACTTCTCCCCCTAAACAGGTGCTGTTTGTTTCTAGCTACAGAAACACAGAAATGAGTAGAGGCTCATCTGCCAGTAAACAACATTTGAACAGCATATGAGAATCACCACCTGAGCAAAGAATGATGTGTCGGGCCGCTTTTCTGGCACCAGCTCCATCCTTTCCATAGGTCACGATCCCATCAGGCAGACCTGTCAAGGTTCCAGCTTCCACAAGGTGACCTCATTCTTGGGATCCCATAGCATCAATTCCTTTCATCATAGAGGTAGCATGCTCCTGTTTCCTAAGTTCCTCACTCTCTTCTATTTGATTTCTCTACTTTTCTACCACCTGGTTTCTGGGATTAAATACTCTCTGTTGTAAATACTTGAAATGGATGCTATTTTCCCAGAAAGACTGTCTGTGGATCAGATAAGTTCACTCACACTAGTCCCTGGGGTATCTATAATTATCACATTTTCCTCTGAGTATATACCAGAAATGTCTATCTTTGATAACTTTTGGACTCCGAACATCAGCTCTTTGACCTCTTACTTGTAAAGGCCACCTAGAGTAGGAAAGCCAAATGGTAACCATCTGCATACCCTGTACCTTCAAAACAGTTGATCAAAAGTAATATCACATCCTATTTTCAAAGGCTTGAAAGATGTGCCTGTGGATGGTTGTCGTTTAGTTGCTAAGTTGTATCTAACTGTGGGACCCCATGGACTGTATTGTAGCCTGCCAGGCTCCTTTGTCCATGGGATTTCCCAGGCAAGAATACTGGAATGGGTTGCCATTTCCTTCTCCAGGGAATCTTCCTGACCCAGGAATTGAAACTGTGTCTCCTGCATTGACAGGCAGATTATTTACTGCTGAGCCACCAGGGAAGCCCATACATGTAGATAGTCACACTTTATTCTCATCTAGTTCCCTAGTTTAGTCATTGCAAACATTGATAACAATTGAATTTTTAAAAAATAACCAAAAAAAAGTTAAAAAAACAAACAAAAACCTCTAAAAGACAAAAACTAGACTATAAGGGCTGGATGGATCATCAATTTAATTCCTAAAAACTCCATGTTTGATTTGAGCCAAAGATTTCTGCTTGTCTGATATTTCCTGAGCCCTGATTACTGCACTGCCTTTGGATCTCTGACCACACCCACCTGGACTGCAAACACTTGCCTTCAGCGTGATTCTTAACTCTGCTGAGTTTAGGGATCTCATTTTCATTGCAGCTTCTCCACAGTCTGAGCCTACAAAAACAGTTGCCAATGTGCATTTTTAAAGGAGTCTGCAGCCTGGCTCAGCATTCTGTTTCTTAGGAAAGAAGATTTTTCTGAGCTCCAACAGCAGAACAAAATGAGAGGTAGGTAGGCCAGACACATACATATTCAAACTAATGTTTTTTCTTTTTAGTTTTTGTAGACATTGACAGCAAAGAAACCCGAGAATGATAAAGAGGAAGGTATTCAGTGTTACCTAGTGTAGGACAGTACTCGGCAATGGTTTGCACTCACCAGGCCATCAAACTTGAAATTAAAGCTGGCTGCGCAGGATAGCTCATTGAATACAGACTACCTGGTGAGGACTGCTGCAATGATTTCAGCAGATCTGAATTTCTTAAATTTCCTCTGAAAATGTTTTCTTCACTGTATCCTCTAAGGCATGTATGTGCTGAATTTAAATTACTTTGTGTTACTCAGAGAACAATGGTGAAAAGAGAGATAAGGTGTTGGGCTGTGTAGGGTTGCCAGATAAAACATAGGACACCCAGTTAAACTTAAATTCAGATAAACAACTAATAATATTTTAGTACAAGTATGTCTGAGGCAATATTTGGGACATACTCATACTCATGCTTAGTCGCTCAGTCATATCCAACTCTTTGTGACCCCATGGACTCTAGCCCACCAGGCTCTGCTGTCCACAGGATTCTCTAGGCAAGAATACTGCAGTGGGTTGCCATTTTTTCCTCCAGGGGAGCTTACTAACCCAGGGATCAAACTTGTGTCTCCTACCTCTCCAGCATTGGCAGGTGGATTCTTTACCACTAGCGCCACCTGGGAAGCCTCATTCATACTAAAACAAGTCATTTATTGATTATCTGCAATTCAGACTGAACTGGGAGTCTTGTGTTTCTGTTTGTCAATTCTGGCAACTGTACCGTGGGGGCAGCTAGTATTAGCTTCTTCTCATATGAAGACAACTTGGCTGCTTTGGCAGGGGCACACACACATATACAAAAGTGGTTAAGAACTAAGGCTAGAGAGTGAGACTGCCTACATTTGAATCGTATCACTTCCACCTAATGCCTCTGATCTTGGACCAGAGCCAGGAACACAATTTGAGTGGTCAGCATGCCTCATCAGCCTCCACTCTCTTAATTTTGGCAACAGCTACCCACACACTCAGCAGTGCCCCCAAGGAGATGCCCAGTTGCCTGAGGGGGAGAGGTTAGTGAGACATTTGGCAACCTCTTATCATGAGGTTTCACATTTCTGTCCCAGATCATAGAAGGGAGCTTCCCTGCCTTTTATCCCAGTAAGGGCCCATGGCTAATTCCAAATACTACCTTTCTCTAGGTGTCTGTTGTATGCAACCCACCATCAGGATCAGTTGGGGGGTTTGTTTTTTTATGGAGACATAAAATACAGTATATAAAGGTACCTTATTTATCAGATGATTTTAAATGCTGGATTGATATTTCATCTTATAGGAAGCTCTCCTATGAAATTTATAATGCAAGTCAGGATTTTACCATGATTTCGTTTCTATTTTCAGATTTGATAAATCTTCCCAAGGAAAAAACTCTGTGAAAAGTAAAAACAATGCGTAACCCTAAGCTAGATGCCTCCCCTCACCCATCCCAGAGGTTGACTCACTGTATCTGGAGTGAGGGCTACATTTTCACAAACACTCCAGAGAGTTCCACCTCAGGTTGCACAGATCACATTTGAGAACAATGTTTTAGATGTTAGTGGAGGATATTGCTTGAAGGATATCCTTCTAATGACTAGGGTCTCCAGGCTTGAAATATTCTAATAAACTCTGAGAGTTAATTTGTTCTGCTAGCAGTCCCTGCCATTGTATCATTTCTCTAATAGCATCTTTCCCTCCTTGGGGATCTTCTTCCTAATTCACAATATGAGGAGAGATTGAGAGAGGTGACACCCGTCTGGCCCTTGCCTTTCACAGATAGGCACCTGTGTTAGGTCCTAGGCTGCATAACAAACACCACACATTTAATAGCTTAGAACAACACGCTTGTATTATCTCACAGTCACAATAGCTTAACAGAATTTTGTGCTCAGGGTATCACCCAGCTGCAGTCCAGGTTGTCAGCAGGGGCTGCTATCTCATCTGAGGCCTGTAGTCATTTTCCAGGATCACTGACTGTCAGTGGAATCGGGTTCCTTGCAGCTGTAGTGCTGAGGCCCCCCCACCATCCCCTGGCACATAGTCCTCTCCACCACAGGGTGGTCTGCTGCTTCAAGGCCAGCAGGAACGTAGCTTCCTGTTTCAAGGTTCTGAGCCTCTGCTAAAGGACTCACTGCTTAGGGTCAGGCCCACTCAGAATTCTGTCTCTTGGTTACCTCAAAATCAACTGCAAATCAAGAAAAATCAACTTTGTCAGGGAGTATATTCTAATCAAGGCTGTGACTACCAAATCATGTTCACAGACCCAGTCCACATTCAAAGGGAATCCTGCAGAGTGTGTATACCAGCAAGCAAAAATCCTGGGGTCATCAGAGTTTGACCACTGTGAGAGCCAGCCTTTGAATGACAACTCAGTGATCAGACTCTAGTATCCTACATTGGACTGGCACACAGGTCTGTCTTCCCAATAGAATACTGCAGAAATGATATGTTCCTAATTGGGTTATAGAACTGCGTCCTCCAGTTTGGTTTCTCTTGCTCCCTGATTGTTCACTCTGGGGGAAGCCAGCTGTCACGCTGTATGAGAAGCCTCTGTGGAGAGATCTATGTGACAAGTAAATGACTCTCCCAACCAGCAACCACAGGAATGAGCCTGGAAGCAGTTTCTCCAGCTTCTTCAGATGACTGCAGCCCTGGCCAACAGTTTACATCTTAACTGCAATCCAATGGGAGACCTGGAGCCAGAAACATCCAGCTAAGCCGCTTCTGGGCTTCCGTTGTGGCTTAGTTGGTAAAGAATCTGCCTGCAACATGGGAAACCTGGGTTCGATCCTTGGGTTGGGAAGATGCCGTGGAGAAGGGAAGGACTACCCACTCCAGTATTCTGGCCTAGAGAATTCCATGGACTGTATAGGCCATGGGGTCATAAAGAGTCAGACACGACTAAGCGACTTTCACTTTCAAGCTGCTTCCAGATTTCTCACTCTCAGAAACTGTGCAAGATGATAAATGTTTGTTGTTTTAAGCTGCTGAGTTGGGGGATTATTTGTTATGCATCAGTTGGTAACCAATGCAACACTTGTCCCAGGCCTGACTAATCTAGAGAGAGAAACACACCTGTGTTCGTCTTCTCTAATAACACAGGAGAAGCACATATGCGGCAGGAGTTAATAAACCCATAAAAAGAGGAGCAGAGAGCAAAGGTAGGTTGGATGGTGCAAGGTCAGCAGTGGTATCTTTTCAGCCTCTGGATCCAGTCAGGTTTAATTTAGTCCCATGCTTATTATTCTCAGTATTATGAGCCAATGAATTCTTTCTCCTCGCTTTAAGTTCAGAGCCTTCCAAAGTACATTTAGTCCTACTGAAAGTATTTTGGTTCTCTGTCCATCGAATAAATAAGCATAAATTTATACTGATATGCAGTGCAGTCAGCCCAAAGACCATAATTTGTTCCTCTTCCCCATCTCTTGATGGCTATGATTAGACTGAAATCTGGTTTCTGTCACTTGCAACTAGGAGGAGTTCTGATTCAAAAGCCCTCTGTAGGATTAGTTTCACGTGTCACTGTGATCATTTTCTTATTGCATCTTTCCCTCAAAGGTCATATTGGCTGGCCCTGGATCGTATGTTAGGTCATGCTCTTCAGGTTCCTTGAAAATAAGTTCTGTTTTCTTGTGTTTCTAAGAAAGTTCCTATGGCATTTTCTCCCAGGGAAGCCAGAGCATGCTGAGAGTCTAGCAATTTGACTAAATGATCTACATTTATCCAGGATAAATTTCCTCTATAATGTATGGCATCTTGCTTCCTAACTTAGCTAATCAAACACTCTCTGGGTACCAAGCCAACTGTTCATGCTGAAGCAGGCTGAGCAGTCATTGTGAAAAGAAACACAATAAACAAATCCCACGCATGAATCAAGCAAAGATTCTGAGTTCTGAAAGGCAGTTTTTCCATCTAGTCTCAGTGTAAAGGAGTCTACAGAGGCCACACAGTTGACCCACTGTTCATTCTGCTTCCTCCCAACTCTGAACCGTAGCAGTGAGTTTACACAGAACGAGACCTCTTTAGGGAGTCCCCTCACCCACATAACAATCCTATTGTGATTTTCTTCTTGACACCGGCACTGCTGCCAAAATAACAGATAATGCATTTTAAACTGAAATTTATAATCATTAAACAAAGTCGAGAGGCCGAGTCCTAACTGCCCTTCCCCACATAATTCCTAATTTTGTCATTTCATAGAATAATGTAGTAGTATAGGCTCTAAATTCACCTCAACAGCATTATTTCTTACCAAATCAATTTCTTTAACTTAGCCTAGTGACCATTCATAAAACCTGCCCTTAGAAAAACTTAAGAAATTCTGTTAATAGTGTTTGCCATTTGGTTCAATACATTTAGCATCCAGGACCTGAGTAAAAGGAGCTCAGAGAAATTGGTACTGACAATACCTGGCAGTTTTTTCCCCTAAAGAAAGTTTTCTATCACATTGGTTAGGATCAGAGACTCTAGAATTAGATTACTCGGATCCAGGGCTCACGTTTTCCATTTAAAGCCATGTATCATTGGCCAAATCACCCAACTCCTCTTTGTCCAATTTTACATCTATAACATAGGGATAATAGTAATATCCATCTTGGAATCATTTTTATAAGAACTATTTAATGATATTCAAAAACACTTATAATACTACCTGGTACACAGTGAAGTATTAAACAAATAGCCAGCACAGACTATACTAAAATCTGATTGTTTATCTCCCAACTTACCACAGAAGATACTTCAGCATCATTCAAAAGAAGTATCACCATCGCATCTTGTGTAGCATTTATACTCTTCTACATGCTGTGGAAGAAATCAGATTAAGGTTGTTTCAGAGTAGTGGTATCCCCATATGAATTAAAAAAAAAAAACAAAAAACAAAAAAAACCCCACAAATCTTCTTTACCAGAAGATATTACCCCAAGCTGAAAATCATTTCTACAACATTTTTGCAAATACATTTTCTGGCACACAATAAAAAATAACTAGGCACTCAGAGACAAGATAATAAACAGCAAATAGAACTCACAAGTACCTTAAAGGTTGGAGTTTTTAGACAGAGATGTTAAAATAACCATACTTCCTTAGATTAAGTAGATAGGACAAGATGGAGAATTTTTGTAGAGGGTTAAAAACCATAAATAGAAATTACAAGAACTGGAAAATAATAACCAAAATTAGTGACAATTTCATAAACTGATTTAACACCCATTTAGACAGCCAAAAGGAATTAGTAGCCTGGATACTGACTGGCTTGAAAGAACTATCCCAAATGAAGCAAAGAAAAACAAAAGAGTGAGATTAGAAAGGAAGAAACTGAAGATACTGTGAGAAGGTACCATACAAGTGGAATTCTAGGGAGGGAAAAAGAATGGGCAAGAAGAATTATTTGAAGAGATAATGGATAAAAAGGTTTCCAAAAATGAAAGACATCAATATACAGACTTAGAAGCCAAAACAATTCTAAAAAGAATAAAGAGAAAAACACCAGGGACCCAATTGTGAAATTGTAAAACCCAAAGAAAAAGTTTTAAACCAGCTGGACGTAAACAAAGGCAAACTGCCTTTAAAGGAACAACAATTAGGCAGATAGCTAACTTTTAATAGAGTTAATAAAAACCAGAAAACACAAAATCTAATACGTTCAAAATATTAAAAGAAAATAACTCCCAACCTAGAATTAAAAGTTTAGCAAAATAATATTTCAATAAGACTGAAATAAATAATTTTAATCAGTAGATCAGAATTCATAGCCAGTAGATCTGCACTAAACAAGATACTAAAAACATGCTTTGCAGCAGATGGAAAATTGTACCAGGAGACCCAGATTTAGAATGGAATGAAGAGCAATGTAAACATGAATTAAACAAGTAAACTGATAATGATGATAGTGAACTAAAGGGCATAACAATAATGGCTTAAAATTAAGTTTAGGTGGTGGTGGTTTAGTCACTGAGTCGTGTCTGACTCTTGCAATCCCGTGGACCGTAGCCTGTCAGGCTCCTCTGTCCATGGGATTCTCCAGGCAAGAATACTAGAGTGGGTTGCCATTTCCTTCTCCGGGGGATCTCTCTGACCCAGGAATCGAAGCTGGGTCAACTGCATTGCAGGCAGAAAATTTACCAGCTGAGCTATGAGGGAAGCCCCAAGAGAGCGGGGCTAATCAGAGGAGATTAGAGTTGATATATCTAAAAGGAGCCTCAGGTTCTTGCACTGCCCATGAAGAAGGTAAATACCAATGAATATAAGGATTTGAAAACCAAAAATGTATGTCACAATTTTATGGTTAACCAGTACTGGTGACCAGACTGTGTAACTTTCAAGGCAGTAAAGAAAAGAATGAGTAATGATTTTTTGATAAAGCCAGAAAGAAGAAATTCTTAGAGGGGGGAAAAAATAATAAAATAAATGGGACAAATAGAAAGCACTAATTATGCCAGACACAAAACAATTCCTGTAAAATCAAGAATTTTAAAATTATTGCTAAATTTTTCATGACTTGAATTGCCTGATATTCTAACCCAGGCAAAAAACTCTAAACATGCAAAACTATAAGGTTTAAGGATTTATACTTAGGTACTAAAACTAAAGGAAAGAGAAGGATATCATAAAAGTTTGGAAGAGGCTTCCTTTGAGGGAGAGAGATGGTAGTAACTTGGAGGGAACAAGAAGGGTTAGGAATGTCTGACTGCTTGGCTAGCCAGGTGGTTGTTACCTGATAGGTTTTTGTTCTCTGCTGATTCACTTAACTATATGCATGTTTGTGTACTTCCTGGTATTTATTCTATTTCTACAAAAAAATTATAAAAGGATAAGGGAGATCTAAATATGCTGATATGGTATAATCTTCAGAAACACACAGTTAAAATAAGGCATATAACAGCATACATATTATGATCTTGTTAGCATAAAAAAGCTCACATACTATATACATGATTATATTCACAGTATGTACATGATTATATTTACCCAGATAATTTTTCAGGACATATATAGTAAATTTAATATGGCCTATTGCCTCTAAGAGGAGAAACTACACTCTGGTGAAGTTTATAGAAGAAAGAGGCTAATTTTCATCTATATGCTTTTATTGTGAACATAACTTCTGAATTTTTTTAATAAAATTCTTTTCTTACCAACCTATAAGTCAAATGTGAAGCCAAAGCAAGCTTAGCATTTGATGAGGTCATTTTTTCCAAATTAACAACTGCATTTTGAAATCTTAATTTAAATCTGGAATGTATAACCAAGAATTTTAAATCATTGCTCAATTTGCTCAAAAGATGGGTCAAATTTTCACAACCACAAAGGCAAGAAATGTGGCTTTCATTTTAAAAAGACATCCATGAATTGATTATCTTTCCACTTCTCTCATGCAAATAGAGAAGACATAGGTATAGATAATTCATTTTCCTTTCAACTTGTTTCTAGACTGTTGATAGAAGCCTTCTATCTGCATTACAATGGAGTGCTACCAAGAACAAAAAGCAAACTTAGGGTAGACTGAATGGCTCAATTTAAGAATCTGCCATAAATCACAACACTCTAGGTTTTTAGTCATATGAACACAGGACCTGATCAGAATACAGTAATATGAATAATCTGAGTTATCAGAGCAACTAGAGGTAAATGCAGGATACATTTCAGGAATTCAGCAACAAATGAAAAGAAAATGCCTACTGTCTACAAGTCAAGAAGTGAGCTCCCCGGATTTCTGGATTAAAACAGCAGTTGAACACGTTTCTAATTTTATATTTTACCTCCTTAGGTAAATAAAAATTTAGGGAACTAATTTTTTTTTTTTTTTTGAGAGAAAGATACAAATCCAAAAAACAGAAGAGAGAAAAATGTCATCAAATTTGGAAGCTAGAGAAAGTTGGACAAGTATTAACTTAATATTTGAAATCTACAAGAAATACAAGAAATCTAATCTCTAGCTAGTATTGGAAATGTGTGAAGGCCAGACAATTTATACCACAATGTGCCTAATGGCATGTTGTTGTTGTTTAGTCCTGTGACCCTGTGGATTGCAGCATGCCAGGCTTCCCTGTCCTCCACTGTTTGCAAGAGTTTGCTCAAACTCATGTCCACTGAGCTGATGATGCCATCCAATCACCCTGTCCTCTGTCATCCTCTTCTCTTTTTGCCTTCAGTCTTTCCCAGCATCAGGGTCTTTTCTAATGAGTCAGCTCTTTGCATCAGGTGGCCAAAGTATTGGAACTTCAGCTTCAGGATCAGTCCTTCCAATGAATATTCAGGGTTGACACCCTTTAGGATTGGCTGGTTTGATCTGCTTGCAGTCCAAGCAACTCTCAAGAGTCTTCTTCACCACAACCCACACCACAACACAAAGGCATAGGAACTATCTCTGAGACTGATGGGAAAAGAAAGACTAGTTTCTATGAAAGCTATTTCCTGTAGTCATCTAATGCAGTTTGACAGGATCCTTTCTGTTATGGACTGCATGTTTGCATCTCTTCAAAACTCATATGCTGAAACCCTAATACCCAATGAAACGGTATTGGGAGAGAGGGCCCTCCAGATGGGAAGAGCATCCATACAAGAAGACAGCTTGTTTCTCTCTCTGCTCTCCAACATGCAAGGACATAGTGAGAAGACACAAGCTACAAATCAGAAAGTGGGCCCTCACCAGACACTGGATCTGCAAGCACCTTCATCTTGGACTTTCTGGCCTCCAGAACCATAAGAAATACATGTTCACTATTTAAACCACCTTGTGGTTGTTGTTCAGTCACTCAGTTGTGTCCGACTCTTTGCAACCCCATGGACTGAAGCATGCCAGGCTACCCCGTCCTTCACCATCTCCTGGAGCTTACTCAAACTTACATCCATTGAGTTGCCAATGCCATCCAACTGTCTCATCCTCTGTCGTCCCCTTCTCTTCCTGCCTTCAATCTTTCCCAGCATCATGGTGGCCAAAATATTGGAGCTTTAGCTTCAGCATTAGTCCTTCCAATGAATATTGAGCATTGATTTCTTTTAGGATTGAACTGCTTGGCGTTCCCTCTGTTTATTTTAGCTTCTTCTGTCTGCTGGCCTCTTCAGTGTCTAATTTCCATCCTGACTCAAGGGGATGGTGGTGGTCACTTTTTTAGGCTGGATCATTGAAAAAGCAAGAGAGTTCCAGAAAAACATCTATTTATGCTTTATTGACTATGCCAAAGCCTTTGACTGTGTGGATCACAATAAACTGGAAAATCCTGAAAGAGATAGGAATATCAGACCACCTGACCTGCCTCTTGAGAAACCTATATGCAGGTCAGGAAGCAACACTTAGAACTGGACGTGGAACAACAGACTGGTTCCAAATAGGAAAAGGAGTCCATCAAGGCTGTATATTGTCACCCTGCTTATTTAACTTCTATGCAGAGTACACCATGAGAAACACTGGGCTGGAAGAAGTACAAGCTGGAATCAAGATTGCCGGGAGAAATATCAATAACCTCAGATATGCAGATGATACCACCCTTATGGCAGAAAGTGAAGAGGAACTAAAAAGCCTCTTGATGAAAGTGAAAGAGGAGAGTGAAAAAGTTGGCTTAAAGCTCAACATTCAGAAAACGAAGATCATGGCATCTGGTCCCATCACTTCATGGGCAATAGATGGGGAAACAGTGGAAACAGTGTCAGGCTTTATTTATTTTTTGGCTGCGAAGTCACTGCAGATGGTGACTGCAGCCATGAAATTAAAAGACGCTTACTCCTTGGAAGAAAAGTTATGACCAACCTAGATAGCATATTCAAAAGCAGAGACATTACTTTGCCGACTAAGGTCTGTCTAGTCAAGGCTATGGTTTTTCCAGTGGTCATGTATAGATGTGAGAGTTGGACTGTGAAGAAAGCTGAGCGCCAAAGAACTGATGCTTCTGAACTGTGGTGTTGGAGAAGACTCTTGAGAGTCCCTTGGACTGCAAGGAGATCCAACCAGTCCATTCTGAAGGAGATCAGCCCTGGGATTTCTTTGGAAGGAATGATGCTAAAGCGGAAACTCCAGTCCTTTGGCCACCTCAGGCGAAGAGTTGACTCACTGGAAAAGACTCTGATGCTGGGAGGGATTGGGGGCAGGAGGAGAAGGGGACAACAGAGGATGAGATGGCTGGATGGGATCACTGACTCAATGGACATGAGTCTGAGTGAACTCCAGGAGTTGGTGATGGACAGGGAAGCCTGGCATGCTGTGATTCATGGGGTCGCAAAGAGTCAGATACAACTGAGCGACTGAACTGACTGACTGACTGATATAGGAAGGGGCCTATAGATCTGGAGAAGTATAAGCCAGATCAAGGCACTATCTGAAGTGAACTGACCTTACACTGTTCACAACACCAGAGAAACTCCTAGATATATTTTTACTATTATCATTTTTTAAATTAAAAAACAATTTTTAAAATTTGTAAGGCCTCTGATACTCCTTTAATTTTCATTTTTATAACCTACTATTTTGGACACGACTGAGCGACTGAACTGAACTGAACCTTGGGGGGGAAAAAAAAGACCCTATTTTTAAAGCAAACTTCATACATACATTTTATAATTTTTCTGACTTTGTTTTTTTCTTTTATATTGTATTTTTGAGAATCCAACCTCTACTCTAGACTTTTAATCCTTGCTTTTTGGTATTTGTTATCAATTTTGTACCTTTAAGAACCCAATCTTCAGTCCCCATTTTTACTTGGGAGCGAGATTATTGGCTGGATTGCTCTCTCCCCCTTTGGACTCTTCTTTTTCTCCACCAGGTTGCCTCTTATCTCCTCTCTCCCCCTTCTCTTCTCTACTGAACTCTGTGAATCTCTGTGTGTTCCAAGCTGTGGAAAACATGTAGGAAACTGATTACTGGCTAGATCAGTCTCTCTCCTTTTGATTCTCCCTTTTATCCTCCTGGCCACTTCTCTCCTTCCTCCCTCTTCTCTTCTCTGTGTAACACCTTGAACATCTCTGAGAGATCCAGACTGTGGAGAGCACATACAGAAGTGATTACTGGCTATCTTGTTCTCTCCCCTTTTGATTCCCCCTCTTCTCCTCCTGGTCACCTCTATCTCCCTCTTCCCTCTTCTCTTCTCCATGCACTCTGTGTACCTCTCCAGGTGTCCCTCACTGTGGAGAAACTTTTCATCATTAACCTAGATGTTTTATCATCGGTGCTGTCTAGATGGAGAAGTCTTGAAGCTACTGTAAGAATAAGACTAAAAACCAGAGGCAGCAGGCTTAAATCCAAATCCTGAGAACACCAGAGAACTCCTGACTCTAGGGAACATTAATCGATAGGAGCTCATCAAATGTCTCCATACCTACACTGAAACCAAGGACCACCCAAGGGCCAACAAGTTCCAGAGAAAGTCTTACCACACAAATTCTCCAGCAACACAGGAACATAGCCCTGAGCTTCAATATACAGGCTGCCCAAAGTTACACCAAATCTACTGACATCTCAAAACTCATTACTGGACACTTCATTGCAATCCAGAGAGAAGAAATCCAGATTCACCCACGAGAACACCGACACAAGCTTCCCTAATCAGGAAACCTTGACAAGCCACCCGTCCAACCCCACCCACAGTGAGGAACCTCCACAATAAAGAGGAATCACAAACTGCCAGAATACGGAAAGGCCACCTCAAACACGGCAGTATAAACAAGATGAAAATACAGAGAAATACCCAAGAGGTAAAGGAACAGGACAAATGCCCACCAAACCAAACAAAAGAGGAAGAGATAAGGAATCTACCTGATAAAGAATTCCAAATAATGACAGTGAAAATGATCCAAAATCTTGAAATAAAAATGGAATCACAGATAAATAACCTGGAGACAATGATCAAGAAGATGCAAGAAATGTTTAACAAGGACCTAGAAGGAATACAAAAGAATCAATATATAATGAATAATGCATTAAATGAGATAAAAAACACTCTGGAGGGAACTAACACTAGAATAACAGAGGCAGAAGATAGAATAAGTGAGGTAGAATAGAGACTGGTAGAAATAAATGAATCAGAGAGGAAAAAAGAATTAAAAGAAATTAGGACAACCTCAGAGACCTCTGGGACAATGTTAAACGCCCCAACATTCAAATCATTGGAGTCCCAGAAGAAGAAGACAAAAAGAAAGACCATGAGAAAATACTTGAGGAGATAATAGTTGAAAACTGCCCTAAAATGGAGAAGGAAATAATCACCTAAGTCCAAGAAATCCAGAGAGCCTCAAACAGGATAAACCCTAGGTGAAACACCCCAAGACATATATTAATCAAATTAACAAAGATCAAACACAAAGAACAAATATTAAAAGCAGCAAGGGGAAAACAACAAATAACACACAAGGGGATTCCCATAAGGATAACAGCTGATCTTTCAATAGAAACTCTTCAGGCCAGAGGGAAAGGTAGGACATGCTTAAAGTGCTAAAAGAAAAAAACCTAAAGCCCAGATTAATGTACCCAGCAAGGATCTCATTCAAATATGAAGGAGAAATCAAAAGCTTTACAGACAAGCAAAAGCTGAGAGAATTCAGCACCACCAAACCAGCTCTCCAACAAATGCTAAAGGATCTTCTCTAGACAGGAAACACAGAAAGGGTGTGTAAACTTGAACCCAAAACAATAAAGTAAATGGCAACAGGACCATACTTAGCAACAATTACCTTAAATGTAAATGGGTTGAATGCCCCAACCAAAAGACAAAGACTGGCTGAATGGATACAAAAAGAAGACCCCTATATATGTTGTCTATGAGAGACCCACCACCTCAAAACAAGGGATACATACAGACTGAAAGTGAAGGGCTGGAAAAAGATATTCCATGCAAATAGAGACCAAGAGAAAGCAGAGTAGCAATACTCATATCAGATAAACTAGACTTTAAAACAAAGGCTGTGAAAAGAGACAAAGAAGGAGGAAACTACATCCAAGAAGAAGATATAACAATTAAAAATATATATGCACCCAACATAGGAGCAATATGTAAGACAAACGCTAACAAGTATGAAAGGGGAAATTAACAATAACACAATAATAGTCGTAGACTTTAGTACCCCACTCACACCTATGGATAGATCAACTAAACAGAAAATTAACAAGGAAACACAAACTTTAAATGATACAATAGACCAGTTAGACCTTATTGATATCTATAGGACATTTCACCTCAAAACAATGAATTTCACATTTTCCTCAAGTGCACATGGAAACTTCTCCAGGATGGATCACATCCTGGGCCATAAATCTAGCCTTGGTAAATTCAAAAATTGAAATCATTCCAAGCATCTTTTCTGACCACAATGCAGTAAGATTAGATGTCAATTACAGGAGAAAAACTATTAAAAATTCCAACATATGGAGGCTGAACAACACCCTGCTGAATAACCAACAAATCACAGAAGAAATCAAAATATGCATAGAAACAAATGAAAATGAAAACACAACAACCCAAAACCTATGGGAAACTGTAAAAGCAGTGCTAAGGGGAAAGTTCATAGCAATACAGGCATACTTCAAGAAACAAGTCACATAAATAACCTAACTCTACACCTAAAGCAACTAGAAAAGGAAGAAATGAGAACCCAGGGTTAGTAGAAGGAAAGAAATCTTAAAAATTAGGGCAGAAATAAATGCAAAAAAAAACCAAAAAACAAAAACAAAAAACAACAAGCAAAAATCAACAAAGCCAAAAGCTGGTTCTTTGAGAAGATAAATAAAATAGACAAACCATCAGCCAGACTCATCAAGAAACAAAGGGAGAAGAATCAAATCAACAAAATTAGAAATGAAAATGGAGAAATCACAACAGACAACACAGAAATACAAAGGACCATAAGAGACTACTATCAATAACTATATGCCAATAAAATGGACAACGTGGAAGAAATGGACAAATTCTTAGAAAAGTACAACTTCCCAAAACTGAACCAGGAAGAAATAGAAAATCTTAACGGACCCATCACAAGCATGGAAATTGAAACTGTAATCACAAATCTTCCAGCAAACAAAAGCCCAGGACCAGATGGCTTCACAGCTGAATTCTACCAAAAATTTAGAGAAGAGCTAACACCTATCCTACTCAAACTCTTCCAGAAAATTGCAGAGGAAGGTAAACTTCCAAACTCATTCTATGAGGCCACCATCACCCTAATACCAAAACCTGACAAAGATGCCACAAAAAAAGAAAACTATAGGCCAATATCACTGATGAACATTGATGCAAAAATCCTTAACAAAATTCTAGCAAACAGAATCCAACAACATATTAAAAAGATCACACATCATGACCAAGTGGGCTTTATCCCAGGGATGCAAGGATTCTTCAATATCTGCAAATCAATCAAAGTAATACGCCACATTAACAAGTTGAAAAATAAAAACCATATGATTATCTCAATAGATGCAGAGAAAGCCTTTGACAAAATTCAACATCCATTTATGATATTAAAAAAAAAACCCTCCTAGAAAAACAAAACAAAACAAAACCCTCCAGAAAGCAGGACTAGAAGGAACATATCTCAACATAATAAAAGCTATATATGACAAACCCACAGCAAACATTATCCTCAATGGTGAAAAATGGAAAGCATTTCCCTTAAAGTCAGGAACAAGACAAGGGTGCCCACTCTCACCACTATGATTCAACATAGGTTTGGAAGTTTTGGCCACAGCAATCAGAGCAGGAAAAGAAATAAAAGGAATCCAGATTGGGAAAGAAGAAGCAAAACTCTCACTGTTTGCAGATGACATGATCCTCTATACAGAAAACCCTAAAGACTCCACCAGAAAATTACTAGAGCTAATTGATGAATATAGTAAAGTTGCAGGATATAAAATCAACACACAGAAATCCCTTGCATTCCTATACACTAACAATGAGAAAACAGAAAGAGAAATGAAGGAAACAATTCCATTCACAATTACAATGAAAAGAATAAAATACTTAGGAATATATCCATCTAAAGAAACAAAAGACCTATACATAAAAAGCTATAAACCACTGGTGAAAGAAATCAAAGAGGACACAAACAGATAGAGAAATATACCGTGTTCATGGGTTGGAAGAATCAATATAGTGAAAATGCATATACTACCCAAAGCAATCTATAGATTTAATGCAATCCCTATCACACTACCAATGGTATTCTTCACAGAACTGGAACAAATAATTTCACAATTTGTATGGAAATACAAAAACCTCGAATAGCCAAAGCGGTCTTGAGAAAGAAGAATGGAACTGGAGGAATCAACCTGACTGACTTCAGGCTCCACTACAAACCCAGTCATCAAGACAATATGGTACTGGCACAAAGACAGAAATATAGATCAATGGAACAAAATAGAAAGCCCAGAGATAAATCCACGCACCTATGGACACCTTATCTTTGACAAAGGAGGCAAGAATATACAATGGAGTAAAGACAATCTCTTTAACATGTGGTGCTGAGAAAACTGGTCAACCACTTGTAAAAGAATGAAACTAGAACACTTTCTAAAACCATACACAAACATAAACTCAAAATGGATTAAAGATCTAAAGATAAGAACAGAAACTATAAAAGTCCTAGAGGAAAACATAGGCAAAACACTCTCCGACATAAATCACAACAGGATCCTCTATGACACACCTCCCAGAATATTGGAAATAAAAGCAAAAATAAACAACTGGGACCTAATTAAAATTAACAGCTTCTGCACAACAAAGGAAACTATAAGCAAGGTGAAAAGACAGCCTTCTGAATGGGAGAAAATAATAGCAAATGAAGCATCTGACAAAAAATTAATCTCAAAAATATGCAAGCAACTCTTGCAGCTCAATTCCAGAAAAATAAATGACCCAATCAAAAAATGGGCCAAAGAACTAAACAGACATTTCTCCAAAGAAGACATACAGATGGCTAACAAACACATGAAAAGATACTCATTATTAGAGAAATGCAAATCAAAACCACAATAAGGTACCATTTCATGCCAGTCAGAATGGCTGCTATCCAAAATTCTACAAGCAATAAATACTGGAGAGGGTGTGGAGAAAAGGGAACCCTCTTAAACTGTTGGTGGGAATGCAAACTTGTACAGCCACTATGGAAAACAGTGTGGAGATTCCTTAAAAACTGGAAATAGAACTGCCATATGACCCAGCAATCCCACTGCTGGGCATACACACCAAGGAAACCAGAATTGAAAGAGACACATGTACCCCAATGTTCATCGCAGCACTGTTTATAATAGCCAGGGCATGGAAGCAACCTAGATGTCCATCAGCAGATGAATGGATAAGAAAGCTGTGGTACATATACATATACTCAGCCATTAAAAACAATACATTTGAATCAGTTCTAATGAGGTGGATGAAACTGGAGCCTATTATACGGAGTGAAGTAGGCCAGAAAGAAAAACACCAATACAGTATACTGAAGCATACATATGCAATTTAGAAATATGGTAATGATAACCCTGTATGTGAGACAGCAAAAGAGACACAGATGTATAGAACAGTCTTTTGGACTCTGTGGGAGAGAGCAAGGGTGGAATGGTTTGGGAGAATGGCATTGAAACATGTATATTATCATATGTGAAATGAATCACCAGTTCAGGTTCAATGCAGGATACAGGATGCTTGGGGCTGGTGCACTGGGACGACCCAGAGGGATGGTACAGGGAGGGAAGTGGGAGGAGGTTCAGGATGGGGAATACATGTACACCCATGGCAGACTCATGTCAATGTATGGCAAAACCAATATAATATTATAAAGTAATTAGCCTCCAATTAAAATAAATAAATTTATATTTTTTTAAAAAAGAAATAAATGTTCACTATTTAAGCCACCTAGTCCATGGTACAGAGAAGGCAATGGCACCCCACTCCAGTACTCTTGCCTGGAAAATCCCATGGATGGAGGAGCTTGGTAGGCTGCAGTCCATGGGGTCGCTAGGAGTTGGACATGACTGAGCGACTTCACTTTCACTTTTCACTTTCATGCATTGGAGAAGCAAATGGCAATCCACTCCAGTATTCTTGCCTGGAGGATCCCAGGGATGGGGAGCCTTGTGGGCTGCCATCTATGAGGTCGCACAGAGTCAGACATGACTGAAGCAACTTGGCGGTGGCAGCAGTCCATGGTAATTTATCATAGCAACCCAAGCACACTAAGATAGCCTCCCAGTTAACAGGTAGGATGTTTAAATTGATACCATGCATATATTTCTCACTCATGAAACTTTCTGGGCAGAACAGGAGAGCACTCAAGCTGGTCTGGAGTTAGCTTGAGTATCTTGAGAATGAGGGTGAGTGGCCTTGGTGTTTATGAAAGAATTCACTCTTGGAGTGGTCTGAACTTCCCTCTAGTGGCAAAGGAAGGAGTATCTTGGGTTTTTTATCAGCTTGTCCAAATAGGGAGCAGAAGGGGAAGGAATGAACTAGAGCTTGAAAGCTTTCAGAAATCAGAAATTTTAAAATATATGGAGTCAGACCCTATTACTCTATTTGAGAAGTTAAACCGTCCAGATTCCCTCCTCTATTCCACTTTGCTAAGTAATAGCCCCTCCAAGAGCAATCTGGAAGCTTGTTCTCTGGAAAAATAAAAGCAAGATGTCTGGAGCGATGATCTTGGCACAGATTATGTTGGGGCTGCTGGGAAGAGGGCAAGAGGGATTCCATCTTAAAGACTGTCAGCCATCTTAAGGCAGGATGTGAACTGGGCCTGAATCCTGTTAACCATCCTTAAAGAAAAACCAGGAACCCCCGTCCTCACAGATGGCAAACAAAGACTGGAAGTAAAGGTCAGGTTGTCTCAGTTAGATTAACAATAGTGCCTATACCTGCAGGTTTTAATTGTTAATTCTTCCACACCTGCATGTTGTAAAACTAATTACTAACATGTACCTAGTCATGCAGTGGGGGTGTGGGAGTGGGAGTGTGAAAGTGAGGTGGGTAAGGAGGTGTGCAAAACTGAGTCCTCCGAAATCATCAGGGTCCTTGTTGGGAACCAGTTCCCCTTGGACCTGCTGACATAATAACTCCACCATGTCGAGTGTCCTCTGAGGTGTATTTTATGACTCCGGATTCTACAATTAGAGTTGCATAATGGTTAGCATTAAGTGTCCAATGCATGCCTAATGTTGACTACAGAGATCCTTCCCCACTGCCAATCTATATCATTCTATAGTGAACTCAGTTGATAAGCTTGGCCCATAGTTCAAGTGCTCAGAGCCTCAGATGAGCTTTTTAGATCCCTCTATTCTTAACATTAAACAGAAATTTAGGTATTACCTTATATCTGAGGAAAGCTTCCATCATGAAAGACAGATATTAAAAACAAAAACTGATCTCCATCATAAAAAGGCATCTTGAAGTAAATAGGTAATGCAGGATGGGGAGGAATCTATAAACCAAATGAAATAAAATTATCATCATCCTCAGAAAAATAAGAAAATGCCCTAAAAAAGGAACAGGGTGCCATAAAAATTTAGGAGAACAGACAAGAGCTTAGAACCAAAAACATAACAGAAATCAAGTCATTAGTTTAGAAGAATAAGTAGAGGAAACCTAGAAAGTAGATCAAAAAGACACAAAGAGGCAGAAAAGGAAAAAGAAAAACTAGATGACAAACCCAGAAAATTGATGGGGGAAGAAAAAGAGGAAACAGAACAGAAAACAAACCAAAATTATTCATGAAAATTTCCCAGTAGTTTAATCTCTCTTAATCCCCTACCCCTGTCTTGCCCTGTTTCCCTTCTCTCTCCTCACTGGTAACCCCTAGTTTGTTCTCTATATATGTGAGTCTCTCTGTTTTGTTATATTCATTTGTTTTATTTTGTAGATTCCACATATAAGTGATGGGTGCAATGCTCAGTCATGTCCAACTCTTTGCAATCCCGTAGACTGTAGCCCACCAGGCTCCTCTGTCCATGAAATTTTCCAAGCAGGAATGCTCGAGTAGCTTGCCATTTCCTACTCCAAACATTGTAAGTCATCTATACTTTAACAAAAAAAGAAAAAGAAAATTTCTCAAAACAATAGAAAGTAAAATGCTATTACTGAAAAAAATCTTACTGAATGCAAATAGTAGATGAAAATTGGGAAAGGAAATGCGAACCCACTCCAGAATTCAACACCTACACAAGGATATCTCAAATTTCAAAGCACTAGAGGAAAAGAAGATTCTATCAACTTCTAGGGAGAAAAAGCTGATCAGAGGGATAAGGAATGATAATGACTTTAGACTTCACAACAGTATCACTGCAAGCAAAAAGAAAATGGAGTTATGTCCAGAATCCTAAAGGAAAATAACTTGCAACCTATAATTACAAATTCTCAAACTTTCTGAGGGTAGAACGATGGTCTCAAAAAATAAATTTACTACCCACTCTGTTCCTCAAGAAGCTACCAGAAATGTGTTCCATCAGAATGAAAGTATAAACCAAGAATAAAACAAGACATGGTACAGGAAAAATAGAGTTCCAAACAGAAGAGGGATGAAGGAATTCCTTGGAGGACAGTGGACAGACATCCCAAGATGCTAGCTGGAAACTAGACCAGACTGGGGCACAATGAGGTAGACCAGAGTCCACACAGACATGCTGCAGGATGTACGACCATGATGCCTACTGCAGTCTTTTCAAAAATTAACACCTGGATAGATGCCCTGGAGAATCGGACCTAGGTAAGGATGCGGTGATCTTGACAATTTGCTGATAAGTCTGATCTTTCCTTCAGGCCGTGCTGCCTATACTGACTGTGGACATCTATTTCTTCCCACTGAAGTTTCCTGCTTCTACTTAGTTCTGAGAGCTGAAAGAAGGCCATGGTGAGCCTAGAAGCAAGAAACTCAGGGTAATTCACTTCACTCGCACAGGTCAGATGTTTAGCACCTGTCTTATACTACAACCCTTCCAAATTCATAGACTGTGGTGAGCCTCAGATTTCCCAGAACTCACGCATGGCCTTCTCCCACTGCCTAACCCAGAAGGTGCTCTTGTGAACTCCCAGGAAGCCAAAGTCTAACAGCGAGAGACTACTGGGTTTATCTTGTCTTGGATTCTCTCACACAACTAGCTTTGTATTTGCCCCATGTGGGAAGGGGAGGCATGGTGAGGAAGGTTTCAATGTGACAAACACAGGAGCATTTACAATTCTCATTTGTAACCTGGGTGGAAGATTCAAAGGTTTTTTTGTTGTTGCTATTTTTTGGATTAAACATTTACTTTATGCATGCAGAAAAGAAAGGATAAAGAAATAATACATACAGTAATGGCTGGACTATAAATTAGAACTAACATCCTGGATGACTGTTTGGCAATGAATATCAAAAATCTTAAAGCTGTATGCGTTTTTTGACCCAATAATTCTACTTCCAAAAAAATTCTATGAAAAGATGGACAACGTTCCAAGGTATACATAAAGGCTTTGCTAAATGAGAAACTAACAGTTAAAAATTAGAAATCCAAAACACCAGCTCTTGCAGAACTGATTAAAATAAGTGGGATATTTATGCAAATGACCACTATGCAGTCATTAAATATGATGCATTTACTGATACACTGACATGGGTCAAGTTTACATTACACTGTGATTAGTTTAAAATAATTAAGTATATGGGCTTCCAAAGTGGTGCTAGTGGTAAAGAATTCACCTGCCAATGCAGGAGAAACAAGAGACATGGTTTGATCCCTGGGTCAGAAAGATGCCTTGGAGTAGGAAATGGCAGCCCACTCCAGTACTCTTGCCTGATGAATCCCATGTAGAGGAACCTGGCGGGTGACAGTCTATGGGTCCACAAAGAGTTGGACACGACTGAGCACACTGTTTAAAATAATTAAACATAGACCATATAATATGTGTATGCATTGGTTTTAATCTACTCCCCAGGGATGGTTAGTTAATAATTTGAGGAACCCTGTTCAATGCAGACACTCCGGGTGCCTGTGCATCAGAAGCAGCTACTGCCAGTGCCTCAACGATAACTAACTCCATCTGCACTGCAGGACATGCCAACTAACATGAGAGATGCTAAAGATATTTATTCATTGGTGAAAGGTACAAGAATATCTGCTGTTGCAAAAACAGGAGGGTAACAGAAGCCTATGCCTTCAAGAACAGTTAGCACTAAAATTTTTCAGTGTCTGCCTCTAATAAACATGTCAGGCAAGAGACTTTGAGTACCTACAGGATCAGGGCTCCAGTACTTCACCAGACTTGCAGGAACAGGTTTTATGACTCTTTATAGTCATTTGCTAAATATCTGTATGAGTTTGAGTACTTCTAAGAAGCAGATGCCAAAAGAGGGTTATTACAGATTTACTCGGTGGGGCACACCCATGAAGGCAAAGGGAGGAGAGCTGGAGAAGGAAGAGGAGACCACATGGTGTTGAAGTTCTGACGCTTGTGTGGAAGAGAGAGAAGGAGACTGAGTGGGAAAAGTTTCAGATTACGGTGGCATTCCAAGAAAGCCTTAACCAGTCTGATTTGAAGTTCTTATGCTAGCCATCCATCTGGGAAGTCACTCGTGTTGCAGCAAAGGGTCTGTGTTAATAACTCCAACCGTGCTCAGTGACTGGGCGCAGCCATGGGAAGCATGACGGCAGTACAAATGAGGTGGTGGATCCAGAGGGGCAACAGCTGGCACTGCCAGGCAGTTACAAGCCCCCACCAGGAGGAGACCTGAGTGTTCTCATGGCTGCCACAGTATATGCAGCAGAATTCAGACAGAAACAAACCATCTAAAAGAGAGATTGCGAGCGCCACAATGAACAACTAGAAAAAAGAATCCGATGGCTATAAAAAGGTCAAATTTGCTGAAATCTGTTAACAGAGTTAGATGTGTGTATGTGTGGTTTCAAGGTAACCATAGCACGGTCCCACTCTTTATTTTAAAGTCAATTACTGATATATCATATGATGGGGTTTTTTTAAAGTATTTTATTAACTATCACTAGAATTCCTTTAGGGACTTTGCTATCTTCCCATCCAGGTCCTCAGGTCTTTAATCCCACATGTAACCATCTTATCAAGGCCTTTTCCTATGGCACGGTGAGTAAGAAACAGGAATTTTTGTTGTGGGAGGTGTGAAGAAGACAAATGCTAAGAAACAGAGAAAGAGCAAAATATTAATGAGGTGTTCAGAGGTCAGAGGACTTGGTGCTGCCTTATAAGTGACCTTGTATGTCTTTTGGAGAATGAGGAAAAGATGTTGTATGCCCAGTGAAGATGGGGAAAAGTCTACAAGATGAAGAAAGAAATTATAACCAAGGCTGACCAGGTCCCTGAGCAATTCCAGAGATCTTAGGACATGCCCTGAACTTCCTATGTGACCTAGGGGGTGCAGCAGTAGCAGAAGCTAATCTGATGTAGATCATAAGAGGCAGGGTCAGCACAACTGACATCTTAGTTAAGAATATACACAGACACAGAATATATGTAAGTAGAAAATATTTGACAACCTGAATAAAATGCCAGTACTGTTGCTTTACAGGACAGGGATATCAATGATTTTTTTTCTCATCTCCATTTTCTAACTGTTTACAATGAGCATGAATTGGCATACTATGAAGAAAAACATTCCGGGAAAAAATAATTAGAGTAATTATTTATTTCCAGCAATTAGACTGAATATTAGAAAAGTCAAGTCATTGTTTTCTGCACAGTGGCCAACATAATTGGTCAATTATAAAGGAACTCCACAGAACAGGTTTATTTACCCTGTAATTTATGGATGCATTTTATAGTAAAGTCATCCTGTGAGGCATATTTAGGAGACCATATTAATGAAAGTAGACCTTTTAGTTAAAATTTATCTTCCCGTGGCTATTGATGACAACCAGCTATACCCTCTCCAAAAAGCTTTGAAACAGAACCATCTCTATTCACTTTATAATGAGGACTTAAGAAAAATCCTATTCCAATAAGGACTAAATTCCAAGTTGACTGCAGTTAAAGCTAACATTTTTCACAAGAAGCAATCTCCTTGGGTTACAGGCCACCTTACCATCTCAAGGACATGACTCATCAGAATTCTTTTGATAAACTGACATACTATTTATGTAAAATAATAATGTACCTTTATGTATATATGTAAATATACATTAAAAGTATATTTATGCAAAATATATTTATGTGATTTAAATGTAATTATATATTTATGTAATTTTTTTAAAAAGTATATTTATATAAAAAAGTACCTATCTCAATGACTGGGACAGGAAGATATCCCCTTGTTTCCTTACTGCTACTTATATTTCCACTTGTTGGCTTAATTTCTAAAATCTCTAGCTCCATCATTAATTATCATTAACTAGTACTTTCAGTTCAGTCACTCAGTCAATGTCCAACTCTTTGCGACCCCATGGACCGCAGCAAGCCAGATTTCTGTGTCCATCACCAACTCCTGGATTTTAGACCTATACAGACATGAACTTCTTATTCCAAAATTTAGACTTAAATTGAAGAAGGTAGGGAAAACCACTAAGAATACTGGAGTCAGTTGCCATGCACTCTTCCAGGGGACCTTCCCAAACCAGGGATCGAACCCAGGTCTCCCGAATTGCAGGCAGATTCTTTTCTGTCTGAGCCACCAGGAAAGCCCAAGAATACTAGAGTGGGTAGCCAGTCCCTTCTCTAGCAGATCTTCCTGACCCCGTAATCAAACCAGGGTCTCCTGCATTACAGGTGGATTCTTAACCAGCTGAGCTACCAGGGAAGCCCAGGCCACTCAGATATGACCTAAATTAAATCTCTTACGATTACAGAGTAGAAGTGATACATTCAATGGAAGATCTGATAGTTCTTCAGGCACTCTGTCTATGGACAGAAGTTCATAATACTGTACAGGAGGCAATGATCAAAACCATCCCCAAGAAAAAGAAACACAAAAAGGCAAAATGGTTGTCTGAGGAGGGCTTACAAATAGCTGAGAAAAGAAAAGAAGTGAAAGGCAAAGGAGAAAAGGAAAGATATACCCATCTGAATGCAGAGTTTGAAAGAATAGCAAGGAGAAATGAGAAAGCCTTCCTAAGTAAACAATTCAAAGAAATAGAGGCAAACAATAAAATGGAAAAGACTAGAGATCTCTTCAAGAAAATTAGAGATACCAAAGGAACATTTCATGCAAAGATGGGCACAATAAAGGGCAGAAATGGCATGAACCTAACAGAAGCAGAAGATATTAAGAAGAGACGGCAAAAATACACAGAACTATACAAAGAAGATCTTCATGACCTGGATAACCATGATGATGTGATTACTTACCTCGAGTGAGACATCCTGGAGTAAAAAGTCAAGTGGGCCTTAGGAAGCATTACTACAAACAAATTTAGTTGGAGGTGATAGAATTTCAGGTGAGCTATTTCAAACCCTAAAAGATAATGCTGTTAAAGTGCTGCACTCAATTCAGTCACTCAGAAGTGCCCAATCCTTTGCAATCCTATGCAGTCCCATGACTGCAGCATGCCAGGCTTCCCTGTCCATCACCAACTCCCAGAGCTTGCTCAAACTCATGTTCATTGAGTGGGTGATGCCATCCAACCATCTCATCCTCTGTCATCCCCTTCTCCTCCTGCCTTTGATCTTTCGCAGCATCAGGGTCTTTTCCAATGATTTCTCAGTGTCTAAGCAAATTTGGAAAACTCAACAGTGACCACGGGGCTGGAAAAGGTCAGTTTTCATTGCAATCTCAAAGAAGGGCAATGCCAAAGAATGCTCAAACTAGTGTACAACTGCACTCATTTCACATGCTAGCAAGGTAATGCTCAAAAATCCTGCAAGCTAGGCTTCAACAGTACGAGAACTGAAAACTTCCAGATGTACAAGATGGATTTAGAAAAGGCAGAGGAACCAGAGATCAAATTGCCAACATTGTTGGATCACAGAAAAAGCAAAAAATTCCAGAAAAACATCTACTTCTGCTTCACTGACTACAGTAAAGCCTTTGGCTATGTGGGTATAACAAACTGTGGAAAATTCTTCAAGGGATGGGAATACCAGACCACCTTACTTGCCTCCTGAGAAATCTGTATGCAGGTCGAGAAGCAACAGTTAGAACCAGACATGGAACAACTGACTGGTTCCAAATTGGGAAAGGAGTATGTCAAGGCTGTATATTGTCACCCTGCTTATTTAACTTATACGCAGAGTACACCATGTGAAATACTGGGCTGGATTGCCAGGAGAAATATCAATAACCTCATATATGCAGATGATACCACCCTTCTGGCAGAAAGCAAAGAGGAACTAAAAAGCCTCTTGAAAGTGAAAGAGGAAAGTGAAAAAGCTGACTTAAAACTCAACATTCAAATAACTAATATCATGACATCTGGTCCCATCACTTCATGGCAAATAGATGGAGAAACAATGGAAACAGTGACAGACTTTATTTTCTTAGGCTCCAAAATCACTGCAGATGGTAACTGCAGGCATGAAATGAAAAGATACTTGCTCCTTGGAAGAAAAGTTATGACCAACCAAGACAGCATATTAAAAAGCAGAGACATTACTTTGCTGACAAAAGTCTGTCTAGTCAGAGCTATGGTTTTTCCAGTAGTCATGTACGGATGTGAGAGTTGGACCTTAAAGAAAGCTGAGCACCAAAGAACTGATGCTTTCAAACTGTGATGTTAGAACTGATGCTTTCAAACTGTGATGTAAAGGGACTCTTAAGAGTCCCTTTGTCAGCAAGGAGATCAAACCAGTCAACCTTAAAGGAAATCAATTCTGAATATTCACTGGAAGAGCTGATGCTGAAGCTCCAATACTTTGGCCACCTGATGCAAACAGCCGACTCTTTGGAAAACACATTGATGCTGGGAAAGATTGAAAGCAGGAGAAGGGGAAGACAGAGGATGAGACAGTTGGGTAGCATCACCAACTCAATAGACAAGAGTTTGAGCAAGCTCCAGGAGATGGTGAAGGACAGGGAAGCCTGGCGTGCTGCAGTCCATAGGGTCGCAAAGAGTTGGACGGACACCACTGAACGACTTAACTGAACTGAACTGAGAGGGTACTGAAGAAGAGTTGTACACATTAAAAATATGCATGGCTGAAAGAACATCACAGAGCTAAAGTGCACTCCATTTACAAGCCTGTTAAGTTCTATCCTTGAATCAAACTAGATCACTGGAAGACAAAGGTGAAGAGTGAAGACAAAGGTGAATGTGTATTGCAACTGGCCAGTGTCCTCCTATTGAAAAAAAGAAAAAAGGCTCCCTTTCTTCCAGGAAGACCCTACACTAAACCAGAGTATATGATTTGGGGAGAGGAATGAGGATTAGATTTCAATCTCCACTCATCCCATGAGAGCGATGCCCCAGTACAATGTATTCAAATAACTGTCCAGGGCAGCCATGGCTTATGCGTTTAGAAGACATTACCTTAGCTCTCTGAGAAAATCCTGTCACTGAATCATGCTTCAACTCTAAACATTTATTATCCCTACAGACAACTCACCAGTCATATTTGTTAAGGGTCCTATGCAGACCAATGTTTCCCAGCTTTTTGGATTTCAGGGACCAATTTTCTTTAAAGTTATTTTGGGAACTGATGTAGGGTTGCCAAGTTTTATTTGAAAGAAATAAGACTCAAAGTATGTAATTTACTGAGCACAGTAATTTTAAAATAAAAGCCCAATATTTCTCAAGAAATAAAAGGTATCTACTTGGACCCACATTTTCTCTTTGATAAAGTAAAGCTGAATCAGTGCACTGAGGAACTGCTGACATGCTTGCCACCACCCGCCTTTGAAGTCTCCTCTGCCCCACTTCAGCTTCTCCAGCCCAGCCAGCCTTCTCCTTCTATTCTCTTAACCTGGTTGATGCCTGCTCATCTTTCAGGTCTTAGATTGGAAAATCAGGGAAGAATTATAAGCTAGAGAAATGTAAGTGAATTTAAGAATTAGTGCTGCTTCACTAACTGAGACAAAAGCGTGCGTGCATTCGTGCTCAGTTGTGTCCCACTCCTTGCGACCCCGTGGACTGTAGCCTTCCAGGCTCCCCTGTCCATCGGATTTTCCCAGCAAGAATACTGGAGTACACTGCCATTGAATACCAGAGATTGAATCCACGTTTCTTGTATCTCCTGCTTTGGCAGGTGGATTCTTTACCACTGAGCCACCTGGAAATCCTGATACAAAAGAAAAGTATAATTGGTTATAGATCAATAGGTTTAATATTTACTGACACCCACAGACTGTGAGCTTCATGAAAAGAGCACTAAAAATCTACATAGCTTTGCCCCCAGCTATGTAGACACAGATCTGGCTACATAATAGGTGCTTGAGTATTTACTGAATGGATTAAACCAACATCTCTTATATAATGTGCTCTCGTAGTGATCTGAGTTTTGAACCAGAAGAACTTGTTCTCTTCTTCTGAATATTAAAGATGATATAATTTGCTTCTCACCTTACCCAGATTCTAAGAATCTTAGAGGTTGATATTTCATCACGGCAACTATGTTGACTTTTGTTGTTGGAATATTTACTCTGTTTCCTCTTTTCTATTTTTCATATCATTTTACCCTTTATTATAAGCTGCTCTAAGCTGCTTCAAGTTCCTTTTGAGAAAGATGTGGGGTGTAAATAAATAAATAAATAAAGCTTTACAGTGCAATAGCTCACCTGTTCCTGAAATAAAATGCTGACATTTTAAATGTTCCTTATTGTAAAGGTTAGGTGATTAAATATATTCCTCTTCTGCTCCATCAGATTACCCAAATAAACATCAGCCACATAGAAACCACACAAATAGATCAGGTTTTTGAATGGAGGTAGTTTTCAGGGACCGATATGCACTTGAAAATTAAGAGAAAAGAAAACGCAAGGTATGTCATTCTAGTTTAAAAACAACCAAGCTTAAGAAACCATCACATATATTTATATTTATGCTTATTATGTACCCTTTTAAAACATCAAGAAAAGCCAGCTACCAGCTGACATACTTTCCAAAGAACCTGAAGAAGCATCAAGACTCTTTCTCCCACAGGGAAAAAAACAGCTTCTGTAGGTCTGCTTTTAACATTCAAAATGATCAGACTAGCCATCTCAAGTTTGGTAAATAGTATTTAAAACTGGGCCAAATATCAATTAATCTTCTAATTCTGCCTCATTTTCTAACAAAAAGCATTTAACCCCAAGCATACATAGGCTAACAATCCCTGGTTGGCTTCATTACTCAGCTAAGGCATCCATTACCTGTTGTGTCTGGCAGAGCTTTTATTATCTCAGAGCACAACCCCCTGAGCTTCTAGAAGAGCAAGTTCCTGCCTTCAGATAAATCATCTCAGTTTATCTAATAACTTGCTGACCCAAACAGATTAGAAACCTCAACAGTGAAAGCTTCTCGGAATGCTAGCCAGTCTTGTTCTCTGACATGACGCATGAACTGTAGCAGGAGTTAACAGACTTGCCCAAGACCACACAGCGATGAGGACACCTGCAGCCTCTGCAAGAGACACTGACTCACCAGGAGGATGAACTAGAGAGTGAGGTGATGAAGGGGAGGCCCACAGCTCTGAGGCGGCACGCTGACATGTACCCTGGGCACATGCTTCAGCTCTAGAAGAATGGTACCCCCATTCTATGTAGTAGGAGGAGGCCATGTTCTCTTGCTCACATCTGAGGATTCTCCAATTGCCAACATCCTTGTCTCCAAAGCCACAGCATGCGCTCAGTGTGCAAGGCACTTGTAGGAAATATCCAGGGCTCAGTTCTGATCTCAGACTCTCCTGAGGGTGCAGCAGAATGCACTCCTGGCACACACTTGCTAAGCCACCTTCAATTTAATTCCACAGAGTGAGAGGTTCTGAAGGAAGACTTAATGTGAGTACAAAGGCGCCAGTTATAACCCATCTAGGAAAACAAAGGGCGTTTGTTCTGAAGCGCTAGAAAGGAGTTTTGGCACACTTCTCAGGTAGGCAAGAAATCTTTGTATTCAGATGAGCAAGGGGGACAAGATCCAACTCAGAATGGTGGATTCCTTCCATAGCAGGGGCCACCTGAGTCTTGTTATAATATCAGTAGCTGCTTTAGCAGGAGGCAGGTGAGAGCATGAGTTCTGGAGTTAGTTAGGCTTAGTTTTTTACTTACAGCTCCAAATCTTACTAATTACAGGACTTTGATAATACAACAGTCTTTACACTCTTCCCTCACCTGTAAAACGGAGGTTGGGTGTAGCAGTGAATAGAAATCCCCACAGCATGATGAAGCAAAACGCCTAGCTCTACAGTAGGTACACAGATACTTTTTTCCACATTCTGTCATCCTCTCCTTACCTTCTGTTGCCTTTCCAGCTTGTCTTATGACAGGGAGAAGTTGCAGGAGCCACTGAGGAAAGAGCTGTGGGTATGCCGAAATCTGGGGCCAAGGCAAGCCCCTCCTCTCCTCCTGTCAATCTCCCCAACTCCCAACGGTATTCTTGTTATACATAAAAACTGAGAAGCAGTGATTTTCAAGAACAGGTTCAATAGAAGAAGGAATCCACTAAATGGCAAAGACATTACTTTGCTGACTACGGTCCGTCTAGTCAAGGCTATGGTTTTCCAGTGGTCATGTATGGATGTGAGAGTTGGACTGTGAAGAAGGCTGAGCGCCAAAAAATTGATGCTTTTGAACTGTGGTGTTGGAGAAGACTCTTGAGAGTCCCTTGGACTGCAAGGAGATCCAACCAGTCCATTCTGAAGGAGATCAACCCTGGGATTTCTTTGAAAGGAATGATGCTAAAGCTGAAACTCCAGTACTTTGGCCACCTCATGCGAAGAGTTGACTCATTGGAAAAGACTCTGATGCTGGGAGGGATTGGGGGTAGGAGAAGAAGGGGACGACCGAGAATAAGATGACTGGATGGCATCACTGACTCAATGGATGTGAATCTGAGTGAACTCCAGGAGTTGGTGATGCACAGGGAGGCCTGGCGTGCTGCGATTCATGGGGTTGCAAAGAGTCAGACACGACTGAGCGACTGAAATGAACTGAACTGAACCGGCAAAAGGCAAGGGTAGGGATGTGGGAGTGGAGAACACTTTTTTTCAGAGAGACAGTAGAGGACCATAGCTTTGCTTTGCTCATGGTGGCAAGATGGTAAAGGCTCGCAAAAATAAGGAGTATGGTTCCATGGTTGCCCTCAAACCTCCTCTACTTTCCCTTCTAGTCTCTTTCTCAGTTTGTACTAGTAGTACCTGTTAGTGTAACAGTTTGACTGTCAACTTACCAGCTTTGCGGGCACAAAGACAAAAATCAACCGGTGTTCCACACTGTACAGTTCAGCAGTAAGGGACATAAACTACACTAAACATGGGACCAGCTAGACTTCTGCTAGGATCAACGTACACTCCCAAGAGAAAATGACACCACTTCTGTGAAGCCATTCATAGCCTCTCAAGTACATTATCTGAATCGTGTCTTGTAACTTAGGGAGAATTTAGCTGGGAGCTTGGGAGAAAAGTCCTGGTGCCTCAGTGGTAAAGGATCTGCCTGCAATGCAGGAGATGCTGGTTCAGTCCCTGGGTTGGGAAGATCCCCTGGAGAAGGAAATGGCAACCCACTCCAGAATTCTTGTCTGGACAATTCTATGGACAGAAGAGCCTGGTGGGCTACACTCCATGGAGTCGAAAAGAATTGGACACAACTTAGCAACTAAAAAACAACAAAATTAGGGAGAATTCAGCTAGGGGCTGGGGAGAAAAGTGAGGGCTAAAACTTTTAAATTCTCTAATGCATTCTTTTCTTATATATTTAAACTCTGAATTCTCCAACAGCTGCAGATTCTTCCAAGACTCCTCCACTTTTTTTTTTTTTTCTTCATTCTTACCAATCTTTACCCTGTTAGGAACTGTAGTGGAAGCTCTGTTCACAATGTCCATTTAACCATCTCAAAAGATTAACTGATTTTCTCCATTTCTTCTATAAAATATACTTTCTCAGGTCAGGTTCCCTAGAAGCACTGCCAGAGATGGAGATTCTCATGCAATCAACTTGCTAAGAGTAATACTATCAAGAAACAGTTGTAAGGAAGTGAAGGAAGGAGGACAGAGACGGGAAAGGAGCCAAGCAAAGATGGGCATGGCTAAGTCTGACCTCTGACAAGAAACACCAGAAGCACTGGAACATGAATGGCACCACAGTTTTGCTCATTCTTGAGGCAAGGGATCAACATCTTGTATCCTCAGGTCAGTCAGTCGTTTGCTACGGGCCATCCTAGGAAACTAGGCACACGTGCTAGATCGCTTCAGTCCTGTCCGATTTTTTGTCACTCTACTGACTGTAGCCCACAAGGCTCCTGTCCATGGGATTCTCCAGGCAAGGACACTGGAGTGGGTTGCTATGGCCTCCTCCAGAAGATCTTCCCAACCCAGGGATCAAACCCGAGTCTCTTACATCTCCTGCAATGGCAGACAGGTTCCTTACCACTGAACCACCTGAGAATCCACAGGTATCTGTGGGCAAGGGCAATTCTCTGGAGAAGAGTGTATCCGTGAGCTGACAGTAGCCAACACTCATAACAGTCAGAAGTGGGGTTCGCCTGCCTGGCAAACAAGTTATGAGCAGGACATCAACAGGGGCTACCGCTCATACTGACACCTGTCCACTGACAAAGATAGCAATCTATAAGGTCCAGCCAGGAAACAGCAAGCACTGTAGGTAATTCACAAAGAAGAAATCAGTTATAGGGAACTGGCCACATGGGTGATGGGACACCCATGTGGTTCCTTCATGGAAGAGGTGGGAAACAACTGGGATGAAAGAGGAAGTCCAGAGATGAGCAGTAACAAAAAGTTGCTTTAACTTCTAGGACTGGAGGACCAAAGGAAGGTGGTGTTAGCAGTCAGGGGCGTAGGGGCTGGAGTCCCACAGGGAGGCAGAGGAGACACTCCAGGAGGTGAGGATGGGGGAAATAGTCTGGCTTCTCCCCTTTACAGCTTCAGTTTTCTGCCTGTACTTCCTTGTAGTCCAACCTACCAGAAGCCAAAGGGAAAGAGAGCCAGGGAAATGTTGCTCCTGTGATGCAGAGCAGGGGAGGACAGAAAGTGAACAGGAGCCAACAGGCAGGTGACTGATCAGCCAGTAGAGCACACACCACACTTCTGTTCATACCAAGTGAGCTGTAAGTACCAAAACAACTGTATGTCATCCATTTTCTCTGCTATCATATAGAATAAGCCAGTTTTGGTCATAGACATCTCTAGATTTTAGATTAACCTCAAAGTCATAAAATTCATGCCAGGTATTTAGTTGATGAAATGAAATGTACAGTAAGTGCTGTGTTCCAGCTCAGTCTCTAGTTGGAAGAGACCATATCTGATGGCCTCCCAATGTCCATTCCCAGTCCAAAATTAAATTAAATCTAAGCAAAGGGATAGGGACTCATTGGAGCCAACTCACTGGAAAAGACTCTCATGCTGAGAAAGACTGAGGGCAGGAGAAGAAGGGGGCATCAGAAGATGAGATGGCTGGATGGCATCACTGATTCAATGGACATGGGTTTGAGTAGATTCTTGGAGACGGTGAAGGACAGGGAAACCTGGCGTGCTGCAGTCCATAGGGTCGCAAACAGTTTGACACAACTGAGTGACTGAACAAGAAATGATAGGGAAAAGCTGGGAGATTTTGAAGGTAACATTAAGAATTGAGTTCTATTTTATTAACGTTGGCACAGGTTAACTTGGCAGGACTTTCCCTCTGTTAGTATTTCCATTTTCCCCTTTATCCATTCAGTTCAGTTCAGTAAATTATACTTAATATTTGATATTATTTGATATTTTCAAAATGTTAGTCATCATCTGAAGTGTTTTACCATGCAGTAAATAACATAATTAAGCATTAACCCAAGGTCCAAATTTAGTGGGGATATTTACATGTGTCTAATTATTTGTCAATTTATGTCAGTACTTGGGACCACTCAAGAGACAGTTTAGGCAAAGGCTTCCCCTAGGGGCTTAACAAAGTGATTATAGGCTTATTAGAAAACACAGAAAGACAAGCCTCCCAGGTGTTGTTCTCAACCACTTGCAAATCAAATAACTGGAAAAAAATAAAGGTTTGCTAGGAGAGGAACAATTTTCCAAGTATATACACTGTATGCAGATACCTGTTTCCATGTAGTAAACTGAGGAAAATAAATGAGAGGATTTTCTAAGTGTTATCAACTCTATTTAAAATAACCTGGAAGATCTATAAGCTCTAGGCCTCTACTAAATCCATATTGCATTTTGATGAATGGTAAAATCTTACACAAGAAATAGTATTTGTATGTGAGCATATTAGCACACAGTTGCCAAAACTCCATTTGTTAAAATAAAAATGACTAAATATGCCTGTTAAATGTTGCATTAAAATAGTGTATAATACTTGTATACTGGGATAAATGACAGAGACAAATATTTATAATATAATAACACACCAAGTACTCTTATCTTCCTCAAATGCAAATTTTAAATGGTCTCTTAAGCTTTCAAATCAATCTTGAGATGCACCAGTTCTGTATCTGCTGAGATGAGAAATCAAATCTATAATCATAACACACAAGCAAATTCATTCTCATTGCCAATATGGATGTTGGATGCAGTTAATTTCCAGTGATTAACAACTTTTGAGAATCAGAATTCAGACCATTATACTATAAAACGTCTCTTGATAATCCAAATGAATTACTTAGACTTGCCAAGAAATTTCAAAACAATTAAGTCAGCTGACTTTTTCCAACAGGTAAGAGGGGAACACTATGTTATTAACTCCAACACAATTATGATTGATGAAAATAACACAAGCATATTAACTGACACTTTTGACAAATTTTGCATTCTTCAAATATTTTTTTTTGTCTGAAAGCAATTTCAAAGATATACAACCACTTTTTATCCATGTAAGACCTGCTTTTTCTTATAAACACATATAAAAACTTATGATAAAATATTTTAGTCTATAATTTTTCTCTAGAGAAATATATTTGCTCTATTCTAGGTAAGTATGAATAGTCTAGGGATACAGATTTTGGGGTTGATGAAGAGGGAAAATAAGGTACTAAGTTTAAAAGTGGGAGCATATCAAAGGACCTCAAAGAGTCCCTAATGGGCAAAGCTGGAAAATTTAGGCAGCAAAATAAATATTGAATTGATTGCAACCTCAAATTAAAAAAAAAAATTGTGTGTCCATACTGAGGTAAATGGTTGAATAGATAACACTTTTCCTTATCAAAGAGTTCTGAAGACTATATAGTACATACCATCCCCACTTCAGGAGATAAAGCTTAATTCATCTCCCTTTGAGTGTCAGCTGGATTTAGTCAATTACTTGCAACAAACAGAGTCATGTTAAGGAGGAAAACAGGAACTTTACAGTGGAAAATGAGGCAGACATCACCTTAGCCTGGTGAGCAGGTACCAGAATATCATGTACCACTGATATGATAAGAAAGCACTTCATTGGTATAATATTCTGCACAAAATTCACAATCCCAATCAGGAGAGAAACATCAGACAAAGCCAAACTGAGAGAAAGTCAACAAAATATCTGATCATGACACCTCAAAACTCTCAAGGTCACAAAAAGTAAGGAACGAGGGAGAAACTGTCACATTACAAAACACTATAAAAGGCATAACTATTAAACGTAAAGTGATATTCTGGGTTGGATGAAACAGAAAATTTAAAGTAGTGGGAAAACTAGTGAAATTCAAATAAAATTTGTAGTTTAGTTAGTAGTATTTTGCCACTGCTAATTTCTTAGTTTTGACAACTGAGCCACAGCTATGTAAGATGTTAACACAGGGAAAACTGGGTGAAAGTAAATAAGAACACTAATATTCTTGTAACTTTCCTATAACTCTCGAATTACAGCAAAGTAAAATTTTCATTATAATCAAACAAAAAACTACAACATATATAACATGTGAAAGGCATAAAAGTAGTCCTCTAAGAGAAATTTATAGTCATAGACACATTAAAAATGAATATGTTAAACATTTATGAAATAAACAAGTCCAAGAAATTGGAAAAATAGCCAAAGAACAAAGAAAATAACAGGAAAATAGTGGAAATAAATGAAATAGAATGTATAAAACTGAGAAGTAAAAAAACCGAAGGATAGATAAATCTAAAAATGAACAACAGACAGACTTCTGGCAAAGTTAAATGAGAAAAAGTATTATGGAAAAGGTGACCTAACTACAAATAAAGCTGAGATTTGAAAAGATAGTATCAGCAACCTGCAAATCAATTTGAAAAGTTTTCCAGGAATTTCTCCTTTAAACAACTGCTACATGCACATACACATACACAGATAGAAAGCTTAAAGAATCCTATAATTAGTAAAAATAAAAATAAAAAAATAGTACTTTAAATTCTTCCTATACGCTCTCTCTCTCTCACTCACTCAGCAGGCCCAGATGGTTTCCTAGATGAATTTACCAAACTTCAAGGACAATATCACCTTGGCATTAAAACCAAGCAAAGACAGCATGAAGAGAAAAATACAATCAACTGAGCTCCCATATGAAAATAGATAGGGAAATCTAGATAACATGTTAGTACATCAAATCTAACAATGTTTAAACAGGTAACAGAGCATGACTGTACTAATCACATATCCACCAAGAAGCAGACATCACAGTGGGATAATATGAACATGAGGTTTATTGAGGGAAATTCCTGTGGAGGGTAAAGGTGAGCAAACAGAGGCAGCAGAGCTTTCAGACTGGTGTGAAAGGAGGGGAGAAAAGAGGAAATGGAATAAAAAGAACATCAGACTGCAGTGCTATTCTCAGGAAGTTTTGACAAGGCCATTGAGCAGCCCATAGCCTGTGCTCCAGCTAGTCATCCATCAGAGGACCCTCATGTCCCTCAGGAACGAGCCTGTATCAGTCACCAGCTGAGTCAATAATGGCAGAGTATTCGAAGAGATCAACCACGCCCCATGGTTAGTACGGCCACAACTCAAAGGGTAGCAACTGCGGCTGTCAATCAATTATACTCTGCAAAGCAGGAGATCTGAGCCCTACACTTTCATGGCTGCCTCAGTGATTTCTCCAGGAATCCAAAGGTTTAACAGAAGGATCTAAATGTGAAACTCACCACACGTGCTGGACCCAAATCATGTGTGCCTCTTCAGGTCCCCTCAGCTCTAATACTGCAGAGACGTCACCATCACCATTAGGACCTCATTAGTCATTTCCCTAATGAGTACCAGGCCCTCCCTTTTGACTCTCATGCAGAACTGAGCCAGCCAGCCACTTACCAGGATTCTTGACATGTGATTCTAGGTATAAATGAAATGCCATACTCCAGAGCATGGAACCTGGCATCCTGAGGTGCCATCAAAGGGACCAGATGATGGGATTCAGACACATGCTTCATCCTCCTGTGTACTGCTTAGTGACACAGTTCACTGTGCAATCCATTCAGGAAGTTTCTGATGCTGAATGAATGCAACTACCTAGAGAACTGCCAGGTCTCCTTTCTGGCTACTCATGAAGTGATCAACATGGTAATCCAGTCCTTCACAGAGCTTCCCATCTTTCCTTGCCTCCTTTCCAGTTTCCTGCTCTCTCACTATCCTGGGTTTGCATGTCCCAAATAAAGTATCAGCATTTTAATACTTGCTTCAGGTTCTGTTTCCTAGAGAACCCAGGTCAATACAGCACATTAAAGACTGAAGTTAAAAATCCAATCTGAATACATAAAGAAAAACTTGATAGCACACAAAATAATCTAAAAATCTCATTAAATGAGTAAAATATTTTTAATATGATAAAGCATATATCTGAAAAACCCAAACACTACCTTTAAAATCCATTATAAGAATCACACAAATGTGACAATATATTGTGGTGGTCAATAAGAATTTACTAATGAGGTCGTTTACAAAGCTATGGGCAGGGTTAAGGGAAACTACCAAGGATGCTGCTGCACCCCCACGGCTAGCAACAGAGAAGAAAATACTTATTACCTTGGGCTGAAGGAGCCATTTACCAGATCTAGAGAGACTGGGGTCTACCAGACATGCGTGCGTGCATGCTTGCTTGCTTGCTTGCTTGCTTGCTTGCTTAGGCGCTCAGTTGTGCCCAACTCTGTAACTCTTTGGACTGCATCCCACTAGGCTCCTCTGTTCATGGGATTGTCCAGGCAAGAATTCTGGAGTGAGTTGCCATTTTCTCCTCCAGGGGATCTTCCTAACCCAGGGACTGAACCAGCATCTCCTGTGTCTCCTGCATTACAGGCAGATTCTTTACCTGCTGAGCCACTGGGGAAGCCCCTGCAGGACATGGGCTGTGGCCTTTAATAGAGAGGATCTAGCCAACCCTCAGTAACCTCATAGATCTGTGGGTGTATTAACAAAATCTTCAAAGTTCTTTCCAGCATACCTATAGCGGGTTGACCAATGTCCCCACAAAGTTCATGTCTACCACGTGTGTTTATTTGGAAATAGAGTCTCTGCAGATGTAACCAGAGTAAGGATTACGACAAGATCATGTAGGATTAGGTTATGTCCTAAACTCAGATACAGGAAAGGACACAGATATACACATAGGGAAGAAGTCTATGAGAAGATAGAGGCAGAGACTGGAGTTATACTCACAAGCCAAGGAACACAAGCAGTCACCAGAAGCTGGAAGAGGCAGGGCAGGATTCTCCCCTAGAGGTTCTGAAGGAGTGTGGTCTTACAAAAACCTTCATTTCAGACTTCTAGCCTTCAGGATTGTGAGAGAATGTTTTGTTATTGTAAGCTACCATGTGGTAATTTGTTAGGAGCCCTAGGAAACAAACCCAAATTTAGAGAGAAACCACTTTTCTCCTTTTTTTCTTGACTAAGGAGTGGTAGGAAAGAAATGTAAACGTAAATAATGGAGTTGGCTCTACAATAAAAAGAGAGCTTACACAACTATATCTTTAATGGAAAAAACCATCCAAGCTCTCTGACACATTCTCCCTTAGAAAACTACACACACACACACACACACACACACACACTTTAATTAACAGATATAAACAGATGGAATTGAACATTAAGAAGGTTAAAAGACTTCAGCCCAGGTACCTAAAAAGAACTGCACAAAGCTAAAAGTCTATCTTTGGCTAATAACTCAGACTAAGAAAGTAAGAATAGAATACAAAATACCCAGGCTTCAAAGAGTTCCTTGATGCAAGGTGGTGTCCTGCGATTGTATCATAGATCTTAGATTAAAATATATATATACATTGAGACTGCATCACATACCAGTTACAGCAATCTGACTAATCATTAAGCAAAATAAAGAACTGTTACAGTAAATATGTAATATATATCACAGTCCAAGAAGGAGTGGGGGTTCAAGAATAGCATACAAATGACTAAAAGGTAAAGTCCAATCTAAAATAAAACAGTTCAAAGAAGAGAAAGCCTTCACTTATTGGGTTGGTCAAAATGTTCATTTGCTACAACATTGCCAGCAAAATACTGCATGGGCTTCATTCAGCAGAGATTTTTGTTTTTATAGATTAAGTCTTGAATATTGTTCAATAAACTTGTCACAAAATTTAAAAAAAAAATGTTCATTTGGGTGAAAAACCCAAATGAACGTTTTGGCCAACCCAACATTCAGTCCATATCTTCTTAAAAGTAATACCCAGAACATGTATGCTGCTGAGTCACTTCAGTCGTGTCTGACTCCGTGCGACCCCATAGACGGCAGCCCACCAGGCTCCCCCGTCCCTGGGATTCTCCAGGCAAGAACACTGGAGTGGGTTGCCATTTCCTTCTCCAATGCATGAAAGTGAAAAGTGAAAGTGAAGTCGCTCAGTCGTGTCTGACCCTCAGCGACCCCATGGACTACAGCCTTCCAGGCTCCTCCGTCCATGGGATTTTCCAGGCAAGAGTACTGGAGTGGGGTGCCACTGCCTTCTCCTCAGAACACGTACACAATAAAATAAATACACAAAAAAACAGTATAAATGAAATAAGATCAAATGGGATTACAGTTCTAAGGAAATAAAATAAGCATGAAAATTCTGAGAGAATAAGAATATAGAACTAACTAAACACAAAAGGTAGAGAAGGAAATGGCAAACCACTCCAGTACCCTTGCCTGGAAAATCCCATGGACAGAGGAACGTGGTGGGCTGCAGTCCATGGTCGCAAAGAATCGGGCAAAACTGAGCAACTCTCACACACACACAAACTAATATAAAAGGGGCTTCCCTGGTGGCTCAGTGGTAAAGAATTCACCTGCAATTTAGTAGTCACAGGAGATGTGAGTTCGATCCCTGGGTTGGGAAGATCCCTTGGAGGAGGGCATGGTAATCTACTTCAGTAGATTCTTTCCTAGAGAATCCCATGAACAGAGGAGCCTGGCAGGCTATAGGCCATGGGGGTCACAAAGAGTCAGACATGACTGAAGTGACTTCACACGCACACACACAATACAAGAGATGCTACTGAAAGTCACAAAAACAAAAACCTAACACCCTCGCCCCTTGTGTCAGGATGAAAATTAGACACTAAAGAGACTGTAAACAGAGAAAGCCAAAATAAACACACAGGGAACCATTCTGGAAGTGACAGGGCAACAGATTAAAACCCTGTAGTTCAGTTCAGTTCAGTCGCTCAGTCGTGTCCGACTCTTTGCGACCCCATGAATCGCAGCACGCTAGGCCTCCCTGTCCATCACCATCTCCCGGAGTTCACTCAGACTCACATCCATCGATCCGGTGATGCCATCCAGCCATCTCATCCTCTGTCGGCCCCTTCTCCTCCTGCCCCCAATCCCTCCCAGCGTCAAAGTATTTTCCAGTGAGTCAAATCTTCACATGAAGTGGCCAAAATACTGGAGCTTCAGCTTTAGCATCATTCCTTCCAAAGAAATCCCAGGGTTGATCTCCTTCAGAATGGACTGGTTGGATCTCCTTGCAGTCCAAGGGACTCTCAAGAGTCTTCTCCAACACCACAGTTCAAAAGCATCAGTTCTTCGGCACTCAGCCTTCTTCACAGTCCAACTCTCACATCCATACATGACCACAGGAAAAACCATAGCCTTGACTGGACGGACCTTAGTCAGCAAAGTAATGTCTCTGCTTTTGAATATGCTATCTAGGTTGTTCATCACTTTTCTTCCAAAGAGTTGCTTTTAATTTCTTGGCTGCAGTCACCATCTGCAGTGATTTTGGAGCCCCAAAAATAAAGTCTGACACTGTTTCTACTGTTTCCCCATCTATTTCCCATGAAGTGATGGGACCAGATGCCATGATCTTCGTTTTCTGAATGTTGAGCTTTAAGCCAACTTTTTCGCTCTCCTCTTTCACTTTCATCCAGAGGCTTTTTAGCTCCTCTTCACTTTCTGCCATAAGGGTGGTGTCATCTGCATATCTGAGGTTATTGAGATTTCTCCCAGCAATCTTGATTCCAGCTTGTGTTTCTTCCAGTCCAGTGTTTCTCATGATGTACTCTGCATAGAAGTTAAATAAGCAAGGTGACAATATACAGCCTTGACGTACTCCTTTTCCTATTTGGAACCAGTCTGTTGTTCCATGTCCAGTTCTAACTGTTGCTCCTGACTTGCATATAGGTTTCTCAAGAGGCAGGTTAGGTGTTCTGGTAGTCCCATCTCTTTCAGAATTTTCCACAGTTTATTGTGATCCACAGAGTCAAAGGCTTTCGCATAGTCAATAAAGCAGAAATAGATGTTTTTCTGGAACTCTCTTGCTTTTTCAATGATCCAGTGGAAGTTGGCAATTTGATCTCTGGTTCCTCTGCCTTTTCTAAAACCAGCTTGAACATCTGGAAGTTCACGGTTCATGTATTGCTGAAGAGAATTTTGAGCATTACTTTACTAGCATGTGAGATGAGTGCAATTGTGCAGTAGTTTGAGCATTCTTTGGCATTGCCTTTCTTTGGGATTGGAATGAAAACTGACTTTTTCCAGTCCTGTAGCCACTGCTGAGTTTTCCAAATGTGCTGGCATATTGAGCACAGCACTTTCACAGCATCATCTTTCAGGATTTGAAACAGATCAACTGGAATTCCATCACCTGCACTAGCTTTGTTCGTAGTGATACTTTCTAAGGCCCACTTGACTTCACATTCCAGGATGTCTGGCTCTAGATGAGTGATCACACCATCATGATTATCTGGGTCATGAAGATCTTTTTTGTACAGTTCTTCCATGTATTCTTGCCACCTGTTCTTAATATCTTCTGCTTCTGTTAGGTCCATACCATTCTGTCCTTTCTCGAGCCCATCTTTGCATGAAATGTTCCCTTGGTATCTCTAATGTTCTTGAAGAGATCTCTAGTCTTTCCCATTCTGTTCTTTTCCTCTATTTCTTTGCCTTGATCACTGAAGAAGGCTTTCTTATCTCTTCTTGCTATTCTTTGGAACTCTGCATTCAGATGCTTATATCTTTCCTTTTCTCCTTTGCTTTTCACCTCTCTTTTTTTCACAGCTATTTGTAAGGCCTCCCCAGACAGCCATTTTGCTTTTTTGCATTTCTTTTCCTTGGGGATGGTCTTGATCCCTGTCTCCTGTACAATGTCATGAACCTTATTCCATAGTTCATCAGGCACTCTATCTATCTGACTAAATACTAGAAGGGCCTATAGACCTTGAGAAGAAGTATAAGCTGGAATAAGGAAGTATCTGAAACTGAACTGACCCCACACTGCCCTCAACCACTCCAGAGAAGTTCCTAGATATACTTTTACTATTGCCATTTTTTAATTTTGAAGTTCATTATTACTCCTTTAATCTTAATTTTTATAACCTATTATTACCTTGCAAAAAAAGAGACCCTATTTTAAAACAAAATTCATATATATTTTTCTAATTTTTGTGATTGAATTTGTTTTGTATTTTTAATACTGTATTTTTCAGGGTCTAATCTCTACTTTAGATTTCTAATCTTTGCTTTTTGGTATTTGTTATCAATTCTGTACCTTTTAATCTAATCTTCAGTAACCATTTCTATTTAGGGGTGTGATTATTGACTTGACTGCTCCCTGCCCTTTTGACTCTCCCTTTTCTCCCACAGGTCACCTCTATCTTCTCCCTTCCCCTTCTCTTCTCTGCTTAACTCTGTGAGTCTCTCTGGGTATTCCAGACTGTGGAGAAAACGTAGGGAATTGATTATTGGCTAGATTGCTCTCTCCCCTTTTGATTCCCCCTGTTCTCCTCTTGGTCACCTCTATCTCCCTCATCCCTCTTCTCTTCTCCATGTAACTCTGTGAACCTCTCTGGGTATCCCTGACTGTGGAGAACCTTTTTACCATTAACCTAGATGTTATATCATCTGTGCTGTATGGATGGAGAAGTCTTGAGGGTACTGTAAGATTAAGACTGAAATCCAGGGGCAGGAGACTTAAACCTAAAACTTGAGAACACCAGAAAACTCCTGACTCCAGGAAACATTAATCAACAAGAACTCATCTAAAAGCCTCCATACCTACACTGAAACCAAGCTCCACCAAAGAGCCAACAAGTTCCAGAGCAAGACATACCATGCTAATTCTCCAGCAATGCAGGAACATAGCCCTGAGCATTAAAATACAGGCTGCCCAAAGTCACACCAACCCATAGACATCTCAAAACTCACTAATGGATACTTCATTGCATTCCATAGAGAAGAGATTCAGCTCCACCCACCAGACAACAGATGCAAGCTTCCCTAACCAGGAAACCTTGACAAGCCACTAGTCCAACCCCACCCACAGGGAGAAATCTCCACAATAAAGAGGAATCACAAACTGCCAGCCTAAAGAAAGGCCACCCCAAACATAGCAATATAAACAAATGAAAAGGCAGAGAAATAGTCAGCAGGTAAAGAAGCATGATAAATGCTCACCAAACCAAACATAAGAGGAGGAGATAGACAGCTTACCTGAAAAAGTATTCAGAATAATGATAGTAAAGATGATTCAAAATCTTGAAAACAAAATGGAGTTACAGATAAATAGACTAAAGACAAGGATTGAGAAGAGGCAAGAAATGTTTAACAAGGACCTAAAAGAAATTTTTAAAAGTCAATCAATAATGAATAATGCAATAACTGAGATCAAAAGCACTCGAGGGAACCAACAGTAGAATAACTGAGGCAGAAGATAGGATAAGTGAGGTGGAAGATAGAATAGTGGAAATAAATGAAGCAGAGAGGAAAAAAGAATGAAAAGAAATGAGGACAACCTCAGAGACCTCTGGGACAATGTTAAACACCCCAACATTCGAATCATAGGAGTCCCAGAAGAAGACAAAAAGAAAGGCCATGAGAAAATACTTGAGGAGATAATAGTTGAAAACTTCCGTAAAACGGGAAAGGAAATAACCACCCAAGTCCAAGAAACCCAGAGAGTCTCAAACAGGATAAACCCAAGGCGCAACACCCCAAGACACATATTAATCAAATTAACGAAGATCAAACACAAAGAGCAAATATTAAAAGCAGCAAAGGAAAAGCAACAAATAACATACAAGGGGATTCCCATAAGGATAACAGCTGATCTTTCAACAGAAACTCTTCAGGCCAGAAGGGAATGGCAGGACATACTTAAAGTGATGAAAGAGAAAAACCTACAACCCAGATTATTGTACCCAGCAAGGATCTCATTCAAATATGAAGGAGAAATCAAAAGCTTTACAGACAAGCAAAAGCTGAGAGAATGCAGCACCACCAAACCAGCCCTTCAACAAATGCTAAAGGATCTTCTTTAGACAGGAAACACAGAGAAGGTTTATAAACTTGAACCCAAGACAACAAAGTAAATGGAAATGGGATCATGCTTATCAATAATTATCTTAAATGTAAGTGGGTTGAATGCCCCAACCAAAAGACAAAGACTGGCTGAATGGATACAAAAACAAGACCCTTATATATGCTATCTACAAGAGACCCACCTCAAAACAAGGGACACATACAGACTGAAAGCAAAAGGCAGGAAAAAAGATATTTCATGCAAATGGAGAACTAAAGAAAGCAGGAGTAGCAATACTCATGTCAGATAAAATAGACTGAAATAAAGGCCATGAAAAGAGACAAAGAAGGACACTACATAATGATCAAAGGATCAATCCAAGAAGAAGATATAACAATTATAAATATATATGCACCAACATAGGAGCACCACAATAAGGCAAATGCTAACAAGTATGAAAGGGGAACTTAACAGTAACAGAATAATAGTGGGAGATGTTAATACCCCACTCACATCTATGGATAGACCAACCAAACAGAAAATTAGCAAGGAAACACAAACTTTAAGTGATACAATGGACCAGTTAGACCTAATTGATATCTATAGGACATTTCACCCCAAAACAATGAATTTCACCTTTTTCTCAAGTGCACATGGAACATTCTCCAGGATAGATCACATCCTGGGCCATAAATCCAGCCTTGGTAAATTCAAAATAATTGAAATCATTTCAAGCATCTTTTCTGACCATAATGCAATAAGATTAGATGTCATTTACAAGAAAAAAAAACTATTAAAAATACAAACATATGGAGGCTAAACAACACACTTCTGAATAACAAAAAAAATCACAGAAGAAATCAAACTATGCATAGAAACAAATGAAAATGAAAACATGACAACCCAAAACCTATGGGATTCAGTAAAAGCAGTGCTGAGGGGAAGGTTCATAGAAATACAAGTTTACCTCAAGAAACAGGAGAGAAATCAAATAAATGAGCTAACTTTACAGAAATATAGATCAATGGAACAAAATAGAAAGCCCAAAGATAAATCCACATACCTATGGATACCACCTTATCTTTGACAAAAGAGGCAAGAATATACAATGGAGAAAATACAATTCTTTAACAAGTGGTGCTGGGAAAACTGGTCAACCACTTGTAAAATAATGAAACTAGAACATTTTCTAACACCATACACAAAAATAAACTAAAAATGGATTAAAGATCTAAATGTAAGACCAGAAACTATAAAACTCCTAGAGGAAAACATAGGTAAAACACTCTGACATGAATCACAGCAGGATCTTCTATGACCCACCTCCCAGAGTAATGAAAATAAAAGCAAAAATAAACAAATGGGACCTAATTAAATTTAAAAGCTTTTGCACAATGAAGGAAACTATAAGCAAGGTGAAACGACAGCCTTCAGAATGGGAGAAAATAATAGCTAATGAAGCAACTGAAAAATAATTAATCTCAAAAGTATACAAGCAGCTCATGTAGCTCAATATCAGAAAAATAACGACCCAGTCAAAGAAAGGGCCAAAGAACTAAACAGACATTTCTCCAAAGAAGACATACAGATGGCTAACAAACACATGAAAAGATGCTCAACATCACTCATTATCAGAGAAATGCAATTCAAAACCACAATGAGGTACCATCTTACACACGTTAGAATGACTGCTATCCAAAAGTCTACAAACAATAAATGCTGGAGAGGGTGTGGAGAAAAGGGAACCCTCTTACACTGTTGGTGGGAATGCAAACTCGTACAGTCATTATGGAGAAAAGTGTGAAGATTCCTTAAAAAACTGGAAACAGAACTGCCATATGACTCAGCAATCCCACTGCTGGGCATACACCAAGGAAACCAGAATTGAAAGAGACACGTGTACCACAATGTTCATCACAGCACTGTTGACAATAGCTAGGACATGGAAGCAACCTAGATGTCCACTGGCAGATGAATGGATAAGAAAGCTGTGGTACATATACACGATGGACTATTGCTCAGCTATTAAAAAGAATACCTCTGAATCAGTTCTAATGAGGTGGATGAAACTGGAACCTATTATACAGAGTGAAGTCAGAAAGAAAAACACTAATACAGTATATTAATGCATATATATGTAATTTAGAAAGATGATAATGAAGACCCTATATGCGAGACAACAAAAGAAAGAGACAGAGATAAAGAACAGACTTTTGGACTCTGTGGGAGAAGGTGAGGGTGGGATGATTTGAGAGAATAGCACTGAAACATGTATATTACCACATGTGAAATAGATCACTAGTCCAAGTTCGATGCATGAAACGGGGCACTCAGGGCCAGTATACTGGGATGACCCTGAGCAATGGGATGCGGATGGAGGTGGGAAGGGAGCTCAGGATGGGGGACGTGTGTACACCCATGGCTGATTCATGTCAATATTGTAAAGTAATAATAAGCCTCCAATTAAAATAAATAATTTTAAAAAAGCAAAAATAAAAAAATCTACAGTTTTCCCCCTGTGCCTTCTTTACTATTCACACAGAAAAGTTTACTGCTGATACTTTTGGTCATTAAATGTGTAGGGGATTTTCCCTCACCAAAGCAATTCTGTTATACCAGCTGGGTACTGTTATGATTTAACTACATTCTAACACTATTTACTGGAGATATTGTCAGATTCCGTAGGTCAAGGACTCATTCAGTCCCACAAGACTGTCCCCTACTTCAGAGGCCAATCTCCAGTAGTAGGTCTCTAAGTTACCCATAAATTCTGTCTGACTTGGCTATAAATTGGAGACATAACCCATAACCTCCTCCCCACTGGATTTGATTATTTGGTGGAGTAGCTCACAGAACTCAAGGAAACACTCATCTTTGTCAGCTGATGAAAGGATATGATAAAGAACACAGAGTCAGATGAAGAGATACACAGGCAAGGTCTTGGAGGGCCCCAAGTGCAGGAGCTTCTGGGACGTACACATGGAGCTAGGATGTATCACCCCTACTGGTATGTGAATGTGGTCACCCATATGGAAGCTCTCCAATCCCCACAGAATTGGAAATTTTATGGAGGCTTCATTACACAGGTATGATCATTGACTGACTATTTTGGGCCTTTGTCTTTTCTCTCAGTGAAGTGGGGGCCAGGCTTTCTAGTCTTGCTGATCTTTCTGGGGACCAATCCCCACCCAAGAGCCATTTAAGAGTCCACCAAGAGATGCCTTATTAGAACAAAAGACATTCCTAGTATTTTTATTACTCAGGAATCTGCAGGGGTTTCAGGAGCTCTGTGTCAGAAAGGACATCAAAGACAAGTATCAGAACTAGAGATACTCCTAGTATTCCTTTTCCCTAGGAAATTACAAGGGTTTTAGGACTCTGTGCCAGGAATCAGAGGCAGATGACATCATGATTAGAACATTCTCTTATTTCATACCATAGTACAAAAAGACTTCAGATATCCTGATAGATCAAAGAAAAAAACAAAAAAATTCTCTGAAATGAAGACAAAATTGAATTTTGATTAAAAGACCATCCTATGTTCCAGAAATAGTGATACAGAATACTCAGAACCAAGACATACCCTAATTAAACTGCTGCATATTAAAAGGGGAGGGGAGATGAAAGTTTACTTTTTTTTTCCTAAACCAATCAAGCAACCAAGAGACAGGGATAAGGAAAGGAAAAAAGGAGGACTCTAAGTTCACAGAAGACAATAGAGAGTGCGGATTCCATGAGGTTTTCTTTCCTATCAGTTGGTGCTATTTTCCTGCCAATTGGAAGGAAATGGAGCCTCAGAAGGAAAAGTGGAAGAAAAGAACACGTTATCACCTCTTCCTTTCTATTCCCTCTCCCTTCAATTGCAGGACATGCTGTTGCACATTCTCTTCTCAGTTACCAGACTAGGTAAAGGCATTTTCCTCACCTGAGAAAAATCCCTTGCAGAAAGGAAATACTAAGGAAGTGACCACAAAGGAATTGGAGAAAAAAAAAAGCTAATTAAAAAAAAAAATCTATTTCTTGCCTTAAACAGAACTGAATGTCTGAAATTGTCTAAATCAAAAAGTCTTCAAGCTGTAAACTGAACAAATCAAAGTAAATTAGCAAGGCATAAAAGTTGGGGGAGATGCAAAATTGTCAATAAAATATTGTCTGTATCAACAAACTGTGTCCAAAATAAAAGCAGATAGCTGGACACATGCACAGAAAAGTATTTAGATTTCAGTTAATCCAGTGCTTATCATTTCAGACCAATTATATACTGATAGAAAATAAAGTGAGAAGGCGATGGCACCCCACTCCAGTACTCTTGCCTGGAAAATCCCATGGACAGAGGAGCCTATAGGCTCCTCTGAAAGTGAAAAGTGAAAGTGAAGTTGCTCAGTGGTGTCCGACCCTCAGAGACCCCATGGACTGCAGCCTTCCAGGCTCCTCCGTCCATGGGATTTTCCAGGCAAGAGTACTGGAGTGGGGTGCCATTGCCTTCTCCGCTGTATAACTAGAAAGTATATATATTCTTGTATGAATTAGATGTGAATATAAAAATCAAGGAATATTTCATGCAAGGATGGGCACAATAAAGGAGAGAATGGGCAAGGACCTAACAGAGCACAGGAACTATGCAAAAAGGTTATAACGATCTGAATAACTGTGATGGTGTGGTCACTCACGTAGAGCCAGACATCCTGGAGTGTGAAGTCAAGCAGGCCTTAGGAAGCATTAACACGAACAAAGCTAGTGCAGGTGATAGAATTCCAGCTGAGCTATTTAAAGTCCTAAAAGATGCTGTTAAAGTGCTGCACTCAACATGTCAGCAAATCTGGAAAACTCAGCAGTAGCCATGGGACTGGAAAAGGTCAGTTTTTATTCCAATCCCAAATAAGGTCAATGCCAAAGAAAGTTCCAAGTACAATAAAATTGCACTCATTTAACATGCCACTCCAGTACTCTTGCCTGGAAAATCCCATGGATGGAGAAGCCTGGTAGGCAGTCCATGGGGTCGCTAAGAGTCGGACACCACTGAGCGACTTCACTTTCACTTTCATGCATTGGAGAAGGAAATGGCAACCCACTCCAGTGTTCTTGCTTGGAGAATCCCAGGGACAGGAGAGCCTGGTAGGCTGCCATCTACAGGGTCGCACAGAGTCGGACACGACTGAAGCAACTTAGCAGCAGCAGCAGCAACATGCTAGTAAGGTAATGCTCAAAATCCTTCAAGCTATGCTTCAGCAGTATGTGAACTTAGAACTTCCAGATGTACAAGCTGGGTTTAGAAAAGCAGAGGAACCAGAGATCAAGTTTCCAGCATTTGTTGAATCATGGAGAAATCAAGGGAGTTCCAAAAAAAAACATCAGCTTCTATTTCATTGACTATGCTGACACCTCTGACTGTGTTGATCACAACAAACTGCAGAAAATTCTTAAAGAGATTAGTGTATCAGGCCACCTTACCTGTTTCCTGAGAAACTTGTATGCAAGTCAAGAAGCAACATTAGAACCAGACATGGAACAATGATTTAGTTCAAAATTGGGAAAGGAGTATGACAAGGGTATATATTGTCACAATGTTGTTTAACTTATTATCATGAGAAATATTGGGCTGGATGAATCAGAAGCTGGAATCAAGATTTCCAGGAGAAATATAAACAACCTCAGAAATGTAGATGATGCCACTATAATGGCAGAAAGTGAAGAGGAACTAAAGAGCCTCTTGATGAGGGTGAAAAGGAAGAATTAAAAAGATGACTTGAAACTCAACATTAAAAAAACTAAGATCAGTTATACACACTGGGGATTGGTTCAAGATGGCAGAATAAATGGACATGCGTTCATCTCCTCCAGTGAGATGACCAAAATAACAACTAGCTGTTGGACAACTATTGACAGGAGGACACTGGAACCCACCAGAAAAGATATCCCACGTCCAAAGATAAAGGAGAAGCCACAGTGAGATGGTAGGAGGGGTGTAAACAAGATAAAGTCAAATCCCACACCTGCCGGCTGGACGACCCGCAAACCGGAGAACAATACCACCAAAGAAATTCTTCCACTGTTGTGAAGGTTCTGAGCCCCACGCATATCAGGCTTCCCAGCCTGAGGATCTGGCAAATGAATTAGGACTCCTCAGGGAATCTGACTTTGAAGGCCAGCAAGATTTGATTATAGGACTTCTACAGGACTAGGGGAAACAGAGACTCCATTCCTGGAAGTCACAAACTAAATCTTGTGCACACCAGGACCCAGGGGAAAGCAGCAGCCCCACAGGAGACTGAACCAGACCCACCTACTAGTGTTGGAAGGTCTTCTGTGGGGGTGCAGGTTGGCATTGGCTCGCCACAGGGACAGGAGCACTGGCAGCAGCAGTCCTGGGAGATGCCTCGTGGCATGAGTCCTCTTGGAGGTCACCATTAAACCTACGGTAGAGCTGCAGATACCAGAGGAGGGTTGCCTCAGGCCAAATAGCTAACAGTGAGAGAGGGCATCACTACCCATCTGCAGACAATCAGAATGAAGTTCTACTGAGCACAGCCCTGCTCACCAGAGCAAGATTCAGGTTTACCCACAGCCAGTCCCTCCTATCAGGAAGCTTACACAAGTCTCTTATCCTCATTCACCAGAGGAGAGGCAGAAGGAGCAAGAAGAACCACAGTCCTGAAGCCACCAGGATGAAAACCACATCACAGAGCGTTAATCAAATAGAAAAGGCAGAGGATTATGTCCCAGATGAAGGGACAAATAAAACCTCACAAAAACAGCTAAACAAAGTGGAGATAGGCAACCTTCCAGAAAAAGAATTCAGAATAATAATAGTGAAGGTGATCCAGGATTTTAAAAAAAGAATGCAAAAGAAGCAAAACTGTTTACTAAAGCCCTAGAAGAAATAAAAACAGACAGGAACAATACACTGGAAGGAATCAATAGCAGAAAAACTGAGGCAGAAGAATGGACTAGTGATCTGGAAGAAAGAATGGTGGAAATCATTGCCATAAAACAAAATATAGAGAAAAGAATGAGAAGAAATGAAGACAGATTAAGAGACCTCTGGGACAACATTAAGTGCACCAATATTTTCATCATAGGGGTCCCAGATGAAGAAAAGAGATAAAATAGACTTGAGAAAATATTTGAAGAGAGAATAGCTGAAAACCTCCCTAACATGAGAAAGGAAACAGTCAACCAAGTCCAGAAAGCAAGCAGGGAGAGTCTCAGGAGGATAAACCCAAGGAGGAACACACTGGGATACATAGTAATGAAAATGACAAAAATTAAAGACCAAGATAAAATATTAAAAGCAACAAAGGAAAAGCAACAAATAACATATAAGGGAACTCACCTAAGATTATCAGCTGATTTCTAAACAGAAACTCTGCAAGTCAGAAGGGAATGACATGATATATTTAAAGTGATGAAACAGTAGAACCCACAACCAAGAATATTCTACCCAGCAAAATTCTCAATCAGATTTCATGGAGAAAAGCAAAAGCTTTAGAGACAAGCAAAAGTGAAGAGAATGCAACACCATCAAAATAGCTTTACAACAAATACTAAAGGAACTTCTCTAGGCAGGAAACACAAAAGAATGAAAAGATCTATAAAAAATAAACCCAAAACGATTAAGAAAATGGTAATAGAATCATACAGGTCAATAATTACCTTAACTGTAAATGGATTAAATACACCAACCAAAAGACATAGATTGGCTGGGTGGATGAAAAATATGCATATGTGCACTTCCACTTACCACATCTCTCTACTTAACCCCCCAGATTGTATGTAATTATTTTATATTTTAGGCCAATCATGTTTCCATTATGGTTTGCAATTGTAATTATTTTTTATTTTCTGTTTGGCTATTAATCGTGAAAACTGATAAACATCCTCTACTATTATGTTTGTGATTATGTAACTATTATCTGTTTTAATGCCATCGTATCATGATTGATCCACAGAAAATAACAGAATTCTATATCATTAAAACTAACATTTAATAGAAAAACCTATAATCATTTTTTAAAGTCCAGCTGCATATTAGTTATTTTGAATTTTTTGATAAATACAAATGCCCAGATATTGTTTTTTCTCCAAAACTCCAGATGTGACTTTAATGAGGAGCAATGTTTAAAAAGAACTGGACAAAGGATGATCTTTTACTTTAAAAAGAAAAAGAGAAGGAATACATGCAATCAGAGTTAAAGTCTGAATGAAGCAGCCTAGTGGTCTTCCCATACCTGCTGATGTGATTGCTCAGGGGAAGGATAAAACTGTGTTAGTGACGATCCCTGGACCCCCTCCCCATGCCCCCCAAATGAAAATATATACCATGAACTGTTATTCTCATGAATAGGTTATTCTTGGAAGCCTGACTGTACTGTGGGTTGTCATTCACACCTCAACATTCAAGGATATGCTCCCATTAAAAGAAAAAAATGAAGAAAACTATAGGTGAATCTTCAGCTGGAGAAACCTGAACTGGACCTGAATTCAGGATAACTTCACCTGCCCAGCAAACCAGGCTGTCCTTTCTTAACTTTTCCCTTCTATGGACAAAATTTACCTGTCTGCTAGATTACACAGTGTTGGTAAAAACACAGCTCAAGCCTGAACATAAGTATAATATGTCAATGTCATGTGTTACTTTATAGTCTCACCCACTTACTGATAGACTGTGACAAGGCTAATGAGAGACTGCTATGTGGACCAACTTCTTGCATTTGAGGAACCCTGCTTATTGGAAAACTCCATCAACTATTGTGAATGGACTGTCCTCTAAAATCTACAACACATTTTTTAAAACAGCCCCTCAATTAGTATATATTATAACTGATGATGCAAACACTACCTCTATGTATCACTTAAGAACCCCTTTCTCTGGATGCCTAACACATGTCGATCTTTTACATTGGAAGGGCATCACCTATTATTCCACCCCACCCCCATGAAAGCTCAGGTGTTATCGACTCAAATGCTATTTCCTACTTTATCTATTCTTGATATTAGCTTTTCTTTAGAACCCCTGTGTAAGATTTTGCAAAGAAACCAAAGTATTACAAAACTACAAAATTACAAAGTATTACAATTACAAAAGGAAAAAACGTAATTGTACCTTCTAGTCAAGGCCATGGTTTTTCCTGTGGTCATGTATGGATGTGAGAGTTGGACTGTGAAGAAGGCTGAGCACCAAAGAATTGATGCTTTTGAACTGTGGTGTTGGAGAAGACTCTTGAGAGTCCCTTGGACTGCAAGGAAATCCAACCAGTCCATTCTAAAGGAGATCAGCCCCGAGATTTCTTTGGAAGGAATGATGCTAAAGCTGAAACTCCAGTACTTTGGCCACCTCATGCAAAGAGTTGACTCATTGGAAAAGACTTTGATGCTGGGAGGGATTGGGGGCAGGAGGAGAAGGGGACGACGGAGGATGAGATGGTTGGATGGCATCACGGACTCGATGGACGTGAGTCTGAGTGAACTCCGGGAGATGGTGATGGACAGGGAGGCCTGGCGTGCTGCGATTCATGGGGTTGCAAAGAGTCGGACATGACTGAGCGACTGAATTGAACTGAAAATATTCTGTTGTTACTATTATAGCTGATAAGTTAATGGATATAGGAGTTAATGTATAAAAATATACTTCTTATTTATGGTGGGACTTGTTATTTACTACACCCACTACTGCTCAGGAATGGTTTTCTGCATTGTTTACTTCTTTGATTATCTTGTTTCTTTCGACCATCTGGAATTGTTATTTGTCCTATAGAATTAATAAGACTGCTCACGTTACTCATAATCCTTTGCAGAATTCCTATGCTCTTCAGCATAAACAATCATGAGGTCGACTGTTTGGTAAGTTAAAATGGAAGAAGTCTTGGTTCAGACTTCAGAAGCAGGAGAGCAATCCTCTGACCGTGTTTCTTTCCTGCCTGGCCACTGCCCAGATTCCATTGCTGCCTGCAAGGTCAGCAAGTCAGGGAGTACTTTAGATAAGAAAGGAAGTGGGCCATGGAATTCTTAAGACCTTGGAGGCTTGACCAATCACACCAGGGTTTTTACAAAATCCTATGACTCACAAGATAAAATAAACAGCATTGTAAAAATGTTAAAGTAAAACAAGAGCTACATTTTTGTTCAGAAACTGATGATGATATCAGTTTGTGGTTTGGGATTATAAGCAGGAATTTCCCAAAACTGAAGTCTCACTTGTGGAGTGAGCACACTGCCTGGGACCTTTTCTTAGCTGGGATTCCAGATTGCTGTTACTCTGGACTTTCCAGCATGCTGCTTAAGTCTGGATGACATTTGGCCCCATTTGGTGATGTATATGCTGTTACTCTTCTCTCTTGTTTCTATTTCTCTTTTCTTTTAATGACTGTATATTGAAATTAAGTTAAATAATCCTCTTGGATATTGACATTGTTAAAATAAAATAAAATCATTGTTTTGGAGGTGCTAGTGGTAAAGACTTCCCTGGTGGCTCAGACGGTAAACTGTCTGCCTACAATGCGGGAGACCAGAGTTCGATCCCTGGGTCGGGAAGATCTCCTGGAGAAACAATGGCAACCCAGTCTAGTATTCTTGCTTGGAAAATCCCATAGACAGAGGAGCCTCTTAGACTGCACGCCTGCCAATGCAGGAAACATAAGAGACATGGGTTCAATCCCTGGGTCACCAAGATCCCCTGGAGAAGCAAATAGCAACCTACTCCAGTATTGTTGCCTGGAGAATCCTCATGGACAGAGGAGTCTGATGTGCTACAGTCCACAGGGTTGAAAAGAGTAGGACGGGACTGAAGCAACTGAGCATGAAAGATCATGGCATCCAGTCCCATGACTTCATGGCAAACAGAAGGGGGAACAGTGGAAGCAGTGACATATTTTGTTTTCTTGGGCTCCAAAAATCACTGCAGACAGTGACCGTAGTCATAATACTAAAAGACACTTGTTCCTTGGAAGGAAAGCTATGACAAACCTAGACAGCGTATTCAAAAGCAGAGACATCACTTTGCCGACAAAGGTCTGTACAAAGCTATGGTTTTTTCAGTAGTTATGTAGGCATGTGAGATCTGGACCATAAAGAAGGCTGAGTGCCAAAGGAAGAATTGATGCTTTTGAACTGTGATGCTGGAGAAGATTCTTGAGGGTTCTTTGGACTGCAAGCAAATCAAACCTGTCAATCCTAAAGGAAATCAACCCTGAATATTCATTGGAAGGACTGTGGCTGAAGCTCCAATACTTTCGCCACCAGATGCAAAGAGCCTACTCATTGGAAAAGACCCTGCTACTGGGAAAGACTGATGATGAAAGGAGAAAGGGGTGGCAAAGGACGAGCTGGTTAGAAAGCATCACCAATTCAATGGACATGAATGTGAGCAAACTCCAGGAAATAGTGGAGGAGCCTGGTATGCTACATCCATGGGGTCACAAAGAGTAGGGCGCAACTTAGGGACTGAACAACAACTACAGCTACAGCATAAACAGTAACACAGAAATCAAACCTCAAATTCTTACTAACGTTATTTCCTAAACCCATAACATATCTCAGCTTTCTTCTAAAATGACAGTACTATCCAAATATCTTGGCTCAGTCACGCAGATTAAATTTGCCTTACCTTTTATAAGGTGCAAGCAACACCAGGACTACTGAGCTCAAGGGAAGCTCTCAGCAAATGAGTCACTCAGATTAAAAACAACTGGAAGCAAAAGAGAAAGACATAAGGCTTAAGGCAGCAGGCAGGCGGAAATGGGAAATAAAATATGCTGATTAGTGCCAAAAAAGAGAAGAGGAGGCAAGATGATCTTAAGGCTGCTTAGCTTTTGTGGGCCACTCTTAAAATGTCCAAAGTTAAAGAGGAGCAATGCAGTCTCTCATGTTAGCCTAAGGAAGAAAGCAAGAAAATAAGAGACAAGGACACTTCAAATAATTGGAGGTGGAGAGAGAAATACAGCCAATGTCAAATGGTGGGAGAAAACTATGGAGAGGGCACTGGATTTAAGTTCCCTCTGTCATACAGCAAATTTCTACTGGCTATCTTTTTACATCTGGTAATATATGTGTTTCAATGTTATTCTCTCAATTTGTCCCACCCACTCCTTCCCTCACTGTGTCCACCCAATACAACATTGTAAAGCCATTATGCTCCAATTTAAAAAAATTTTAAAAAAATACAGGGAGAGAATTTTGAGTTGAACAGGAGGTACCTGAAAGAAGATAGTTGTCAAAGAAAGTAAATGCCCTTAAAAACAACAGATATGCTTAGACTCTTCAGAAAAGAAAAGTAGAAAAACAAAGCAAGGGCATCTTTGGAATTCAGTGATTTCTGCGATCACATCTTTGGGATTCACAGGGCAGACAAATGAATGGTAAGAGGCCCTTCAGAGACCTATGAATAACTTGCAGAACTATGGCAGTGTATGCAACACTGAAAGCACAGGAACGTACAAAACTTGGAACTGTGATCAATATCCACACTTAGGATAGGGAGTTGTTTTGCACATAAAATAAAAAGCTAAATTTAATGGGGAAAATTGGTTTGGAGGACCTAGGTCAAATTTAAAAAAAAGACAAATTGCAAGACCAGAAGACAAATTAGAAGAGATATTGGTGAACGTATAATTTAATTTCCTTTTTCCTTTTCAATGGGAATGAAAAAATTTTTTTCATTTAATGCTATGAAATATTTCAGCTGTGTCAGAAGACTAACTATGTAATGTCATTAGTCATTTTTGATTACTTTCAATCTCAAGATTAAATTACATTTAGATAAATATGGCACGGTTCTTAAACTGAGAATTGAGAATTCTGTTGCAAGTAATAACAACAACAACAACAAAACTCTGGAACAAACTGGCTTAGAAAACAAAGGAAATTTTCTGAGAAACATAACTGAAAATTCTGGAAAGTGAAAGTGAAAGTCACTCAGTCATGTCTGACTCTGTGACCCCATGGATTGTAGCACTCCAGGCTTCCCTGTCCATCACCAACTCCCAGAACTTGCTCAAACTCATGTCCATTGAGTCGGTGATACCATCCAACCATCTCATCCTCTGTCATCCCCTTCTCCTCTTGCCTTCAATCTTTCCCAGCATCAGGGTCTTTTCAAATGAGTCAGTTCTTTGCATCAGGAGGCCAAAGTACTGGAGTTTCAGCTTCAGCATCAGTCCTTCCAATGAATATTCAGGACTGATCGATTTCCCTTATGATTGACTGGCTGGATCTCCTTGCAGTCCAAGGAACTCACAAGATTCTTCTCCAACACCACAATTCAAAAGCATCAATTCTTTGGTGCTGAGCTTCCTTTATAGTCCAACTCTCACATCCATAATAGACAGACCTTTGTCAGCAAAGTAATGTTTCTGCTTTTTAATATGCTGTCTAGGTTGGTCATAGCTTTTCTTCCAAGGAGCAAGCGTCTTTTAATTTCATGGCTGCAGTCACAATCTGCAGTAATTCTGGAGCCCCAAAAGATAAAGTCTGTCACTGTTTCTATAGTTTCCCCATCTATTTGCCATGAAGTGATGGGACTGGATGCCATCATCTTAGTTTTCAGAATGTTGAGCTTTAAGCCAGCTTTTTCACTCTCCTCTTTCACTTTCATCAAGAGGCTTTTTAGTTCCTCTTCACTTTCTGCCATAAGGGTGGTGTCATCTGCATATCTGAGGATATTGATATTTCTCCCAGCAATCTTGATTCCAGTTTGTGCTTCATTCAGCCCAGCATTTCACATGATGTACTCTGCATATATTAAATAAGCAGGGTGACAATATACAGCCTTGAAGTACTCCTTTCCCAATTTGGAACCAGTCAATTGTTCCATGTCCTATTCTAACTGTTGCTTCCTGACCTGCATACAGATTTCTCAGGAGGCAGGTCAGGTGGTCTGGTATTCCCATCTCTTAAAGAATTTTCCACAGTTTGCTGTGATCCACACAGCAAAGGCTTTGGCATAGTCAATAAAGCAGATGTTTTTCTGGACTGTCTTACTTTTTCGATGATCCAACATATGTTGGCAATGTGATCTCTGGTTCCTCTGCCTTTTCTAAATACAGCTTGAACATCTTGAAGTTCTCAGTTAGTTCACTGTTGAAGCCTGGCTTGGAGATTTTTGAACATTACCTTGCTAGTGTGCGAGATGAGTGCAAATTTGCGATACTTTGAACATTCTTTGGCATTGCCTTTCTTTGGGATTGGAGAATGAAAAGCAACCTTTTCCAGTCCTGTGGCTTAGTCCATGGAGTTCTCCAGGGCTGAATACTGGAGTGGGTAGCCCTTCCCTTCTTCAGGGGATCCTTCCACCCAGGGATTGAATCCAGGTCTCCCACATTGCAGGTGGATTCTTTACCATCTGAGCCACAAGGGAAGCCCAAGAATACTGGACTGTAGCCTATCCCTTCTCCAGCAGACCCTCCCAACCCAGGAATCGAACCGAGGTCTCCTTCATTGCAGGTGGATTTTTTACCGACTGAGCTATCAGGGAAGCCTCAGACCAATTTCATCCAAGAATCATGTTACTAAGTCCCATGTCTCTGCTTTGCTCCACATGCAGTCCAGCTTTCTTTGTGGTAATAGTACAGCTGCGGGAGTCTCCTGGGCTTGACTTCCACACACTTTCAAATTCCAGTGAAAATAGTATTTTCAGCCAGCACCTCTTGTTTAGAAATTTCCCAGAAGCCCAAGGCAACTACTTTTTGCATGTCCTAGGCTCACCTGGGTTATGTTCTCATCCCAGCTAGCAGGCTGGCCACCCAACTCCCTAACTGGTTTCTCCTGGGAGTACCATCTTAATTAAGTTATTTGCACCTAAATCTTTACCTAAGCAGCTGAATGTACTGAACCCCCCTGGCAGGTTATCCTTGAAATTCCTGAGTTGTTCTTTTTCATCTTAACAATTCCACAAAAGCTGGCATTTCCCTCTGAACAAGACACTCATCTTCTCACACATTCTCTTTCCTAGGTTCTGTGTTGCTTCTCCTGTCCCAGCCTCCTACTTCACCTGCCCCGCTCAAATCTCTCCCATGTGCCCTCTGAAAACATTATTCCACACTAAACTGCCTTTTCCCTGCCATAACCAGCTGAGATTTCTGCTGTTTCCCAGCCTCAATTGAAACCTGATTCATCCCCAAAGGTTCCATTTCCTTTTCTTCTCTTTTTTTCTTAAGAAAGGGTGACTTTTTCCACCTTCTCTCACAATGAAATCTACAGATAAACCTGGCAACCTCCATTATACAACAATGATCTTTCCAAACCTGTCTTTCCATAGGTACACTCCTTTACCTTTCTCTAGATTTCATTATGAAAATCAAAATTTCTTCTGAAGTGACTCTTGCTCCTACACAGGAGGGCCCCTGGGAAGAGGCAACTATATTAAGTCAAATCTACACACAGATATCACCAGATGATCAATACTGAAATCAGACTGATTATATTCTTTGCAGCCAAAGATGGAGAAGCTCTATACAGTCAGCAAAAACAAGACCGGGAGCTGACTGTGGCTCAGATCATGAATTCCTTATTGCCAAATTCAGACTTAAGCTGAAGAAAGCAGGGAAAACCACTAGACCATTCAGGTATGACCCAAATCAAATCCCTTACGATTATACAGTGGAAGTGAGAAATAGATTCAAGGGATTAGATCTGATAGAATGAGTGCCTGAAGAACTATGGACGGAGGTTGGTGACATTATACAGGAGGCAGGGATCAAGACCATCCCTAAGAAAAAGAAAGGCAAAAAGGCAAAATGGTGGTCTGAGGAGACCTTACAAATAGTTGAGAAAAGAATAGAAGCTAAAGGCAAAGGAGAAAAGGAAAGATATGCCCTTTTGAAAACAGAGTTCCAAAGAATAGCAAGGAGAGATAAGAAAGCCTTCATCAGTGCCAACATCCACTGGATCATCAAAAAAGCAAGAGTTCCAGAAAAACATCTACTTCTGCTTTATTTACTTCTCTATCAAGGTAATGGAGTATAAATCAAAGAAAAGAAAAAATTTCAATAAGAAAATCTATATAAAACCTTAAAGAGATGAGGAGTTAAAGAGGCCTTTTTGATGGAAATAAATCTTTGACAAGATGTTAAAAGGCTGGGTAATTAGTTGTGAACTGTAACAGTTGCCATTTAAACCCCTATTTGCTCTCCATTTAAAATGAGAATGTGGAGGTTGAGAGAGTAAGCAAACTACTCAAAGTCACAAAGATGTTCAAGCAGTGGACCTGAGTCCCATTCCAAAGCCTACTCTCCTTCCATTCCATGCTGTGTGCATCATCAAGAGGCTAAGAAGGCAATCGTCTTTTGGGCATGTCCAGGTGTGACTGTTAGGTAGGTAGAACAGGGAAAAGGAGTCCAAAATGGCGGTGGCTAAAAGACAAGGAAGGGAAAAGCCCGCGAAAATAGAACAAAAGAAGGTCCGAGGACCGGAGTGAGGACCTCAGGTAAAACAAACAACACTCCTGGCTGGCCCAATTTACATAGGACAGGCCCAGGGAGAGATAAACATATAAATAGAGGCGCCAAAGCAAGCTCTCTCTCTCCCGCGCGCCGGGGCGCTCTTCTCCTCGTGTCTTAAGATCGACGTGCCCTCACGCCTCGAAGATGGATTCTCCTGCTATCTTCTAAATAAAATAGAGCTGTAACACTGATGTGCCTAAGAGCTATAACACGGTTTGTCCCGAGAGCTGTGACGCGCCAAGGGCTTTAATGTCCGTCACTCCAAATCTTTGCTGTGACGAGACAAAGAATCGAGGAACATACTCGCGTGACATCACCATCACAGCTACACTTCTTTGGAGAGATACGGTTTCTGGATGTTCTTGCCTTCCAGGTGAACACTCAAACTCAGGCATATAAAGTAAATAAAGTCAACTACAAAAAGTTGATCTTACAAAGCTCTCAGGGGTTTTTTGTTTTTTTTTTTTGCTGCCCACAAAGACAGCTTAAGCAAAGAGAAAGACCTCCTTCACCCAGTCACATGAGAAGCTCTGCTGTGGTCCACTTTGTATTTAATAGAAGTCACTCAGTAACTCTTAGGATTCCCTGATAGCTGTTGGTAAAGAATCCACTTGCAATGCAGGAGACCCCAGTTCAATTCCTGAATTGGGAGGATCCACTGGAGAAAGAATAGGCTACCCACTCCAGTATTCTTGGGCTTCCCTTGTGGCTCAGCTGGTAAAGAATCCACCTGCTATGCGGGAGACCTGGGTTTGATCCCTGGGTTGAAAAGATCCCCTGGAGAAGAGAAGGGCTACCCACTCCAGTATTTCACCCTGGAGAGTTCCATGGACTATACAGTCCATGGGGTCCCAGAGTCAGACGCAACTGAGCAATTTTCACCTTCACTTCACTTTCAGCAACTCTCGGTGATGTGACAGGAAACTTGCTACATATGTTAAAAAACATTCCTTTATTTGATCCTAGCAATAACTCTATAAAGTACACACTAATATGACCATTTTATAGATGAGTACACTGCGGGGCAAGGAATTAAATAATTTATTACAAATTCATCACCAATGGCAAGGCCTAAGTATAAAACACACTGCTATTAACCTCAAATCAAGATGGTGGAGTAAAAGGACTTGTGCTCATCTTCTTCTGTGAGAACACCAAAATTTCAACTAGCTGCTGAACAACCATCGACAGGAAGATGATGGGACCTACCAAAAAAAGAAAACCCATGTCCAAGCACAAAGCAGAAGCCACAAAGAGATGGCAGGAGGGGAACAATTGCATTACAATCAAATTTCATACCCGTCGGGTGGGCGGCCCACAACTGGAAAACGATAATACTAAAGAAGTTCTAATGCTGTTGCAAAGGTTCTAGGCCCCACATCAGACTTCCTGACCTGGGAATCCAGCTAAGGGACTGGGAACCCCCAGGGAATCTAACTTTGAAGGACAGCGGGATTTGATTATAGAATTTTCACAGGACTTGGGGAAGCAGAGACTCTAGGAGGGCACAAACAAAAATTTGTGTGCACCAGGACCCAGGGAAAAGGAGCAGTGACCCCACGAGAGGCTGAGTCAGACCTGCCTTGAGTGTCTGGGGGGATTCCTGCGGAGGCATAGGTCAGCAGAGGCCAGCCATGGGGACAGAGACACTGGCAGCAGCAATCTTGGGAGGCATAAATCCTTCTGGAGGGCTGGCCAGAGAGGAAAAAGTGATTTTTGTCCTCAAGCTATTAGGGCCAATCCTTCCAGTTCATTCCCACAAATTCCACAGAAAGAATACCTAAGGAGTTGAGGCAAAAGCCACCAGACAGCCTCCTCTGGTCCACTAAGAGCTAGCACTACCATAGGAAGAAGCCCATTGCACTTCCAATCTGCCTAGATCCTGTAATCCCTGATCTGTGTCCTCAAAAGCCTCATGGTCACCAGCAATGCCTCTATCTACGTCGATCAGGGGCACAGCCATGACAAAACTCTTTCAGATTGCTGGCCCCTGAGGCAGCCAGCCAAGAGAGTGACCTCTAGCCTGAGAGCCGTTCCTGGAGCTAGAGCTCCACCTCACTCCTGAATGTGCTCTTGTAACTTTCAGCTCCTAGCAAGGCTAGGCACTTCCATACTTGGGGTCTAAGTAAAAGTACACAGTAACAGCATGGATCACAAGTCCCTTGCAAGTGTATGACCTGACAGATTAGGTTAGTAGTTTCAATACTACTTCCCAGACCCTTACGAAGTGGTCAAAGAGACCGGAAAGTTTCACTGAGAAAGGAGAGTTCGGTCCACAGGCTTCATCTATCTCTGGCCGCTCCCCTGGAGGAGACAATGAGTGCCTCTTGACATTAGCAGGTTGGTATAATCCCCTGACAGGGTTTCTGCCATATGAGGTCACCGTGGAACCGCAGATTAGGACACAGCTCTTGCTTTGCACTTGCTTGTGCATCTCTTTCAATCAATCACACACAGGCACACCGTAGAGTTAGTAAAGTAAAGCAGAAAACACGTTTACTAGGAGAACAAGGAACTAAATCTCGGAGCATCTATACCTTGTCCTGAAGAATTCTGGATGAGCCACCAAGATGAAAGGTTGCTGCTACAAGCCACGATGCTGGGATTCTTGGCTTTTGGAGGAGAGGAATTCAATCCTGGGCCAGTGACGAGGCTTGATTGCTCACAGCTCTTTGTGTAATAAAGCTTTATTAAAGTATTAAAGAGACAGAGAAAGCTTCTGACATAGACATAAGAAGGGGACAGAAAGAGTGCCCCCTTGATAGTTTTTAGCAAGGAGTTATATACCTTTTTGGAGAAGGCAATGGCAACCCATTCCATCACTCTTGCCTGGAGAATCCCAAGGATGGAGGAGCGTTTTAGCAAGCTGCTAGTTAGAGAAAGGAAATGCCTCAAAACTGAGAGAGTTGCACCAGGCCCCTCACCCACAACATGCATTTTGAGATAACATTGGCACAAGGTGAGCCATTCAGGGCCATAAAACAATTGACATGAAACTTGAAGAAAGGCAAATTTCCAAGCAAATACATAGTTCATTAACATAGCTTAAGAAAGATATTTTCAAGAGAAAAATGCATTGGTTAGCTCAAGGTCTGAGATAAAGTTAAGTTCAGGTGGAGCCAGGTGTCTCCATAACAACACAGGATTAGAAGAGAAAAGGAAAAAAACAAAAAGTTTGCTATTTGCACTTTTAGTTCCTCCTGCCCCTCGGGGATCTCAGGCCTCCCTACTGAGGCTGTTAACATTCTCACTACCAAACAGTCTATAGACTCCTGGACTGAGTACCCTCAGGCCAAACAACTAACAGGGAGAGAGCACAGCCCCACACATCAGCAGAATTTGAATTAAAGGTGTACTGAGCATGGCCCTGCCCACCAAAGCAAGACCTAGTTTCCCCACAGTCAGTCCCTCCCATCAGGAAGCTTGCATAAGCCTCTTAGCCTCATCTACCAGAGGGCAGATAGAAAAAGCAAGAAATATAATCCTACAGCCTCTAGAATGGAAACGACAATCACAGGAAGTGAACCAAGATGATCACATGGATCACAGCTTTGTGCAACTCAAAGAAACTATGAGCCGCATGCCCTGTAGGGACACTGGAGAGAGACAGGTCATGGTGAAGAGTTCTGACAAAACACAGCCCACTGGAGAAGGGGATGGCAAACCACTTCCGCATTCTTGCCTTCAGGACCCCATGAACAGTATGAAGAGGCAAAAAAGATACGACACTGGAAGATGAGTCCCCCAGGTTGGTAGGTGTCCAAAATACATATGCTATTGGTGAAGAGCAGACAAATAGCTCCAGAAAGAATGAAGAGACCAGGCCAAAGTGGAAACAACACTCAGTTGTAATGAACGTACAGTCTGATACGGTAAAGAACAATATTGCATAGGAACCTGGAATGTTAGGTCCATGAATCAAGGTAAATTGAACATGGTCAAGCAGGAGATGGCAAGAGTGAACACTGATATCTTAGGAATCAGTGAAATTAAAATGGACGAGAATGGGTGAATTTACTTCAGATGATCATTAAATCTACTACTATGGGCAAGAATGCCTTAGAAGAAATTGAGTAGCCCTCTTAGTCCATAAAAGAGTCCGAAAAATGGCAGAATGATCTCGGTCTGTTTCCAAGACAAAACATTCAACATCCCAGTAATCCAAGTCTATGCCCTAATCACTAATGCCAAAGAAGCTGTGGTTCTGTGAAGACCTACAAGACCTTCTAAAACTAACACTAAGAAAGGATGCCCTTTTCAACACAGGGGATTAGAATGCAAAAGTAGGAAATCAAGAGACACCTGGAGTAACAGGCAAGTTTGGCCTTGAAGCACAGAATGAAGCAGGGCAAAGACTAAGAGAGTTTTGACAAGAAAACACCCTGGTCATAGCCAACACCCTTTTCCAACAACACAAGAGATGACTTTACACATGAACATCACCAGATGGTCAATACTGAAATCAGATTGATTATATTCTTTGCAACTTAAAATGGAAAAGCTCTTAATATAGTCAGAACAAACAAGACTGGGAGCTGACTGTGGCTCATATCATGAGCTCCTTATTGCATAATTAAGGAAGAAATTGAAGAAAGTACGGAAAACCACTAGACCATTCAGATATGACCTAAATCAAATCCCTTATGATTATATAGTGGAGATGACAAATAGATTCAAGAGATTCAATCTGGTAGAAAGAGTGAATTCCAATTCCCTGGAGTAACAGGCAAGTTACTTGAAGCACAAAGTGTACACCCACATATGGAGTTTGTACTGGAGGAAGGACAGGCTCTACTGATGAGCATGTATTTAACAATTGAGACAGTTTTGCCAATATACTCCTATTAAAGATGGTTCTTTAAAAGTAATAAAACAAAGAATATCTAAAAGTGAACTGAGGGCCCAAAGAGAACTAGAGTCTTCAATTCCTGGGTGAAACAACACAAGATACAGAAAGATTTGCTTTGCAGTTATAATTATGAAGTCTTTATCAAATTCCAAAGGTTAATCTCACATGCAATCTTTAAACATAATGTACACTGTCAGTGATAAACTTAGCTGCTTGTTTTCCTGAGGTACCCAGACACGCCTGGATGGTGAGTTGGTTATGGAGTAGATTGATACCTATCCTTTTTATATCCATCCTACCCTACTGCTTATTTAATGTATGCATTCTGACTGGATGGTGTCCCCACTAACTGGCTACTGTCCCTGCCTCAAGGGTTTATAAATATTTTGAATATACCCTTGCTTGTGAATAAATATTAAATACATACTGTACAGGTGAAAACTAGAAACAATTATGGCAACTGATTATAGGATAGACCAGTTTGTCACAATATGACCAGTCATCTATATCTGATAATATCTGAGCAGAAGGAATATAAGCACAACATAATTTATCTTATTGAGAAAGACCAAAAAAGATGGCTTAGTTTGAGAAGCTCTCTGATGGCTCAGATGGTAAAGAATCTGCCTGCAATGCAGGAGACCTGGGTTTGATCCCTGGGTCAGAAAGATCTCCTGGAGAAGGGAATGGAGAATTTCATGGACAGTAGAGCCTAGAAGGTTTCCATCCATGGGGTCACAAAGAGTTGGACATGACTGAGCAACTAGCATTTTCACTCTGGGCTTCCCTGGTGGCTCAGATGGTAAAGAATCCTCCTGCAATGCAGGAGACCAGGGTTCAATACCTGGGTTGGGAAGATCCCCTGGAGAAGGGCACGGCAACCCACTCCAGCATTCTTGCCTGGAAAATTCCATGGACAGAGGAGCCTGGCAGTGCACAGGCCATGGGGTTGCAGAGTTGAGCACACCTGAGCAACTGCTGCTGCTGCTGCTAAGTCACTTCAGTCGTGTCCGACTCTGTGCGACCCCATAGACGGCAGCCCACCAGGCTCCCCCGTCCCTGGGATCCTCCAGGCAAGAACACTGGAGTGGGTTGCCATTTTGCCGTTTCCTTCTCTAGTGTATGAAAGTGAAAAGTGAAAGGGAAGTCGCTCAGTCGTGTCCGACTCTGTGCGACCCCATAGACGGAAGCCCACTAGGTTCTTCCATCCATGGGAGTTTCCAGGCAAGAGTACTGGAGTGGGGTGTCATCGCCTTCTCTGCCTGAGCTACTAACACCCTTTAAATAAGGAATAAGATTGTTGGGACACAAATCCCGGCTCTTATACTTGACTCTGTGGCATTGGACAGAAATGGAGAAAATCTCTTAGATGGTTTGGAGGATTAAGCAAATCAATGTGTATAAAAGTATTCAGAACAATGTCTTACATATAGTACACAAATAAGTTTTAACTGTTATTAAAGCCTTGGAATTCAGAAATGAGCCCCAACCCTGCCTTACCAACAATTACCAAATAGAGTTTCAGAAGTTGCCAAAGGCTTTTTTGCCTTATAATCATGAAGGATAAGAGTACTGGGAATAAAAAATACTCATATTTTTATTGTCTAAAGTTTCCACAGGCAAATAAAAGTATTTTAGAGGGAAAAGTTAATAAATAATAATAATAATAATAAATTAAATAAATAAAAAGCATCTTAGCTCTTAGGACTATTTCAATATACCCCCGAGGAGATGATCTTTCCTGTAACTGACTAGATATAGGATGCTTTTTACAATGTCTTAGCATTTTATGAATTTGAAATTGACTCTAGGATTATTTATCAACATGTGTGTGCTCAGTTGTCTCCAACTCTTTGCAACCCCATGACTGTAGTCCACCAGGCTCTTCTTTCAATGGAATTTTCCAGGTAAGAACACTGGAGTGGGTTGCCATTTCCTTCTCCAGGGGCTCTTCTTGTTCCAGGGATCAAACCTGAGTCTCCTGCATCTCCTGCATTGGCAGGTGGATTCTTTACCACTTGTGCCACCTGGGAAGCCCAGGGTTATATATGCTCTATATTTATTAAGTCATTGCTTTCAAACAGGTTTTTGCAATATACCTTAGCCGGGTTTGAAAGTGCTTGTCATACTCCAAGACCCACCAGCACTAGATATTTTCAATATTTTGCTAATAAAAAGGGGCATCTTGGTTTTGCATTAATTTACATTTATAATGCTTTAAACAAATGAGACATCTTTGCTAAATATTTTAGCTTGATGCCTATGTTTCTTAGAAACAGCTTGAAAGGATTTGTGCAATTATATCAAAAATTACAGTAAAAATTGCTTACATAATTATAGGTAAAAGATCATTAAATGTTTAGGGTTTTAAAAAATATAGCACAGCTTTAAAAAGGGGTATAGTAAATTCTTTATAGAGATCAAATGATTAGATGAAATGATTCAAAGAATGTATAAATTTAAAAAGTCTATTTTATGTGCTTCTTAAAAATACTTAATGTAGACTGAGGTAGAGCTTGGGTGATATGGGACAGCATGAGAAGGAAGGCCCAGTTTAACCAGACTGGGTTTAAAAGGAAAAATATGGCTAAGGTAGTGCCAAAACAATGAGTAAACTTTTAAACATATTACTGGGAAAGAACATTTAGTGAAGTACTCAACTTTGTATAAGACAGTGGTGTTTTTCAAGAGAATACTTACTTCCTTAATGTGAAATGATATTGAACTTTATTATCCAACAGATAGAAATATTACTGAAGTCAGTAACATTGATCTTGTACAAATCAATGAACTGACAGGACATTCTAGTGATTTCAGCTAAGGCAGATAGAAGATGAGGCAGCAAGAGAAAGCTTTTTTCTTTAGAAAGTGACCTCCACACTGCCTCTAATCTATATTAGATAAAAAGAACCCCATTAGCCAAAGATGGTATGTAGAACAGAATTTGGGTGGCCACGGCAAAGACACATATGAAACGGAAAGCATTAAAGTAATAAAGCTGTAAACGTACTTTTACATATCTCTGGTTGTTATCTTAATATCTGATTGATTGGGAATTCTTAGCCTGAACTCTTAAAAACAGCTGATAAGAAGTGATGTACAATTTATAAAATACAAGGTTCCAAGATCAAAAGCAAAGGAAGAGCAAACCTCTACTACTCAAAATTTAAAAGTAACCCTCTGAAGGGACATTTAGCAGGCTTTACAGAGAAAAATTCTGAAGAGATGATAAACAGCTGCCCCTTTTAGCTACATCTGATTCTTCAACAGAGAGGAATGCAATAGAGGGCATTATCACAGAGGCCTGATGGAAAGGACTTCAGAGAAAAGCAAGCCTCCAAGGGTAAACTCTACCGCAAAAGAAACAAACACATACATTTTAAAAAATCATGGAGTAAAAGAGACCCTAAAATATTTACTGGAAACTTTGCTTTGGGCCAAATTTGAGGTATTTTGAATGCATTAACACAACTGAATACAAATGAAAGGTGTACATACGTGAGAAAGAGAGTGTGTTGTTAGGAGAACCTAAAGTTAAACAAAGCAAGAATAGCAGGAGTTCTAGGATGACGTATGTTTATAGCTCCAGTTAAGTGGAATGAACTTGGACCCTAGTTTTCTTTCCTAGGAAAGTCAGGTCATAGTCCTAGGGAGTGTACACCCAAGGGCCAGTCTCACCTGGGAGCAGTCTGAGAAAGACTGGAATTTTCCTGAGTAGGCAATTTGGTCTTCCTAGGGCTTAAACCAAATCAAGGCGTGACTGGGCAGTTTGGTAGCCCCCGAACTGCTGTTGGGGAAATCTCTACATGTCTAGAGTTGGAAGTCAGATATTCATTTACAGATATTCAGTTACAGATATTCATTTAAAGAGTCCAAGAGGATGCTGTAAAGTAATAGTTTAGAACAGTTTCCACTCCTCCAAGTGTCTGGGAATTTCTCATTGACCCAGACACCTATGATTTCCTTACTATACAATGTATACTTAGTTACTGACCAGAGCAGGGAGGGGCTGCCCAGGATCCCCAGTTACTGATCAAAACATTCACACAAGGTTGGTCTTGTCTAAGTGTCTGGAAGAAAACTAAATCCAGGAATTGGTGCCTTCTCCAGCACAGACCAGCTGATAGAGCATGCTGAGGTGGGAAAGGGGTGTTGGGGGCGGGGGGCAGGCTGAAACTGGGCAGAACTTTCCTGCAAGGAGCCTAATTTACTTTAAGTTCAGGATTCTCAGTTTTATGAGAGTATATTAAAATACCATGTTACAATGCGATTAGGAAATTATTTGTCTTATCTCTATTCTGAAATAATGATGATCAATATTTATGGAACACGTTCTACACACCAGGCATGTTGCTAAGCACTTTAAATACAGTTTGTTTCTTCACAGCAAACCTCAGAGGTCCTGTCTACCTCACTTTAAAAATTAAGAAACTGAGGCTCAGCGAAAAATATACAATTGCTTAACGTGGAACTGGTATTCATGTCAAGGATTATTTGCCTCTAGAGAGTATGATCCTAACCACCACGAGTTATCATAACTTTTCATGAAAATTTGCTTATAAATGTAGGAGATGATACCAGTTTACTGTTTAGACAGAAGGATTTCCTCCACATTTTGGGGAAATGTGGAAAATCTAGTTTTCTTTCTCAGGTAGCAGCAACACAAAAACATAAATTATCTTTTAGTATTTTTTTCCTAATGTCTCAAGTCCCAAACAACATAAATCTAATGAGAATTAAATCTTAATTTGTTGAATCCTTTCTTAGGTATTAAAAAGGCTTTGCTTAATGATTCCCTTGAGACAGTGTAAATAAGTAGCCAATTCAGCTTCTTATTTTAGAATTCAAAAGTCAGTTGATTCTGCTAGAAAACCATATTTCTTTTTTTTCCCCCTCACAGGGAGAAGAGATGTATCCTTGGGTCAGCTAACAAGCCTCTGTAGTGTAACTAGAGGAATGATCAGAGGTGAGAATACACCCTTAATTTCCCTAAATACTTTTCAGAGCAAACATTTCTCATCCCTCCTTCACGACTTTATCAGAAGATTATGATGTCTGTCCTTTGTGTTTTATCATTTTTGCTAAATTATTTGAAATATTTCAGCACGATCCTCCAAGAAAACCTTTTAGTAAGCACATTTTTTACAACTGTAGATATGTGCCTTAAATCAATCTACAATTGACAGTCACAAAAACCAGTCACAATTTTTTATTAACAGAAAAATAATTTTTGTGTCATTCATGCCCTATTTTAAGTTTTAGGTACATACAACTCAGGAAAAAAATCTTACCTTACTTAGAAGTGTAGGCCTTCCAGGTGATCACTAAGCAGTCCATAAGAATACAGATTGAATGCAGTCTGAGTCAGAAAGCAAAGTCTAAGGTGTATTTGATTACTTGCCTATGATAGATCAAGGAAACCAATAATGTAATGCAAGACTCCTGACCCTATGCAGATCAGGGTCAATACAGACGTTTAAAGTCCAGAAATCAGGACGCCCAGTTACAGATAGTATAATGGAGCAGCTGGCCTCTTTGGTTTCATGCTTTGCATGCCATGCTTCACCATCAGCAAGACCCAGGCAGCCTCCCTGGGGTGGGACTGCTCTCTGGTCTCCAGGTGCAGAGCAAGCCTGTCTAGTTTGCTAGATTACTACAATCACCTGCTGCTGATTGCAGCGAGTGCTGATGGTGCCATGCAAGAGCCATAGCCTTGCACAGAGTCAGCACATCTGCACCTATAATTCTCACTGCAGTTCTCATTGGGAGCATACTCAAGATGAACAAACTCAGCTTCAGAGAACAGCTTTCTTTGTAAAGACTTCTCTGAACTCCGTGGGGAGACCTTAGCAGTGCATGCCTCTGATTTATGCTATTGCTATTATAATTACTGGGTGTTCACTTTTCTCTCTCACACACACACTCATGCATGTGGAAGACACTAGGCATCATGCTTTACTCACTCCTAGCAATGTGCACAACTAGCAATGTGCCTACTACACACTAGCATGTAGTAGGTGGTCAGTATTTGCTTGTTACTGCACAAGGACATTAGACTCTTTGAAAGGACTTCAGCAGGACTCTCTTGTCTGGATCAAACGGCACACAAACTCCTTGATCCTGTGGCCCTGGCTGACTATCTAGCCTCCGTGCATTACTGCCTGCATCCACTTAGCCTCCTGCCAATGGAGACACTTGGAGGAGAAGGCAGGGTATATTGGGGGGAGGGGGAACTCTTCCCTCTTTCTCTCCCTCCTCCTTCTACTCAGCACTCACCAGTGAGTCTTTTACTACTCCCTGAAAGCTGAACTGGAGGTTGCTGTTCCCCTCCCAGGATCCTCAAAGTCACCCATGCCAACTTTAATCACTATTTAATAAGATTCATTATGAAATAAGATCAAACAAGGGCTTCCTTTAAAGACGCAGGCAATCCCAACTTTCACCTCTGAGTCCCCAGGGCCACACAGTTCCTCATACATCACAGCCACTCTAATATTAGTTTAAGGAAATAGCTAAGATCCTAAAGCCCACACATGGGGAGAACAGACTTTCATGGAATCTCAAAATAGAAGAACCAGATAGTCTTTGAACAGTTTTGAAGTCTTAAGATGAAATATCATATAGGTTTTTATTATGCAGAGACTGTTAAAGCTGAAGTAAAAACAGAATTAAGGTTTTTAAGAATATCAATAGATGAGAGATGAGGGTTGCTCTGAGGTTAATGTCACAGAGAAAGTTACCTCAACATTTATACTACAACTAAAGACCAGATCAACAGCTGTAGGTTATGCACCTTTCCCTTGAGATGGATTTGTCACTACCTCTCCAGGAAGGGGAACATGAAAGGAAGCAGGATGAGCCATTAGGAACTAGATTAGGGAAGACCACAGGGTCACTGCTTGCAGAGGTTCTATTATTAAACTCTGACAGCTGTTACCAATCCAAGTACGTATCAGTTTGGATTCTCCTCTGCCAAGTTCCTCCATAATGTCTTCAAGTTGCTGGGAGGAGAAATGGCATATGGAATATTGTTAACATTGATCGTATCTATCATGCATATGCACCTACTCTAAGGCTCAGAAGAGAATTTAAAGTAACACTGGCATTTAACACTTATTAAATTTGCAAAAGTTCTGAAGAAATAGAAGTATAACTGTCATGTAACTTGAGGATGGGAGAGTAGTTACTGCTGAATCCTCAGAGATCAAATACGGCTGAAATTAATAATGCAACCAGAGTCTTTCAACTGTCAAAACATTGCAGAAGTGAATTTGAGCTTTAAAGTGGAGGGGTAGACAGACATGACTAAAATTTAGACAATCTTCAATTGGTCTGAAAGGCAGACTAGGCATTATGTATTAGGCATTTGCTAAATCAGTTCTATCAATATTTATTTCTAACAAGAAACAATCTCCTAGTACTAGCTAGTAGAAAATTTGATCTGTTAAATTCACACACTTGTTTTCGATGTCTGTCCTCGTTTGTGCATTTCCTCCTGTCCTGGTCCATGGCTGCTACCGAATTGTCACATCGTATGCTGGGGTTTCTCATTCTTCAAGATTCTATCTGTGACCTCCTCTTTGTTCTCTGTTTTCCTTGTATTTTCACACATCTCATGTACAGAACAGCCTCAAAAATTTTCAGTTTTATAGTGTGTTATCATTTAAATTGCTTCCATGTGCAATTCTGTGTGTCTATTCTTCCATTCTGTGTGTCTATCTTGTTCATCCCAGGGATTCTCTGTTTCCTAGAGAGAATCATAAAGGAGAGAAAATTAACACCCTTCAGTGTTCATTTGCAGCCTGGAGGGGTCAAGGTTTTCCTTTCTTCAGGGTCTCTTGTTGACAATTTTGAAAGTTTTCTACACGGTTCCTTAAAACATCCCGCCCCCACCAGGACAAAGCCCCAGCTATCCACGGGAATTGTTAACTCAAGAATGCCCTTGGGTTCGCCCTCCCTCCCTCCCTCCTTCCTTCCTTCACTCTTCTCAGGACCCTCCACCATTTGGGTTCCCTTCCTCAATTCAACTACTTGCATGAAAGACTCAGCTCAGGCTCTGCTTCTTGGAGAAACCCAATTACTTAAGGCCAGGAAAACATTCTTTTGATTTTCTGGTTCATTCTTATTACCCTATCAATCACCAGAGCTAAAACTCAATACTCTTTTCCACTTACAATCACAAAGAACAGCCTCAAGACTTAATATTTGAATATCAAGTATAACTTCCATAAGTTCTATTCAGCCTTGCACACATTAGGTGGTTAATAAGGGAAAATTGTGGCTACTTTTAAGGTAGTGATTACTTAAAAATGATGTATATGTAAATATGAAAAGAAATACATAAATTGCCCTTTTGCAGATGACTTAAAATAGCTAGAAGTAGCTATAACTTCCCAGTGACATTTCTAGGATCAGTTTAGAGAGTTCTACATCTATAAACCTTCCTAGCTGTTTTCTTTTCATCCTATGTTTTCTAAAAAAAGTAAAAACTTAATTCTCATGGCTTCTTATTTTATATATATATTGATGGTTTATAGTCTTACAGAATGGAGAAAACACAATGATGTCCTTAAAGCTTTGAGGTTTATAATAGCAATAATACCAATGCTTATCCACTGTAATTATCTATACATATATGTATTAATGGGGGTTACTTTCATTAATTTTATAAAGATGGAACATGATCATCTTATCTGTTTCTGGTTAAAAAATTAACAAAATCCCTTGGACAAAGTACCATATTGCTATCAGCTTCACATATCAGCACAGTATTAAGAAAACCAACTGCTGAATGTGAAACTATTTTTGATTTGGAAAGGAAAAATCTAAGTATAAGTAGTAGTACCAAAAGGAACAGTTCTATGCAGCTTATGCAGACTATCAGATCAGTTAGCCACAACGCGTCTGATTTAAAAGCCAACAAAGATCATTTTATAATATCTGACAGATACCAGAAATCAAGCAACCTGAATGTAAACATTACTGTGATTGCTTGTCACTAAAGATTGAGATGCTGTGTATTATGTTATAAATACGAAGCAAAGGAATCAAGACCCAGCTTATGAATCTCAGATACACTGGCTGAAACATTCATCAATGTGGAAAAACTGAATTTTTTCCAGGGTTTTCCAAAAGAACACACAGAGTCAATATAGAGTGGCCGAGGAATCTATTTCTCTCAAAGTCTAAAACAGATATACCTATAAATAGGTATCAGTTACTTCCATGAACACCAGAATTATCCACATAATTAATAATACAATTTTTAAAGAACATTTAAAAGTGTAGTTTGCTTGAACATAAAAATAATAACAGGCCATGTCAGTGGAAAAAATAATAAAGTGAAATCTGTTTCCATGACTGCTTTTAATTCCTGAGGAAAAATGTATTGTTTTTGTTGTTCAGTTGCCCAGTCATGTCTGACTCTTTGAAACCCCATGGACAGAAGCACGCCAGGCCTTCCTGACCCTCACTACCTCTGGAAGTTTGCCCAAGTTCATGTCCATTGCATTGGTGATGCACAATTAAAAAAAAAATTATTGAAGCTCTAAGTAATTCACTCCTTAGTAAAAAAAATAGAATATCTTTGTTTCAGTAAGCCCATCTTTTCACTTTGTATTCCACTAGAACATAGCTTTCCACAGGTACACTGTCATGGCTTTCCCTATTCTCCAATATTATAACCAAAATTAGATTCATATTTACATGACTGTCTTGGTAAAAACAAAATTATGAAAGTGCTCTGATCAATTTTGCTTAAAATCTTATACTATGTTGACTTGGCCACCATCAGTTGGAGTGCACAGAAAAGAGCCAGATGTTCATAGAACAACAATGACTGAGGATAGTAGACATCACAAACAGCCACTACCAGTGGCCACCTTGTAATGGTGCAAATGGTCAACAAGTTTCAACAGGTTCCACAGCAGAAAAATCTCTCTGGAGCTCATGGTAAGACTAAGGCATCAAATTCTGGGAGACGGGACGGACTTTATTGGATATGCATTATGAAGTCGTCACTCTGTAGGAAATTATATACTTGCTCTGGAAACGGGGCAATTACGTGAAATGTTAATGAATACTTTCAGACAAAAGAAGTGTCAAAATAGCAAAGTGGGATTGGATTTTATGAGGAGGTTAATTTCCAAAGTCAGCATATAAAGCAAAACACTTGCAAAGTCAAAATTATCTCTGAAAGTCCTGACAAAAATCCCTCACCACATAAGAAACAGACAGAAGTATCCCAAGTTTAACAGAAGAGTTTGTCTTTTAGAGCTTTATTATTTAAGCATGGCAACAGACTACTATTTCTTTAGTTCAAAATACTATTTTTCATTTGAGGACCCAATGTAATTGACATGCATTTCAGGTCTATGTGGTACTAAAAATACCTATAAAAGCAATATATTCCTGAAGTGAAGTGCAGTGAAGGTCGCTCAGTCATGTCCGACTCTTCGCAACTTCGTGGAATGTAGCCTGCTGGGCTCCTCTGTCCATGGGATTATCCAAGCAAGTATAGTGGAGTGGGCAGCCAGTCCCTTTTCCAGGGGGTATTCCCAACACGGGGATTGAACCCAGGTCTCCCGCATTGCAGGTGGACTCTTTATTAACTGAGCCACCAGAGATATTCTTAATCACTATGAAATAGCTGCACTCAAAACTACACAACATGACTTACAGAAAGTCACAGAACACTGTGTGGTATCAATTACCTTTAAGACATGGTGAGGTAGTTTCACTTCCATATGAAAGCAACAGAACTTGAAGTCACTCCCAACTCTAAGGTATGGGTCTATGAAATAAGTCTTTTCTATAAGAAAGCAGTCAGTAAGTACTGATCCACAATTAAGAAAATCAGAAAACCCCAGTGCAAAATGCTACCTCTGACCTGTCACCACTAAGCCTCTAGGTCAGCACCCATGTCAATCACCTAAGTCTGAATTCACAGTTTCGATTTTTGACTCAGTGTCAGAATTGATGGCCCTCTGACACAGGACTGTGTCCAAAGGTTGGGTCAGATTTTTAGTCTAAGCTTTAGCAACAGACCTATGTTTGAACCACAGAACCACTTTTGGTGTTTTTTTTTTCTTTCACTTTTTGAGATAATTATAGATTAATGTACAGTTGTTAAGAAATAATACAAAGAGATCCTAGGTACCCTTTACCCAGTTTCCCTGCAAAACTAGTATAATATTAGAATGAATGTGTTAGTTTCCTTGGACTGCCATAACAAAGTATCACAGTTTAGGTGGTTTAAACAACTGAAAGCTCTTTTGTCACTGTTCTGAAGGCTTGAAGTCTGAGAACAAGCTGTCAGCAAGGCTGGTTCCTTCTGAGGTCCCTTGACCTCAGAAGCTAAAGTTCAGGTGCACTGAACACCTCAAGGTGTTTGTTGTCAAGGTTGTTGGTTTCTCTTGGCGTGTCCATGGCTCCCCCCCCCCCCCCCCCGGGTCTTTATGTCTCCCCTCTGTATGTGTCTTTGTCTGGATTTCTTCTTAAAAGCAAATGACTCATATTGGATTAGGACCCTTTCTAATGACCTCATTTCAATGTAGGAACCTCTTTAAAGACTGAATCTCCAAATATGATTACATTCTGAGATCCTGGTAGTTAGGATTTCAATTATGAATTCTGGTGGAGGAGGTGTAAAATTCAGTCTGTAACAATTAGGGTATTGATATTCATACAGTGAAGATACAGAACATGTCCATCACCACAAGATTAGCTCATATTGACCTTTTTAGGCACATTTACCTCCCTCCTCTCACCCTACTTAACCCCTTAACACCTGGAATTTATTCATCTTTTCTCCATTTCTATAATTGTGTCATTTTGAGGATGTCTTATAAATGGTACAGATAGTATATTACTTTTAGGGACTGTCTTTTTAAACTCAGCAGAATTCTCTGGTGATTCATGTGGCATGTGTCACTAATGCATTCCTTTTTTAAGACTGAGTAGTATTCTATAGTGTGGGTACTACAGTTTAACCACTCACTAGTTGAAGGACATGAGAGCTGACTTCAGTATTTGGCTGTTATCAGTAAATCTGCCATAAGTATCTATGAACATAAGTATCTATATTTTTTTAAAGAAACTGCTTATTTCCCAGAATAGCTGTACCATTTATATTCCCTCCAGCAGTATGAGTAATTCACTAGCAATGTGAGTGATCCAATTTCTCTGAATCTTCACCGGCATTTGGTGTCACTATTTTTTAATCAGCATGTGGTGCTGTCACCATTTAGCTATTCTGATAGGTAGGCAGTACTGCATTGTGAGTTTATTTTGCATTTCCCTGATACCTAACAATGTTAATATCTTTTCACATGCTAACTTATATATTCCAGTGACATGTCTGTTTATGTTTTTCCTCATTTTCTAATGATTTGCCTATTTATTGTTGAGTTTTAAGCACATTTTATATATTCTAAATACTAGTCCTTTGTCAGACACATGGTTTACAAATATTTTCTGTCTGTAGGTTGTCTTTTCATCCTTCTAACAGAGACTTTTGCAGAGCAACAGTTTTTAGTTTGAGACTTTAGATCGTACTCTTACATTGTATTTTAATTGATTTTTTCTGATACAGATTCAGTGGGGAAAGGTAGGGATGTCATTTCTGTACTGTCCAGGGAGTGTGTAATTTCCTCGGTTCTGTCTCACCGTGGAAAAATTTGAAGTGGTGGGCCAGTGTTGCAGCTTGTTTACAGCTCAGTTTTATTTGACAAGCAAAGGAAAATATATCCTCAAGGCGTGAGGGCAGGTTGATCCAAAAAAAGAGAGGGGCTTAATTTTGGCTCCTCTTTTTATAAATATTTTTTCTCTTCCCCCTGAGCCTGCCCTATGTAAACTGGGCTAGCCAGGAGGACTGTTGGTTTCACCTGAGGTTCTCACTCCAGTCCTCAGACCTCCCTTTGTTCATTTTGGAGGGCTTTTTCCTTTGTCTTTTAGCCAACACTATTTTGGATTCCTTTTTCCTATTCTAACTGCCTAACCCTACTACAGAGTGAGGTGGAACTCCAGGGTCCCACACAGTCTCTGCTGGCACTCGGGGGCAGGCAAAGTTCTCCTTACTGCCTAGGAGGGACAAAACTCCCAGTTTCCTATTCAGCCTTCTCTCCCACCACCCCTGTAGGGGGGCGTGGCACTTTCTTACAGCCTCTAGAAATTACAAGCCTCAGTTCTCCCACCACCATTTTTCTGTGATGTTTGGTATAAATTGAGAGGCTATTGTCTAAGTTTTCTGTCTTGCTAGGATTTCCCTTTCTGGTTTGTTCAGTAGAGAGAACAGACTTTTGTTTCGGCCCTTTCATCTATGCCTGTGGGCGATTCCAGTTGCCAAAGTCTAGAGTTCAAGGGCTTCCCTGGTGGCTCAGACAGCGAAGAATCTGCCTGTCACGTGGGAGACCTGGGTTGATCCCTGGGTCAGGAGGAAGGCTAAGAGGAAACCCAAGGAATTCTCTACACTGTATCTCCTTGGGTCCTGGATGTCCTAGTCTGTTGTCCTTTCTCTTTCTACCTTTAAGAGCCTTATATTCTTCTACACACAGTGTCCAGGGTTTTTACTGTATTTAGTGGAATAAAAAGAGACAGGTGCTTCCACTTAGTTGGCCTGGAAGCAGTGATAGGGAAGCCCTTCCCTGTCACTTTAGCTTCTGTGAGATCCGGGAAACATCCACCTCATAGAGTGGTGCAGAAGACTAAACAAGACAATATATAAGGTGCTTGACTCACTGTAGACAGTGCACTACTGAATCGTTTCTCTTTGAAATGAAACTATGCCACCAGCCTTCTGATCTTTCAGGTGCATTTTACAAGACTTCCTCTGAATCTTCTAGTTCCAGGGATCAGCCCACTCAATACCAATAAGACTATTTCTGCCTTTCCCCCTTGGAGTTGGCCATTTCATATAGGGATGTGATTTCCTTAACAAAGCCCCTTGTCTATAGCAGACACTCAAACATCTACTCAAAAGAAAGTTCCTCCTGTATCATTGTGAATTTTAGGAGTGCCTTGGGGGCAATTCTCTCACAACAGGGCCATTTCCCTAGTAATAGCATGGGGACGACACCAGACATTTACCTCATACGATCAGTGGCTCCACATGCCAACCTTCTCGTCTGAATGATATCCACACCTTAAAAAAAAAAAAAAAAAAAAAAAAAGGCACACTGCCAGAATAATGCAATAAAATCCTCCCATTATCACTGGTCTTTCCCTGACTTTTTTCCCCCCAGTTCCACCACTGTTCCACAACAGGGGGAAGTAAAATTATAGTAAAGACAGCAAAACGGAAGAGGAGACAGTTCCAGCAGAGTCAAAGACTATTGTGTAAGGGAGTTACATACAGACACCACAAGGGAGGATTCAGGCTTCCCTCCCAGCAGTTACAAACCAGGATTTCCTTCACTGTAGAACAGCAATACAGGGACATAGATAGTGTAATGTACAGATACAGAGTACTATTTCTCCCGAACTAAATTCTTGGATGAGAGCTATGCATAATCAAATTTAACTATAACATTCCAAAAGCACATTATTGGGTGAAGAACACTTTTAAAATAATTTTGCAACTCTAAAACAATGGGCTATGCAATGAGAGTTTCTTTCAGCTATTAAATAGTTATTTAGAGCTGGAGACAATAACCCTGAGGTTAATTGGTTCAGCTTCCAGGTTCTAACAAGTTAAAGTCATCTGAAGGTGAAGATGATCTAATGTGTTTTGAGAAACCTCAGGTACGTCAATTTGGTTGCCACTCCAGTGGTCTGTTTAAAACATTTACACTTCCTTAAAAACAATAAATGAACCCATCTAACTTTTTACATGCTCATTTTAAAAGATTTTTCTGAGAGATGTAAATTCAGAATCTCCAACCTACTTTGAAGGAGAGTTGAAGGGAAAAAATTCCTTAGAAGGAGCCTATTTTATTTGAAGATCAGATGTGTGTATATTTCTGTGGAATGGATTTTGTCTCTGCATGTTACACAAGGAAATCCCATTCCCAGAAACATAGATTTATCATCTCCATATGAGTCAGATATGTCCTCATATTTTCTCTCCTATTCATCTGTAGATGTCAAGTTTACCCAAACTTGGATTGTATTTCTTCAGTTACCAGTGGATGTGAAGAATGTTTCAAATGACAAGGAAACTGTTTACTTACCTACATACTTTTTTAAGAGGCTTGAAGACAAGTATCATATTTCTTCACCCTGTCATCCTAGCAACTAGGGTCCTCATTACCTGGAAAGTAATAAGCACTTATTGAACGAAAGGAGTGTGAAAGGAGAAGAAAAACAAAAGGAGTTAACTCAAGCATTTATCTTTAAAACTTATGATGAGTGCTCAAGTTAGTGTTCTAGGGGGAGAAGACACTTAAAAGATTTTTATAGGCTATATTAAGGAAGGTCAATTTCATTATGAAAGTTCTTGAAGGGTATGAGAAAACTGAGGTTGTGTTATTAATAATCACAGAAGAAAATGCAAGGACATCAAGATTGGTTTAGCAGCCGTTGATAGGATGATTTGGTTTAGTAAGAATTGGAGAGGAAATTGAGGCTAAGGTTTTTCAGGGTTCAGTGGAAAATTTTTAGTCTTTCAGAATCTTACACAGGAAAAATAATGTAACTGGGTACCTCAGAAATACATATTTCTACTTTTCAATGGATTGAATGCTGCCTTACAATAAGAGCATTCAAAATAGCCTGTGGGGATAGAAAGGAGAAGATGACAGAAGATCAATAGAAACACGAAGGTTCTAGAAGTACAACAGGTAAACCAGAAAGCAGTAAGTTTTGTTAACAGCAGTTTGTGTTAGATAACAAAGGAAAGCAGCAAGCTGGCTTTAATCAAGGAAATATTTGAGGACAAACAGGTTATTTTCCCTGAACTAGTTAACTTTTTTCCTTCTCCTCCACTGGGAGATTTCCTCCCAGGAGTACTTTTGGGTAAGTTAGATTTTTATTGAATGTTGATTTTATTTAAAGGATCTAATTACCAAAATATGCAATTTGAATAAGAAATATTTGGGGGGAAGTTGGAATTAAAGAAAGTGTATAATAAAGAGCTATCAGTATTTACAGTTTGAGAAGTACGGTAGATTAAATATCCTAAACAACCATTCACAACCTAAGTATTTATGTAAATATTTTAAAAATCTTCTATAAAATGTCAATAGACAAAATTAAGGAACATAAGAAAAAAATTCCCTCAAATTACTTAAAACCAGGAATGTTGGATAAATAGGCACCAAATCCATTTCTTGACCTGTCAGTTTCTGAGGAACCCTAGAGAGTCTCAAGGAGATTCTTTGTGAGCTAAAATGAGGAAGAACTAAGTCCTATGTCCCATCTAGTTAGGGAATCTAATAGAACAAGTGTTAGTCAGTCAGTCATGTCCAACTGTTTGAGATCCCATGGACTGCAGTCCACCAGGCTCCTCTGTCCATGGGATTCTCCAGGCAAGAATACTGGAGTGGGTAGCCATTCCCTTCTCTAGGGGATCTTCCTGATCTAGGGATCAAACCTGGGTCTCCTGCACTGTGGGCAGATTCTTTACCTTCTGAGCCACAAGGGAAGCCTTAGTATTCTAACAAAATATCCTAATACTCTAACAGAATATCCTGCATAAAATTTTGACTCCTTCAGAAAATAAGGTAAAAAAAGAACATTGCCCCAAAAGATGACATCAAGAAAACATGCCTTTCAAACATGGTGCTAGGTGAAGGGAAAAGAAAACAAATGTCTCCCAGAGAACATATAAACGTCAACTAGCTGTCAAGTTCACTGTCAACACTCAAGCTACCTGTGTAGTCCAAGGAAACCCGAAGCACAGAACTAATTTGCAGTTGTACTGGATTAGTTGTACCTCCAGGATACTAAGATAAGAAAATATCAATCCTCTATAGGAACTTAACGATCACCCAGAACTCTTAAGAGTTCCCACAGATAAAACTCCAAGAAAACTGAGCACCTCCTTACACATACCAAAAGACAAATCACAAAGTAATAATGAAAACGTATTATGAGTAAGAACTGTCAGAAATAGACCCATAAACAGTTCAAATATCAGAACTATCAATGAGAACAAAAAGCAAATATATTTAAAGAAACGAGATCTTTTGAGAATGAGCTAGGAACAAGAGATTTCAAAGAACAAGAACTAAGAGATTTAAAACACAATCAAATAGAATATGTACAAAGGAATATAGTGCATAAAATATAAAGTTCAGAGTATGAATTAAAAAGCTAATTTTATTTGCTCTGTCTACACTGGAAGTATAATTTGAAAAAAAAAAATCCAAAATGCATCTTAGAAGGACTGATACAGAAATATACGGGAGACAGCAAGAGACATGGAGAAGAGAACAAACAGAACAGAACAGAACGTCTGACTGGAGTTCCAGAAGGACACGAGAGCCTGAGGGAGAGACGGACCAGTCAGTTCAGCTCAGCCGCTCAGTCGTGTCCGACTTTTGGCGACCCCATGAATCGCAGCACGCCAGGCCTCCCTGTCCATCACCAGCTCCCGGAGTCCACTCAGACTCACGTCCATCGAGTCAGTGATGCCATCCAGCCATCCCATCCTCGGTCATCCCCTTCTCCTCCTGCCCCCAGTCCCTCCCAGCATCAGAGTCTTTTCCAATCAGTCAACTCTTCGCATGAGGTGGCCAAAGTACTGGAGTTTCAGCTTTAGCATCATTCCTTCCAAAGAAATCCCAGGGTTGATCTCCTTCAGAATGGACTGGTTGGATCTCCTTGCAGTCCAGGGGACTCTCAAGAGTCTTCTCCAACACCACAGTTTAAAAGCATCAATTCTTTGGCGCTCAGCTTTCTTCACAGTCCAACTCTCACATCCTAACATGACCACAGGAAAAACCATAGCCTTGACTAGACGGACCTTAGTCGGCAAAGTAATGTCTCTGCTTTAGATGGATAATGGCTGATAATTTTTATAAGTATTAAAATGTCAAGATTTCCTAAAAGTCTGAAGCAGAAAAAAATAAAACCATACACTGACACATCATAAATATTAAAGAAAGGTAGATTATGAAGTTAGTCAGAGAGAAGTTGAAAGACAGCCTATAAAATACAGGCAACAGAACAATGGTTGCACTCTTGAAAGACTATCATGGAAAGTAGAAGATGGAGAAATAATATATGTAAGATAACATCATTGCATGCCTAAAGACATTCTGAAGAAAAAGATATTAAATTATTCTGGTTTTTTACAACCAGAATAAATTCACTAAGTAAATTCTAATGAATGTGATTCGAAAAGAAGGGAAATGATCACAGACAAAAGATCTGAAATGTAAAAAGCAATGTGTAGCCTCTAGCCCACATCTAATTTGGCAGCATAAAAGTACAAAAGCACATTGCTCAGATCTCCCTTTAAGGGAGAACCTATAACAAGGAATACAAGCCACTGACAGTCTCTAGCTGTAGCATCTTCAGGATCTACTGCTGTGTTTGGGCCAAAGACAATCCTCCCCAGACAGCTCCCAGCCAATGACAGAAAAACAGCAGTACTGGAATGTGATTGCTTCTGGCCAATGCCAGCATTCTGTGATGCTGTCTTTGCCCTGGAGCTCTCTGTCAAACTCAAGACACCTTAGCTTCACACTTTTCCTGTCCAATCTAGCCTTCATGCCTGACCTATTTCATAAACGTCAGATCTGCATCATAGTCAGAAGGCTTTCCCTTTTCCTGCTTACTTTCCTCTTTATATTTCACAGGCATTACCAGCAAAAATAAACAAACAACAAAAAAAACCTCATCAGGTCAGGGCTAAGAGTAGGAAAGGCGGGATTAGGGTTTGGCTCATTCATAGCAATGGGGTTCATGGGCAAAAATAGGAGAGAGGTGGTGGTGCTTAAATACCATAAACCAGGGACCCTTAACAACCAGCAAATTTAGAAGGGCAGCTAAGGGGCTTATCCCACAGGGGACTGCAGTGTCCAGAGACAAAACAGACCAGCAGTTAGTAAGGATGTGTTACTACATACAAACAAAATAAGGTAAGAATGGAAAAGCAGAAAGCTGAATGCAGTCATCTCTTTTAAAAGTCACATTCTTCTGTGTAGTTCCCAAACTCAATCAGGTTTTCCTGGAACTTACTGACTGAAAAGGTAGTTGAGTCCTCAGGATGAAGGACTTTTCAAAACCATAGTAGATATGTACTGTAAAGATTCCACTAGTTATTTTCCAAAGAAAATTATGGCCATTTACTTGAACATAGGGGAAAGGAGAATACCCAGATATCCCAAGACTTTGGGGCGTAAGATTTTTATGAACACTGATAATGAGAGAACACAGACAAAGTTCCTGTTAGAGGGGGACATGCAAATTCCACATAAGAAATGGATTACACTGACTTATGGTACATCTGCTTGGTCTGCAGAATCACACATCATGGGTTTCTTAGTCCTCAAACAGATAATTAGGATTGACATATTTGTCAGTTAGCATAACCCCTACATCGGGTCCTTGTCCTAGTGGTAGGAGCTACAAGAGGGGGGACGTCTCTGAAATAGTTTTACACTACATATAATAGTAAATATACAACAATATCATATTCCAAAAAGAATACAAGGGTGGTGGTCCCTATTCTATTTCTATTTAATTTGCCACTCTGATCCTAGAGAAATTGAGTGAATCCTAAAGAGTGTCTATAGACCACTGCAAGCTCACCAACTAGTAGCCCCCGTCACAGCCATTGTGCTAAATGTGGTTTCATTGCTGGAGCAGATTAATAAGGCCTCAGGTACATGGCACACAACCAGAGACACAACACTTTTTTTTTTCTGATCCAACCAGGAATGAGAATCAGAACACTTGCATTCATGTGAAACAGACAAAATTTCTCTATAATTTTGCCTAAAGGACAGCTAACAATGTCCTCACTTAATAAGGCCCTCTGTCTAAACACAGTCTAAGAGATCTGGACCATCAGCTAGGATTCACCTTACCAGTTACAGCCACAACATCAAATGCAATGGTAAAGCTATGGTTATTCCAAGTCCCCACTCAGGCAGAGAAACCCATGGGAACCCTGGAGAAGCCGTCTCCTGAACAAGTGTGGACTATGACAGCATTGTATAGTTACATTGAAAGTGAAACTCACATAGTCAAGCCCAATTCTTTGCGATCTCATGGACTGTAGCCCAATAGGCTCCTGTGTCAATGGAATTCTCCAGGCAAAAATACTGGAGTGGGTTACCATTCCCTTCTCCAAGGGATCTTCCTGACTCAGGGATAGAACCCAGGTCTCCTGTGTTGAGGGCAGATTTTTCTTTACCATCTGAGCCACCAGGGAAGCCCAAAGTTCCATTAGCACCTGCTGTAAAGAGAAAACCTGCCACAAGGAGTAGAGTTGGCTGACAACTTCCAGGGACTGTGCTTTTGAAATCTACCACAGCACTGAAATCTCCTCAGGCAGGCTGTGCTCAGGCACTCTGGTATAAGATCCTGGCCATTTTTCCTTAAAGGGCATTCCTTAAAGAACATTCTTTGCTCCAGAGCTCCCTGTTAGGTTGACCAAATGACTTCCTCTGAGACTTACCTAGTTTGAAGTGCTTTGTTCTCAATTCTCCTTCTTTTACAAGTATCAGACCTAGATCACAGTCTAAACACTGTAGTTGACTACACCTGAAGATCCTGTACTTCTTGACATTTGCTTTCCCAGAGGTTCTGAACTAACAGTCAACTATCAATCTGATCCTGCTACATGCAGCACAGCCTCCACTGCTAACAGAAAACATCTAGCACTTTCTATTGATGCTGAAACAATTATGAAATATTGTTATTTTATTCCCTTCATTTTCCTATCTACTGACTTAGCATCCTTAGTCCAAGAAACATGATTAACCTTACCTAATGAAAGACAACCACATGGTTCTTCTTCTATACTTTGAAAAGCATCCATCATAGAACAGATCTTTTGGACACGTCCATATCAGATTCAGACTTTTTAGTTATTGATGTTTTATCTTAAAAGTGAAAGGTAATAATACCAGAATGGTATTGTTGGATAAGCAATTACTCTAGACCCTCTCATAGAACCCAGTCCCTTAAAAGAAGCCAAATCAGCTCAAATAGTTGAACTCGTAGTCATACAAAGGGCATGTTAAATTGCCAATAAATATGATACATACACATTACTGATACGATTTTGGAATAGTTCATTCCAAATAGTTCAGGACTTTGAAATGCTATGGAAACCCTAAGATTTTCTACCTGAGAAAGTTGCTATCATCAAGATAGAAGCCTGTAATTAAAAAGACAGCCATAGTATATCACCATTCTTAATAGGTGGTGTTAACATAAGTCCTAGTACAAATGCACTCTCTCACAGAACAGAAAGGAAAAAACTTATGCAGAAGTTCAAGGAGTCCACAATAGAAGCATAAAGTTAGACCTCAAAATCTGGGCAAAAACAGAAGTCATCACATTTTAAAAGTCATGAAAAATCTGTGAAATCGAGGAAAGATGTCTGGTGTCACCAGATAACTTGCAAAGAACCTTGCTAAAATCCTCCATGATACGGTTAATTATAATTGAGACAAATTGCTTCTGATATTAAATATTAATGGGAAACCTTTTCTAGAAGAGAGGATATGCCCAGTTTATGCTCCAATCTGTAATTAACATAATGCTAAAAAAATGACAAAGGTAATACAGACTGAAACTACAAATGACAGGATTGGTTGAACATCTCCAAACAAATTTTATAAAACAGTTTACCCCATAGGTGAATATGTAGTAGTAGTAATAGAATATTTATTTTCTGGATGGTCAAAGACACAGCAATTGCAGTGAGCATAATTTAAAAAGAGAGACTAAGTTTTCATAACTTCTACCTAGGTCAGCCTAACATTTATCCCCATCCACTGATAGGGAAAGACATTTTGGTGGGGAGCAATTATTCATGGTTTATGAAAGGCTTTGTCCTTAATTCAGAAACTTCATTGTCCTTATTAATCCAAACTCTCTGTAAAAGCGGAAGTATTCTTAACATGTCTAGAAAGTTACAACTACTAGAGACCTTAAAATGACATTCAACTGCAAGTCAACTGCTGATTCAAGATCCTCAGAGGAAGCAGGCAACTGAGTGAAGTCGATATTTTTGCCCCATATCATCTGAATGAGATATCCAGAACCATTACTGGCCTGACTTTACAATGACCAAGAACTGGGCAAACAAAACTGAATAGACTTGGGGACCAACCAGGACAGAACTGTTTCCATTAGCACCTACTATAGACACCACAGAAAAGGGCGTCAAGTTTCCTTATGTCCAATATTTAAGGTACTACAAAGGCAGGATAGAACTAGGCAAGGGGACTTGGGCTGGCTTGATATTAAAGACAGTGAAACCATCAAGAAGTTGATGTAAACGCACTCTCTTGACAACCATAGATGACAGCCATAGACTGGCCTTGGAGTTCCTTTCCATCTTGGCCCTGGAGATTCCATGACTACTGACCCACTTTATACCACTATGTAGCAGCCTGACTCATAAACTCTATACAACTCTGCCCTGGCACATGCCTACCAGGTGCAAAAACCTCAGTAAGACTTTCAAAAGGAGAGATATAAAGACCAAAGGCATATGTACTAGATTTTCTAAAGATCATAAGATACCTTTTCCTAGCCCCAAAGGTAGGCATGATAGCTGTAACTCCTTAGGCCAAAACATACAAAGCACTTGTTGTTTTTGTTCAGTCGCTGTGTCTGACTCTTTGCGACTCTATGGACTACAGCACAGCAGGATCCTCTGTCTTCCACTGTCTCCCAGAGTTTGCTTAAATTCATGTCCATTAAGTTGGTGATGGCATCCAGCCATCTCATCTTCTGTTGCCCCCTTGGCCCTCTCTAGCCTATCCAGACTTCTTTATCCTCTTCATCCATCTCTCATGCCCTGGCAGTCAGGATGGGTCTGAGACTTAATGCCCAACAAATTTTAAACATGAAGTTGGTATCAGCTCCCTAAGGCTTATGGAAGAGTCTGTTGCCCACCCCCACCCCCAGAGTAGAGGCGCATCATTCATTTTTCTACCTCCCCCAAATCAGTACTTCAAAACATTAGTGTTTAAAATTATTCAAGCATCCCTTGAAAGAACAAAGACACAAAGCTGGAGCCTGCGTAGCCTCAACACAATACCTTGAAAAATTCTGACTACGCAAGCATATCAGAAAAGGACAGGTAAAACCAAGTTACCCATTTATTCTTTCTACCTGTGTAAAAGGATCAGGCAAGAAGGCAAATCATATGAGAAATATCCTCATCTGTAACAATTTGTAACGGGGGAAACAGATATTCAATATCTTAATATTAGATATTGATGACTTAGATATTTATACTTACTGTTACTTGAACATTATATTGAACTTATATGCAGAGTATATCATGCAAAATGCCAGGCTGGATGAAGCACAAGCTGGAATCAAGATTGCTGGGAGAAATATCAACAACCTCAGATATGCAGATGATACCACCCCTATGGCAGAAAGTGAAGAGGAACTAAAGAGCCTCTTGATGAAAGTGAAAGAGGAGAGTGAAAAAGTTGGCTTAAAACTCAACATTCAAAAAACTAAGATGATGGCATTTGGTCCCATCACTTCATCGCAAATAGATGGGAAAACAATGGGAATAGTGAGTGACTTTATTTTGGGGGGGGGGGGCCTCCAAAATCACTGCAGATGGTGACTGCAGCCATGAAATTAAAAGACGCTTGCTCCTTGTAAGAAAAGCTATGACCAACCTAGACAGCTTATTAAAAAGCAGAAACATTACTTTGCCAACAAAGGTCCATCTAGTCAAAGCTGTGATTTTTCCAGTAGTCATGTATAGATGTGAGAGTTGGACCATAAAAGGCTGAGTGCCCAAGTATTGATGCTTAGAACTGTGACATTGGAGAAGATTCTTGAGAGGCCCTTGGACTGCAAGGGGATCCAACCAGCCCATCCTAAAGGAAATCAGTCCTGAATATTCATTGGAAAGTTGATGCTGAAACTGAAACTCCAATACTTTGGCCACCTGATGATAAGAACTGATTCACTAGAGAAGACCCTGATGCTGGGAAAGACTGAAGGCAGGAGAAGAAGGGGACGACAGAGGATGAGATGGTTGGATGGCATCACCGACTCGATGAACGTGAGTTTGAGCAAGTTCCGGAAGTTGCTAATGGACAGGGAAGCCTGGTGTCCTGTAGTCCATGAGGCAGCAAAGAGTCAGACACAATTGAGTGGCTGAACTGTATGTTATGTTTGGTAACTGACCTAGAAATATGAACCTAAGGAGAAAATGAACCAATTAATGTTCCCGCCTTCTAATTCAGTATCCAGAGGGAGACAGTCCATTAAGCAGCAGAACCTCAAAGTTACCTGTTACATCAGTCATTCATCTTAGAAGAATGTCCAGATCATTACATAAGAAAGTATTTAGAAAAAGAAATATCACCTAACAAAAATCTCAAATTATTTGGCATTGGACTAGGAGCTAGATAGAAGGAAAATTAACTTTGGTGGCTGAAAGAGTAACAGTCCATATTACACAGCAGTGAAACATTTGGTTAGGTTGTCACCTGTGATGCTTGGAAGGTATGTAATGTACATGCTTGATAAACTTGCATCTCAGAGGGAAGAGGTTAGAAGAGAGAATTTTAATTACCATAGGTTATATCTGCCAACAATAAATAGATGAAATTATTTAACTTGGGAAAAGAGCTAGCTGATTTATAAGAATGAATGAAAGGGAACAGAGCAGATCCAGAAAGTCCAGGACTTGCAGGGTTGAGAAAGGCAATGCTTCTTCCCCAACTGATAAAAGATAAAAATAAGAAGACACCTGATCCAAAAGAAAAGTTTATTAAAATTTAGCCTTATAGCAAGAACTAAATCAAAAGCTTGGCTGAAACTGAAAACTTCTGAAATGTTTATAATGATCAGAAACCATAGATCTATTTAAGGTTGTGGCATCCACTACAACATTTTTAAGAGGACAAAATGATTCAGTGAAAACAGACAAGGCTATGATTCTCCCACCAAACCCTCATAGGTTCAAGCTGTGCACTTAATTGAACTTAGCCTAGCACTGAAAATTATTCTGGACATCTATTGGCACATGCTGCTGAATGGAATCAAACAGATGAGAATTCAATTAAATGTGTAGTTTAGTCCAAAGAACCATAAGACTAGACCAAAATTCAATGATTATTTGAAACTTAAAATGATTCTTGGCCCTAAAGCACAAGCTGAGAAAGCTTCTTCATCTCTAAGGAAGATATATTCTCTAATGCTCTCCTCAAATGTAGCCGCTGAATATAACGGAGAAACTTCCCAGGGCCTAAGCCAAGGACCTTGCAAAAATGAACTTGGAAGTCCTTTCCACAAAGCAAAATTGAGCTCTAATTAGAAATATCCTCAATCCACTGATAAAGAATCGAAACAACACATTCCTAGGGAGATCTTTAAACTGCCATTGACTTTCAAATTTCCCATTCTTTCCCAACCTGAACAGGATTATTTGTTTCAGTTATCCTTTCTTTTTTCCATCAAAGTATGACTGTGTGAGAAATTAATAAATTTTCCTCTTAGTTCATAGGTTTCCAGATAATGAAGGGCCATAACTGGACCTGATGAGAAGAATTCTATTTATTACTTAGAGATTCTGGGCTTTGAGTTTGATGCACTGACTAAAAGTAAACTTTGCACGGTATCTCTCAAGAAAGATGGAATGTGTTTCTGGCTGCAAGAAAGAAAGTGGTGACCTGCATATCTGATGGCCAGAAAGACAGATAATAGAGATTTTTGCTATTTCCATCTTGATTATTTCTCGTAAAAACAGGATTATACTTCCTGGACCTTTTGGAAATGGGTAAATGACCAATGACCAAAAACAAGACCAGGAGCTGACTGTGGCTCAGATCATGAACTCCTTATTGCCAAATTCAGACTTAAATTGAAGAAAGTAGGAAAACCACTAGACCATTCAAGTAAGACCGAAATCAAATCCCTAACGATGATACAGTAGAAGTGAGAAGTAGATTTAAGGGACTAGATCTGATAGAGTGCCTGATGAACTATGGAATGAAGTTCGTGACATTGTACAGGAGACAGGGAGCAAAACCATCCCCAAGAAAAAGAAATGCAAAAAAGCAAAATGGCAGTCCAAGGAGGCCTTACAAATAACTGAGAAAATGAGAGAAGTGAAAGGCAAAGGAGAAAAGGAAAGATATACCCATTTGAATGCAGAGCTCAAAGAATAGCAAGGAGAGATAGGAAAGCCTTCTTCAGCAATCAATGCAAAGAAATAGAGGAAAAAGACAGAATAGGAAAGACTACAGAAGACTTCAAGAAAATTCGAGATACCAAGGGAATATTTCATGCAAAGATGGGCACAATAAAGGACAGAAATGGTATGGATCTAACAGAAGCAGAAGCTATTAAGAAGAGGTGGCAAGAATGCACAGAAGAACTGTACAAAAAAGATCTTCATGATCCAGATAATCACGATGGTGTGATCACTTACCCAGAGCCAGAGATCCTGAAATGAGAAGTCAAGTGGGCTTTAGGAAGCATCACTACAAACAAAGCTAGTGGAGGTGATGGAATTCCAGTTGAGGTATTTCAAATCCTGAAAGATGATGCTGTAAAAGTGCTGCACTCAATATGCCAACAAATTTGGAAAACTCAGCAGTGGCCACAGGACTGGAAAAGGTCAGTTTTCATTCCAATGCCAAAGAAAGGCAATGCCAAAGAATGCTCAAACTACCGCACAATTGCACTCATCTCACACTCTACCAAAGTAACGCTCAAAATTCTCCAAGACAGGTTTCAACAGTATGTGAACCAAGAATTTCCAGATGTTCAAGCTGGTTTTAGAAAAGGCAGAGGAACCAGAGATCAAATTGCCAACATCTGCTGGATCATCAAAAGAGCAAGAGAGTTCCAGAAAAACATCTATTTCTGCTTTATTGACTCCACCAAAGCCTTTGACTGTGTGGATCAGAACAAACTGGGGAGAATTCTTCAAGAGATGGGAGTCCAGACCACCTTGCCTGCCTCCTGAGAACTCTGTATGCAGGTAAGGAAGCAACAGTTAGAACTGGACATGGAACAGACTGGTTCCAAATAGGAAAAGGAGTAAGTGAATGTTGTATGTTATATTATATTGCGTAACTTATATGCAGAGTACATCCTGAGAAACGCTGGGCTGGAGGAAGCACAGGCTGGAAACAAGATTGCCGGGATATGCAGATGACACTACCCTAATAGCATAAAGGAAAGAAGAACTAAAGAGCCTCTTGATGAAAGTGAAAGGGGAGAGTGAAAAGGTTGGCTTAAAACTCAGCATTCAGAGAACTAAGATCATGGCATCTGGTCCCATCACTTCATGGGAAATAGATGGGGAAACTGTGTCAGACTTTATTTTGGGGGGCTCCAAAATCACTGCAGATGGTGACTGCAGCCATGAAATTAAAAGATGCTTGCTCCTTGGAAGAAAAGCTATGACCAACTTAGATAGCTTATTAAAAAGCAGAGACATCACTTTGCCAACAAAGGTCCATCTAGTCAAGGCTATGGTTTTTCCAGTAGTCATGTATGGATGTGAGAGTTGGACTATAAGGAAAGCTGAGCACTGAAGAACTAATGCTTTTGAACTGTGATGTTGGAGAAGACTCTTGAGAATCCCTTGGACAGCAAAGAGATCCAGCCAGTCCATCCTAAAGGAAATCAGTCCTGAATATTCATTAGAAGGACTGATGCTGAAGCTGAAGCTCCAATACTTTGGCCACCTGATGTGAAGAACTGACTAATTTGAAAAGATCCTGATGCTGGGAAAGATTGAAGGCAGGAAGAGAAGGGGACGACAGAGGATGAGATGGTTGGATGGCATCACCGACTCGATGAACATGAGTTTGAGCAAGTTCTGGGCATTGTTGATGGAGGTGGAGGCCTGGCGTGCTTCAGTCCATGAGGTTGCAAAGAGTTGGACATGACTGAGCAACTGAACTAACTAAACTGAAATGACCAACTCCTGGCCAATATTTGTTGGCGCTAAATGCTCCAGAATTCTTTCTTCCTCTTTGTCTCAGCATCCAGCAATGCTGGGGTAGAGTTGGGGGTGTCTGATTGACAGTCCCTCAGTTATTGAGACAAGCAGAAGCCCTCTGGTGATCCACAGTTGACATATTTATTTCTCACTCAGGCATACTGCCTGTTTAAACCAAAAAGATATGGGAATGTACAGTACTGAAACATGATCTAACATATCCTGACTGATAAAAGAACCCATTACTATAATTTTCTTCTTGGTACACTTTGACCAAAAATTATGAAATTTGAGTTTCTAATTTTAGGACCTGGATAGTTAAAGTACTTAAATATGTTCCTCCAAAGAAGTTTGTAGGATCTGAAACAAGAAATTAACATCTAGAATGTACAATAAAGAGACAGGAACCAAAGAAAAAAGTGCAAACTATATACCCACAAGCTATTTACAGAAAATGCAAAAGCTAGCAACTATATAACAAGGTGCTCAAACTCATTAATAATCAAAGGAATGTAAATTAAGAAAAGATATTATTTTACACCTATTAGCCTGGAAATAGGAAGCTGGATGACTGTCAAATATTGGCAAGAATGTGTGAATATAGGGATCCTCAAGAACGGATCATGGGAAAGTGACGAGTGAAATCTTTCCAGAGGACAGCTGGTTACAACATAGTCAAATTAAAACTCTTTAAAACTAATTCTCATATGAAATAGAGGAAGATGGATTGAGAAGAACCATTTCTGTAAGTTAATACGTCTGCAAAACAGAACACATTTTGTAAGAACACATTAAAAAATACAGACAGTAAATTGATGAGAATGCTTGCCAATGACAGCAGAGGACTATGGGAATAAAGAATGAGGATGAAGGGAAATAATAAAGGGTTTAATAATAATGAGGCACAAACTGACTACTACCACCCTCTGCACTAGAGATCTCCCTGTAAATAAGTCATTTTGTTTCTTACCTCATCCCAACCAAAAGTGGGTTATGTAAAAGAAGCAAATAATTTTTGTCAGTAGTTGTTATATAGCCAGTGATTGTAAGCCACAGGAAGATACCCCTGAGCACAGGTAAATGCCAGTGACCACAGCTGGATCATTTCACAGCCTTTGAACAGTAGTATATACTGATGCAAGGTTTAACAATTACTTCTGAAGCAGGGAGTAGGGGCTGAATTTGTAGGGTTTTCTCATTTTTTTGGATATAAATATTGCCATCACAGTTGGTTTCAAACTACTAAGGAATTAACAGACTAATGACAAAACTCCAGAAAATTTAACATTTGGCCCTCACAATCTGGTAGGAGCATGTTCCAGGCAGTACCTATGAGACTCCAGAATTACAGCAAAAGACCCCCTGATTTAAATGTAGATCTTGCCAAGAGGGGCACATAAACACGCAGAGATTTTCTGTTCATAAATACTTAGAAAGCAACACATTTCACCCACACTGAATCTTTAATCTGAGCTAACAGGAACTTCTTCCATCTTTCAATTTGGAATTCTTAATTATTGTACAATCACAGAGCATGTTATTTAATGCGGGTCTCACCAAAGTGAGATCTGAATCAGAGTTTAAACCTTGAGTGGTGTTATTTTGTTCCTACCTAGAGGGAGCAAAGTACAATAGTTCTATGTTCTTAACCACTTGAACAAAAGACATTAGCTCAGGTTAAGAGTACAGAGTGCCTGTGCTACCATCTCACAAAGGCTTTCTCTGTCTTCCAAATCATTGATCTCTCTCATCTAAAACCCTGCTTAGATGGCAACCTGCTCTATTTCCAACATCCAATTTTCCTTTTATTCCTCTTTTTTTTGCAGATTCTGTTTTTCCTTTTTTTAATTTAATTAGAGGCTAAATACAATATTGTATTGGTTTTGCCATACATCAACATGAATCTGCCACAGGTATACACGTGTTCCCCATCCTGAACCCCCCTCCCACCTTCCTCCCTGTACCATCCCTCTGGGTCATCCCAGTGCACTAGTCCCGAGCACCCTGTATCATGCATCAAACCTGGACTGGCAATTTGTTTCACATATGATATTATACGTGTTTCAGTGTCATTCTCCCAAATCATCCCACCCTCGCCCTCTCCCACAGAGTCCAAAAGATGGTTCTATTCATCTGTGTCTCTTTTGCTGTCTCACATACAGGGTTATCATTATCATCTTTCTAAATTCCATATATATGCATTAGTATACTGTATTGGTGTTCTTCTTTCTGGCTTGCTTCACTCTGTATAATAGGCTCCAGTTTCATCCACCTCATTAGAACTGATTCAAATGTATTCTTTTTAATAGCTGAGTAATACTCCATTGTGTACATGTACCACAGCTTTCTTATCCATTCATCTGCTGATGGACATCTAGGTTGCTTCCATGTCCTGGCTATTATAAACAGTGCTGCGATGAACATTGGGGTACACGTGTCTCTTTCAATTCTGGTTTCCTTGGTGTGTATGCCCAGAAGTGGGATTGCTGGGTCATAAGGCAGTTCTGTTTCCAGTTTTTTAAGGAATCTCCACACTGTCCTCCATAGTGGCTGTACTAGTCTGCATTCCCACCAACAGTATAAGAGGGTTCCCTTTTCTCCACACCCTCTCCAGCATTTATTGCTTGTAGACTTTTGGATAGCAGCCATTCTGACTGGCGTGAAATGGTACCTCATTGTGGTCTTGACTTGCATTTCTCTGATAATGAGTGATGTTGAGCATCTTTTCATGTGTTTGTTAGCCATCTGTATGTCTTCTTTGGAGAAATGTCTGTTTAGTTCTTTGGCCCATTTCAGATTCTGTTTTTCAACTGAAGTAGGAAGGGAAGTAAAGTGAAAGTCGCTCAGTCATGCCCAAGTCTTTGCAACCCCATGTACTATACAGTCCATGGAATTCTCTAGGCCAGAATACTGGAGTGGGTAGCCTTTCTTTTCTCCAGGGGATCTTCCCAGGGATCAAAGAGTTACATAATTTCTCATGATCCCAATTTCCTCTACTATTAAGGAGACTTAACTGAGGACAGTGCAACCTCCTCAGAGCTTTTATGGAGATTAGATTTGGAAATATCAAGAGTTCTTGGCACATGAAACTAACACGCTTGCATGTTAGTTTCTTTTACTTCTTGTTTCCCAAGTTGTAATTCAGCTTTATGGGCTAAAAAGCAACAAAAAAATGAGCAAAATTAGTCTCTGACCTAGTTTTCTTCTTTGCTAACAGCCTATTTCCTCCTCAAGTACATTTTCTTCTCTAGGCTCAAGCAGTAGAAACTAACAATATTCCTCATGAAAGGTTAGGAACCATAGATTTAGTTGTGGTTCTCAATAAGGCTGGTACTGTAGGCTAAGGCACATCCTGAAAACATGGGAACATTTTCACTTTCCTGATGACTGTGACAGAGACGCAGAGGCTCTTAGGCAGTTAGGTTAGGGGCCAAGAATTTTAGATGTCCTAAATTAGAAATGACAATTTCACATAGGGAGTATCTTCCTGAACAAAATTTTAATACACCAGATGTCAAACCCACTACAAGTACAAACAAATGATACTTTAGTAGATGAGATACCAAAAAGATTTTTCATATATTTATGCAAAAAGTCAACATAATTTAAGAGAAGGCTGTTATAGAAAGAAAAGCTTAAATGGGACAAAGACTGTTTTCAAACTATTCAATAGTTTACTATCTCTCTACTTTCTATCTACTCACTACTATAAAGCCTTTTTTAATGCATATTAGTTTAAAAATGGTTTCAGCACAGAAATGCAATTTCTGTAAAAACTTTAAAAACAAGGCAGATTGCAAATAAATGATAACTTTGGGACTCCTTTTGTGACTTCATGCCAAGTATTACTATCTAGCATAACACTACATTTCATTATAAAAATATTTTTTAAATTTCACATATCATTTTACATTATATTTCTGTAGTACTGGGACCAAAACTTACATTGTGAAAACAGCATTAGGATTATTTGGGGGTTGCCTGTTTTCAGCTCTTACTATTCAATACAATATTGTCCCTTAAGGTTCATCACATAATTTCTCGTAGCCTCTTAGTCATAGTTTCTTTCCAATCTATAGTCACGGTTCTTATGGAAGAATAGAGCCTCCCAGGTTGTTTTAGCTGAGACTTACCATGTGTTCCAATATATAGAATTTCGAAATGGCAGAACACATGAACTCTATCACTAACATACCCTATGTCACAATATAGGAAATTTTAACACAACTCTTGTTATAGTGAGCTCATTAGTGAGAATCATATATCCTCATTTGTTTTCACTTCAACAGTCTGAAATTTATCTTGGCATGTTATTTCTACTTCAACTGGGGCTGTTCTTTCTCATTACACATAAATAAGTTCTTTTCCAGTTATGCACAAGAGCAAAACTTAACTTATATTCTAGTGTCCATTCATACCATTGCTTTAATTATATGAAATGACTTCTGATTGTCTCACTTATTCAGGAAGAAGATACTAATACCTGACTACTTATGTTCTAATATAGTTAATGTATTTATGATTGAACATTTATATGCTTGAATATATAATTTTTAATTTTTAAGATTTCTCCTGTATGTAACAGGACATTATACTGATTTTTTGAAACCATGTATTTAGGCTATATTACAGATAATTTCATTTTGGCACAGAAAAGAAAGCATTACAAACATTTGTTGTAAGGGTGCACTGTATCTGACAGGACTGAGAAGCATGGATTTCAGGGAATTTTTATAAACATGAGCTCTCCTGGGTCTTGAAGCAAATTCCTTAGCTGTGAAGCTAGTCTGCATTCAGTAAGGAGGAGGCAAAGTCTACGGTTATCATTGTCTTTTACAGTATCATCTCCTCAAATTAATTCTTCTGCATTGCAAAATAATCTGTCTTCTAGAATATTTTTAAGAATAAAAATATAATTCACTACTACACATTATAATGGTTAAAAAAAAAGCATCCTAATTGCTTGTGAAATTAAAGTACACTTACTCCTTGGAAGGAAAGTTATGGCCAACCTAGACAGCATATTAAAAAGCAGAGACATTACTTTGTCAACAAAGGTCCATCTATGGTTTTTCCAGTAGTTATGTATGGATGTGAGAGTTGGACTACATAGAAAGCTGAGCGCTGAAGAATTGATGCTTTTGAACTGTGGTGTTGGAGAAGACTCTTGAGAGTTCATTGTACTGCAAGGAGATCCAACCAGTCCATCCTAAAGGAAATCAGTCCTGGGTGTTCACCGGAAGGACTGATGTTGAAACTGAAACTCCAATACTTTGGCCACCTGATGTGAAGAGCTGACTCATTTAAGAAGACCCTGATACTGGGAAAGAGTGAGGGCAGGAGGAGAAGGGGACGACAAGAGGATGAGATGGTTGGATGGCATCACTGACTCAATGGACATGAGTTTGGGTGGACTCCGGGAGTTGGTGATAAATAGGGAGACCTAGTGTGCTGTGGTTCATGGGGTCACAAAGAGTCAGACACGACTGAGTGACTGAACTGAACTGAATTGCTCGTGAGCATGCAGAGCAACAGGAACTTTCATTCACTGCTGATGGCAATGCAAAAAAGGTAAAGTAACTTTAGAAGACAGTGACTTGGAAGTTTTATTATAAAGCTAAACACAGATTTACCATATAGTCCAGCAAGTTTACTTCTAGATATTTACTCAACATAAAAATGTATGTTCATACAAAAATCTGTAGTGAATGCTTCTTGTAACTGTATTCATAGTCACAAAAACCTAAAAACCACCAAAATGTTCCTGAATAAGTAAATGGATAAGTAAACGGAGGTACAAATGGAGTATTAGTTGTTAAAAAAAAAAAAGAAACAAGCTATCAAATCAGGAAAGAGCATGGATTTATTTTAAATGCATAAGACAAAATGAAAGAAGACAGTCACAGTCTGGAAAAGTATAACTGTAGAGACTGTAAAAAGATCAGTGTTTTCCAAGGAGAGGGAAGAGGGAAGGGTGAGTAGGTGAAGCATGGAAGATATTTTTAAGGCGTGCATTTTGTATTATCACTTAGTTGCGGATACATTCAATTATGCATTTGTCAAAAGCAATAGAACTTCATAGCTCAAAGAGCAAACTGTAACGCATGCAAATTTAAAAAATCATTTAGAGGTCAGAGGATTCTAGGATGGAATGCAAACTGTGACAAAACAATCTAATTGTACTACAAATGTATGAGACAACTTTACTTTAAAAGTAGAAGAGGTGCTGAACAAAGTATAACTGTGGAAATTAGTGGACCCTCTAACACTACAGCGAAAGAAACTGTACATAACCACTGTACCCTCACTGATAAAGTTGTTTCCCACTGGGGTACAGATGCACAATTCTGATATCACTATATACATATAGTGGAGCTGAACAATTAAGTAAATAGTTGGCAGATGACGGGAGCCAATTTTCTCATTGTCGGGAATTTACAGATAAGCAAGAGAAGAGAGAGTCCCTAGGACAGCAAAAAGATCAAACCAGTCAATCCTAAAAGAAATCAACCCTGAATACTCATTGGAAGGACTGAGGCTGAAACTCAAATACTTTGGCCACCTGATACAAAGAGCTGACTCACTGGAAAAGACCCTGATGCTAGGAAAGATTGAGGGCAGGAGAAGAGGTTGACAGAGGATGAGATGGTTGGATGGCGTCACCAATTCAATGGACATGAACTTGGGCAAACTCTGGGAGACGGTGAGGGACAGAGGCCTGGCATGTGGCAGTTCATGGGGTCACAAAGAATCGGACATGACTTGGCAACTGAACAAGGGAAGGAAGCTAGAATGATCCACGTGGTAATAGATTAAAGTTGGAGACATCAATATAAACTCAGATTTAGCTTAGTTATAGATACAGACTGTTACATATAAAAATATTTCTAGATATATACATACAAGTTTTAGTGTATGGGTTAGTGTAACATATATTTCTTTGCTCTGTAGGCTAGAATGGTTGATTCTAGGACTAAGGCAGAAAATCAGCCTGAACTTAAGAATAAAATATAAAACTGTAGAACTTTTAGGAAAAAAAAAAAAAAAAGAGAGAGAGAGAGAGAATCTTTAGTAACCAGAGTTGGATGAAAGTTCTGAGATTTGACACTAAATATATGATCCAAAGGAGAAGGCAATGGCATCCCACTCCAGTACTCTAGCCTGGAAAATCCCATGGACGGAGGAGCCTGGTAGACTGCAGTCCATGGGGTCACAAAGAGTTGGACACTACGGAGTGACTTCACTTTCACTTTTCACTTTCATGCATTGGAGAAGGAAATGGCAACCCACTCCAGTGTTGTTGCCTGGAGAATCCCAGGGATGGAGGAGCCTGGTGGGCTGCCATCTCTGGAGTCGCACAGAGTTGGACACGACTGAAGCGACTTAGCAGCAGCAACAGCAGCAGCATATGATCCAAAATCCTACTTAAATACTTAACATCCAAAAGTTTAAACTTTTACTTTGCAAAAGACTCTGTTAAGAGAAACAAAACTACAGACTGAGAGAAAATATTTGTAAGCCACATATCTGGCAAAGGACTAGTATCTGAAATATAGGAAGCACTTCCAAAGCACAACAGCAACAAAGCAAAGAATCCAAAAGAAAATGGACAATAGGCATGAAGAGACATTATACCTAAGGAGATACAGAGATAGCAAATAAGCAAATGAAAAGATATTCAGCATCATTAGACACTGGGGAAATGCAAAGTAAAACGACAATGAGATAATCACTACACATCATAAAATTTCTAATTAAAATAAATATTTTTTAATAATTAAATTTAAAAAGAAATGACTTCCAACACTGATGAGGATGTGGAGAAACTGAATCTCATAACACTGCTGATGGAAACCCAAAATGCACGGCCAGTCCAGAAAACAGCTTGGCAATTAAAAATAAATAAATAAATATGCAACTAGCATAGCATTCAACAACTGCACCCCTGAGCATTTACCCCAGAGAAATGAAAACACGTTCACACAAAAATCTGTACTATGCATAGTAGTTTCATTTGTAACAGTAATAAACTGAAAACAACACAGATATCCTTGTATGAATGGTTAAGCTGTGAATGGCTAAACTGTGGCATATCTATACCATAGAAAACTACTCAGCAATAACAAAGCACCAACTATAGATACATACAACGACCAGATGAATCTCCAGAAAACTATGCTAAGTTTAAAAAAGCAATTCCAAAAGGCTACACATAGTTTGAGTCTATTTATGTAACATTCTTTAAATGACCAATTACATAAACAGAACAGTTTTACAGACATCAGTGGTTAAGTGAGGTGGTAAGGAGGTGGACCTGGCTATAAAAGTTCAACATGAGAGACCCCTGTGGTAATGTATCTTGACTATGTCAATATCCTGATGATGAGATTGTACCATAGTTTTGCAAGATGACACCACTGGAGTATACAAAGGGTACAAAGGATCTCTCTGGATTATTTCTTACAACTGTATGAGGATCCACAATTATCTTAAAAGTTTGATTTTTAAAAAGGGCCATAGGAAAGCTTTATTGCATATCCAAATAATTCTGTTAGGGGCTGCTGTATTATCCAAGTACTGTGGAAGAAGCATGGTAATGTTCAATTTGTAGTGGAAAGACTATGCGCTTTGTCATTTGAAACCTTGGGTCAGATACAGTTTACCACATATCAGCTGTGTGACCTTAGACAGTCTGACCTTCAGTGTCTTCTTCTATAAAACACTAGATTCCTTTCGAGGTTTAAGCAAGAACCTTTATAACTGCTAAATTAGATACATAAAACACTGTAAACTTAAAACCTCTGGCATTGTGCCTAACCTCATAGTAGTACTCAAATGCTAGTTATCATGGAGGAGAAAGAATCAGAGCAATTATTTAGCAAGCAATTGTTTCTTCTGTCCCTATGATGTGTCCCTTGATAAGTGATTATTTATTATAAAACAAAGTGTACAAGAGACAAGGAACCCCAACTAAGCAGACATGTTAACAGAAGTGCATATGTAATTTTTTTTTAAAATGGTCTAATAACATTTCCTTGTTTTTAAAGAGTATATGATTATAGACACTGAACATTTTAAAAACAGACACAGAAAATGCAATCATCATTATAGAATAACATGATTAATCTTATTTTTATATGCATATATTTTTAGAACACTGTTATTATGTTGCTGATATACAATTTTCAGATCTACTTTTTGATTGCATGAGTATTTTTCCACATCATCAAATATCTTAAAACATCTTTTGCAATGTTATCTAAATTAGAGCCTTAATAGAATGGACATATTATTGATTCCAATTTTTTTCCCCAGTAAAAACTAATAGAAAAATTCAAGTTACATAAAATTGTGTATAAGTTGACTATTGACAAAAGAATACTTTCTATAGAGGGGATATTGAGGAAAAGAATATACAGGTAACCCCCACACACACCTTTTTGAAAATTTGCTTTACACTCCATTTTTACAAATTACCTACATTAGTACCTGTTTTTGCTAACAGAAAGAAAGCCAAAGAGGATTTTTGCTTTTACAAAAAATAGGCAAAAAGCAAAAACTGGATTCAGTGTTTGTTTTGCAGTTGCGCAGTTATAAAGGCGCTGCACGCCCCAAGCAGAGAGAGTGGCACCGCCCAGCTCCTTTCCGGGAACCACACTCAGCCTCTCAGCTTTGAGCTGCCATTGCTTTGAACTGTGTCTATGAGCATGTGTGATTTATCTTGATTTACTTTGTGCATCCGTTAGCAAAATGTGTCCCAGGATGATTGCTTCTTTGCTTTACACCATTTCAGCTTACAAAAAGTTTAATAGGAACATTCTACTTTCAGATAGCGGGGAAAACTTGTACTCTAAAATTCTTGATTTGTGTGACAAATCCTTCTGAAAAGAATGCAGCAGGATTTTTAAGAAGATGCTTTTTTGGAAGTAAGTATTTGTTCCTCTTGAATTAATTTCACTCTGATCAACACACATTAATGCTTTTTGAAGTAGAAGTAATAGAAACTTGGGAAGAAAGTGAAAACAACTCAGAATCTATTACAATTGAAGAAAAGAATGTCAAGTACATTGTGAAAAGTATACCAGATATTGGGAAAATTTATTTCAAAGCACTTAGATCATTCAAATGCTAGACAGTCTCTTATTCTGAAAAACAGTTCAGGCCTGATAGGAGGCTCAAACTAAACTCTGGAATCATTTAGGAAGTTACAGAGGAAAGAAAAAAGGGAAACACATATATAAATTCAACAACCCAAATTACAGTTTCAGGGAATAGGTATATAATCAAAAACACAGGAAAGGACTGCATTAGGAAGCCAAAATTAAGTTTTCAAAGAAAAAGCAACAAAGACAGGATAGACCCCCTGCTTAAATAGGATTAAAAAACCATCCAGTGAAAAGAAGTAGAATTGCTTAATTTTGTTTTTATTTCTTCTTCATAAAGGATAAAAAAAAAATCTTTATTGTATGGTTGAAGAGTTCTGATAGAAAGCTGAAGCCCAAATGGATAGAGCAAAATGATAATGTAGGGAGGAAAATTCACATTGCACAATGTCACAGGGTAGTGTAGTCAATCCAACAAGCAGTATTTGTGAAAAAGAAGATAGTTCTGAATTTTTAATCCACAGCAATATGATGTAAGATAGAAGCAGTAACTTTCCTGGGAGGATGATATAGCTAGTAGCTGCATTTCAGATTCAACTGTAGAGAGATTTTAAACACGTAGATATACAGGCTCCGTTCAAATGCAGTAAATCAAAACACCCTTGTTGGCTGGGGGATGGGCATAACTGCTGCTCAGTGAACTAGTCTTTAGTCAACTAGGATCGCCAACCCCATACATTTAGGAAGACTCTCTTTAAATATTACTTTTAGAATCTAAAAGGTTAATCCTCAATTACCTTGACTTTATAGCCAGAAACTGCCAATGACAAGTAGGTATTATATAAAATATATGTCTTACTGGTGCATACTGAATGATACCTTAAGACTCATAAGTTCAATTAATTTCTCAAATGAAAAGAATCTCCTCTCTAGTTCTGTAGCTTTAATTAACATCAAACGTAGGTACCCTACTTCCCCTCTCTCCATGAAACTTACAAATGATCTCTAAACAGGATATAACTACCCAAACAGATTTTTCTGGACTCATGGTACTTTTCATTATTATTTTAAGCTTTCAACCCAGTACTTTACGCAAGAACAAAGTAAAAGAACTATCCCTCATCTCTATATACATATTTCCTCTTTGATCAAGCCTGTCAGAAGTGAGAAAGAGAGACCATGGAGAAAGCAGTCCGCTTTGTTCTCTGCTAGTCTGACTACAAAAACAAATGGAATGTAGGAAAGATAAAGGTATAATCCTACGCATCTTTAAGAAAGACAGGCCCAAGTGCAATAATTAGATTCCATACATCTCAAGGGAAACGTACTGCTTCATCAAATCCATAATGAAAAGCAAGGATTGGTAAGAAAACTTTTTCTAATTTCAACGGATCTTTGTTTTCTCTTTAGAACTGTGCAGATTTCTTAAGTTACCATGCTATGCAAATTGTTACAGGCAAAATCAGAATCATAAATAAATGATATCTACTGCCACACAAAACTAAAATAAGAATTTTATATTTAGTGACAGGTCAGAGCTAAGTTTGCAGTAAGGATTTCATTCGTGATAGAGCTTTGTACTGAGCTTTACTAGTCCTGAAGCCAATTTATTTTAAATGGTGGATTTGCTTATCTTCCCAACTCATTTTAGTTTGGAAACCCCGACTTCTCTCTGATACCTCTGGATTCTCCAAACAATATCACAAATTAGCGAGCTCTTCATGCATAAATCACATAGAGATTAAACAAACTCAGGGGTAATTTGACACAGCCGTAAGATGTAGTTTTGTTTGGTCTCATTTATTTCCCTCTTGCTTCTTCTGTTACTTTGCATTTTAACCACTGTATAGATGGAGATTTAATCCATTTTATTATCTAATATTCTTCATTTACTTTTTGGTAATATTTTTAAAGGGAGACATAGTAGGGGAAGGTTGAAGAATTGTTTGGAATGTCCTTCAGGACAAAGTCCTATCATTCTTCCCACTTCTCTCATAGTTTCCTTACTGTGGTAAACACTGCACTTGAATACACTGAGAAGGTTCTTAAGAAGTCATTAGGCCTATTAAGGCCATTTAATTACCTTTGGATGAGAACTCAGCTCCCTAATTCCCAGTTTAGAAAGGCCATTTCAGGAGGCAAGCTAGGATTTTATTATTTTGGAATTAAATGTCAGACTATGGTTGAATTGTTTATCAACCACCTAAGAAAAAGGAAGAATCTTGAAATAGTTCCCTGCAGTTTTTTATTTGGAAAATTCCTAGTTTTCACCATCCTAGATTTAATTCAGATGAGGAAGAAAAGAAGACTTAACTCTTATTGTACAACTGGAACCACATGAAGTTGTAATTTTATTATCCTACATAGTTTTGCTCCCAAAGCAGGTTTAAGGGAGGAACAGTTAATTGAATGCCTATTAAGCACCTGTGTGCCAGATGCAGAGGAAGATGGAAACAGAAGTAAATGGGCAATTATAACACAAGTGAAGTGTGTTATGATGAACATAAATCCAGGAAGCTAGCAATGGCAAGAAACTAAGCTGCAGGTTTTCTACAGCCTTCCTTGCAGCCCATTGACCTTTTGAGGTGTTCAGGTGCCAGTCCTTTCAGTGAAGTTTTAAGAATTCAGTAATCACAGGTATGCTGGGACATGCCCCAGAGAAGACGCCAAAGCACTATATTTTGTATTCTCTACACAAAGAAGAAAGTGACATATTCCAAACCTGGGAAAATTCACCCCACCCATTTACAGGGTGATATAAAAGGCTTCCAGCTTTGACGGAGGCCCTTGGACTGCACGTCCAGTAAAGTGTGAGCACTTCCACACAGGCTTTCTTCCCTTTAGTCTGCACATAGATCAGTCTTACACCAAGACTGAGTGTTGACCCAGCCTTTGCCAGTTCCCTTCCCATTTTCCAGTCAAGGCATATAGACTAATAAACAAGACTGCCTGTTCAATCACATTTTGGCCTCTGATTCCGTAAAGACTCAAACTAACACAAGTGCTTTAGAGAAGAGTCACCTAAAGAAGAAGGATCCATTGCCATCTTTAAAAAGAAACTCTAGAGGAAACAAAAGGGAGGAACTGAATTTATAGAGTGAGGAGAGGATGGTCACATGGGGTAAGAAACAAGGGGAATATGTATAGCCATTCTCCCCATTCCACCCTCTCAGTCTCAACTGAGAAGAAACTAGAACCATCATTCGGTGTGAGGAAGTTAATCAAAGCATGACTTTGGTGGTACTGACTACAAAGGCAGATAAAGGCAGAAGAGATAGAGGATCTAAACAGCCATGGTTAAAACAGCATTAAGATTGGTGGCTCTCCCAGACAAGAAGACTGATAGATACTTCAACCAGGATGAAGGATCGGTGAAGGATGACATTACTTACTACTGAGGGCAGATGGCTACAATTTCAAATCAGATGGAAGTAATTTAGTAATTATTAAGTAATGCAATTTAGTAATTTAAGGGTTGAACTTGAATCTACTCGAAATAAACCTAGTATGAAAACTATAGCTTAATATTTTCCTTATTGTAGTGACCATCGAAAGGGCTTAAAATCATCTTGTTAAGAACCATCTTTGCCATACGCAGCCTCTGGGTCTTGAGTTCTAGTGAGATCTCTAAGCTGTAGGGGATCCGAATATGACACATTAAAATATGCTACACTGACTTAAAGATTATTTTGAGTTGAAGACAGCTAAGAAATAGCAGATGCCAAAAAAATAAAAAAAAACAAAACTAACTCTCTGCCCTCCCCTACATTTGCCTAAAACTAAACTTAGACTCTTCAATCACTGGAGATGCCTTCCAACCTAGAGCCAGCACGGAGAAGAATCTACATGACATGGTTTACCAAAACAATCCTTATCTTCCATTGGTTTCCTCCATATATTTACCTTGGAAGCTTAAAACCCTTTTCCTTTGTCTTATCTCTTCTCAACATATTTACTGTCCTTTGTCAAAAATACTACATGAGCCCAATTCTAACCACCTCTAACCACCTCAGTGAGTTACTCATCACTGATTTCTCCTGCATATAAGCTCACCACACATGTTAACAAACTGTTTACTTTTCTTTTGTTAATCTGTCTTGTCAGCAGAGCCTCAGCCAAAGAAGCTAGAAGGGCAGAGGAAAAGTTCTTTTCAACTTCAGCTTACTGGACACTTTATCTTAGTCATTATTTATTGACCTGGTAACCGCAACTCATTTGAGATGATAAATCAATTCCCTTAGTAGAAGCAGATATACTAGGAAATTAGTAAAATTTATGTTCCAAGGAGCAGTGCTCCTTGTGTTATCCCTCCTAAGGCCCTGAGGCTCATTTTTAAATCAAAATTTTATATTTCTTTATATGAGGAAGAATCCCCATCTCCAAATTCCGTAAGCTTCAAGCTTCACAAAGCCCAGATATGCCCCCCGGAGGCTTGTATAGCAGACTAAGAAATGTGGATATTGTCCCAAATGGAGGATCATGTATGGATGTCAGGCAGGACAGTGATATGTCCATATTTGCATTTCAGAAAGATTGCTCTAGGAACAATGTGAAAGAGGACCCTACTTGCAGGGAAAATATAAGGAATCTGACATTGTATTCCAAGCAAGAATAAAGACCTTTTTCTTTTTCTTTTGTTAAAAGGACTTGTGTTCCTTTTGAAAGAGCAAGATCCTCTGGCGCATTTCTAATTTTACTTATAAAAGCTCTGGTCTCCCATTTCAGAAGTATTATTCTTCCTCCTAGAAGCTGAGGAGATTCGGATCTTTTGCAGTGTAACAATCCTTCCTCGCCTTCAGAAAGCAAAATATGGAGCTTCCATATTCAACAATGCTAACTTACCAGCATACGGAGAATGGCAAGAATTTATTTTAAAATTACCTGTCAGTTTAAAAATCGAAAATAGAACAGATTTAAATAGAGTATATGCTATATCCCTGGATGATAAACTTAATGTTACAAAAAATATACGAAGAGTACATATTTTAACATTAAATAAATTTAGAGCTCACCTGGAAGAAGAATATATCATAAACAAGAAGAGTGAGCGAGTTAGAGGTGGGTTGTTCTACCTGAGAGTAAATTTAAAGCCACAAAAAACAGGGCTTTTTTCCAAAGGCATGAGAATAAGCAAAGAGAAGTCTGTTTAAAGTCTGAACTTTGAAAATGGACCAAGTATAAACATTCCATGTGAATAGGGTAAGAATGAGCTGGTAGATGGCTAGTCATCTTTGCGCAGTTCTGTGGGATGAAGGGGAAACAATCAATTTTCCCTCCAGGTGGGAGCTGTAGGGAAGGTCTCTCATTCTTCCTGGTGGCTGAGACGACCACACAGTCTATGTACCTCACAACTGTTTATTCTTCCTCAGAAAGCGACTATGACAAATCCACACACTGCCTTGGGGTGCTGCCGAGAAGGAAGAAAATTTTTATACAGAGTTTATGAGTATTCCTCTGCCCTCTATAATTTGTTGCAATGTACATTGGGGCATGCAGATAAAACACAAAAACACACTGAAAATGGTAAGATGTTAGAAAGTCACAAAAAGTTTTTAGTTTATGCTCTTGATTCAGGCCTGGGTCAGATGATAAAGACTCTGCCTGCAATGCAGGTGACCCAGGTTCAATCCCTGGGTCAGGAAGATATCCTGGAGAAGGTCATGGCAACCCACTCCAGTATTCTTGCCTGGAGAATTCCATGGACAGAGGAACCAGGTGGGCTACAGTCCACAGGGTCACAAAGACTAGGACACAACTGACTGATTGACACTTTCATATTGGGGTGAGGGCTTTAGAATGCACTGACACACATTTCAGTTTGAATTCTTAGTGAATTGGACATAGGTGCATGTTCTTCTTCAGACTGAAAATACCCGACTCTACAGGCAGACCCCTTGCTAAAGTTCCCAAGTAAAAAGAGTCAAGTCAGCCCCTCTGCACCTTTCAGCTAAAGGGCAACACCACCCACAGACCTCTCCAGGCAAGAGATCTACCTCAATTATATAAATTCCCCTACCAATTTCCCCTAAAACTTACAACTCTTCTGAGCCTAGGTTAAAAACAGACCTCCAGAGAAAGTATGTACAGAGGAGACACAAGCAACTCTGCCTCGTGGAGAGGTTTGACAGAAGTCTGGAGAGCCTTTTTCAAAGATACACTCTACTTCTCCATATCCTAGATTGCAGCTCCCAATTTACACATATATCCCACATGAGCGTGTGCGCTGTTTGAGCACAGAGGCCAGGCTCATAAGTCTTTGTATCACCATGCCCAAGCATGTGCCTAACACATGACACATACTCAAATATTTGCTGTATAAAAATTTAGCAACTACTCTGTCAAAAGCAAAATTCTGATCTCTAGATCAGTTAGTTTGGACTTTCACATTCTTGCCTTCAGAAAGAAAAAAATTCTCTCATTGTCAAAATCTCACTAGATGCAAAGCAGAATGGATTAGTTGTTCTAATCAGACAGCAAAATATGTAGGTATGGAGTAGGAAATCGTTTCCACTAAACAGCTAGGAATAAAAATTAGATGTTTGGATTTAATGCTTTAGTATCATGCAATGGTTTGGGCAACGGGTTCCAGAACCTCATGAAAAGGTGCTAATAACTGTTCGACAAACAGCCATCAGAATGGCTGTTGTATTGTGTATTGCAATGCAGAGCTGTACTACTGAAATAGAGTGGGATCCTATGGTCCTGCATCCCTATATCCTCCATTTGTCTTTGTCTCTGGAAAAATTTTAGCCAGAGAGTAAGTTTAATCAGAGAAGTGAGAAAATGCAGAAACAAAGGTAAACAGTCAAAGAAGATCAAGTAATAATAATGTAAGCATAATCAAGGACCTTTGGTTCCTCCTCAAGGGCTACGGATAATATTCTGAGCCATATTCAGTCTTATAGATACTGAATCCTCCACCAAGTGGTAGAAGTTAACTATATGAAGACCAGACTGTAGCCATGATATAAAGCTGCCACAATTCCAAAAACTCAAAGAAATGGAAACCAACCAGTCTTGGAACTGAAGGTTCATTGTACTTAAAACAATGAAAATAATGCCGGTTAGGCCACTGATGACTAATTTCAAGGTGAAAGTCAGGGCTACTGTGCTGTGTCTGCATGTAACCCCATTCCTCAGCCTATAAAAGCTCTTGCCTGTGGGTTGTCAGTGGGGGAGGGGGGAAGGGGGGTAGGCCTTTGGGCTGGCATCTGCCTTCCACCCTCCATCCCCCACCCGTTGCCAGGATCCAAAATAAAGCAAACCTTCCTTTTCACCAAGCCGGCCTCTTTATTAGCTTTTGAGTGGTGAGCAGCCACGATGGTTACACTATGAAAGTGTGGCATCTAGCAGATTTTGCTTTTATTAGGCTCTAGGGACCCCCATTAAGAATGATTTTTTTTATGACATTTGCTATTTAATCTCCATCTTGAATTTAATTTTTCCTTGAGGGAAAAGATGCTGTCCCAGACTGAAAAATAAATCGAATCACCTCAATCTAGACCTTAAAGAATAAACCTATTTCTATTTAACCTTCAAAACTCTGACAAATCCAATCAATCCTTCTTGTTAGTACCCAATATACATCAAATTAAGTGTTACTAACATATATGATGCAATAGAAAGCTGTATCAAGAAACTAGAATGAATGTTTCAAGATTTGCAGAGTTACCTATTTTCCCATCTGACAGTATATACTATAGCTGATCAATCTTTAGCAGACTTCAAGAAAAAAAAAGCTTAGGACCATCTTCACTACTTCAGAACCACATAAGAAATTCAGAAATGTTGCATTTTAACGTCAACTATTGCAGTAAAAGTTGCCAGTGCTTGCCCATGTCCCTTTTCACCAGGTTGATAATGCATTTCCCAGTTGCTATGAATATTGGGGGCTCAGTGTTCACAGCTGCATTCTTTTCCAGAAAATTACCCTTGCCCACCCCAACAGATGCCACCCCAACCAGAGATGTATGTGGACAGCCTACAGCCAATGAACCAGGGAGGAAAGGGTATAAAGGGCTTTCTTGCCCTACAGTGGATACATCCTATGGTGCCATTTGTGCCCCAGGGAACATACCATGGTGCCCATTACTACATTCTGTTGAATCTCCTTCCAAATATTTAACTATCATTTTCTCACCATTCTAATTGCCCCTCATCCCAGTTCAGAACCATCTCTCACCTGACTATTCAAATTGCCAAATCAGTAGGCCCTCCTCTACAATATTGCCTGAATACTCGAAGATGCAAATATAATCATCTTCCACACCCCTCCCACAGCACACACATCTACGTGAAACCCTTCAATAAACACCCCCACCATCTACACAGGGAGGAAATGGAACTCAGTTCACCATGCACTTCGTTTCTCCTCCAAGAAAATGAAACCAGGGAGCAAAGTCTTGAAATACATAGAATGTAATCGGATGGCATTTATCTATCTTGAAAGCCAAAGTTAGCTGAAACAGTTAATTATTTATAATCTTGGGGGAGTTAGAAGACTTCCTTCCATTTAGTAGAGAACTAAAAAAAAAAGAAGTAAATCCAGGGAAATGCGTTACAAAACTATTCACTTCTAAGCTAGGGAGTTTGTTACAGCAAGTTAGGACTTGGTGTGTCCTATGGTGTTCTGGGCAAGAATCTCTTGTATTTCTGGCCCAGAAATTGGTACACTGGATGGGAAATTTCACAGGTTCAGGTAGGGATGATTAGTTGCCAAGTGGGTAAGCAATGAAGAAAGTCAAACCTACAGTAGTATAATTATGTTAAAAAAAAATATGTGCTTCTTTGATATTTAAGTATCTAATGTTTGAACGTTTAGCCTGTTAGAGAAACAGACTTGAGATTCTGAGTAATCGATTTAGACTTTTGGTTTACATTGACACCTACCTTTACAAACAGTATTGGAATATTTAATAAAACTTATTTCCCTCCTCTCCCATTTTTTACTTTTAGATTCAGGAGATTTTATAGCATCTGAAATAGTTTGTCAGATAATATCAAAACAATATAATAAGCTTATGTTTCTTACAGTTTAATACCTCTATAGAAATTTAAGTTGTAAATCCCCTCATTAAACTCTGTTGTAACAAACTTACTGTACTTACAAATTGAATAAGATTTGAATATCAAAATAAAAGGGTAAGGCTTCTCATTTTGAAATTTAACGCATTAATAAATCAAATGTATTTAACAACTAATGTAACCCCTGAAATAATATTTTCTGTGTTAGGTCACCCTCAAAATCATTAGGATCTCAGTGACATACAAACCCAAGTTCAGATCCTTGTAAAATCATAAAACACAGCAAAACTGAGCTGAATTCCTATATGACAAAAATGTCCCCTCCTTGAGATGGTTTCTGAGTTTTCTAGCTCACTATCACCATTCCCCATACCACATATACACATCACTCAGCCACTCAGTTACCTTTACCCTGCTGGTTTTTATAAAGGCATTAGCTGCTTCAACCCATGTATCCAGAGAAGTGGTTCTCAGCCAGGGGCCTACTGTCACCCAGGGGCCAGCAGGCAATGTCTAGAGATATTTTTGGCTGTTACAGTTATGCATGGGTGCTACTGGCATCCAGTGGGTAGAGGCCAAGGATGCTGTTAAAATCTTACAGTGTACAGACTAGCTCCCAACAACAAAGAGCTGTCCATCCTAAAATGTCAACCATGCTAAGGTCAAGAAATTCAGACCTAAAAGGATACTTCTAAAACTCTCCAACATGGCACAGAGGCCTTATAATGATCTATCATCTTTGTGTGTCCTTGGAACCAATCCATTGACATTAAATAGATCACAAGTATCTTTATCATTTAGAGTCCTCTTTGGTATTTAATTTCTTAAAATTTGAAGAGTTTCTCATTTATTCTTTATTTCCTTCAAAAAATCCTCCCTTACATTGAAATTATTTTGCTTCCTTCTAACCACCCTACAAGTATTTCACATTTATGTCCTCAGTCCATATGGAATTTATATCCTAGAATTCAGAGATGTAATTTTGTTTCCATATAGATAACCCATAGCTTCAGCAGCATTTATTGAATAGTTTATCTTTTTCCATTAGTTGGTAACACCAACTTTATCATATACTGAATTTTTATATAAACTCACCTGCTTCCAGGCTATTTTCTATTTATTTTTGAGATGCCATTATTTTAAATTATATATTTTATTAGGGAACTTACTATCTGATTTCTTCCTCACACTTCTTTAAATTTACTCTTACGTGAGTTTCAGTATCAGCTCTCATGAAATTTTAGTTGCAACTAAATTCCATAAGCTCCAACTGAGCTTATGGAATAAGTTAAAGATAACTGATTTTTCTTTTGATGAATATTATATTCCTATTTGGATTTTATAAGCCTTTAACAATTACTCTGTAATTATCATGACAAACTTATTCCTGGGTGCTATATATAGTTTGTTTCTGAGGTGTTTGGTTTAAGTAAATTTTCTGATCTCTAGCACAGTTTTGAAGAGGGATATCTTCACTTTGGTTTTGACTTTTAAAGGCTTATCACCTAATGCTTTACATTTAAATGTTACTTTTTTCCTTCTAGATTTTTGGCCAATACTTTCTATCAGGTTAAGAAGTTTTATTCAGTTAATGGCTTTCTAAGTTTTTAACATCCCGAATGGGTGGTACTAAGCCATTTAAAGCAGAGACATTACTTTGCCAACTAAGGTCCGTCTAGTCAAGGCTATGGTTTTTCCTGTGGTCATGTATGGATGTGAGAGTTGGACTGTGAAGAAGGCTGAGCGCCGAAGAATTCATGCTTTTGAACTGTGGTGTTGGAGAAGACTCTTGAGAGTCCCTTGGACTGCAAGGAGATCTAACCAGTCCATTCTGAAGGAGATCAGCCCTGGGATTTCTTTTGGAAGGAGTGATGCTAAAGCTGAAACTCCAGTACTTTGGCCACCTCATGCAAAGAGTTGACTCACTGGAAAAGACTCTGATGCTGGGAGGGATTGAGCGCAGGAGGAGAAGGGGACGACAGAGGATGAGATGGCTGGATGGCATCACTGACTCGATGGACATGAGTCTGAGTGGACTCCGGGAGTTGGTGATGGACAGGGAGGCCTGGCGGGCTGCGATTCATTGGGTCGCAAAGAGTCAGACACGAGTGAGCGACTGAACTGAACTGAAGCCATTTATAAAACAAAGCAACTTTGTTCTTTAAGTCTGCTGAATCTTCTTGGAAGACTTCTTATATTCGGAGATGCAACTGGAAAGCATTCCTCCATCTTTGAACCCGCCTCCTTTTCACCCCTAGCTTTGCTCATCTCTCAGGGAAATCCCTTTAGCTTAAATCACCTTTGATTGGAATGCTCCTCAGTTTTCTGAGATTAACCCATTCACAGCAATGTTTTAAGGGCTTTAAAAATTACTTCTATCATTTCACAGGCAGTTTGCAAGAAATAAAATTCAAAGTTAGAAGCCCAGCTCTTAATTGTGGTCAACACATACAACGAAGGATAATTTCTAAGATTCTTGAAGTACTCACATGCTGCAACATCCTATTCTTTCAAGTTCTTATTTAACTCCGCAATCAGTAAGCAGGTCCTGCCAAAATACTAACACAAACGTACCCCAAAACTTCTGGGTGGCTGAGAAAGCTGGAGGAGGATTTGAGTGTGTATTCTCACACACGTGAAGGGAACTACTTCCATCAGGCAAAAGGCCTCTTGAAGTGTTAAACTATTGTGGGTATACAAACATTCAGCAAAAATAATCTCCAGGCCTTATAAAAATGAAATAGTATTTCAGAGTATTCTTTCCTATCTTTTTTTCCCTGTGGGGAAAATATGCTCAGCCTTGAACAGTTGGTTTTTCCTTTGTTTCATTTTTTTTCTGTGACAGTTACTAGTGGACAGTTTATATTTTAATCTCATTTTTTTTATTCTTCACATAATTAAGGGGGAAATAATTCTTTATACTGGTTTCAAGCCAAAATGTATCAGCATTGTACTTGGGTAGGAAATGGTTAGGTTCTAGGAGAGATTCTCCCCCCGATCCCCATCAAATGTCCCCAATCAAAATACATATGTTGTTGGGGAATTTCTTGTCAGCCAGAAAACAATGTTTGACGGTTTCATTCTGAGTGTTATACATAATTTTCTGAACATGTCAGAATATCTTATGTAAGCAGTCTGCCTTCAAGTGAACATCTCCTTGATTATAATCAATTTACCTGTAAAGTCTGACACTGTTTTGAGAGTCATCTTAAAAAGCCACAGGTTACTTGCTAATCAAGGACCTCAAAGCATATGTGCTGTGTTTAGACACTCAAGCATATGACTGAGCTTTAACTTTTTTCTTCCAGTCCTAAAAGACTATGCATCTATCTTGTTCTCTGAAAGTTACACAGACATATCACAATATGCCTTACCCACACATGCAGTGATTGCTGTTGGTATATATCAGGGAGAAACACCATTCTAAGAAGGAAAAGAAAAACAATTTGGCAGTGGGCTTTTGGCAGTGGGGTGGAATCAAATCCAAATTTTGCTCTCATTTTTATTAAAAGCCGCCGTTAATGACCTACAATAGGCAAACAATGCTATTTATTCTTAAAGTGGTCTCCCCCTTTGAGCTATTTTCTATATGAATCAGTTACTTTATGTATTTACTTTCTTCAGTAAGTAGGTAAAGGTATTTGCCTTTCTGATTTTTCATTCTGATCCTTTATAAATCTCAGAAACAAGTTAGGTCTAGACTGATATAAAAATGAGAAGTGCTCTTCTGCCCATTTTTCTAACAAAAAGATACAACAAATAAATTTCAGACTTCAGCTCTGTCAAAAAATGGGCCTCTGTATTTTCTAGTAACAGATAAAAGTAGAGATCAAAAATCACATAAACACAAACATAGTTTCAACCTCTTGCCAAAAGTTTTCATCTCCCAGGAAACCCCCAGCATCTACCACTTACCTGATTTTTTATATAGCTGGTAGGAAAACTGCTTAATACACAAAAGTTTCTTTTTGAGACCTGTAAAGCAGTCAGTTATGCCCCCTTCCTTGTATTGGTATTTTCCAGGTCAACAGCTGCACAGTACAGTAGTAACATTCTGTCATTAGCCACACTTAGAGCTACAGGGCAGGGAATTCCTCTCAAGATTATCTCCTTTGCTATTTTAACAAGCCACCCCAAAACTTGACACAACATGTAATGGCCTTGATTAAACAGCAGGATGTGAGTTTAGAATTTTTGTTTCTGAGGTACAACAAACACTTTCTTATGCCTCCTTTCTGCTTATCCTCTGCCTTTTTTCTTCCCCTCCCAACCAACAACTTTTCTCATCCCTGGAGTAACAGCAGAGAATTATAATACTTCAAATCTTGCAATATACTGTTAAATCAAATACTGCATTCCCGAATGAGAGAAAGATTAAGAAAAATAAGGAAAATTCTCTTTGGAAAACTCCTGAAGTAAAGGGAAACCGATGATATCGAATATCTTTACAACTGTGAAAACTTTCAATTTGAAAACGAAAAATTAAAAAGATACCAGTGGGCTATGGTAGCCTTCAATACTGCACGCCTTCCTCTCTCTTTAATCTTTTTATCTGCTACCAGCTGACTCAGACGCCGACTCAGGGGCTCTTGAGGACCGTTCCAAGTCTCCTAGAGCCTCCTAAGGACCATCAAGAAAGCACAACAGAAACGCCCGCAGACCCTCCCTCTTTAAAATGAAGCGGTAGGAGGCGTGGCCCAACGTGACTAGGAGAATGCCACGCCTATGGGGCGGGGCTGCTTCAGCCTCCGCCTCTCCAGAGGCGGGGGAAGGGGCGGGGGAAGGGGGCAGGAGCCAGACGTGACGCCCGCAAGGAAGCCCTCCCTGGTTGGAGGGAATTTAGAACGTTGGAGCGGGGGAAGGGGGCGGAGTCTAATTTTCCTGTTGGTGTGCCCGGGTCGCCTGGGTAACCGGCCTCGCTGGTCCTGGCTGCGCCAGCGCAGGCCGCGGAGGTCTGTGGGTCAGACCTCGCGCTGGGCTCTTTCGGTCTGTTCCGTGATGGCAGCCGCCGCCGCAGTGGTCACCCCGTCGGGTTTGGAGGATGAGGTGTCTCGGTCCCGCGGCGAAGGAGCGGGGGAGGTGGTCGTGGAGAGGGGCCCCGGCGCGGCCTACCACATGTTTGTGGTGATGGAGGACCTGGTGGAGAAGCTGAAGTTGCTCCGCTATGAGGAGGATCTCCTCCGGAAGAACAACCTGAAGCCCCCGTCCAGGTGGGTGCCCTCGTCCCCCGAGCGCCTGGAAGCCGGCTGGGCCCTGGGGAGAAGCCTTCCTCTGGCCTTTGGGGGAACTCCGAGCGCGGGTTACCAAGCACTTGCCTCTGTCTTCCTACGCAGGAAAGAGCACTTCACCCCAAACTTGGCGACGTAGGGCCGGACTGCTCACGGAGTTTAGACTTGGTATTTTTGTAGCGAGAGTAAAGTTTTGGAACTTCAAATAGGACTGGAAGGCAGCTTGCCTAGAGCACTCACGCAGCTCCATAAAACGCAAACTTTTTTTTTTTTTTCCTGATTGTAAACATAATAAAACAACCTCTTAGAAAACTCAGAAAACTTACAATGTGTAAAGTACTGCAGTCACTCATGATCTCATCCTCAAAGATGAATGCCATAATCAGTTTAGCTGTTTCTAGTTTTTGTTTTCCTTTTCGAGAATTTGTCCCTACAACTTGTAACTTTTGTATCGGACACCTACTTGTGCATTTTATAAGTGGTTAGTAAACTTGTTCACTAATTGCTATCTTTTAAAAGATTTCTGTCTTTGCAGTAACAGTACTTTTGGAAACTGAGAAGTGAACAAGACAAATGAAGTGACAATGGAATTGTCTCTTTTCATAGAACCTGAAGTTCTGCTCTATTCTGTTGGGGGGAAAGTCCATCATATTCTGAAGCCGCGGCTGGTATTACTTGCTGAGGATGATGGACAGCCAGAACTTTCTCTTTAAATTAGTGTAGCCTAGTGATAGGCCTCATAAACTTTGTAGATTTCCTTCACATTAATACTTTTTTTTTTGTATTAAATTTTTGTTTTTGTTTAATTGTGTAAGAGGCAATTTAGTTTAAGAATCTGTAGTACTTTCTCTAAATGACTATACCTAGGCTCAAATTATTTTCAAATTATTTACCTTGACAGTTTAAATTTAATTCCTTACTCTCTTCCAGTAACTTCCATTAGAAGATAATGTTGGCTTCATGTAAACTGCCCATATTGCTAAGCCAGTCCATAATAGAAAAGTTAGAGGAAGAAATAATGTTGTTTGATCCATGATATAAATTGTAAGATTGGAAGTTATTACTTAAATGAATAGGGTAATTCATAAACAGTCAACATTTTCTGTTAATAAAAATGTTTTTTTTCTCCAAGTATATTTTTCAAACAAAAATAAATTGGCTTTAAGATTTTGTTGATAACAATCTGTTATTTCCTCAGAAGTTCAGGAGGGTACTTTGAGTCATGGATTTGCATGGAAATATCCTAGTCTAAAGGTTCTCAAAGTATGGTCAACAGATTAGCAACATCAGCATCACCTGGGAACTTATTAGAAGTGTAATCCTACAGGCCCTTTCCTGAGTCCAGTATATCAGAAATCTTAGAGGGTGAGGTGTAGAAGTCTGCTTTTGCAACAAGCCTTCCAGGTGATTCTGATACCCACTTAAGTTTGAGAACCACTAACCTAAACAGCATATTAAAAAGCAGAGACATTACTTTGCCAACAAAGGTCTGTCCAGTCAAGGCTATGGCTTTTCCAGTAGTCATGTATGGATGTGAGAGTTGAACTATAAAGAAAGCTGAGCGCTGAAGAATTGATGCTTTTGAACTGTGGTATTGGAGAAGACTCTTGAGAGTCCCTTGGACTGCAAGGAGACCCATCCAGTACATCCTAAAGGAGATCAGTCCTGGGTGTTCATTGAAAGGACTGATGTTGAAGCTCCAATACTTTGGCTATCTGATGTGAAGAACTGACTCATTTGAAAATACCCTGATGCTGGGAAAAGATTGAAGGTGGGAGGAGAAGGGGATGACAGAGAATGCGCTAGTTAGATGGCATCACCAACTCAATGGACATGAGTTTAAGTGAACTCCGGGAGTTGGTGATGGACCGGGAAGCCTGGTGTGCTGCAGTCCAAGGGGTCACAAAGAGTCAGACACGACTGAGCTATTGAACTGAACTGAACTGTCTTGGGTCTCCAGTATCTATCAGTATCCATTCCTCTGTCCTGGAGTTGTTATCAGCTAATAAGGGAAAAAAAAAATTATTAGTAGTGGGTGAACATATACCTATTTGGAAGGACTTCATAGCCTTTTTTTCCCTCCCAGCTGTTATTTTCCAGAACATTTAAACTATCCTGCAAGAGAAAAATTGGGAAGGAAAAAAAAACTGGAAAAAAATCAGGAAGGAGTAGATTGCTGATTCTTATGAAAAATAGTTATAGTATCTATAAATCTAATTGTAAACAATAGTAATAGCTTCACATAAAAGCAAAATAAGGTCTTTGATCAAAGTAAAAAATGCTGTGGCTTACAGGTTTTATTCCTTAAAAGTTTAGGTGTGAATCATGTTGGTTCTCATAGGGCTATTTTTAAGAGGCTAGGGGCTTTAACCTAAAGTCCACAAATGTTTGTTAGACTGGGATATACACAGGCAGTGGTTCTTAATCCTGGCTGAACCTTAGAACTATCTAGGAAGCTTTTGAAACATATCTACCCCGGACTTCACTCCCCAGAGTTTTGATTTAATTTGTGAGGTAAGAAACAATGTTTAGTCAGGTAGCAGTAGTTTAACAAGCTCTTCAAGTGATTCAGCCAATTGAGAACAGTATACAGTATACAGCCAACTTGAGAACAACTGTTTAACGTGGTGGGTAGGTTAGAAACAGTAAGTAAAGATTAACAGTGACTCTGTATTAAAAAAAAAAGTAAAAATGCTTAGTAAATAATCATTACGATCTTTATTTTAAACTCCAAGAGTCTCTTAAATTTCAAATTACCATTTCAGGAGATACTCTCTTACTAACTATCCTGACACATGATTTTGTTCAGAGTTCTACACTCATCAGTGCATTTTCTGGGTCAAAGTCTTTGAACTAATATTTTGTGTCCAGTAGAAATTGCCCTTATCCTGTTGATTAAAATCTTTAATATAAGAGTGTGGTGGGTTACTAGAAACCTCAGAATGAATTGTCAGTGTCTTTTGATGTTAAAGTCATTGGGACAAAAAATCCTTCGGCAGTTTCGGATTTTGTTCGTTTAGCTACTATGGACTTGTTTGCAATATTTCATATTCTGTTCTCCTCCTTTGTTTTGGAACAGACACTATTTTGCACTGCCTACCAATCCCGGGGAACAGTTCTACATGTTTTGTACCCTCGCTGCTTGGTTGATTAACAAAGCAGGACGCCCCTTTGAGCAGCCTCAAGAATATGATGACCCTAATGCAATAATATCTAGCATATTATCTGAGCTTCGATCATTTGTAAGTATAAACAACTCCCTTCTCTCTGCATGTTTGTAGTTAGGACATTTTTAATATTGATAATTCAGCAACATAAATGCCAGCCTTTTAGAAGAATTCTCTGTGGATAACTGTCTATGTGTATGTTCAGTGTGTGTTCATTATTAATGTTGGTATATCTCAGAAATGAATTTATGTATACTTAGTTCACCTTCTAAAAAATGATTAAAAACTAGAAAGCTGAAACACTGTATTTTGAAAAGAAACTTTGATTTAATAGACCATGACAGCAGTGGTACTTTTCATTTCTGACTTTTCCTGGGGACAAGCAGTAAGAATTTTTGGCACACACATTATTAATTTTTGACAAGTGAATCACTTCATCGTTTACATAGTTGTTTAACAGTATGACACCAACCTAGTGGTTTTACTGATTTTTCACCCTAATAACATCAGTGATTTGTTCTGCTTTCATGAGGTTATTGCCTTTTAATTTGATACTTTTGACAATAAAACATCTTCATTTTCCTTTTGTGTTTGTATACCAATGGATTTTTAAAAGACTAAAGAGGTGGATTTCTGAGAAGCAATGTAATTACAGTTATTTTAAATCATTTGAAGAATCGAGAAGTGATACATTTATTCAACAGTACTTTGCTTAAAATATTTTGACATTTGCAATATAAATAACAAATAATACCCAGTTTATCTTTTGTATTTCAGGGAAGAACTGCAGATTTTCCTCCTTCAAAATTAAAGTCGGGTTATGGAGAGCATGTATGCTATGTTCTTGACTGTTTAGCTGAAGAAGCATTAAAATATATTGGTTTTACTTGGAAAAGGTAAAAATTACCCAACCTGGAAATAGTAATTTTATGTGCATAGCTTTTTCTTCTAACTGTTAAGAGCTATTTAACTGAACTGATAAGAAGTATTTCCTCTTGACCATTAAACTGAAAATGCCGCAGGTAATTAGAAAAGTCAGTACAAACAAAATTGGAGCTATCTAGTCATTGGAGATAGTCTCCCCAATTCAAATATGTAGTTAGTAAAGATTTAACTGTAACTATATCCTAGTCAATTGAGTATATTTTTTGAAGTTTCTTTGAATATATTTATTTATACAAACAAAGATAGTATATACATGGGAAGTAACTGATAGCCTACAAATTTAAGGAAAAATGGAAATTAATAAAGTATTTCAAGTGGGATTTTTTCCTTTGTTTATAGTGATGAGGCAAGAATAGTACTGAAGAAGACACTCTGTTAGATATTGTTCATTACTTCTTTCTCTGACCTATGATTTGTTTATATTTCTATTGCCATATCTTTCCTGTGGTATTAAAGTCATTTGTTTACAGGTCTTTCTTTCTAGAAATTATGAAATCTTTGTATGGCAGTTAGCATAGCATTTGGTATATCATAGATACTCAATAAATGTTGACCACATGGATGAGGAAATAAAATATTTAGAAACTATCAATTTGTATAGATTATAATTAGAAAATATATAAATTTTGTCTTTTGGAGATTGAGATTATTGATAGGTTAAAAATTGTGGAAGGCATTATTTAGGTAAAAACATGAGCAAACAGTGATATTGAAATAGAACTAATTTCTTGGAAAGTACATATATTATTTCTATATTTTAATGTATTAGAGAAGGAAATGGCAACCCACTCCAGTATTCTTGCCTAGGAAATCCCTTGGATAGAGGAGCCTGGCAGGCTACAGTTTATGAGACTGCAAAAGAGTTGGGCACAGTTTAGTAACTAAACAACAACAACAAATTTTAATGTATATTCAGTTACATTCTCTCAGGAAAACAGTCTACTCTCTATTAATGAATACTTTTAAAAACTTACTTGACTTAGGTTATCATGTTGAACCATATGAAATTACAGATATTCATCTATTTTTTAATTAAAAAAGAGTGGCAATTGCATATGCTCCAACTCAAACATTACGACTTAGTACAGTATGGAGAATGAGTATATGATCCACATTACTTCCTTATTAGATTCTATGAAAAGTTATGAGATATCCTACATTTGTAATTTTTAGAAATTTTTAAATTTTTTGCCCAGTGGATTCTAAATTCAGGAACTATTAGTATTTCAGCTACTATTTAATTTGGTACTTCCTTTGTTTCTTAGTATATCTTATTCTTGGCCACGTATTGTAATTTGGATAATTTATAGGGACCGTATATACACTGAGAGGGAAGGAGGAGAGAACATTGAAAATCAGATTAGAAAAACATTGAAAATCAAAATTACATATCAGCTATGTGATATATAAGTGAGAAAGAAGCTACATGTTTGTATATGCTTATTTTATATATTTAAATATGCTAAAATAAACCCTAGAAAACATAGAAATCCTAGGAAAACATTGCTTTTAAGATATAATCTAATTCTAATTAGTAAAAACAAAAATAGGAAATTTATCCTTTAAGATTAATTTGGTGTATAGTACTTTCCTTCCTTAATATTAAATGTCAATTTTTGTTTTTTGTTAACCTTTCTGAGGTATGGATTTTTATAAGTTTCCAGAAATAAATGCAAATACTTCTGAATATTTTTAATATGAGAAATATGTGTCATTAATCTTTTTTTAAAGCATTAAAAATTTCAGTATTTAATAAGGATTATTTAACTTAATTTCAATATACAGTCATTAAAAGGAAAGAGAAATAGAAACAGTAAAGAAGCATAATAGCACATACATCACCAAATTAGGCCAACCAACATCCAGAACTTAAGAGCATGCTGGGAAGCTCCAAATAATAGCAGTCTGGAGTCCCAGTTGGGAAAAGTATGTCCACGCCACAAATGAGACTTCAAATTGCAGTTTTAGGGGCTTTTGCTTATAATCCTAGGGTGCAGACTACTATTATCATTGGTTTGTGTGCAAAAATGAAGCTTTGATTTTATGTTAACACTTTTACAATGCTGTTTGTTTTATCTTACGAGTCATAGGATTCCATTAAATCCTGGGCACAGTTGGCCAGGCCTCCAGGAGCTCAAGAATTCCAGGCCCACTCCCTTTTTTATTTAAAGTGCTGCCTGACTAGCTGTGCTTGCAGACAACCATCGAATATTCTGTGGCCAGGCACATCAGAAGCAAGGTCAGAGACCTGCTCTCTCGTGCTTCTGAAGCCTGAACCAAAGCTTCCTCCATTTTAATTTCCATAATAGCCTCAGGATTATTTATACTTAAGAGCATAGGAATAAGGCAAAATAACATGAACAATCTTGTTAATTCTATAGGTCAATTAACAATTCCAAACAGTCAAAAGAAACAAAATAAAAAACAGTGAGTTAAACAATGGAAAAAACCCATTTCTGAGTGATAGGGGATGTAGTAAAGGAAAAGTCCCACCAGGAATGAGAGGTATGTTTTTGTACATTAACTCCTATATCTATTAACTTATCAGCTATGATAATAGTAAAACAGTAAACTATTCTATCAAGATACAATTGTGTTTTCCTATGCTCAGATGGCAGTGGCACCCCACTCCAGTCCTCTTGCCTGGAAAATCCCATGGATGGAGGAGTCTGGAGGGCTACAGTCCATGGGGTCGCTAAGAGTCAGTCACGACTGAGCGACTTCACTTTCACTTTTCACTTTCATGCACTGGAGAAGGAAATGGCAACCCACTCTAGTGTTCTTGCCTAGAGAATCCCAGGGACGGGGAGCCTGGTGGGCTGCCATCTTTGGGGTCGCACAGAGTTGGACACGACTGAAGCAACTTAGCAGCAGCAGCATGCTCAGATGGTAAAGAATCTGCCTGCAATGCAGGAGACCTGGGTTCTGTCCCTGGGTTGTGAAGATCCCCTGGAGGAGGGCATGGCAGCCTGGAGAATCCCCATGGACAGAGGAGCCTGGTGGGCTATATTCCATGGGGTCACAAAAAGTCAGACACTACTGAGTGACTAACCACAGCATATGAAATATTTTAATACTTTGATTCCTTGCAAAATCTTATGTAGGGGTTCTAAGAAAAAGCTACTATTACGAACAGACAAAGTAGGAAATAACATTGAAGTCGATAACACCTGAATTTTCATGGTGGAGGAGTGAAATAATAATAGATGGTCCTCTTCCAATATAAAAGATTAACATGTATTAAGCATCCAGAGAAAGGGATTCCTAAGTGATACCTGGAGCTAATGTTTACATCATCAGTTATAATACTTACTAATTGAGGAGTGCTTTCAAAAAACATATTGTAGGTTTTAGGGGAAACTGTCCATTCACAATAGTTGATGGAGTTTTCCAGTATGCAGGGTTCCCCAAATGCAAGAAGCTGTTCCACATCACAGTCAGTCTATCATAGCCTTGTCACAATCTATCAGTAAGTAGGTGCAACTGTTAAAGTAACACATGACATTGGCATATAATCGTTGTGTTCAAGGCTTGAGCTGTATCTTTATCAATGGGATGTGATCTAGCAGACAGATAAATTTTGTCCATAGAAAGGCAAAATTAAGAAAGGACAGGCCTTGTTTGCTGAACAAGTGAAGTTATCCTGAATTCAGGTCCAGCTCAGGTTTCTCCAGCTGAAGATTATCCTATAGCTTTCTTCATATTTTCTTTTAATCGAGGCATATCCTTGAAGGTTGAGGCGTGAATGACAACCCACAGTACAGTCAAGCTTCCAAGAATAACCTATTCATGAGATTAACAGTGGTTTAAATGGCATATTTTTCTTGTCTGGGGATCATCACTAATACAGTATTATCCTTCCCCTGAGCAATCACATCAGCAGGTGTGGGAGGACCACTAGGCTGCGTTACTCAGACTTCAGCTCCAATTGCATGTATTTCTTTTTTTTTTTTTTAAGATCATTATATAGTCCAGTTGTTTTCAAACATGACTGCTCATTAGAATCACATCTGGAACTTTGGAGAAAAAACAATAGCTGGGCATTTCTATTTTTTTAAAAAAATTCCAAGATCATTCTAATGTGCATCTGGATTTTAAAAAGTGATTACAGGTTTTCCTATTAAATGGTAGTTTTAGTGATATAGAATTCTGTTATTTTCTGTTGACCAATCATGATGCAGTGGTATTAAAAGGGATAATAGTTAAATAATCACAATCACAATAGTAGATGACTTTTATCAGTTTTCATAATCAATATCCAGACAAAAAATAAAAGATAATTACAATTGCAAGCCATAACGGAAACATGATTAACCTAACATATAATAATTACATACGATCTAGAGGGTTAAGTAGACTGATGAGGTAAGTGGAAGTGCAAACATGCCCATGTTTTCATCCACCAGCCAGTCTATATATTTTGGTATTTAATCCATTTACATTTAAGATAATGATCCTGTTACTATTTTCTTAATTGTTTTGGGTTTATTTTTTATAGATCTTTTCCTTATTTTGTGTTTCCTTCCTAGAGAAGTTCCTTTAGCAGTTGTTGTAAATAAAGCTAGATTGATGGTGCTGAATTCTCTTCACTTTTGCTTGTCTGTAAAGCTTTTGAGTTCTCCATCAAATCTGAATGAGAATCTTGCTGGGTAGAGTATTCTTGGTTGTAAGTTCTCTTCTGTTTTAGCACTTTAAATATATATGCCAAAAAAAATATGTTACTCCTTTCTGTCTTGTAGAGTTTCTGTTTAGAAATCAGCTGATAACCTTATGGGAGTTTGCTTGTAAGTAATTTGTCGCTTTTCCCTTGTTGCTTTTAATAGTTTATCTTTGCCTTAATTTTTTGTCTTTTTGATTATTGTGTGTCTTGGTGTGTTCCTCCTTGGGTTTATTGTGCCTGAGACTTTCTGTGCTTGCTTCCTGGACTTGTTTGACCATTTCCTTTCCTATGTTAGGGAAGTTTTCAGCTATTATCTCTTCAAATATTTCCTTGAGTCTTCTCTCTCTCTCTTCTCCTTCTGGGACCCCTATAATGTGAATATTGGTGCATTTAATGTTGTCCCAGAAGTCTCTTAGGCTGTCTTCATGTATTTTCATTCTTTTTTCTATATCCTGTTTTATGGCAGTAATTTCCGCCATTCTTTCCTCCAGGTCACTTATCCATTCTCCTGCCTCAGTTATTCTGCTGTTGATTCTTTCTAGTGTATTGTTCATCTCTGTTCATTTGTTCTTTAGTTCTTCTAGGGCTTTGACAAACATTTCTTGCATCTTCATTCTTTTTCTGAGATCTTCCTAGATCATCTCTATCATTACTCTGAATTCATTTTCTGGAAAGTTGCATATCTCTACTTCATTTAGTTCTTCTGGGGTTTTGTCTGGTCCCTTCTTCTGGGACATAACCTTCTGCCTTTCCATTTTGATTAACTTTCTGTTATGTGGTTTTCATCCTGGTAGATGCAGGATTGTAGTTCTTCTTGCTTCTTCTGTTTGCTCTCTGGTGGATGAGGCTAAGAGGCTTGTGTGAGGTTCCTGATGGGAGGGACTGGCAGTGGGAAAAATTGGGTCTTGCTCTGGTGGACAGGGCCCAGCTCAGTAGAACTTTGATCTGATTGTCTGCTGATGGGTGCATTCCCTCTCTGTTAATTGTTTGGCCTGAGGCAACCCAGGCCTGGAGTCTATAGGCTCTATGTTAGGGTTAATGGAGATCTCCAAGAAGACTGACCCAAGGGGCACCTCCCATGACTGCTGCTGCCAGTCCCCCTGTCCCCACAGTGAGCCACTGCTGACATACGCCTCCAAAGAAGACACTCAAACACTAGCAGATACGTCTATTTCAGTCTCCATGGGGTTACTACTCCTTTCCCCTGGGTCCTGGTCTGCATAGGGTTTTGTTTCTGTTTTCCAACAGTAGAGTCTCTATTTTACCTGCTCCTGTGAAAGTCCTATAATCAAATTGTGCTGGTCCTCAAAGTCAGATTGCCTGGGGTTTCCTAATCCCTTTGCTGGGTCCCCAGGCTGGGAAGCCTGCCTTGGGGCTCAGAACTTTCACAAAAGTAGGAGAACTTCTTCGGTATTATTGTTCTTCAGTTTGTGTGTTACCCACCCAGCAGTTATAGCATCTTATTTTATCATTATTACACCCCTCCTACCATCTTGTTGTGGCTTCTTTTTCTTTGGATGTGGGGTGTCTTTTTCTGGTGGGTTCCAGCATTCTGTTGATGGTAGTTTAAGAGCTAGTTCTGATTTTGGTGCCCTCGCAGGATGAGATAACTGCACATCCTGTTACTCTGGCATCTTGATCCAGTACCCTGTGTGTCAGTGATCTTGGTGGAGAAATAAGTGTTCAATACTTACTTTTACTTTCCAACACAAGAGATGACTCTACACATGGACGTCACCAGGTGGTCGATACCAAATCAGATTGGTTATATTCTTTGTAGCCAAATATGGAGAAGCTCTGGACAGTTAGCAAAACAAGACCAGGAGCTGACTGTGGCTCAGATCATGAGGTCCTTATTGCCAAATTCAGACTTAAGCTGAAGAAAGTAGGGAAAACCACTAGACATTCACATTTGACCTAAGTCAAATCCCTTATGATTATACAGTGAAAGTGACAGATAGATTCAAGGGATTAGATCTGATGGAGTGCCTGAAAATCTATGGATGGAGGTTCATGACATTGTATAGGAGGCAATGATCAAGACCATCCCCAAGAAAAAGAAATGCAAAAAGGCAAAATGGTTGTCTGAAGAGGCCTTACAAATAGCTGAGAAAAGGAGAGAAGTTAAAGGCAAAGGAGAAAAGGAAAGATATACCTGTCTGAAAGCAGAGTTCCAAAGAATAGCAAGGAGAGATAAGAAAGCCTTCTTCAGTGATCAGTGCGCAGAAATAGAGGAAAACAATAGAATAGTAAAGACTAGATATCTCTTCAAGAAGAAAGATCTCTTCAAGATACCAAGGGCATATTTCATGCAAAGATGGGCACAATAAAGGACAGAAATGGTATGGACCTAACAGAAGCAGAAGCTATTAAGAAGAGGTGGCAAGAATACACGGAACTATACAAAAAAGATCTTGATGACTCAGATAAGCACGATGGCATGATCACTCACCTGGAGCCAGACATCCTGGAATGCGAAGTCAAGTGCACCTTAGGAAGCATCACTACGAACAAAGCTGGTGGAGGTGATGGAATTCCAGTTGAACTATTTCAAATCCTGAAAAATGATGCTGTGAAAGTGCTGCACCCAATATGCCAACAAATTTGGAAAACTCAGCAGTGGCCACAGGACTGGAAAAGGTCAGTTTTCATCCCAATCCCAAAGAAAGGCACTGCCAAAGAATGCTCAAACTACCACACAATTGCACTCATCTCACACACTAGCAAAGTAATGCTCAAAATTCTCCAAGCAAGGCTTCAAGGGTACATGAACCGAGAACTTCCAGATGTTCAAGTTGGATTTAGAAAAGGCAGAGGAACCAGAGATCAAATTGCCAACATGTGTTGGATCATCAAAAAAGCAAGAGAGTTCCAGAAAAACATCTATTTCTGCTTTATTGACTCCACCAAAGCCTTTGACTGTGTGGATCACAACAAACTGGAAAATTCTTAAAGAGATGGGATATCTTACCTTATCAGACCACCTTACCTGCCTCGAGAAACCTGTATGCAGGTCAAGAAGCAACAGTGAGAACTGGACATGGAACAAGAGACTGGTTCCAAATTGGGAAAGAAGTACATCAAGGCTATATATTGTCACCTTGCTTATTTAACTTACATGCAGAGTACATCATGTGAAATGCTGGGCTGGATGAAGCACAAGCTGGAATCAAGTTTCCTGGGAGAAATATCAATCACCTCAGATAAGCAGATGACACCACCCTTATGGCAGAAAGTGAAGAAGAACTAAAGAGAAAAGTGATGAAAGTGAAAGAAGAAAGTGAAAAAGTTGGCTTAAAACTCAGCATTCAGGAAACAAACATCATGGCCTTCAGTCCTGCCACTTCATGGCAGATAGACAGGGAAGCAACGGAAACAGTGAGAGACTTTATTTTGGGGGCTCCAAAATCACTGCAAATGGTGACTGCAGCCATGCAATTGAAAGACCCTTGCTCCTTGGAAGAAAAGCTATGACCAACCTAGTCAGCATATTAAAAAGCAGAGACATTACTTTGCCGACAAAGGCCCGTCTAGTCATAGTCAAAGCTATGGTTTTTCCAGTAGGCAAGTATGGATGTGAGGGTTGGAATATAAAGAAAGCTGAGTGCCTAAGAATTGATGCTTTTGAACTGTGGTGTTGGAGAAGACTCTTGAGAGTCCCTTGGACTGCAAGGAGATCCAACCAGTCCATCCTAAAGGAGATCAGTCCTGAGTGTTCACTGGGAGGACTGATGCTGAAGCTGAAGCTCTGATACTTTGGCCACCAGATGCGAAGAACTTACTCATTAGAAAGACCCTGATGCTGGGAAAGATTGAAGGTGGGAGGAGAAGAGGCCAACAGAGGATGAGATGGTTGAATGACGTCACCAACTCAGTGGACATGAGTTTGAGCAAGCTCCAGGGGTTGGTGATGGACAGGGAAGCTTGGCCTGCTGCAGTCCATGGGGTCACAAAGAGTCAGACACAACTGAGTGACTGAACTGAACCAAACTCTGCATATAAGTTAAATAATCAGAAGCAGATATTTTTCTGGAACTCCTTTGCTTTCTCCATTCTTCACTATCCAGCAAGTGTTGGCAATTTGATCTCTCGTTCCTCTGCCCCTTTTGAAATCTAGTGTATTCGTCTGTAAGTTTTTGATTCACATATTGCTAAAGCCTAGGTTGAAATATTTTGAGCATTATCTTTCTAGCATGTGAAATGAGTGCAGTTGTATGGTAGTTTGATCACATACATGTAAAATGAGCATAGTTTTACAGTAGTTGTACGGCATTGCCCTTCTTAGGGATTGGAATGAAAACTGACCTTTTCTTGTCCTGTGCCCATTGCTGAGTTTTCCAAATTTGTTGACGTGTGGAGTGCAGCACTTTAACAGCATCATGTTTTAGGATTTTAAGTAGCTAACAGGCATTCTATCACCTCCACCAGCTTTGTTAATAGTAACGCTTTCTAAGATTCGCTTGACTTCACACTCAGGTTTTGTGGCTCTAGGTGAGTGACCGCACCATCCATGGTTACCTGGATCATTAGGACCTTTTTGTATAGTTCTTCTGTGTATTTTTACCATATCTTAGTATCTTCTGCTTTTGTTAGGTCCTTACCTTTTCTGTCCTGTATTGCTTCATCCTTGTATGATTTGTTTTCTTGATATCTCCAGTTTTCTTGAAGAGATTTCTAGTCTTACCCATTCTATTGTTTTCCCCTCTTTCTTTTCACTGTTCACTTAAGAAGGACTTCATATTTCTCCCTGATACTCTCTGGAACTCTGTGTTCAAAGATATACTCTGTTGGGTATATCTTTCCCTTTCTTCCTTGCTTTCACTTCTCTTCTTTCCTCAGCTATTTGTAAAGCCTCCTCAACCACTTTGCTTTTTTTCTGTTCTTTTTCTTCGGGGTGGTTTTGGTCACTGCCTCCTGCACAGTGTCACAAATTTCCATCCATAGTTCTTCAGGCACTCTGTATATCAGATCTAATCTCTTGAATCTATTTATCACCTCTGCTGTACAAACAAGGGATTTGATTTACCTGAACAGCCTAGTGGTTTTCCCTACTTTCTTCTATTTAAGTCTGACTTTTGCAGTAAGGAGCTCATGATCTGAGCCACAGTCAGCTCCAGGTCTTGTTTTTACTAACTGTATAGAGCTCCTCCATCTTTGGCTGCAAAGTACAGCCAGAATCATTTCTTATATTGTTGGAAAAGGGTGTTTGCTATGACCAGCATATTTTCTTGACAAAACTCTGTTAGCCTTTGTTCTGCTTCATTTTGAACTCCAAGGCCATGCTTGCCTATTATTCTGGGTATGTCTTGACTTCCTACTTTGCATTTCAATGCCCTATGATGAATAAGATAACTTTTTTGGTGTTCCAGAAGGTGTTGTTTGGTGTTCCAGAAGGTGTTGCAGGTCAACTTCTTTAGCATCAGTGGTTGGGGCATAGACTTGGATTACTGTAATGTTGAATGGCTTGCCTTGAAAACAAATTTATAACATTCTGTTTTTGAGTTTGTACCCAAGTGTTACATTTCGAACTCTTGTTGACTATAAAGGCTACTCCATTTCTTCTAAGGAATTATTGCCCGCAATGGTAGATATAATGATCCTCTGTATTAAAGTCACTTATTCCTGTCCATTTTAGTCACTGATTCCTGAGATGTAGATGTTCAATCTTGCCGTCTCCTACCTGACCACACAAGATGGTAAGTTGACCATGACCAATTTACCATGATTCATGACACTAACATTTCAGGTTCCTATCAATATTGTTCTTTACAGCATCAGACTTTACTTTTACCACCAGACATAATTACAATTATCCACAATTAACATCGTTTTTGCTTTGGCCCAGCCACTTCCCTCTTTTTGGAGCTAAAAGTAATTGCCCTCCTTTCTTCCCCAGTAGCATAATGGATACCTTCTCACCTGGAGGCTGCATCTTTCAGTGTCCTATCTTTTTGCCTTTTCACACCGTTCATGGGGTCTCAAGGCAAGAATACTGGAGTGGTTTGTCATTTCCTCCTCCAGTGGACCACATCTTCTCAGAACTCTCCATTATGACCTGTCCATCTTGGGTGGCCCTGCAGGGCATAATTCATAGCTTCTTTGAGTTATGCAAGCCCCTTTGTCACAGCAAGACTGTGATCCATGAAGGGATGTTAGATATATGATGTGAAAAGTAGGATTCATGCAAGAAAACGTTGTGAAGTCTATGTAATAATAACAGTCCTGAATAGCTAATATTTAGGTAATAAGCTAAGAAAAATATCTTAACAGGGTAAGTGTTAGTCACTCAGTCATGCCCGACTCTTTGCAACCCCATGGACTACAGCCCACCAGGCTCCTCTGTCCATGAGATTTTCCAGGCAAGGATACTGGAGCGGGTTGCCATTTCCTTCTCCAGGGGACCTTCCAAACCCAGGGGTCGAACCCAGGTCTTCTACACTGCAGGCAGATTCTTTACCAACTGAGCTACAAGGGAAGTGCCTAACAGGGTTAGGCAGAGTATTAATTTTCTTAATATACACAAAAGCAGAGGGCATTGATAGGCATTTCACTGAAAAACACATAACCAGTTAAAACATGAGAAGGCATTCAACCACTCTCATGTGAAAGAAATGCTATTAGGGATTTTTTTTCCCTTAGATGATAGACAAAAATTGAAGCTTATTTACCATATTGGCAAATGTATGGAAAAGGCATCACTGCTGTTGGGAGTTTAAATTAGGGTGACATTTTGGAAGTTGTTTTTAGTAATATTGAACAAAACAACAAAATAGACATAGTTGTTGGCCCAGCATTTATACTTGATGTATAAGAATGATCTTTGCAACATTATCTAATAAGGAAATGAAAAATAATCTTAATGTTCATCCATAGGTTGCTAGTTATATTGCTATGGTACTGCTGTTTGATCGAAAACAGTGCAGGTATGTTGAGAGAGAGAGCTAGCATGAGGGCAAGAGAGAGGGATGAGGAGGGAGAGAGAGAGAGACGCACAATTGACCTTTTAACAGTGCAGGGGTTAAGGATGTGGAAAATCCACATGTAACTTAGTGTGCTTGTGCTTGTACTCAGGCACTCAGTCGTCTCTTTGTGACCCCATGGACTGTAGCCCACCAGTGTTCTCTGTCCTTTGGATTTTTGAAGAATCCTGGAGTGGGTAGGGCTTCCTTATAAGCTGTTCCTCCGTATCCACAGTTCCATATCTATAGATTCAACCTATCAAGAATCATGTAATAGTTAGTATTTACTATAGATTTAAAAAAAAAAATCTCTGTGTTAAATAGACCCACACAGTTCAAACCTATGCTCTTCAAGGGTCAACTGTGTATGTACTTAAATATGATATGTTAGTAAGTGAAGAAAGTTGGTTGGCTAATAGTATGCATGGTACCTTCCCATTCATGTATTACTACTTAAATCTGCAAGTTTAGAAATAAACATTTTTGCTTCTTTACATAGAGAGTTTCAGGAAGGATACATGAAACATTTAACTGATTATGGGAAGAGGGGCAGGTGAAAAAGAATTAGAACTGGCGTAGAGTGGGGAGGATCCTTAATACTCACATTGTACCTTTTTGCCCTGCTGAAATGTTCTGTTTTTCCCTCTCATCTCATGTAAAGCTTTATTATTTTAGACCAGCATACCCAGTGGAAGAATTAGATGAAGAGACTGTTGCAGAAGATGATGCAGAATTAACATTGAATAAAGTGGATGAAGAATTTGTGGTATGTGTGTTGCTGAACTTTTTTGTCCATTTTCACCTTTGGATTCATTTCCCTTCTCTTAATTCCCCTAGACTTCCATTTTCTGGAATATAGTTTATTTCATTGTTTGTAGATTTAAAAAACAAAACCAGCTTTTGAATATAGTGCCAAATACCAGTAATTTAAACCTTTGGTTAAATTAATTCTCATGTTCATTAATGATTATGGTGTGAATTTAGCAGAGGTTCTTCGAATATAGACAGAAAATAGTCGACCACTAGTTATATAGGTAAACAGTTTGTTAACCATTCATGATCTTAAATAGACCGTAAATAATAGAGAATTTAGAAGACAGCAATAGACTTTTGAATTAATACAGTCTGCTTCATAAGAATAGCATTCGTTTCTCAGGAACTCCTTTATGCTTCTGAAATTAAGATGATTATTACCCTACCCTGCAGGAACATTAAAAAATACTTATAAATATCAACATTATTTAAGTTGTTTGGCAACCTCTGGGCATATCCTCATTCTTAAAATTCTGTCTATACTGTGAAATTAAATGATCATGTCTTTATAACAGACTGGACTAGGAGAATGGTAGAGAAGAAGAGTTCTTCCTCAGAATCAGAGATGAGTTGACACTAGTATTTTAGAAAGTGTATATATGATTTAAAATGAAAATGGTGGAGAAGGAAAATGTTGCAGTATATTTTACTGTCATAGACCAATTACATTTTTCAGGTGATTTTTTAAAAATCAGTAGATGATACATACATTCTGTAAATAACAGTAATTTATTTTGCTACTGTGGGCTCCAAAAATCACTGCAGATGGTGACTGCAACCATGAAATTAAGAGACGCTTACTCCTTGGAAGAAAAGTTATGACCAACCTAGATAGCATATTCAAAAGCAGAGACATTACTTTGCCAACAAAGGTCCATCTAGTCAAGGCTGTGGTTTTTCCAGTGGTCACGTATGGATGTGACAGTTGGACTGTGAAGAAGGCTGAGCGCCGAAGAATTGATGCTTTTGAAGTGTGGTGTTGGAGAAGACTCTTGAGAGTCCCTCGGACTGCAGGGAGATCCAACCAGTCCATTCTGAAGGAGATCAGCCCTGGAATTTCTTTGGAAGGAATGATGCTAGAGCTGAAACGCCAGAACTTTGGCCACCTCATGCGAAGAGTTGACTCACTGGAAAAGACTCTGATGCTGGAAGGGATTGGGGGCAGGAGGAGAAGGGGACGACAGAGGATGAGATGGCTGGATGGCATCACTGACTCGATGGACGTGAGTCTGAGTGAACTCCGGGAGTTGGTGATGGACAGGGAGGCCTGGCGTGCTGCTATTCATGGGGTTGCAAAGAGTCAGACACGACTGAGCGACTGAACTGAACTGAACTGATAGGCTGCAAAGATATTAATCACTGCATTATTTTATAGTGAATGCTGAAAATAACCATTAAATAAATTAGACATATCCATATGGTAGAATGTCACATAGCCATTAAAAGAAATGTTTACAAAGAAATGTTAGTGACATTTGATGATAACATACTATATGCACAAACTCAACTATGTGAAATACACAGAAAAACAGTTAACACCAATATATTTATATTAGTTATATGTGGGTAGAAGGATTATGGATGATTATTTTCCCTTCTATCTTTAAAGTTTTTATTGTATTTTATCAGTAGTATAAATATTTTAAACCATATGTGTAAAAAAGATGACTGCTGTTGTAACAGCAGTGAACATTGGGGTACACGTGTCTCTTTCAGTTCTGGTTTCCTCAGTGTGTTTGCCCAGCAGTGGGATTTCTGGGTCATAAGGCAGTTCTGTTTCCAGTTTTTAAGGAATCTCCACACTTTTCTCCATAGTGGCTGTACTAGTTTGATTTCCCACCAATAATGTAAGAGGGTTCCCTTTTCTCCGTACGCTCTCCAGCATTTATTGTTTGTAGACTTTTGGATAGCAGCCATTCTGACTGGCGTGAGATGGTACCTAATTGTGGTTTTGATTTGCATTTCTCTGATAATGAGTAATGTTGAGCATCTTTTCATGTGTTTGTTAGCCATCTGTATGTCTTCTTTGGAGAAATGTCTTTTTAGTTGTTTGGCCCATTTTTTGATTGGGTCGCTTATTTTTCTGATATTGAGCTGCATGAGCTGCTTGTATATTTTTAAGATTAACTCTTTTTCAGTTGCCTCGTTTGCTATTATTTTCTCCCATTCTGAAGGCTGTCTTTTCACCTTGCTTATAGTTTCCTTCATTATGTAAAAGCTTTTAAGTTTAATTAGGTCCCATTTGTTTATTTTTGCTTTTATTTTCATTACTTTGGGAGGTGGGTCATTGAGAATCCTGCTGTGATTCATGTCAGATAGTTTCTGGTCTTACATTTAGATCTTTAATCCGTTTTGAGTTTATTTTTGTATATGGTGTTAGAAAGTGTTCTAGTTTTCATTCTTTTACAGGTGGTTGACCAGTTTTCCCAGCACCACTTATTAAAGAGATTGACTTTTCTCCATTGTATATTCTTGCCTCCTTTGTCAAATATAAGGCGTCCTTAGGTGTGAGGATCCATCTCTGGGCTTTCCATTTTGTTCCATTTGTTTATATTTCTGTCTTTGTGCCAGTACCATACTGTCTTGATGACTGTAGCTTTGTAGTAGAGCCTGAAGTCAGGCAGGTTGATTCCTCCAGTTCCATTCTTCTTTCTCAAGATTGCTTAGGCTACTTGAGGTTTTTTTGTATTTCCATACAAATAGGACATGGAGACAACATAGATGTCCATCAGTAGACAAATGGATAAGAAAGTTGTGGTACATAAACACAACGGAATAGTACTCAGCTATTAGAAAGAATGCATTTGAATAAGTTCTAACGAGGTGGATGAAACTGGAGCCTATTATACAAAGTGAAGTAAGTCAGAAAGAAAAACACCGATACAGTTTCTTAATGCATATATATGGAATTTAGAAAGATGGTAACAATGACCCTATATGCGAGACAGCAAAAGAGACACAGATATAAAGAAAAGACTTTTTGACTCAATGGGAGAAGACAAGGGTGGGATGATTTGAGAGAATAGCATTGAAACATGTATATTACCATATGTGAAACAGATGACCAATCCAGGTTCAATGTGTGAAACAAGGCACTCAAAGCTGGTGCACAGGGACAACCCAGAGGGATGGGATGGGGAGGGAGGTGGCGGGGGGGTTCGGGTTTGGGGACACATGTACACCCATGGGTGATTCATGTCAATGTATGGCAAAAACCACCAAGTATTGTATAGTAATTAGCCTCCAATTAAAAGAAAATAGATTTTTTTTTTAAAAGATGACTACTATCTATAGAAAGAAAAAGACCATTGTAAAACCAATCAGTTTAAAAGATATCTTTCTTAATGTGATAAATTTTTAAAGTTAAGGTGAAAATGTAGTCATTCATGTGTTTATTGAGCACCTGTTATGTAGTAAGCACTGGGCAAGACCCTGGTGGAGCTGCATGTACAAAAACTCGGAGGAAGGAAGATGCTTACCATGATGAAGGAACTGAGAGAAAACCATTGCGGCCGGCTCTTCTGAGTGAGGAGGAGAGTGACTTCAGATTGTGCCTGTTAGTTGCCCAGTCTTGTATGGCTGTTTGGGACCCCATGGACTATAGCCTGCCAGGGTCCTCTGCCCGTGGACTTCTCCAGGCGAGAATACTGGAGTGGGTTGCCATTCCCGTCTCCAGGGTTAACTGGGAAGAAAGACCAGGTCCAGATCATTTTGGTCATTTTAGGGAGTTTAGACTTTATTCTTTGTGTAATAAATCTTTCCATTCAGGCTTAGAAAATTTTAAGTCCTCATATAGTCCCTGTTGTTAATCTCACTTATTTTACTCAGATATTTCCTCATCTTGTTTCTTAGTTACTGTTTATTATTAGTAGTAAATAGTTTACCTACAGATACCTGGTCCTAATGCATCAGTATTTAGCTTCAAAGACCTATAACTCAGAACAGCTAGTCAGGGGAAAAAAGGACAAAAACCAACTAATCAGAAGGAAAACTCCATGAGGGCATAAACCAATTTTGCACATTTTTTGTCTCCAGTTTATTATGCAATGCCTGGTGCATAGTAGTTGTTCATTAAATATTTGACAAAAAATCATCTGTCAGCGTATTGCTTGTTAACTTTTAGAAAATAGGGTTTTTTTTTCTTTTTCTGAGAACCATTTAATGTTCAAAGCAGCATTGCTGTTTGTATAAATTAGAGAAACAAACTAGAAAGCATCCTCTTCACACATTTCTTGCCAACTGTGAAGTAAAGACCTTCTGCTGTCATAAGACCAAGCTGAAGCCTTCCTCAAAGGGTTGTGTCTGAGGCTCTTAGTTCCCTTACATCATGTCTCTTGAATTTTTTTCCTTTTCCTTCTTCCTTGTTATTATATTATTCTAAGGAGGCCTTTTACCGTTCTCATTCTTCTTAGTAAGGAGAGCTGGGTCAGTGCCAAAAGCCTCTGGATGGTGGTATATTACTTTGTTTTGTTGCCAGAGTTTGTAGGATAGCTCATAGATGGCAAAGATTATTTCTGACAAAGTAAAGTTCTGTGATCAACAAGAAACTCAAAAGCTTCCATTTTGGACTGGTCAAATCATGTTAGGACACAATGATAACTGAAAAGTGAGAGAGAGGGATAGGGGAAGGAGGGAGGGAGGGCAGCTGAGAGGGAAGAAGGGACGATTGGGATCATGACACAGAATATTCTCACAGAATGTCCTCACAGTATATAATCATATCCTTAGTAATTGGCACTAAGAGAATGAAGACACATATTAGACAAAGAAATGACAGGAAATGGAGTACCTTTTAAATTACTGAGATTAAAATCCTCAATTTAAAGCTATTTTTTGAGTCTGTTTATATTCAAATTCATTTTGAATGCTTTCTTAATAATTTTTAATAACTTAAATTCTTTTTCTAGTACCTACTCTTAAAGCTTTTTGCCTAATAGTGTTCAGTCGACCACAGTTCAACAAGTACTTATTGATCACCTATGTAAACAGTACCGAGTAGGTTATTATAAAAGCATTATAAACTCATCTCTTCTCCCATCGGCACTGAGTCATTGGCGTCTGTCATTTGCTCTGGTTAAGTATCATTAGTGCAAACACAAGATAGACTGAGCTGTTTCTCAGAGATGTGTATCTGCATGTATGCTTAGGATTTAAGGTGTAAACACATCAGTTTTGTCTACACATCTAGGCCCCACTGCCTCCATCCCTAAAAAAGTGAACGTTATTTGGTTGTACATTATCTGTGTTTATATTGTTTCATAGTTTACTATAATCTTTCTAATTTCTCAAAGATTAACATAGTTCTAATGTCTCAGCTTAGTAGCCCCACTCCTAGGAGTTTCTTTGTAGATCTGGGATGGTTAGATCACATTGTCACAAGCTCCCAGGTGATACTAATGCTGCTGATCTAAGAACCACATTTTGAGAACCACTGTCTTACATACTTCTAAGTGCTTAAAGATAAGGGTTATCTTTGAAATCAACTACTGTAGCTTTTGTGCAGCTCTACATATGAAAGTGTCCACCAAACAACTCTCACTTTTTTGTTGTTGTTTTTCTTTACAAGACTTTAGAAGCAAGCTCCACTGGCCTCATTATCATGTCTTTAAGCTTTGGATATTCTTGTTAAAATTGCTTCACCCACTTTGTCACTTGTCACCAGAAAGACATTTTAACGTTTTGTCCTACCTGCTTATGCAGCCTGCTCAAACTCTGTATTTACTGTGTATTGGGAAGGAGATTGCTTGTCAAAGGGTCTCTTCTGACCCTGTCCCCCGCATCAGTTGGGCTCAGAATCAGGACCAGCTTGGAATCTACCTGAATTATCCTTTTATTAGATGGTTAATATCTAAGATACAAGGTTAATATCTTACATCCTTATACAGAATTAATATTTAATATGTTTAAACTTAAGCATATAGGAGATGAGATGTCAAAAATACATATTACTGTGATTGGTCCCTGGAGTAGGTGAGAGTATTCCATGTCTATCAACCTCTCATTTTTGTCCATTTTAGTCATCTTAGTCAAAATTTCCATTAACTGTTGCTTATTCTGTTCTTATGCTTATTTATCCCTAGTTTCACAGCTCTTTTTTATTCTTAAGTGATTATAAAAAAAGCAGGTCCTATTTTTAAATGGCATCATCAAAACCTCAAAAAACAGATAACATAATGCCCTACTTTATGCACACTACTAGGCTTTTAAATGTCCCTTCTTTGTTAGTCTTCCTGTCAAGCTTAGCATAAGTGTTTGGAATTGACATGTATACATTGCTATATTTAAAATATATAACCAACAAGGACCTACTGTAAAAAAAAATCTGAAAATATATTTTTTAATTACAACTTCTGTAATTATTAACTTTTAAACTCTTTTATTTTCCTAAGGAAGAGGAGACAGACAATGAAGAAAACTTTATTGATCTCAACGTTTTGAAGGCCCAGACCTATCGCTTGGTGAGTTACATGGGATACAGGCAGGACCAATAAGCAGTCAGTACATGTATTCTGCTGGGAATGGAAGCAAGTAGAAATCATTGTTCTGGCCATTGTTCTGTGTGTCATTTGAAAAGTAGCTCTTGAAATTATTTTCCTATACATAAAATGTTATAGCAGATATAAAACTAAGAGGAGCAAGTGGAACAGCCTCTGGTCTATATTATGAAATATTAACTCAGGGTCAGTTTCAAGTTATTTTCCATTATAATGGCCTGTAATGGTCTTCATTATAGGAAAATACCTAAATTGTAGGTAATTCTTTGAAATAAAATGGATTATATTAAGACTGGTATATGAATAAATGGTCAGTTGCTTCAATTCATTTTTTGCTTTATTTTAATTAGGAAATAAGCCCAGTCTATAAAAGAGAACCCACTCAATGAAATAATTTCAAAGTACAGTTGGGATTTTTGTATTTTCCTATATGTATTTTGTATTTCAATAAAGTAATACTTACCGCATGCCACAAAAAATACATATGAAACAAAATCTTATTTGTCCTTTATTTAATTTTTCTTATCTTAATTCTGCAAATACTTTTGGACCTAGTTTTGGGTACATATCATGAAGACTTCCTTGGCCACCTCACCCCAAGGTGGTCTCTTCACTTACCATTCACTGCCATAGTATTACTAGCATTTGTAACTATTATTAACAATATGTGTGTGTTTTCTGCCCAGCTTGAGGTGTATGTAATATAATGTGGCTAACTTGACTGACTGTGTGAGTTGTCTTTGAGACTTTTCCATACTTACTAGGTGTTTGACTTTGAGTAGGTTTCCAATCTTCTTGCATCATATCTTCATCATCCATAAAATCAGAATAAAACTATTACCTTTAACAAAGATTTTTTTAAAGATTGAAAGAGTTACTGCACATAAAGCATTTATACGATGTCTGTCTGGCACATAGAAAGTACTTACAAGTTATTGGCAAAAACCAAAACCACACCTCCCCCCACATTCCTTCTCTTAAATCTGACTTGTATAAGCTCCTTGGTAACAGGAATAACTATCATTTTTTATATTCTCCATAGTGTAATACAAAAGGTACTGACTAAAAGCTTCTTAAATGAACAAATAAATTTTTGTTGCTTAATTGAAAATTATTTCAAAATAATATGTTAACATTTAAATACAGCCAAGCTTCCGTTATAACAATATACTTGCCAGTCACTACAGTTTTCAAAGAACTTTAAAACACATCCTTTCTTGACCTTTTAAGGTATTTGAGAAGATGTTACCTCCGTTTTATAGATACACAAACTGAAATTTCTAACCTTGAGACAGTTTAATCTTTTAAAAAGCAAATAAATTGCAATGCCATAATTTTAGCTCAGTTTCTTCAAACTCCCAAGTCTATTGCTTTTTCTCCTTTACCTTATATCAAAGAGTTTAGTGGCATAGATTCCTAACTTAAGCAAGGATGCTTTGGTGCTTGGTGTTCTTGTGATGAAGATGTGATGACAGAGTTCTAAAGTGTGAAGAAAAAAACAAAAGGAGAGTTGCATACACAGTTATTCTTATAAAGAAGTTGTTATTTGTACTATTCATTTTATATTGATGGTGTAAATAGAAGCCTGTGCAGGCCACCTGTGATTCCCTCTAGACTATGTAGTTTGAGTATTGGGAAGGAACAAAGTCATTTAACTTGCCTCTACCATGACTGTAAGTCCCTGTTGGTCCTAATTTCAGTTTTTCACCTCCATTAAACTGTGTAAGGATGGGTTTTTGCTCTACCAGTGACTTTAAAAATGATCTAAGCATTAGATCCTTTGGTCAATAGTTATTCATATATAACCTATACTTTTTTTGAGCTAAGACTGTATGGTTGCATTTTCACAAGAGGAAAAAGTCTGAACACCAGGTGTTTGTGGATGGTCAGCCATGAAGTACTAATGAGGCAGAAAACCCTTTTATATTTTAAAAAATCTGGCAAGTTTATGATGTTGCCCACTAAAGCCATCTGCCTGAGACAGCTGTATCTGACTAGAGCTTTCAGTGGCTCAGGCTGCTCTTTCCCTAAGACAGAACTGCTGTATAGTTAGTAACACAGATTTAAGATTTTATGTTTCATGAAGCAGGTGGGCTCACAATGCAGAAGAAATATTATCTCACTCAAGTTGATGTGATGAATTCATCGCTAGAGCAAGAATGGTGGATTCTATCTAGGAAATTGATTTCCTAAATGTATACGTGACTGTGCCAGCCCAGCAGCATGTGGCATACAGCAGTCCCCTCTAACTGTGGTTTTGAAACATTAGATGCTTCTCCAGTCATTCTTTGTCTCCTTCCCCAGCTTTATGGTTCTTCACAGGATCTGGCATCATACTCATCTGATTTGTTTATTGTCTGTCTCAACCAGTAGAACACAAACTCCTCTAGAGCAGAAACTTTTTAAACTCTTCTTCACCTACCTGTGCCTGTTGTGTAGAATGTGCTCGATATTGAATAATATTGAATGAAAACACGTATGAATGGATGCTATTTTATATATAATTTTATGAGAAAGTATAGTTTAATCTTCATAGAGAAGAGAATCTCTCAGCAGTAATTCGGTTCTCTTCTATGTACCATGTAGGATCATGCAAGGAGAAATTTGCTTATATTCCTTTCTTTGATTTAATAAAGCATAGTCTAGACCCTGAGAAGTTTGCTCTTAAGGATGGTGGTAACTGAAGAAGCTGGGTCTACATGAGCATTTTCCTGAGACCTGTGGTAGGAACAAGAGAGAAGGCAAATGAGACAGACATACGTTGTAGGTCGTGTTCTCTGGAAGAAGACACTGAGACATTTTGGGATGCAAGATGTTCATGTTGAAAAGACAGGGTGAGAGAGCGGTATTGTGCTGAGGGGGGATGGAACTGTGAGTCAGGCCTGATAAATCTTGGCCAGCCTACTGAGAAGCTGTGGAGAAGTGCTGCCTGCTGGGCTTGATCTCTGGAGGCCGGCTGCCCTGGGAAGGAGGCAACCCCCAGGATCGGTAGCTCTGCACGTGGGACAGAGCCCGAGGGAGCTGACAGCAGGAAAGCCACTTGCTGCCCAGCTGAGCACAAGTCCTTCCTTGAAAGAAATCCAAGAGACCGAGCATCCTTACTCCCACTAAATAGCTGAAGCCTATAACTGCTAATTTGAGGAATTTGTAAAGAGAGGCTGTGTGCCCATTGGCTAAACTTTGCAATGTCTTCCTAATCAGAGTGTGATGCAGCAGCAGCATTTCATGAACACTGAAACCGGGGTTCTAAGGAAATGGTGCTTCCTATCAGTCATGAACGCTTGTAGTGATGGCATTGGCTTGTGGGGAAGCAGGTGTTTTTCAGAATAGTTATCTACTTTGAGGTTTAAAAAATATACTTTGAAGCCATTTTTGCTGTGATTCCCTCCTCCAGTCTCTTAATGCATTGTAGTTTTACCAATAACACAGGTATACCTCATCTTGTGATACTTCACTTCATTGTGCTTTGCAGGATACTGCATTTTGCAGATACTGCTTTTTTTTTTTTTAACAAATCGAAGATTTGTGGCAACCCTGCATTGAGCAAGTCTGCTGATGTTATTTTTCCAACAGTATTTTCTCACTTGATCTCTGTGTCATATTTTGATAATTCGAGAAATGTTTCAGACTTTTCCATAATTATTATATTTGTTATGGCAGTTTGTGATCAATGATTTTTTTATCAATGATCTTGATATTACCACTATAACTTGCTAAAGGCTCGGATGACAGCATTTTTATTGATAAAATCTTTTTAAATTAAAGCATGTACATTATTTTTTAGACATAATGCTGTTGCACACTTAACAGACTACAGTGTATTGTAAACATATCTCTTACGTGCACTGGGAAACCGAAACAGTTGTGTGATTTGCTTTATTGTGGTATTTACTTTACTGAAGTGGTCTGAAGCCAAACCTTCAACATCGCTGAGGTTTATGCCCATACTGTGCAAGAAAACAATTCCTGCAACTAGTGAGGGATTGCTTTATTTTTCCAGAGTTTGATTTGTAGGCTATTTGTTTAAATTTTGAATTTTTTCTTAGAAAAAAATGCTAGCCCCCAGAGTTCCACATTCTTTTAGTCCCTCTGGTTTCCGAATGTTTTCCAAGTCTGAAATTGAGTTAAAAGCGTCTGTGAGATTGGCCATGGGGTGGGGGACACTAGCGGGGAATGAAGCTCTGACAGTTGGGCAGAGCCTGTGAGGGTTAGTGATGTGGTAGAATGTTCAAAGATGGGAGGAGTGGGAGCAGGGAAAGAAGCAAGGTGTTCGGCAGGTGTTCTGGTTATTACCATTTGAAATTTGAGCATGCTGATTGGAAAGTGCCCGCATGTTCATGGTAACTAGGCTGTAATTATGAGTGGTCTCTGAAAAACCTCTCCATTCTGAAGCTCAACAGAATCCCAGCAGTAGCGATCTGGCAGCATAATACAGATGTCTCATTCTTCTCCCCCAGCAAAAAAAAAAAAATGGGAGGGAAGCTGCACACTCTCTGAATTCTATTTTTAAATGCCCATCACTTCATTTCAAAACATTTTTTTCAAACAAGCCATAGACACCATTCTTCCTTGAGATGCTAAATTTAAGGTTTTAGAAACCAAATCCTAAGTTATACTGCACAAAACCAACTGTCTGAAAAGGTTTAAACACAATTGGTTTTTAATTACTTAGCAAAAAATTCATTGTAGCAAGAATGAGAGAATTTTTAGCTTAAAAGGCAAAAGCTGTAAGGAAGTAAAACTCTGGGCTTAGGATAAAAATCATTTCAGTTGTAGTTTAGGGTGTCATTGTGGCAAGTCTGCAATATTGCAATAAAAAAGGGGAAGAAGATGGATCTACTTTGATTAATAGCTTAAATACTTTACATTTTCTTCACTTTACATATGGTTTACACTTTACTGTTCAACAAAGTATCTTTCTGAGTAATACGAGGGAAAATATACCGTGCTACAACATGGTATATTTGATAAACTATGATAAACTATGCCCCATAGTTTATCCCTGGTTCTGATTCCTGCTTGAGGAAAATGTTCTTTCTTCTCCTTTCCTAAAACAATGGGGTGTGATTCTCCTCTCTGTGCTGTGACTGTACTCTATCATTGGTACTTCACAGAAGAAACAATTAAAACACCACATGTTTTGAGTGTGATGGAATGCATTATGGCTGAGCAAATGCTTTTATTTCTCTGTTAACTAACCCGTACCACCCCAGCAGTTTCACATCTGGAGGTGAATAGGAAATGTAGGTTAGAGAAAAAAGCTGCACCCCTCACTGCTCAGAGGAGACTCAAATGGCAGTTCTTGCTGGGTTTAAAAGAGAGTTTTGCTTGATCTTTAGCATTGCTTTTGAATCCACATTTGAAATAGGAAAGATCCTCATCTTCATCCTGGTTTTATTGTGAGGAAGCAAGGACTTTTCAAGGTCTCTTCCAACTCTGAGTCCATACCTTTAAGGCCAGTGCTACAGTGGAAAAGCAGCATTAGATGGAAAATCCTGACCACATGGCCATGATTTATCCTCTCTCTAACTCAATTTCTTATCTTTAGGTGGGGACACGATTCAACCCAGAGTTGTTTTAAGATTAATAGAACTTGGGGACCACACCTAGCATGGTGCTGGCAGAGAGTATATGTTTGATGAGTTTCTTATTTTGTATAATTTCTACCTCTCCTAGAGATTGGAATTAGTTATAAACATTCTTAGGTGTTATAGAAGAATAGAAAAAAGTCCCAATCTCACAATACAAATTTATAGACCACCGTGAATATTTTTGAGTAAGAAGCTTACATAGCATGTAAGTTATAAGGAAGATTGCATTTTGATGTAAATTAGGAAGCTCTGGTGATAGCATGGCTTTAATTTCGTTATCTGTCGCTGGATTATTATTGAAGGCCCTTTGGACTCAGTCTGCTGTCGCATAGGATCTCCTCTATAGGGATGACTAAGGGGAATCTAATGAAAAGTACTGTAGTTTTAGGATCTTTTCTAGGAATCATTTGAAAGCTGTCATTTTATGAATGGATGGGTTTTACTTCCTTAATCAACACTAATAGCATGTAATTTATTATAAAATTCAGTACATTAGATGTTTACCCGGAATGTGCACTCTTCTATAAACCTATATTCTTAAAAACCCTCACCTGCACCCATCTACCCCTCACAGTGTTAGTGCTTTGAATATCTGACAACTGATTCATTTTCATCCAGGACATGTAGTTAGTTACTAAGACCTGTAGATGGTGCCTTTGAAATCCCTCTCATATTCACCTTCCCCAACTCTACCCTTTGCTGAAATTTTTTTCCTCTTATTCCTTAATCTTTTTTTTTTTTTTTCCCCATGTTGTGGGATCCTAGTTCCCTGATCAGGGACTGAACCTGGGCCCTTGACAGTGAAAGCATGGAGTCCTAACCACTGGACCACTAGAGAATATCCTCTTACTCTTTGATGTTACTCCCCCAAACATGACTTTTGCCAGATCATTCTGAATCCAGTAACTTTTATTGGCTTTTCATTGCCTACAGCTAAGTTTAGACAGATAACAAAGCAATACATTTTTGGTCTGGCTTTCAAAACCCTTAGCAATATGACAACTGTCTATATAGCCAACTTTATTTTCTTTTTCTGGGATAACTTTTCCAGGTAGACTCATGAGGTTTCAAGGTAACCTCATGAGTATATCTGCTCTCATCTCATCCTCTTTTGTCTCTTACCTAAAATGCCTTCCCATCATCTCTCTACCTGACCCTTCAATGTTTAAGGTTCAGCTCAAATCCTGCCTCCTTAGTGATACCTTTCCTTATCACCCCAGCTCCATTTAATCCTATGATTCACAAATCTACAACCTATAAATTTTCATAAAACAAAACTAAAATATTCTTTTATGAGGATTTTTATCATTTTGTTCACTATCCCTGGAGTAGAACCGTACCTGGTATTTAGTAGGTACTAAATAAAGATTTGTTAGGTTAGATTATTTTACCTTGTTTGTAACTTTTCTTTGTCCTCTGGGTTAGAGGACAGAATTCACATTCCTCAGCCTGGCCTCTGACGTCTTCACGATATATTCAGTTTTCTTTTGCTTCCTAATTTTTAGCTTTTTAATCTCCTAGTCTCTCATCTCATATGATCTTCACAAGCTATGTTCATTCCATATTTCATATTTGGCTTATGATGCTTTCCTGCCTATGTAAACGCTTGACTTGCCTCTTCTGCCTGTTTACATCCAAGACTTCCTTGTAAAGCTAAACTTAAATTTCACCATTCCCATTAAAATGCACTTCTCTCTATTATTCAGACTTCTAAAGCATTTACCACCCCTGTACCAGCTAGTGTTTGGAAGTTAATCAAACTTACATTTTTACTTGTTTTTATTGAAAAAACTTTATTCTTTTTAAAGGTAAAATATATTCCTTGTTTATTTTAAATGAAAGCCCAAAAGAATACAAAGAAAAAAATTAAAAATTTCTTCAGATCTCAGCACCTACATAAAACATTGTATCCCTTTACACATAATTGCCCTGAGGTCAAGTGAGACGCTAACATTTAATGAATCTGGATGAAGGGTATATGTGAATTTTTAATGCTAATTTGTGTAATTTTTTATAAGTCTGAAAAAAATTATACTGATGCAAAAATAGATTACTGAAGTAGTACAGAGTTAAAAAAATAATCCACATATATGGTTATATTAGTATATGAAGAAATGCAAATCAATCAGAGATTCAATTAAATGGTGATGAGATAACAAGCTGTTCATTTGGAGAAAAAAGATGGATTCCTCCCTCATATCTTACACCCAAATAAACCTCATATGGATCAACAAATTAAAAACTGATGAGGCCCAAGGATATGAGTGGGAAGTGTAATACTCATGGGTTGAAATAGGCATGATAAAGCATGGCGAGAAAACTAAAAACCGTAAAGAAAGAGTACTGATAAATCTGAATGCATAAAAATTAAAACCTTATATATGGAGGGATGGGGAATACCATACAGTTAAAAGACAAGTAAGAAACTGGACAAATAGAGTTGTAACTTATATGACAAAGGATTGATAGCCGTTTAGTAAGGTGCCTCAGAGCTTGTGCCCTAGGGTGGCCTTGCCTGGGCCCTGCCACTTACTGATGATGTGACATTGGGAAAATTGCATAACTACTCTCTACCTCATTTTTCTTATTCGAAAAAATGGGAATAAGCCTCCTTTGATTCATGCTCTTATTATTGGGCATTTAAGCTGTGTGTAAAAGCATTTAATACCATGCTTGGCATATAATAATGGTAATGGTAATTATAACTACTAACATATATTGGGGGCTTATTATGTATCAAATATTATGAAAGCCTTTCAAACACATCATTTAATTTAATCCCTGTAACAACACTTTCAGTGTGGAGAGGGTACAATTATTACTTCCATTTTACAGATGGGGACCCTGAGATTTAATGACTAGCAACTAGTTAAGTGATAAAGGTGGAATTTGACCAGAGATGGAATGCCTGACTCATTGTCTTAACATTTACATCATACTGTAGTGAGTCTTAAGACAACTTGGTTCCCTGAGTCCTGGGAATATTTAATCTTGACAATTAATTGGATGTTAATATTCCTCTCAGTAGGTATGAATTGAGCTCTTCAAATGTATTTGAGTGCTGGTATATCCATGTGGTTGCAGTCTCAAAAGAAACCTTATAGAAATTCCTGCCATAAAAAGTTAGATTTATTTTGCATACTCTGCAACACCTAGTATTGGGGCATTGATATATCCATGTTGTTGCCATCTCAAAGAAAAGAAGCCTTACAGATATTTATGGCATAAAAAGTTAGACTTATTTTACATACTCTGCAACACCAAGTATAATGTCTACATTATTTCCTCCAGATGCACTTCCTGTGTTACTTTCTGTGGTTTTAGTTTGAGAAAACTAAATAGTCTATGGAAATGATTTTATCTTAGCACTTAGTGTACCAGTGTAGTAGCTAAAGTAGTTAAAGTAGCAAAAGTCATTTGATGTGTTAAATAGAAATAATATTGGAGGTTAAATTCTCATTCAAAAACAATATCAGATCTTTTATTAGAAAATTAAATTTATTTTGTGTTAATTTGGGGAGCTTTCTTTTTACCTTTTTTGGTATATGGTAACAAAATTTGTTCAAGTCTTGATTCACATTATAACTCAATAAAATTTCTTTTGATAGTCTTAAAATTGAACTTAAAACTTTTGTGAACTTCATATATTTCAAGACAGAGGCTACCATCTATCTATTTCTTTCGATAGATTAGCCAGGGTTTAATTTGGTTATTCAGAGCAAATTTGAAGATACTTTTTGTATGGTATTAAACATTCTTCTTCACAGTAATATAGTGTTAAATCATGTAAAACCTAATTTGGAAAGAAAATAATGAATTAGATTCACATTTTGTGCTGCTTTAATCATGGAGAAGAATTGACTTGTAGCGACATGAATGGTTTTATCTCTGCCTTAAATATAATTTGTTAAAATCATTAGATTTTGAGGGAATACTCTGATTGAAATATCAATAACTTATTTACCCCTTTCTCTAGCTTTATTGATAGATGGGAAAGAAGGGCACTAGATACCCGTACCCTTAGGAGAAACCCTGTTTAATCCATAGTAATACTATATATGCTCTATTAGCCTTCTGGCCATCTAGCCTATCTTGGAAATGCAGCAAATGAGGCAGAGTTCAAAAAAGACTGCTGAACAACCAAAATAAGAATAAACACTTTCATCTAAAATTTTTCTGTGAAGAGTCCTAACCTCACTGCCCTCCATCCCTGAATGTTCACTTTTTTCTCTTGTATTCTTGTGCTCAGTTGCTCAGTCATGTCCAACTCTGTAACCCCATGGACTGTAGCTTGCCAGGCTCTTCTGTCCATGGGATTTCCCAGGCAAGAATACTAGAGTGGGTTGTCATTTCTTTCTCCAGGGGATCTTCCTGACCCAGGGATCAAACCCTTGTCTCTTGAGTCTCCTGCATTGGCAGGTGGATTCTTTACCACTGCACCACCTGGGAAGTCCAACTTTGCCTAAATTCTAACAAGGTTGGTTATTAGGTTTCTAAATCCACAGCAGCTTAGGAGAAGGAAGAGGTGCTACAGACAAGCAGGAAGACAGCCACAGGTGATCACTGGCATCATAATAATAAACACAGCTCTAGGAACGATTTAAAAGCAGACATTAGAAAGCAAAACTTATGGTTATCTGGGATCGTTTAGTGTGGGATCAGTCATATCCAGATTTCTCCGCTTTTAAGGCATCGTTGTATTACAGCATAGTACAATAAGAGACGTCAAAAAGATTAAGTTATAGCCAGTAAGTGTCAGCATTCCCCGTATCTGAAATCCATTCTAACAGTGGTGTTTGATCTTCCTCAGAGGCAGGGATTTGGGCTTGGTAGTTGCAGGCTTAAGCACCTCCCCTTGCTCTTGTTTCACTACTAGTTATGTGTTGGGATCTTCTAAATCTCCCTTCATCTCCCATTTTCACCTGGAAGTCGGTGAGTCCAGTTTCTGCCCAGGCCTTCATGATCTAGGTCCTCCCAGCAGGCTCCAGTCTGAATTTATGATCTCTCTGTGGTGTCCAACCTGAGGTATCCGTTATCAGAAATGTGTTCTCATGGGTGCCTGAGCCTTGAGCTTCACTCTTGGGTCTACCCATCCAACGGCTTTATTTACCCTCATGTGATCTCCCTTTCTGATATGCAAGGTCTTTCCTTATTACCTCTCTATCATCATAAGACCAAAACCACATCTCATTGTGTATATTTGTGTGTGTGTGTGTGTGTGTGTGTGTGTGTGTACATAAATGCACACACAGAGAACATAGCATTTCTTCAGATGCTAAACTATCCCATTCATATTTCCTGGGAAAAGGGGAGACTACTTTCTGGAATAGGATTCTGAGCAGGCTAGTACCATTGCATGTTTGATCCTTGAACTGACCTTGGGTAATATGCATCAAGGTTACATTATGGGATGGCTTAGCCTTTGGCAGTCTTAGGGTCAGTTCTCATCAGTTTCTCTTTCTTAGGACCAATTATTACCTGCATTAACTAGCCTCAGATGCTTTCTAATAAGCTATAAACTCTTTACAGGCAAGAATTAAATCCTTTTGTCATCCCATACTAAGCACAGTGTCTGGATTCTTACCTTGCATGTTATAGAAGCTTAACAGATAGCTTATTGGTAAATTAATTAATTATAAATGAGACTTCAGGATAGTCTGTGTATTATTGAGCTTCTAATTGTTTCTTCAGCAACATTAACTAGAAAATGCAATTTCCCAAGAGGCATCCTTTATCTTAGTTAATGCTGTTTCAGAGAGGGACTTCGCCATGATGATATAAAATTTTGATTAAGTGGAAACAGCAGTTTATTTCTCTTTACTAATAGCTTCACATAAAACACCATTTGTTATCAGAGAAACAATTAGAAAGGAAAGATTTTCTCAAAGTATTATCACCAAGGCGTGGTTAAAATGATTTATACTTCATATATAGGGCTTGCTCAGTGAATGTATCCACTTATTAGACATTAGGAAGTTTTGAGTGAGGAACAAAGTTATGAAACCTATGTGCAAAGATGGAAGTAGAAAGAGACTGTACAGTTTGAATACATTAATGCTGCTCTACCAAATCTAATGTGCCTTTTTTTTTTCTTTGCCTTTTCTTCATTTAGTAACCTAGGTTATTTCCCCCAGTATAAGTGAAAACTATTAGTACTATAGCCCAGTACTAAGTGAAAACTTTACAAGCTACTACATTAAATCATTTCAGGACATTGGGAGTAGGAATTAGCAAATCATTGCTTACCAGAACCAAATAATAAGCTAAGAAGGGTAAATGCAGCTTACTAAAGGGCTCAGTATAAAAATAAATAGTGGCTCATGCACTGGAGTATCTTGATGTAGTGTGTGATCTCCATATATTCTGTTAACTCTTGGATTCTGAGTCTGTTTCAGACAGGGCCAATGCTAACCCATTCGCCTTTGTGAAAATCAGAAAAATGTGCCCTTCCTTGAGTAAGAATTTTAAGTATGTTATGCATGACTTGAATAATCCTATGTTCAGGCCTGAAGAAAGTGGGAATGTGGATGGCTTTGGTGATTCTGGGCTCCACCCTCCTGTAAGGAAAGGAGGAAGGGGGGCATGGGGATAAGAGGATGGTCTTGGGTAGCAATGGCTCAGGTATTTCATCAAGAATACCAATTTCAGTTCACTCAGACAGTGGGTCTGTAAAGCAACTGATTTTTAAATCAGTGATTAGACCATCTATGTTCTATTAAGAATCATAGAAAAACTGCTGCTTCAGAGGACATGTCCCTTTTTGACTCAGCCTGGCTCTGCAGGGTTGGGACGTGGGGGGCTCGTAATCCTGGCAGGAGCAAGCCTGTGTATGTACCATACACATGCCCCAGATGTCAGGGCTCAAATCCCACTGGCAGTGCATCCACCCTCCCACCCTCACCCTCATCCTCATCAGACCTCACCCTGGTTGTTATAGACAATGAGTTCATCAGAATTGGGCTTCCTAGAGCCAGGGAGGGGAACTGGGATGTGCCAGTGAGTGTGCAAGTATATGAATGTTAATGAGTATCTGTGTGGAGCTACATGACTGAGAACATTCCCCGTGGCTTTACATTTCCCCTGGGAGATCCAGTATCTCTTCTCATGCCATCACATGCATCCTTATATAACTTCACACATGTCTGGTGAATACACCACTGCTTCCCAGTTTTGATGCTGTGTGTTATCTTGGGTTCAGTTTATACAGATACGTAGCATTATATTAGGTGCGCAATATGATCACTTTAATGTTTCAAATAGGATCTTGAACATTTTGCACTTATGAATTTCCACATTTTACTTTTCTTAATGTAATCCTTGTATTTGTTCATACTTCTGGGTTTTTAAAAAATAGAATGTAACTGAATAAATTCAGACCACATATTGTGAAATGAAAAAGCATATATTAGTTACCCATCCTCTAACTGCATGGTTAGAACTGTATAGCCCCCAGAATTTCTGAACAAAAAGCAGTATATGCTCCTTTTAAGGCTCTGAGCCTATTTCGAACTTGCTGATATGAACTGGGAGGTAGGAGAGGAAGACAGGCTTTCTTGTGTTAGCAGTTAGTGCCCTAGAGACTCAGTCAGGAATGAGTTCAGAGCCCCTAAAGACCTCAAGCTCCCCATAAAATCAAATCCCGATATAAGGTTATTCTTATACTTGGTGTTAGATGGATAAAAATATCTTTTAGTGACATAAATTCACATTGAGTGTAATTTCACCATGAGGTTGTTTATATAGTCTTTTATTTTAAATGTTGTATTTTGGGAAATATCAAACATATACACAATTAGAATGAGATAATGAAGCCTTAGGCAGTAGTAGCCAGTTTAATAGTTAACATTTGGTTGATTGTGTTTCCTTTGAAGCCCCTGCCTCTTTTTTTCTTTGCCCCATAGTGTTTTAAAGTAAATTTCAGATATTACATCAATTCACTTGTAAATATTTCAGCTGCTGCTGCTGCTGCTGCTGCTAAGTCGCTTCAGTCGTGTCTGACTCTCTGCGACCCCATAGACGGCAGCCCACCAGGCTCCCCCGTCCCTGGGATTCTCCAGGCAACAACACTGGAGTGGGTTGCCATTTCCTTCCCCAATGCATGAAAGCAGAAAGTGAAAGTGAAGTTGCTCAGTTGTGTCCGACTCTTAGCGACCCCATGGACTGCAGCCCACGAGGCTCCTTCGTCCATGGGATTTTCCAGGCAAGAGTACTGGAGTGGGGTGCCATTGCCCTCTCCAAATATTTCAGCACTTATCTCTAGTTTATAAGTCTTTTTTAAAACATATCCACCATGCTATTTTCATACCTATAAAATTAATAATAATTCCTTAATATCATCTAATACTCTTCCACATTCCAATTTCCCTGATTGTCTCAAAAACATCCTTTTACAGATTATTTAAATTAGAATCCATAGAAGGTCTATACATTGTATTTGGCTGTTTATGTCCCTCAAGTTTCTTTTTTTCTACATTAGTATTTTTCTTTACTTTAAAAATAAATTTTCAAGGGAGCATAAAAGGAAAAATACTACCAAAATTAACATATTAAGCTTTATGTTTTGTTGTTGTTGTTCAGTCGCTCAGTCATGTCGGATTTTTTCTGACCCCATGAATTGTAGCATGCCAGGCTTCCCCATCATCGTTCACCATCTCCCGGAGTTTGCTCTAACTCGTGTCCATTGAGTCAGTGATGCCACCCAACTGTCTCATCCTCTGTCCCCCCTTCTCCTCCTGCCCTCAGTCTTTCCCAGCATCAGGGTGTTTTCCAATGAGTTGGCTCTACATATCAGGTGGCCAAAGTGTTGGAGCATCAACTTCAGTTCTTCCAATGAATATTCAGAACTAGTTTCCTTTTGCATTGACTGATTTGATCTCCTTGCTTTCCAGGGGACTCTCAAGAGTCTTCTCCAACACCACAATTTGAAAGCATCAATTCTTCAGTGCTCAGCCTTTGTTATGGTCCAACTCTCACATCTGTACATGATTACTGGAAAAGCCATAGCTTTGACTAAGCTTTATATTTAAATCATTGATTTTTATGTTCTGTATGTTTTCAGATCCATACATACTTAATGCTGAAGTGTATAAGGCTAGGAAAATGGTGGTGGGGGGGAGTTTTCCTTTCCTGATTTGAAAACAGGCATGAATTGATCTTATTACTCAACAGCAGAAATCAAATGCAGAAAGTTAACCCTATTTGAGTTCAAATAGGTCTGCATCAAATCACATTTTTAAGCTTTATTATGGTTTAACCTAACCAAAATATCACCTTATAAATACAAAATTTGTAAATGAAGTGCCCTTTGCTTCTGGAATTTTATCTTTTTGGTTTCTCAGATTTGGGGTTTGTATTTCAGTACAGTGAGTTCAATCTAAGACAGTGTTTTCTTACCAAACGTGAGTGTTTGTATCTTCTTAGCTGTTATTAACATACCTAAATGGCTTGTCCATTTGACAGTATTCCTATTGAGTTCACTCTGATATCTCAGAAGCCTTATTCTTTATAAAAAACAATAGTTACATCACAAATTTGCTTCTTTATAATTCTAAATACTTATTTTGCTATTCTACCAGCTTGGTGCATTATCTTCTTTCAACATGGATAGGAGGACAGAAAAGAATTTCTGCTGCTGCTATAATTTTAACACTACCGTGCTTGATATAAATTGTGCAGTGCTGCTAAAATGCCTCAAAATTTTACCATTTCTTTTTATAAACTCTCAATCCTGTGATATCTTTCCTTTCTTAGGATATGAACGAGTCTGCCAAACAAGAAGATATTTTGGAATCTACAACAGATGCTGCGGAATGGAGTCTGGAAGTAGAACGTGTGCTACCACAACTGAAAGTCACGATCAGGACTGACAATAAGGTATAGAAGGGAGAACACGCTTTGGTCAGATAGATTTTTACATGGCCGCTTAGGATCAAGGGTACTCCCGCTCATACAAGTGATTTCAGAAGGGATTCAGTTTCCAGTGTTTTATTTTAGTAGAGATTTAGTAAACTGTTGTTGAATGAATATATAACATTATATGGTCCACAAATCAAGGAATATATCTTTAAACTGATTTGGAATATATCACATTTCCCTGGGAGTAAGGTGTATTTTCTCGATATATTTTGATATATTTTCTTGGCAGTCATATTTTGTCTAGGTGAATAGTGAATGAAATTGGAATTCTATGACTCTTATTGAATAGAGTTAAAAGTGGTTTTAGATCCCTGCTGGATGGCAAAACAAGACATCCTGGAAGTTACCTTACATAATCTATTCAGTACATGTGACTAAAAGTTAAATATTAAGAAAATCATCAAGAAATCATATGCAAAAAATATTTGGAGATTAGGCCAAATGAACCAGCCCATTTAATAAAGTTTCTGCTTTTTTACCTACAATTTATGAGTAAAAACTTCAGAATAAGCTAACAAGTGACTAGACAATCCTATTCTTTAGACAATACTATATACTAGACAATACTATATAGTAATCTCTAAAAAGAGCTAGAGAGACATCTAGGTTAAAAAAAATAAAAAAGAACGAAAGGATTTTCATCTTTGGAACCTGAGACAAGCTTCAGAATTATGGAACAAGGTTCCAGGGAAACTTGTCATTCTGCAAATGTGGTTGTGTGTCTATCTCCAAAGTAGAAGCCTTGCAAAGACTGCTGTTCTCATTTTCTGGGAAGCTAATTCATACTAGATTGTCTGGATTTGGGCTTGTAGAGTTGAATCCTGGAGAAGGTAAGACTTGGCCTAGGGCCAGTCCACTCCTAGGACAGTCTTAAAATAAGGACCTCAGAGGTCTTCCGAGACTGTGGACGGCTGTGGAACAAGCTTTCTCTAGAGTAGATAGGCAAATCCTGCACTCTCTTTACCATATGTTTACTCAGTCATTATGGAGGACAGTTATTATTTGAATACATTGGGGGTAAATTCCTATTTATATATCTCATATATAAATATATATTAATAAGTATTTCTTTCCTGATTTGATCTCTGCTGAAAGTCATAATTTGCAAAAATAATTTTTTCTTAAAATGTAATTTCTCATTTTTATAGTTTTGTCAGAACAAATTCTGTTCATAAAATTAAAGATCACTACTATTGTGACTGTAGTTAGAACGTGTTAAAATAACTGTTTAGTTGGGAGCTCTCAAGCACATTTTAGTTCCATAAGTAAGCAAGTTTAATTTGTTTACTTTCAAGGTAAGTAAACTCTTGAAATCAAACATCTCACAATAGGATGTTTGATAGGATAATAATAGGACCACACGAATGGTCTTGATCACTATATAATAGAAGTAATTGAATAAAAAATGAGAGAATATAAATGTAACTGCTAACCTATACGGTTTTATAAACCAGTATAGCAGTAATCAAAATCCTGGATTCTTACAAAATCGGGGAAGAATTAACTAGTTCAGGGTTGAACTGAGTCTCATGCCATTCATTACCAGCCTTGACCTTACGAGGATATACTGTGTCAGATTAGCTATACAATCCCTGTGTTACAGGCAGTACTCGAAAAAGTTTTTAGGGGGGTTGGTATTTTTTAGAATATGTGAATATCATTTTGAGTTTAGATTTTTGTGGTAAAAGATAGTGATGTAAAATCATGTTTGATTGCTTTTTCTGAATTCTTCTCTAGATAATTTGGTCTTTGTGTCCAGTAGTTAGTTCATAAATCCTTTTTTTCCCCTAAATATTTCAGCTGTAGCAAATGGGAATTGCAGCTTTAAGGTCAATTCTTTATTCAGCTCACTTAAGGAAAATAAAATTATACATTGATTTGAGAAAATAAGGTGCTAATGAATAGAGAAATGTTTTTCATGTCTCAGAAGTAAAGAAATCTGGTAATATATGTGGTTTCTCACGGACTCATTATCCTCCTTCATCAGGAGAGGTTGACTCCAGCATCATGGTAGATCTCTTTCTTCCTCAACTCCTGACTAAACCAAAACCTCCCCTTTACTTTTGGACAAAGCAATAACCTTTCACTCATCTGCAGGCTGTTTAGGACCTCTTAAAGATTTCAACTTCATGTTTCGGGGGGTGGTGAAAAATTAATTACTTTCAGATCAATGTGTTTTACTGATCACTGTTAGATTAAGTTTTAAGTAGCATAGAGATGTAGGAGATAAGTAATGCAGAGTTTCCATTATTTAAAACCATTATAAATTTCTTTAAAATGACCTGGTGGTATAAGTAAAAAAGCTGCATATTTATTTGGTACCAGATCAAGCATTTGTTTTGCTTTTTTTCTTACAAGTTCAGTTTATTCCTTGTATGCTTCCCAACTGCAAAAACAGTAAATCTTCTTTTCTGTTCTTTTTGCATATTATAGTCTGTATGCTTGATGAGATCCTGTCATACACCAATATTTTATTTTGTATATGCGTCATCTTGTAATCAGGTTTTTATTGCAAGGCTAGCTTATCCTTGTTTCTGGCACTACTTGTTACTATTGCCAGTTCCCAAAGAAAGCAAATAAATTTTAATATTAGCTTAAACAAATTACAATTGGGAAAATAAGTATGTTGCCAAAACTACAAATAATACATTCCACAACTGAAGATAAAAGATTTTGTCATATGCTGGCTTGAATGGACTGTATGAGCTGTTTCCCTTTTTAGAGCTAGATACAGAGAATGCTCCTGGTGATTACTTCCAGAGTAGCTGTATATCCATCTCAGATCTACCTCAACTTGGAATAATATGTCTGAAGACACAGTCAGAAGTTCTGCCAAGAGTGTCAATAAATTCAGCCAAATCCTGGGTCGTTCAGCCCTAGTTAATGCTTCATTTAGGGCCAAGTGTGTAAGGCTAGGGTGTCAGTTCCTTAGAAGGACAGTCTGAGGACACTTAAGCTAGAGTAGATGTTGGTGCCACCTAATAAAATTATCTACAGCTATTAGTTTGCAACTCTACATCTTGTTCTTTTTTTCCTCTTTATTTCTCTAATCTTTCCTTTTTGCTGTGTTTTTTTTTTTGTTGTTGTTGTTGTTCTTTATTGGGCTTCTCTGATAGCTCAGTCAATAAAGAATCTGCCTGCAATGCAGGAGACCCAGGTTCAGTTCCTGGGTCAGGAAGATTCCCTGGAAAAGGAAATGGCAAGCCATTCCAGTATTCTTGTCTGGAGTATCCCATGGACAGAGGAGCCTGGCAGGCTACAGTCCATGGGGTCACAAGAGTTGGACATGACTTAGCCACTAAGCCACCATTGTTCTTTATTAGATCCAATAGTAAGTGCCCACAACTGTTACACACCTACTTGGATGGAATGTAAAACTTCAAGAGCAAACATCTGTGATTATACTCAGACTAGATTTAGATCTGTAACTGCTCAAGAATTATCCTAATCTCTGAGTCTTTTTAAAATAAAATTTTGTTTTTAATTATATAAGTAACAGAAATAATATTTCAAGGGGAAAGGAGGCAAGCAGTGTACTGTGAATTAGAAGCTAGGGAGAACACATTTAGTCCCACCATCAAATCCTGTTTTATTGAACAAAGTTTCAGAAACTTAATAGAACTGTGGTAGTTATAAAGACCCAGGGAAGATGGAGCCTATCTCACACACCTTCCGTGGGCACCTAAAATTCATATTTCTACCACTTAACTAGCTGTGTGATCCAGGGCAAGCTACTGTACCTCTCTGTTCCTCCTTTCCTTATCTCTAAAAAGGGACTAATTATATTACTTACCTTGTGGAGTTGTTGTAAAGCACCAAGAATATTATCTGACTGATAGTTATTGCCTAATGAATATTGATTATTTTTATGTTACAGCATTGTTTTGTAATATTACTGTGTTCTATCATAGCCCTCTTTGTGTCTTTATCAGTGTTCAGGAGGAGTTTACAAAATTTCTGCACTAATGCTTCCAACATTTAAGGAATATTGATTACTGTCAGCCTTGTATTTTTTAATAGGGTATAGTTGGATTCATATACATATTATTTTTGTAATATTTCTAGTTTTTTCCCTAGTAAAGGTATGTATAATATGATAAAAATAATAGTAGTAAATGATATTTGTTCAGTGTTTGCTTTGTGCCACGTGCTGTTCTTAGCACTTCACATACGGTAACTCATTTAATCCCTTCCCCTGCCCTATGATATGCAGGTTCCTTTTAATACAGATGAGGAAACTGAAACAGGGAGAAGTTATTTGCCTCTGCCTAGTAGGTGGCAGACACGATATTTGAGCCTCCAACCTGGGTTCTGACCTATTAAACTAATGACTATATAGCACACTGGTTTAAAAGCACAAATTCTGAATCCAGGATGCTTGAATAATAGTCTTGACTCTAACACGTATTAGTGGTTGGACCCTGTGGGTAGGTTACTTAACCACTCTATGCCTCAGTTTCCTGGTCTGTAAAATGGAATTCATTATAAAGCCTACCTTAAGTTATTAAAAGTATTAAATGAATTAACATATCTAAAGCACTTAGAATGGTGCCAGAAGAATCACTTAATATATGTTGCTGTGTGCTTTTGTGTATAGTGTTGAAATTATACCTCTTTTTTTCACCTAACATTTCATCGTGAGTATTTCCACATATTCTTAAAAATTATAAAGCATAACTTTAGATGATTGTCTGTAGTGCTAGATGGTTACCATCATTCTCCAGCTAAGCACAGGTAGTGAGATGTCTTGGCCAAGTTTAGCAGGTTGGGATCAAACCAGGAGGTCTAAGATCTGGGTGGAGAAATGACAGGGCAGTGTCACACAAGAGCTAGTGGTTAGGATATGGGCAAGCCTAAGGACCATAAGATCTGAGAACACAATCCAGTAGCTGGAAGTGGATTGGCTAGTGAGTCATTTTAGAGAACAAGTGGTTGTTGCATAAGAAAATCCAGTTGAAAGAGAAAGCTTGGAGAAGAGAAAGCCAGTGATGATTAAATAGAAAATGAAATTAGAAATCTTACATAATTACTTATTGGTGCAAGAATGTACAGTCAGAAAAGCCTGTGGGTTGTAACTGCTGTTGTCTGTTTTTAACTGTGTGAGGGGCTCTTCTCCAGGTTACTTTATGATGATTATTGAAGGATAATATTTCCTACTTGATCAAAATATTTTAATTTCTATGATAATTTTTAAACTTTTTAAAATTTTTATTTATTTTAATTGGTGGATAATTACAGTATTGTGATGGTTTTTGCCATAGTGAATCAGTTGACAGTTGTTGGGTTAAATAATAAAATGATTGAAGCTGAGATGCCAAAGAATTCTACATGTCCTCTATTTCTGGGAAAATAGAAAATGTGAGTGCATATTCATATAGATTTCACTTTGTGTATTTTTGATTAATTTTGATTGCTAAAGAAATACTTAAATGCCATTTCTTAAGGAGAGTTATTCTTTTTTAGTTTTCTTTTTACTATAGAAAAGCAAGCCTTTATTTGACTTCATGAAAATAAACAGAGCCCACCGAAATGAGAGCAAGTCTATTTATTCAGAGCTTGCTATAGCAAGGAATCAGCCACCACCACTTGCATTTGGCAGAGAATTTAAGGCATGCAGGAATACTTAAAAGAATTATAATAGAAAAAAGGAAAGGCTTCAAGTGTTCAGATGTGACTGGAAGTTTAGAGGCAGGCTCACTAGAAACAGGGCCTCTCATGATCGGTTAGGGGTGGATATTTGGCTTTGTCTGATTGGTCCTACATTAGAAATGGGGTGGCAGCAGGGGCTAAAAATTGGAGAAGCCGACAGTTATTAAGTGCTGACCATTTTGGTCACTTGCTGCACAGGTCGTGGCTTGGCTTCCTGAAGTAGTCGCCACAGATTGTGGGTCAGAATTCTCTTCTGAGTAATGGTCTAGCTATCTGTTGTCCATTTGTATGTTCAGTTTCTCAACTTTAGTCATTGAATCGAAGGGAAATGTCTTCTTAAAATGATCAATCTTACTAATCTTTATCAGGAGAATGATTTTTTCAAGTCAAGGGTTTTTACATAGAAGCCAAGTAATCATTGATAATATTTATTTCACAAATAAGGAAGAGCACCAAGTGTGAAATCAGTTTTCAACTAAACCTTACACAGATTTTTTTTTTCAATTATGCAGTATTTATTCCTAAAAGATTGTATATTAGAATGATTTAATATTAGGTATTTAATGCAGTGAACAAATGTTCTATCGTGCTTTAATGCCCTATGGATATTGTAATTAGAATTTTGATTAATGACTTAAATAGACTTTTTTCCAAATTATAATTAAATGTTTCTTGCTTTGTTGCTTTAAAAGATAGTTGGGGAAAAAAAAAAAAAGATAGTTGGCTAGGTACCCCTTCTTTCCACCAAAATGTCTTTAGTCATTATGTAAATCTTCAGGTTCATTACAAGGAATTCAGATAAAGAGATGATTTTTTACTTAAAGCTTAGGTAGTACTGCGGCATGTGTTTCTAATTATTTCAAGCCTTTCATTCACTGAACTGCTTTTTTACATCCTTACTTGTTCTTCAGAGTTCAGCTTTGTCAGGTTGCACTTGTAAAAAGAACCTTAAACTTTAAATTTCAACTCCAAGCAATTGGGTTTTGTTTTAATGTAAACAAACCATACGGGTGTTGCCTTGGGTAATTCACAACAAGAAACCTTTTGGGAAGTATTTGTGCTAAGGGTGTAATCATTACAATAGTCTTGAGCCCTCGGGCTCTTCAGTCACTGTGCTAGCTAAAACCTAAAAGGGAATAGAGAGGCCTTCATTAATCAGAAGGTGGAATTCCATTTAAATGAACCTGAAGAAACCACAGAATTGCTGTATTATTTCTAAGTCTCTTCATATTGTAAGCCAAATCCTGCAGAAGTGTACAATGCTAGGCTTTCTCTTTTTACTCTTGTAGACAGATCTGTACCAGGAAGCAATAGAGGGTATTTTTTCCATTCCAAAGCAGTGGAAGATCAACTTGCTTTGATCTTCTGCCATCAGTGTGTTGAAGAGTGTTAGTAAAATTTAGCTTTCTAAATATTTCTTACCTATATGGATTTATCAATTATTACAGTTCTGGAATAAAGAGCATTTCTTAAGACTTGTTCTCTGGTTGCTGGATAGGCTATATTGATAGGATCCTTGTTCAGTTCAGTTCAGTCATTCAGTCATGTCCAACTCTTTGTGACCCCATGAATCTCAGCACACCAGGACTCCCTGTCCATCACCAGTACCTGGAGTCCACCCAAACCCGTATCCATTGAGTCAGTGATGCCATCCAACCATCTCATTCTGTGTCGTCCCCTTCTCCTCCTGCCCTCAATCTTTCCCAGCATCAGGGTCTTCTCAAACGAGTCAGCTCTTCTCATCAGGTGGCCAAGTATTGGAGTATCACCTTCACCATCAGTCCTTCCAATGAACACCCAGGGCTGACCTCCTTCAGAATGGACTGGTTGGATCTCCTGCAGTCCAAGGGACTCTCAAGAGTCTTCTCCAGCACCACAGTTCAAAAGCATCAATTCCTCAGTGCTCAGCTTTCTTTATAGTCCAACTCTCACTTCCATACATGACCACTGGGAAAACCATAGCCTAGACGGACCTTTGTTGACAAAGTAATGTCTGCTTTTTACTATGCTGTCTAGGTTGGTCATAACTTTCCTTCCAAGAAGTAAGCGTCTTTTAATTTCATGGCTGGAATCGCCATCTGCAGTGATTTTGGAGCCCCAAAAAATAAAGTCTGACACTGTTTCCACTGTTTCCCGTCTATTTCCCATGAAGTGATGGGACCGGATGCCACGATCTTCGTTTTCTGAATGTTGAGCTTTAAGCCAACTTTTTCAATATCACGGTAATCCAAGTCTATGCCCTGACCAGTAACACTGAAGAAACTGAAGTTGAACGGTTCCATGAAGACCTACAAGACCTTCTAGAACTAACACCCAAAAAAGATGTGCTTTTCATTATAGGGGACTGGAATGCAAAAGTAGGAAGTCAGGAAACACCTGGAGTAACAGGCAAATTTGGCCTTGGAGTACAGAATGAAGCAAGGCGAAGGCTAATAGAGTTCTGCCAAGAGAACACACTGGTCAAAGCAAACACCCTCTTCTGACAACACAAGAGAAGACTCTACACATGGACATCATCAGATGGTCAAAACCAAAATCAGATTGATTATATTCTTTGCAGATAGAGAAGCTCTATACAGTCAGCAAAAACAAGACCGGGAACTGACTGTGGCTCAGATCATGAACTCCTCATTGCCAAATTCAGACTTAAATTGAAGAAAGTAGGGAAAACCACTAGACCATTCAGGTATGACCTAAATCAAATCTCTTATGACTATACAGTGGAAGTGAGAAATAGATTTAAGGGACTAGATCTGATAGACAGAGTGCCTGATGAACTATGGACAGAGGTTCATGACATCGTACAGGAGACAGCGATGAAGACCATCCCTGAGGAAAAAAAAAATGCAAAAAAGCAAAATGGCTGTCTGAGGAGCCTTACAAATAGCTGTGAAAAGAGAAGCGAAAAAACAAAGGAAAAAAGGGAAGATATACACATTTGGAAACAGAATTCCAAAGAATAGCAAGGAGAGATAAGAAAGCCTTCTCCAGTGATTAATGCAAAGAAATAGAGGAAAACAGTAGAATAGGAAAGACTAGAGATCTCTTCAAGAAAATTAGAGATACCAAGGGAACATTTCTTGCAAAGATGGGCTCGATAAAGGACAGAAATGGAATGGACCTAACAGAAGCAGAAGATATGAAGACAAGGTGACAAGAATACACAGAAGAACTGTACTAAAAAGCTCTTCATGACCCAGATAATCACAATGGGATGATCACTCACACTCACGTAGAGCCAGACATGGTGGAATGTGAAGTCAGTTGAGCCTTAGGAAGCATCATATGAACAAAGCTACTGGAGGTGATGGAATTCCAGTTGAGCTATTTCAAATCCTGAAAGTTGACATTGTGAAAGTGCTGCACTCAATATGCCAGCAAATTTGGAAAACTCAGCAGTGGCCACAGGACTGGAAAAGGTCAGTTTTCATTCCAGTCCCAAAGAAAGGCAATGCCAAAGAACGCTCAAACTACTGCACAATTGCGCTCATCTCCCACATTAGTAAAGTAATGCTCAAAATTCTCCAAGCCAGGCAATATGTGAACCGTGAACTTCCAGATGTTCAAGCTGGTTTTAGAAAAGGCAGAGGAACCAGAGATCAGATTGCTAACATCCGGTGGATCATTGAGAAAGCAGGAGAGTTCCAGAAAAACATCTTTTTCTGCTTTATTGACTATGCCAAAGCCTTTGACTCTGTTGATCACAATAAACTAAGGAAAATTCTGAAAGAATTTCAGAATACCAGACCACCTGACCTGTCTCTTGAGAAACCTGTATGCAGGTCATGAAGCAACAGTTAGAACTGGACATGGAACAATAGACTGGTTCCAAATAGGAAAATGAGTACGTCAAGGGTGTATATTGTCACCCTGCTTATTTAACTTATATGGCAGAGTGCATCATGAGAAACGCTGGGCTGGAGGAAGCACAAGCTGGAATCAAGATTGCTGGGAGAAATCTCAATAACCTCAGATATGCAGATGACACCACCCTTATGGCAGAAAGTGAAGAACTAAAGAGCCTCTTGGTGAAAGTGAAAGAGAGTGAAAAAGTTGGCTTAAAGCTCAACATTCAGAAAGGATCCTTGTAGACATGAGCAAAAATATATTATATATTTTGTGGGCTCTGCTTAGTCCAGTTCAGTCACTCAGTCATGTCTGACTCTGCGACCCCTTGGACTGCATAATGCCAGGCTTCCCTATCTATCAACAGCTCCTGGAGCTTGCTCAAGCTCACGTCCATCAAGTTGGTGATGCCATCCAACCATCTCATCCTCTGTCGGCCCCTTCTCCTGCCTTCAATCTTTCCCAGCATCAGGGTCTTTTCCCAGCATAAGGAGTCAGTTCTTCGCATCAGGTGGCCAAAGTATTGGAGTTTCAGCTTCAGGATCAGTCCTTCCAATGAATATTCCAGGCTGATTTCCTTTAGGATTGACCAGTTTGATCTCCTTGCAGTCCAAGGGACTCTCAAGAGTTTTCTCCTGCACCACAGTTGAAAAGCATCAATTCTTTGGCGCTTAGCTCTATGGTCCAACTCTCACATCCATACATGACTACTAGAAAAACCATAGCTTTAACTATACAGACATTTGTCAGCAATGTAATGTCTCTGCTTTTTAATATGCTGTCTAGGTTGGTCATAGCTTTTCTTCCAAGGAGTAAGCGTCTTTTAATTTCATGGCCGCAGCCACCATCTGCAGTGATTTTGGAGCCCAAGAAAGTAAAGTCTGTCACTGTTTACATTGTTTCCCCATCTGTTTGCCTTGAAGTGATGGTACTGGATGCCATCATATTAGTTTTTTGAATGTTTAGTTTTAAGTCAACTTTTTCACTCCCCTCTTTCACTTTCATCAAGAGGCTCCTCAGTTCCTCTTTGCTTTCTGCCATAAGGACGGTGTCATCTGCATATCTGAGGTTATTGATATTTCTCCTGGAAATCGTGATTCCAGCTTGTGCTTCATCCAGCCCGGCATTTCACATGATGTACTCTGCATATACGTTAAATAAGCAGGGTTACAGTATACAGCCTTGACATACTCCTCTCCCAATTTGGAACCAGTCCGTTGTCCCATGTCCAGTTCTGACTGTTGCTTCTTGACCTGCATACATATTTCTCGGGGGGCAGGTCACGTGGCCTGGTATTCCCATCTCTTTAAGAATTTCCCACCGTTTGTTGTGATCCACACAGTCAAATTTTTAGTGTAATCAAATGAATGAAGCAGAAATTGATGTTTTTCTGGAATTCTCTTGCTTTTTCTATGATCCAGGATGTTGGTAGTTTGATCTCTGATTGCTCTGCGTTTTCTAAATCCATCTTGAACAGTCTGTGGGCTGTGATACAGGAATACATTTTACGTACATATTAGTCAGAAGATGGGATTCTGCCTGTTATTTGAATAATGGAGAAACTACAGTTGTAATTCTTACAGATTTTCTGGTAGACCTTTTGTTGAAAAATATTCACAAAAGTTTTAAAAAATAAGGCACCAGATTTTGCAGTTACCAGTAGCACATGTAAATACAGGTGGCAGTAAGTTGATCTCCATGAGGCTCCGTGCAGGAGTAATAGCTCCAATTACTGTCACAAAGGTTTGTAATTGTGTCTATTGCTGCCAGACAATAAATGCTTTTTAATATAGTAAGGCCATAAATGTACACGCTGCTGTTGTTTAAACAAAATACAATTTTCAGCAAATTTATCCTTGAAACACCTGCTATAATCAAAAAGAGGTGAATGCTATCAAAATAAACTGCCTAAATTAACTAGACACACATACATTTTTAGAGCAGCCGGTGTGATTACTCAACTGCAGGTTGTCTCAGAGAATGAGAGGAAATATTCACTGACGGACTTTTACAGGCACACTTTCTTTAAGGGAGACTGCACGAAAGAGTACTGTTTTGGATTTTTGTATTGTTTTAAAAAAATGGTGTCATTTAGTGGACTTTAAGTTGCATTCTCAAGGTCAGCTGTATTTTTTTTTTTCTTTTCTTTGTAGCTTGTGGATCATGGGCGGGGTTGTAGGAAAGTATACTAGGCATAATTACGCATTTGAAAATACTACAAAGGGGCGAAGGAAAATCCAGCCATCCTTAGGCACCTGGAAATGATTTTTAGCTGCTTCTGTCAGTGCTGAGCGTTCAGGATATTCTGTGTTTAAACTTGGTTGAAGATGCTTTCCTTCCTATTTACCCTGAGTGTGATAAATGTTTCAATTGGATCCGGAAAGGTTTCATTTATCACAAGTTGGAACAGTTTTTGCTTTAAGAGATTACAATCAGCTCTAACTAAAGAACATCAACAGTGGTAGATTTTTAAGGAAATAACCAATAAAGATTACATGTTATGTAAATGCTGTAGAGGAAAGTGATTCATGCCTCATGGCAGATATACCTCAGGTAGACATTTGTGATTGAGAGCGTGGAGTTAATACACATTGATTATAACTGAAATTTCTAGACTGCCTAAATATTTCATTATTGCAAAGTATAATTTCATGCTTCCTTTTAATTACTTAATATAAAATATGAATTGAAGCAGAAACCATTTATCATATGGACCTCTCTATGAAATGCACTTTGTAATTGCCTTGCCTCATTTTTCCAATCAATAGAGCAGTTCTCTAAACCATCAGAATGTTTTATTACAAATTTCTTAACATTTGTACAGATTGTTACCCCATAGTCTTTATCCCATTGTATGTGGTTGTTTCTTTATGCCATGGTAATGATTTATGTTTCTTAGTTCTTCAAATATGTAGATGACTTCCATTTTTGTTTTTTGAGTATCAGTATGAGATCAAAGTTTTGATGATTAATTCTTGAGGTTGAGAGGGACTCGCAAGGTCATCCCTTCTGACCCTCCACCATGATTCCTCAGCGTCATGTGAAAAAATGACATTCTGAGTCAGCCTGAGAGTGTTCCTGCATTTTCAGAAGAGCCCTTTTCTCTGCCTTGCCAAATCTCTTCTCAAGGCTCATGACTCTAACTAAAATTTGGAAGCCCTCACTCAGAAGATTTGGACTTTTAAAAGGGTTGTGGATAGAGAAAGCATGAATAATAAGATGGAGTCAACATATGAAAATGCTTAGTAGCAGATGGTAATCAGTATAGATAATCTCTGAGCACGCATTAGAAATGTTATTTTTTAACTAACAGGGTATTTTATGGAGAGATTATGGATCTCTACTTTCAGTTCAATTACAGTCAGATGTGAGGATCCCAGTGATTGTTATGATAGCCTTTGCTTACCCTTTATATGCACGTCTTATTTTTCTGTACAAGAGGAATGTCTAGGAAGCAAGAACTTTCCCGAGGAAATACATATTTCTAGCATGATTCCCACACCCCCTGCAACATATAGCATACACCGAACCTACATACTGGACTCTGCCTAAGTCATATGGTTAGTTCTTTGAACACTTAGAAAGAAAAATCCTGCTTCCAGAAGCTTTAAGCTGCTGACAATTAAAGAAAAATCTCCCATTTAAAAATTCAAAGCAACCACATTCTGCAATTATCCTGCAACCTGGTGGGCATTTTTCATTAAGGAAGTAATTTAATCTCGTGAAAAAATTATTTAATTTAATGCACAGTCTCTCTCTTTTTCTCTCTCACTCACATACACAAAAATGTGAGCAGTGATGAAGCTGAAAATTAATGTAACAATTAGGACAGGAAGAAGCGATTGCAAAACTGCTTGTGCAGAGTGACAAAAAGCGAGAATACAGATAATGTTCCGTCATTAGAGTGGGCAGTGTTCTGGGTGGAGGAGGGAAATATGCTACTCATATCCTTGCAGAGAGTATGATAAATTATTGACCTATTCCAAAAATATTTGCTACAGTGAACTTAGCCATATGCAGCTCCTTCTGTCAAGCTGTCTTCCCTGCCTCTTTCATTTAACCTGATTTCCTGCCATCAGATTACCAGAGAATTTTGTCATTGACTGTGGATGGGATATTAAACATGTCATAGGAACATCAGTATTGCAGAGCGAAATCTTGAGACTGATCACTTTGGGACCGCAGCTCACCCTTGGCCCTATCTCTGTATGACTGCAACAACAGTTATCATTTTAATAACTAGGTCTGTCTCCCTCTGGCTAAAACACAAATGAGTTGTCCGGGTCCCCTTCCAAGCAAGGCCTTGCTGCCCAACTTCAGAGAGTGCTGTCTGCAGACAACCTCCAGCTATCAGCTCCTTCTTTACAGAGCTGCCTAACCCAAGCTCATGCCTGCCAGGGTAACCCACATCTGGCTTATGTGAGTTGTTTATAGTTTGTGACTTACATACATAACGCTGATTTGAAAATTCTTGAATATGTCATTTGGGAAACATAAGTACACATTTCTCTTACAGTTTCTACTAAGAGTGGAATTGCTGGGTCATAGTGTGTGCGTATGTTCACCTTTAGCAGACCCTGCCAGATACTGATCATTTTTGAAAGTAATTATACAAATTTATACTCTTCCTGCCTTGTCTGAAAGTTCCAGTTTCTCCCCATTTTCTTCAGCATTTAGTCTTTTTTATTTTAATAATCATGGTGGGTTTCTTGTGATGTCTCATTGTCATTTTAATTTGCTTTTTCCTGATGCCTGATGAAGTTGTGCCTGTTTCCATATGTTTATTTGGCAATTGTGTATTCCCTTTTGTCTTTTGCTATTGGGTTACCTGCTTTTTCTTTTGATTTAAAGAAGTTTTTTTTTAATACCCTGGACATGAGTCCTTTGTCAGATATATTAATATGTATTGTAAATATCTACCTTTTGGCTCTCTTTTCACTCTTATGGGTGTACTGTGATAAAATGGCTTAATTGTAATATACACAAAATGATCTGTTTTGGAGAGAGTGGAATATGGCTGATAGTTATGTTTTAATCTTTGTTTCAATAGTCTTTATTTAAATCTAGGTTTAAGAATCTTTGCTTCCCAGTGTTAACAAAGATAATCTCCTGTTTTCCTCTTGATGCTGTATTGTTTTACCTTTTTCATTGAGATCTGCAGTCCATCTAACATTTATTCTTATATACAGTGTGAGGGTATAAGGCAGAACTCAAGATTTATTTGGTTTTCATATGTTTATGCAATTGACCCAATTTATTTTCAAAAATTTTCTTTTTACCAGTGTTCTGCTTTGTCATAAAAAGAGAACATGTTTTTGTGGGTCTGTAACTGGACATTCTGTTTTATTTCATTGGTCTGTTTGTTTCAGTAGTATCTCTTAGATTTTATTTTCTGTTTATTTGTTTCTGCTATTTAAAAATACATTTATCTGTGTATGTGTGTATTTGTACACATCTCCAGCAAACTTGCTAAACTCACTTATTCATTCTAACTGTGGGCCTATAGACTTTTGCATTTTCTGTATATACAATTATATTATCTGCAAATAACATCCATCTTATTTCTTTCTTTATAAGCCTTATCCCTTTTATTTCCTTTGTCTTGTCTGAAATATACTGATTAAGAATCCTAGTCTATGTTGGATATACATGGCATTAGTAAGGAGAAAGCTTTAAATATTTCAGTTTTACCATTAAGGATGATGTTAGCTTTATGACTTTTATAAATATCATAAGATGGGTTAAGGAACTTACTTTTTTGTTCCTAGTTTGTTGAGTTGTTATTATGAATGGATGTTAAATTTTTTCAAGTGATATTTTTCTTTATTCATCTATTGAAATGACCATTTGATTTGTCTCTTCTTGTTTTCTCTCATGTTATAATGGTTTATTGAGTATTTAACCTTGCATTTTGGAATTAATGTACCTTAATCATGTTATATTGTCTTTTTGTATGTTACTGGATTCTGTTGGCTGTTAGGTTTTTATATCCCTACAAAAGATACTGATCTGTATTTTTTTTTCTTGTTTTTTAAATATCTTTGTCAGGTTTTCATGTGATGTTCTGAAGTTCTTATAAAGCAAGTTGGCAGTTGCTATCCCTTTTTCTTCTATTTTCTGGTAGAGTTCACATAAGGTTGTTGTTATTTCTTACTTACATGTTTGAGAAAACTCACTGATAATGCCATATAGGTATAGGAATTCCCTGGTTGCCCAGCTTCCACTGCTGAGGGCGCAGAGTCAATCCCTGACTGAGGAACTAAGCTCCCACAGGCCATACAGCATGGCCAAAAACAAAACGAGACACACAGGTAAAGCATGTAGGTGTGGCTGTTTCTTTGTGAAAAAGTTTTTAATTACATATGTTTATTGTAAAATGTTTCATATTTTTTCATTATACTATTGATGTATAAATACATTCTTATAAAAATTCGAATATTAGAGGTAAAACTAAAGACTCCTTTAACCATCACCCCATAAAATTTTTAGTTATGCTTTACTGCATTTCATCAGGGAAAGGACGTGATATCCTGTGCTGGTCTTTGCAGGTTTAGGCTCTACCCAATTTGCCTGCGTGAGCTTGGGCAGCCTACTTTGAAGCAGCCACATCTCAATATCCTCATGAAGTTTTTAAGAGAATCATATGTGATGATTTTAGAAACAATATTTAACATAGTGCCTGACACATATAACGCATTCCTTGAATATTAACATTGAATTTGCTATTATTAGGCTTAAAAAGATCTCAGAATGGATGTAAGGTACATAGGATTTCCTCCCCAGAGTGATTTTTTAAAATTCCCAGAGGTTGAAACAAAGGTTTAAAAAGAAAAAATGGGTTAGGCACTTTTCATGGAGGGAACCCGTAAAAGCTATTGTAAATGGTTTTATATTCATTAAAATAAAACTACAAAAACAGAACAATGAATGAAGATTCCATCACTAATTATTCATAACAGAATTGAGGGAGGAACAATAAGAATAGAGGGAAAAGGTGGGACATACAGCAGAAGTAACATTCTGTGACGGAAAGCAGTTCAAGACATCAGGGCCTTGGGACCCTGCCCCTGCCCTTGGGGGCTGGAGCGAAAGGCGCCCATAGATCAGTCAGCTGTGCCCTGGCATGGACTTTTCCTGAGCCTGTAAGAAAACCATCCCAGTACACACGAAGGTGCCTTCCTCAGCTTTTCTATATCAAGAGTCTTTGGCACAATGCCTTTCCACACATAAAGAAGCTCAAACTTGGGTGGAAAAAAAAAACTGAGAATTTGACATTTCACAAGTTGTAAATTAGTAGAACTTATACACAGATAAAAGTTCCATTTGCCATCCCTAGCTCATGTTTCAGACTCACTTTTCCCTGCTATTTCAGAGAGGCGCTTTAAGCACTAAGTTGGGAAAAAACAAAATGTCTCTGTGTATGCAAAGGAAATTGTTCAGGTGTTGTTCTGTTGAAGTAAAACCCAAAGATCTGTAGTCTTCCAGTCACCTTAACTTTTGTAACTAGATCTCATACATTTTGATTTTATGGTATACTATGAATCACCATCTGCAGAGATGTTATCACAGTTCTCCAGTTTCTGAAAAAGGGAGATATATAATTTGGTACTCAAGAATTTGGAACAGGGAGGAGGATTATAGTTTCAACAATACCTTTGCCATCTACCTCACAGTGACAGAACTACACACAAGATTTTGTATGAAAGGATTTGTAAAATAGAAGGAAAGTCTAAAGAAATGATATTCTCTATCATTATTAGTTTTCTCATTCCATAGAGAGAAGAAATGTGCTAGATTAGATGAAAAGGTCACCTTCAATAGTTATGATAAATGATGCTTAATAGACACACGTGGAGCACTTTGGAATAGGTGACCAGTAACCTCTCGTAGTCCCTGTGATCTCACTTGACACGTAACAAAAAGAAATCTTGGTTTACCTTAAGTACTCTCTGGTAGTTCATTTTATGACAAAGAAAAGCAGCATATAGTATGTGGAAGAGGCACCAGGGTGGAATGATTTCCACTTTCCAGACATGAAACTTCGGAAAGGTCGTTTAACCTGATTCTTTTCTTCCCTATAAATTATGTATATATAGTCAGATTTCTGTATCACAAACCACCCCCAAATCACAGTGGTTTACAACAATAATAACATACATTTATTCTCATTCAAGATACGCATTTGCCGATGTGTGCTCAGCTGTGGCTTTGCTCCAGCTGCTTTCCATGTTTCTTATTCCCAGACCTATAGGATAAACCCTTTGTGGGGCTTGCCTATTATCATGGCTGAAAGAAAGGGCAAGTGAGTTGACAGTACCTCTTACAGCTTCTGCACAGTCCTGGCATAGGCCCTGTCCGTCATCATTCCACTGGCCAAAGAGAATCACGTGGCCAAGGCCAGCATGACTGGAGCAGTGAAGTGCACTTCTCCCGCAACCAGCAGCAAGTCACATAACCCTATTACAGGGACGGATAGCGGTGAAAAAGAAGGGACAAGGAATATCTACTAGTGCTCTCAAGCGTTGTGAGTCTCAGACAAGAGAAGTGTTTAAAAGTGCCTCATAACCGAATGGATTCTCGCTTTCTTAAGAATTGTTGTTCTTGTTTAACAGTTCTTCTTACTGTTCCTTATTTGGAGGATCAGATCCTAACATATCATTGAAACCTATACTCTCCATTCTTACCACTAGCCTTTCTAAAGTTTTTACTCTCTCAGTTGTAGTTTTTTAAAGCTATGTATTCATGATTTGGGACCTCCCAGATGGCTCAGTAGTGACAAATCCGCCTGCAACTTAGGAGACACAGGTTCAATTCCTCAGTTGGGAAGATCCCCTGAGAAGAAAATGGCAACCCACTTCAGTATTCTTGCCTGGGAAATCCCATGGACAGAGGAGCCTGGTGGGCTACAATCCATGGGGTAAAAGAGTTGGATACAACTTAGCAACTAAACAAGAACATTCATGTTTTTAAATGTTACAAGTACAATTATTTATATCCTCTATTATAGCTATATTAAACCCCTTTCAGAAATGTCTTTGGGCACCCAGGAGGTTTTTGACATTTTTTCCCCTGATGATTAGAAGTGACAAGATTCTGTTATAGGAAATTGGGAAAGTGTTATTAGAATGAGGAAGAAATTTAAAATACCAATATTCAAATCCTGTCTTAAACACATAAAATTATACACAGATATTAATTTTTACTAGGTGGACAACTAATGAATATACTCTATTGGCAGTGTTTTTCTACCTTACTGTATGCTACATGTGTGTAAAACAGGCTTTTTTTTCTATGAAATATTTTTGATATGAATTTAACATTTTAATATACAATATTATATATTGACTATGAAATCATATGGAATTTTAAAATCCAGTGATAAGCACTTATGAACCCAGTACCCAACCTGAAAGAGAACTGGATCATTACAATACCCTGGAAGTTGTCCATGTGCTGCCCTGCTGCTTGCCCCTCCCCACCCCCTGACCCGTAGGTAATCACTGTCCTCTGATTTGAGTACTGCCAGTAGCTGCTGCTGCCTCTTTTTTTTTTTTCCTTTTTGGTGTTTTCACATATGTGTGTGTCCTTCCCAGGTGGCTCAGTAAAGAATCTACCTGCAATATAGGAGACCCAGCTTCGATCCCTGGGTAGGGAAGATTACCTGAAGAAGGCAATGGCAACCCCACTCTAGTATTTTTGTATAGAGAATTCCACAGACAGAGGAGCCTGGTGGGCTACAGTCCATGGGATCACATAGAGTCGGGCATGACTTGGTGACTAACACAACAACATGTGTGTACATCTCCAAATAGTGCATCCTTGATTTTTGCTTTGAGCTTTCTAAAAACGTTATCTTACTACATTGTTTTTAGGAATGAAATATATGTTGCAGAATTAGTTTAAATCATCCTCTACTATTAGATATTTAGAGAGTGTTCTGCTATTTTACCCAGAGCTTATACATTGGCCTTTGTGTGTATCCCCAATTACTTCCTTGGGAATAATTTCTAGAGGTGAAATTGCTGGGTTAAAGTGTAAGAACACTTTTATAAGGCTTTTATAAAAATAGTTGTATGTCAGGAAATGTGTCTATCTCAAAGATCTTAAGAAAACAAGCATTCAAATTTGCCTGGCAGATAATTATAGATCATTACTAGTTTTCCACTTTAAAAGGCAATAAGAATACACAAATGTCCCATTGGCTTATCAAATTAGAAAGTCCAAAACCAAATTCTTCAGTATTTCTGACCCCCTGAAATCCATTCTGTTCTTGTCACACTGTGATTGTACTATGCTCTCAGTTCCTAAGACTAGAAACCTTGCAGACATCTGTCTACTTCCCCCCCACCTCTTCAGCCACCTCACACTTCCCCTGAGTCAGTAATCAAATACTTGTAGTCTGTCTCTGCAATGTCCCTGGAATCCACCCCTTCCCTTCCATTCTTACAAGCACTGCTCTGATAAACCCCTGCTAATCTGTCAGTGAGCTTCCCACAGCCTCTTAATTGGCCTGCTGCTGCTGCTGCTGCTAAGTCGCTTCAGTCGTGTCTGACTCTGTGCGACCCCATAGATGGCAGCCCACCAGGCTCCCCCATCCCTGGGATTCTCTAGGCGAGAACACTGGAGTGGGTTGCCATTTCCTCCTC